>NC_140002.1:35516371-36116371 GCF_964263955.1 Coregonus lavaretus
CCACTGAGAGAGCTACTCCATGGATCCACAGATGCTTCTAGAGAATGCCTACACTCTTCACTGGACGCTGCTGGGCAGCATGCCAGTATTCAATCCCTGAGAGCAATCTCAATTACCCGTACACGTGTTTGAAATTAGCGAAGTGTGTGTGGGCATGCGTGTGTATGTGTGTGTGTGTGGGCATGCGTGTGTATGTGTGTGTGTGTGGGCATGCGTGTGTATGTGTGTGTGTGTGGGCATGCGTGTGTATGTGTGTGTGCTTGTAAGTGTCCAACATTTCCGGGGAGCTGCTGCAACAGCTGCCCACAGGCTTACTCCATACTTGCCCGAGGCTCAACCTCAGCAATGTGTTATTGACAGCATAGCATCACATCCCATCACTCTGTGGCTGTCCATCTTCATGCATCTACTTCTGCTTGTGTAGCTGACAGTGCAATATTGGGAATGTCAGCTTCTGGCCCAACACCATTCAAGGTGCATGTGTATTTGTGCATGATATTGTTTGCCCATGAGGATTTGGATCAGTGGACTTAAACACTGGCTTAATCAGGCAGTTGATCCATGTCAAACCTGTCAAATCCACAGCCTGTCATTCCCGTCTATCCTACAGGCGTTTGCGTTGGAGTGCCTCGCCCAGGGTTTTAGTGGGAAAATGGAGGTCTAATTTGATTTTGTGCCCGTCCTGCAGACTGGAGGGATTATTTGTCAGGCTTCACCTCGTTTGGCTCTCATCGCCGTCTTTGCCAACCCTGATTTGTATTCTGGAGTTGTAGCCCAGAGTTAGTAAAGCCAAAATCTGTCCACAGGCACGTGGTGGCAAGGGCAGACTTTCAGCTAATGTCTGCCTACCACCTCACTAACATCAGGCCCTGTGGGCTTCACCCTGTTTAATAAGAGCTGCTTAAGTTTAAGCAGCGGATTGAAATGGTCTGCCACAATCCATCAACACGCACACACAGACACACACAGTAAAGTCTTCCCCTTCAAGGACATGTGAAGGATAGCAGAGAAAGAAAAAGAGAGGGGGGGGGCAAATGGCAGAGCAGAAGTGAGGCAAGCTGGGCGGGCCACGCCCACCCATAGCTTCTGAGAGACGGATTAGAAATGTGATTTGCAGGCAGAGCAATCAGGCAGGATTAATCTGCGTGAAGGGAGGGGGGGGGTCCTAATGACCATTTAAAAGTCAGTCCTGTGGGTGCCCATCCTTAAAAAAGTAATGTGCACTCAATCATGTAAATGCAATCTGAATGCAGAATAAATATGGTAGCGGATGCAGGAGACAGGTGATTGATAGGTACAAGAGGATTGCTCTTACCCATGGCTGTCTGGAGAACGGAGCCCCCTCCTTTATTGCTCTTAAGTGCTCTCCTACACACAGGCTGTGAATATTAACATGCCCCATCCGTGGGCACAGACATCTGCAAAGCTATTCTGACACATGCTCCAAGGTGCACACTGAACAGAGGAGCTATCTCTGCTGAAATCATCTATGGGGGACTAGAGTTTTTCACTGCTTATCGTCTATGGGGGACTAGAGTTTTCACTGCTTATCGTCTATGGGGGACTAGAGTTTTTCACGGCTTATCATCTATGGGGACTAGAGTTTTTCACTGCTTATCATCTATAGAGGACTAGAGTTTTTCACTGCTTATCATCTATGGGGGACTATAGTTTTTCACTGCTTATCATCTATGGGGGACTAGAGTTTTTCACTGCTTATTTTTCCATTCTTTCTTCTATGAATAAAGGTCAGGCTTGCTCTTGCTCCGGAAAGAGAGAGGGCAATGAGTCTAAGTTCTCTGTTTGGAAAGGTTAATGCATTCAGAAGTTAGGCAGAGGCAGCAGAGCCCCCAAGTCAATCTGTGACTGATTTGATGTGTGTTATTATGTAGATACATTGCAGCAATGACCATGGAAAACAGGGCCGATTCCTGCCACTGATATAATGACAGTATTTATCTATACAATGACCTGATCAGATGGGGTCCATCCTCCTTCAGCATCTGGTCTACTTTTGTATTGTTCACTTTATTTTCTTGTTATGATGCAGTTTTCTTTTTGTTAGTATGAATAATAGTCTAACTGTTTATCTTATTCTCTCAACCATGTGGCCCTTTTTACTGCCTAGGACCTCTCCAGTTTGAGGCTCTTTCCCTCTACCTACCATCTATCAATACCACTCAACAGTTAACCAGTAGGCATTATTCAGCAATCTTATTTGCCCATGAGGTTAAACTAGTCACCCGGAGTGAATAGCAATGAGGAATTGTGAGTTCTCATTATACTTTCACTTCAACAAATACATCTTCCAGTACAGAGAGAGAGAGAGAGAGAGAGAGAGAGAGAGAGAGAGAGAGAGAGAGAGAGAGAGAGAGAGAGAGAGAGAGAGAGAGAGAGAGAGAGAGAGAGAGAGAGAGAGAGAGAGAGAGAGAGAGAGAGAGAGAGAGAGAGAGAGAGAGAGAGAGAGAGAGAGAGAGAGAGAGAGCTCTGTGGAGAGTCAGCGGGAGCAGAGGCAAATTAATGCTGAATTATTTAGTGTTTATTTCACATCAGATCCATCCAATGTAAACATCATTTAGATTTCCTGCAAAGCTCTGACATTTCCCTGCAAGACATCTCTTACCCTCCCTCTGCAGTCTAATTTTGACTGGAAAAGTCAATTTTTTCAGACCGAAATTAAGCATTCCTCTCCTCTGCTCTGTGTGCTCTGTCAATCTTTTGTTCATATATGCAGATATAAGTTAGACCCTCTGTTTGTCAGATGTGTTGACTGACTCCTGCCTCTTTCTCTCCTTTCAGGCTCAATGTGGGTAAGAATGATATGTTGACCTTCTACGATGGTGATGACCTGACAGCAAACACCCTGGGTCAGTACAGTGGCACCAGATCTCGCTTCAAGCTCTACACCTCCATGGCTGATGTCACCATCCAGTTCCAGTCGGACCCTGCTACTAACATCTACGGCTACGGCAATGGCTTCGTGGTCCACTTCTTTGGTGAGGCATTACTAAGCTACTGTTTAGTTGTACCTGCACACTGTTTTCTGAGAAATTCTTTAATGGAAGAATTCTTGGAAGATGGCTTGATAGAAAACAATAAAACCTCTATTCTCCAAAATGGCTCTGGAAAAATTGTCCATACAGTACACGGAACACAGTGTTCTCTTTTTTTGTAGACTATCACATGCAAAGAATGATAATAACTTTTTCTTGGCTGAAAATAGATCCTCTAACAAGAGGCTGCTGGTAGCAACCAGTGAGAGAGGGAGATGAATACTACATAGAAGGTAATACTGTGCAGAGAAGACAGCAGGACACAAGATGAGAAGCAGGATTGTACAGTATCTGCTGTCCTCTCCCTCTGAACAGCCACCGGTGCATACGATTATTGGACATCAAACACAAAAACACAATTATGTGGCGCGCTTTGTCCACATCAGCTGTATTTGCCGCGTGCTGCACCCCCGGCCATGTGTGCCATAGTGAAAGAAGAAAAGGGCAGAACGGACGGTGCCAAACCACCCACTGCCCTCCCCTGGCTGACACACATAGTGCAGTGTGCAATCACTGCAAATTGATGACATTCTCTTCACACACCAGAGCCTAATTCACATGCAAAACGCACCACAGGATTCCCTGTGCCTGTCACTGCTGTGCTGCTGAACTCAATTGTCATTTATCTGTTTTTATCAACCACACACATCAGTACAGTCATAGCATTTGGGCTTTACTTGCTGTGGAAAAATCAACCTGTTTCTAGATTTGATGAGTCTATATTATTAGAGCAATCTCTTGTTCAGATTAATGAGGGACATTTTTGACAAGGATAACATCTCAACATACCCTGTTCATTCTATCTATGTCTCTCTTAATATCCCCTCCTTCTTCTCCACCTCTAAATCCCTCCATCCTGCCCTGGCTCTTCGCTCACAGAGGTCCCCAGGAACGATACATGCTCTGAGCTGCCAGAGATCACCAACGGCTGGAAGAGCACCTCCCACCCGGACCTGATTCACGGGACAGTGGTCACCTACCAGTGTTACCCAGGTTACGAGGTGCAGGGCTCGGAGATCCTAATGTGCCAGTGGGACCTGATGTGGAGCGGAGATGTGCCCAGCTGTGAGAAAGGTGAGCTGGGAAATAAGATGCTCCCAGAGTGGAACTAACCATGATTCTCTGCCTGCTTACAAACAATAGCCTTTAGAAGATAAGAGACAGGATTGTACCAGTAGGTCTAATTATTTTCTGTTTAGTATTTTTTTAATCTCATTTGGATAGACAACAGACCAGAGACAATTGGGTCAAACAGAGATAGTAAAAGCCTGGATTCAACGAGTTCCTAGAATAACTGTTCATGCAAGTCAGAGTCACTTTTACACCCTGCTGGTCACTGCTGCTTTGAGTGACTTCTGAGCAAAATGGTGTCACAAGTGTCATGTTGTATCAGTCTGCTGTGTTAAAGCAGCAAACCTGCAGCCATCATCTAGAAACACAGTAGTACATACATAACCCCATTTCTGCATTAAATAGCTACCTCATTACCTGGATAATCTCCAGATTAGATATCAACACTTCCTACAAATGATAAACTGTGTTATCAAACCCAGAGCAAAATGCAATGTCAGGCTACACATTTGTTGTATCACATGGCATTACAGCCACTGCTACACCAAAGCAATAGTCATGCCACATCTAATCAGACATTTTAAGTGAGAACATAATTTTATTAATGGAATTATTTAAAGCACTAGTGTGAATTTAATTGCTGTCTGAAATCTGTTGCTGAAGTGTGGGTCTACTGAGCAACATAAAACTCAAATGGTTTAACTGCCACCTGCAGGTGAGAGAACATGTTGCATACAGCTCATCAAGACTTGAATGAGATCTGAAAATGTCATCACACTAGGGTTCATAGCCACTGGAATTAGTTTGGGGGGGGGGGGAGATAAGCTTTTGCCTGCGCTATATTGGTCCGCTAATACAGGACTATTAAAGGTCCAGTGCACTACTTTTCTGATATTTATTTTACTTTATTTTTTCTTCTTCTGGTTTTTCAGGGGGTGCTGCAGCACGCACAGCACCCCTACTTCCCAGGGCTATGATAGGGTTGAATATTTTCCCAGTATTTTACAAATGTTTCATCCCGAGAATAAATCACTTTTCTCCCAGTAACCTGGTATTTCCCACCAAAACTGGAAGTTTCATTCAAAAGCATTAGAAAGTATATAAATATGTCTGGATTTGATTAGAGCTTTGATCAGCATGACAATTCTAACCTGATGCTACCTGAGCCTGATGAGCCATTTATTAAATACATTTTATGAGCCCTACATTAACGACATTTAACGAGCCCAAGCCCAAAAAAGCCCAAATGATTGTGCCATTATCCAACACATATATGATATAGGCTACTGCACATTATGCACAACAGAAAAACATAAAAGCCCATAGATGTAGCTAGCTATATGCTCTCTTGGGTAAATAAATGAAAGCAGAAGAGAACATGCGTTTCTGGTGCACCACATGCGGCCTACAAAGTTACAAGTATAGGCTAGCAAATTTGATTCAATTTATTTAATACAATAACGCCTATTTGTATAATTAGTAGGCTGACGCATATATATACCTTTCATAATATTTCCCCTAATGTTATTAGCCTACCTCCTCTTTCTCTCTCTATTGTTGCTTCATTCATTCCTCGCTTTCAACAGCTAAATGAAATACGTTTTGTTGTCCTTATCTTCATCATTCTAATGATATCCTTGAATAACATAGGAGTAGAATTAGATACAGAAGGCTTTCACTTCTCTTCATGAAGATTGAATGGTTATGGGTCTGAATAAAGAACTGCTATAGCCTACCGCCATCACGCGTTCAAACTACCTGTGAGTTCTATTCGGCTGCTGTATTTAACATTCAGCAAAAAGAGCTTGAGTCCCTCTTCGAATAGTCTATTGCTATAAGAAATGCACACAACAACAAAAAAGTCCAGCATCTATTCTAGTCTAGCTTTCCCTGCATGGGACTCCAAGAGCTAATGAGCGTTTTTAAGGAGAGGCCAGCGGGGCATAGGTGCTTGCAGTCGGATAAACACTCCAAACAGCCTACCCGACCGCTCGGAAGCGTCCACATGGTCCTAAAGCACACCGTTGCCTCGATTTGTATCACATTCCAATGATAAAACTGGAGGGGACACAAATGCAATTTCAGTGAAAGTTGCACTGCTGGGTGCTTGCATATTGTGCAAGAGACAGATGCTATAATTTAGAAGCTTATTATACATACCCCATAATTAATTAGCTAAATATTAGGCTAATACTGCATTGAATGTATTACCTGAAAGAGGTAGGCTAGGACATCTATATATAGGCCTATATATCAATCTAGAACAGGATTATCTATTTTGGATGCAATTTGAATGGAGTTGATGGAGAGAAAGAAAGACTGAAAGAGTGCTCACGCATGCACTGATTTAAAGCAACGATATTCGAGTGACAGGCTGTTTGAAAACTCTGCAGCTGCAATAAAAAATAAAAAAAACATATCTTTACAATTAAAAAATAAGGTGACCCCCGAAAGCCAGATGGAAATAGGTAAATTAGACGCGCATTCAGTCTTTATATTACTGTAGCATAGACTATGCTGCAGCAAATGCAGGCCTACCTGTTACAAGAAAAAAAGTTACCATGATGAGATGATAGGTCTACATGCATTAAGAACTGCACTTCATACTGAGATGGGCTGTCTGTCCCCACCCTGAGCGTTGATGATTCATCATGCAGAGGCCATAGAGAAGTCAGATTTAGACATCGCATATAATTTAAAAGTTAAATTTCACGCCATGCTGTTCATATAAATAATGTATTATATTTACCGGTTTCTCATAGTTATTTATCCCGGGAAAAGGGAGTGGTTTTGGGCAGTAAATCCCAGTAAATCTTGGTAATTGGGTTCCCGCCATTCAACCCTACATCATACTAAGGAATATTAAAATGTTATTTTATATTTAAATACAGTCAATTACAGATGAAAACCACAGTTAAAAGAACCACCGTTTTTTATGGGGTCCTTCTTGTTTTGTAGCACATTTCAACCCCATCCTCCAGTGTGTAATTACTGGTAGCAGTCAGAGGGAGCCATGTTCTTGGTCTCTGTGTGTTTAGTGACATCGATCCATCTGCACATCCCTGATTCATATGTTACAGGCCACGGCAGATCCAGTGCTTTTCTCTGTGTGTGGAGGTCCCCTGGGCTGTGGGCTGCTATGCCTGGATAGCTTCAATATCCAGCCCTGTTCTTTTTAATGACCTAGATAGATGGCTGACATTGGATTAGAAGGCTCTGGGTGTCATCTACTGGGTTATTGTATGAGAATGGGCCTTTATTGAGGGAATCACTGAGGATAAGATGTGGTGTGACTTGACTAATAATGATGATCGTGAATGTACTGTATGGTAGTGGTTATGCATTGGAGTGGTTATCAATTTGCCTGTGTTTTCCGCCTGTGTGTGTGTGTGTCTGTGTGTGGTGATCAGTGATGACGTGTCCGGACCCGGGGAACGTGGAGCACAGTCGGAGGGTTTTGACGGGATCACGCTTCATGGTGGGATCGACGGTGCAGTATGTGTGTAATAAGGGATACTCCCTGTCTGGAAGCACACTGCTCACCTGCTACAACAGAGACACAGCCAACCCCAAGTGGAGCGAGAGGCTGCCCAAGTGTAACCGTAAGTCAGGAAACTGTATCTGAGCAAATAAACACGCAAACATACACACACACACAGTGTTGTTTATTTTATTCAACCAGGATAGTCGTCCTCCTCTCTAACAATCGGCACTATTTTTCAATAGTCCACAGTATGTCACGATCGTTCATTAACGAGAAGGACCAAGGCGCAGCGTGATATGTATTCATATTTATTCACATACTGAACACACGACAAAACAACAAACGAAACGTGAAGTCCAAGGTAGCACACAAACAACATACCTTACACGGAACAAGATCCCACAACAAACAGGTGCCAACAAGCTGCCTAAGTATGGTTCCCAATCAGAGACAACGAGCTACAGCTGCCTCTGATTGGGAACCACCCTGGCCAGCATAGATCTAAACGATCTAGAACTAAACATAGAAAAACACAACATAACACAGAATATACACACCCTGACTCAACAAATAAACGTCCCCTGAGTCAGGGCGTGACAGTACCCCCCCCCCAAAGGTGCGGACTCTGACCGCGCCATATAAACATAACAGGGTAGGGGCCGGGTGGGCATCCGGCCCCTGGTCTGGTCTGGCACCGCTGACTGGAGCTGGACCCGACAACGGTGGATCGAACTGTACAGGCTCCGGACTGGAGCCGCTGACAGGAGCTGGACTGGGCACCGGTGGAGCGGACTTCTCTGGCTCCGGAGTGGAGCGGCTGACCGGAGCTGGACTGGACCCCGGTGGAGCGGATTACTCTGGCTCCGGAGTGGATCCGCTGACTGGAGTTGGACCGGACCCCGGTGGAGCGGATTGCTCTGGCTCCGGAGTGGAGCAGCTGACCGGTGCCGCACCAGGCACCGGTGGAAAAGGCACGGGCCGTGCCGGACTGGACACACGCACCACTGGCTTGGTGCGGGGAGCAGGAACGGGCCGGACCGGGCTGACGACGCGCACCACTGGCTTGGTGCGGGGAGCAGGAACGGGCCGGACCGGGCTGACGACGCGCACCACTGGCTTGGTGCGGGGAGCAGGAACGGGCCAGGCCGGACTGGGAACACGCACCACTGGCTTGGTGCGGGGAGCCGGAACGGGCCGGGCCGGACTGTGGAGGCGGACTGGAGGTCTGGAGCGGAGAGCTGACACAACCCATCCTGGCTGAATGCCTACTTCCACACAATATGTGTGAGGCATCAGCACAGGACGTACAGGGCTGTGCACTCGTACTGGCGATACAGCACGTAGCCCCGGCACAGGATATACGGGACTGAGGAGGCGTACTGGAGACCACGAGCGTTGAGCCGGCACACCCCGTCCTGGCTGAATGCCCATCTTCGCACGACACGTGCGTGGTGCTAGCACAGGACGTACAGGACTGTGCCGGAACACTCGCAGCACAGTACGTGGCTCCGCATAACACGGAGCCTGCCCAGTCACACGCTTCCTAGCATGAGTACGGGGAGTTGGCTCTGCTCTAACACTAGGCTCCGCCAACCACCCTTTTAGCCCCCCCCCAATATTTTCTTGGGGCTGTCTCTCGGGCTTCCTCCTCGGCCGGCACCTTCTGCGTTGCCGCTGCTCCTCTCTATAGCGCGCCTCCACAGTCTCCTCCCAAGGACGGCGATCCATTCCGGCCTGAATCTCCTCCCAAGTCCAGGATCCCTTCCCGTCCAGGATCTCCTCCCAGGTCCAGGCTGTCTGTTCCTGGACACGCTGCTTGGTCCTCATTTGGTGGGATCTTCTGTCACGATCGTTCATTAACGAGAAGGACCAAGGCGCAGCGTGATATGTATTCATATTTATTCACGTACTGAACACACGACAAAACAACAAACGAAACGTGAAGTCCAAGGTAGCACACAAACAACATACCTTACACGGAACAAGATCCCACAACAAACAGGTGCCAACAAGCTGCCTAAGTATGGTCCCCAATCAGAGACAACGAGCTACAGCTGCCTCTGATTGGGAACCACCCTGGCCAACATAGATCTAAACGATCTAGAACTAAACATAGAAAAACACAACATAACACGGAATATACACACCCTGACTCAACAAATAAACGTCCCCTGAGTCAGGGCGTGACACAGTATTCCTTTAGATAATATCTTGTGGATGTTCTTAGTACGTTCAGCAAAGTTGTAACCTGAGAGGACGTGCTGATTTCTTTCACGCAACCTCCAGAAGCCCTCCAAAAGCATTGATGACCTGTCATCCCGGCCTTCTCGCTCCCTGCCTCAGATAAAAGGAACTTTTGGATGAAAATTAAACAGAGTATTTTTTTCTTTCAACCGGAGAGAACAGGTGCAGAATCAATATGGCCTATGTAATAAGAGCTGGCCCTGCTGTTCAAACAGAGTGGTGATAAGACAGTCTCTTCATTGTTTCAAAGTAATTATACAGGCTGGAAACTGTCCCAGGTAACTTACAATGGGGAAATGAGCTGAGGGACTGACACTGGTTGTCAGGTCAGGAACTATCTGCACAGTGTGATAGTGCCTATTGATAGCCACATCTGCCTGTGTCAAACATCATTACTTTTGCATAGAGGGAAAACACAATGTGAGGCAGCGGCCTTATGTAAGTGGTGGCAGAATGTGTATCTATGTTGGAAATTATGCATGTGATAATGGCACTCTGCTGTCTAAGAGACATTGAAACACCCATAGTGACAGCCATGGTGTGTGTGTGTGTGTGTGTGTGTGTGTGTGTGTGTGTGTGTGTGTGTGTGTGTGTGTGTGTGTGTGTGTGTGTGTGTGTGTGTGTGTGTGTGTGTGTGTGTGTGTGTGTGTGTGTGTGTGTGTGTGTGTGTGTGTGTCCTGGCAGCGGAGAGGTACGAGCCCTGCAGGAACCCTGGCGCCCCGTCCACCAGCGTGCAGAGCTTAGAGAAGGCTTTCTACCAGGCCGGGGAGACCCTGAGCTTCACCTGTCATACCGGCTATGAGATGCAGGGGGAGCCCACCATCCGCTGTGTCCCTGGACACCCGTCACAGTGGAGCGGCACACCACCCGCCTGTAGCGGTACATTGTCTGCTTTCATAGCACACATATGCCTCAACTTAGAATAACTTATGATGGCCAGTTCTATGATGTGTAAAAATATTAGGGTACTCATGACTTTTTTTTTTTTTTTTTCAGCAGCCTCTTCTCAGTATTTGAACGAGCGCAAGTTGGATGGTAAGTATATCAGCTAGTTGTAACCACAGTGTGAAGTATGGTGATGCCAATAGAATATATATTTATGCTGTACTTGTTTTTCGGTCATTTCTAGTTATGCATATTCTATGTTTTTATTCAGTTGCTAGTCCTGGCTACAGTATGGAAGGAACCAACATTGTCATTGCTGTTCTGATTCCTGCTGCGGTTGTATTGGTAGTCATCCTGGGGATTTATCTCTACTTTGCAAAGTGAGTATGAGAATGAAAGAAGGGGAAGTAACTGCATAACACCCATCAATTGCTAACATGTGTAATTCAGTTGAAGGCCTCAGAGCAGTCTAGAGGCTCTGTTCAATAGAGTGTCTTTGTGTCTCGTTGTCCCTCAGACTTCAGGGGAAGACCATCAGAATGCCAACATCATCCTTGCCGCCGTATGACAACATGACAGAGGAGTCTGCCTTTAATAACCCAATCTATGAGACAGGAGTAAGTATGGATGTCATGCACATGAATCTCCGAGACGTGGACTCCCAGAACACCATAGTCCTGTCCTGATCCATCTCATCGTCATCTGTCTGCCTGTCATTGCATGTTTTACCAGCAGAGGGCACTCTTCACATCATCTCCCACCACGGCCACAGAGGTCTGAGCTGTGCCTAAATTTGTGGTCTTGTGTTGAATGCAGACAAGCGCCTACAAATTCTCTCTCTCTCACCTTTGAAGCGTGAAAGCTCTACAGTCTACTTCGCTTCGAAGCTTTATAAAAATATGTGTTTTTGCATGAGTATCACATCCATTTTCAGTGGATCAATAGGACTGTACAAGTACTCAATCAGTGGACTGGATAAGGGACAGATGTAGTGCACTACACATTTCCATTTTTCCATTTCACGTTTCCATTTGTGATGACCTCTGTAGGATCCATTTTCAACTTGGCACAGTGCTTCTGTTCTGACTATGTTTCTGGATAGATGATGAATGTAATATTTTACTGAGCAGAGGTGAAAAAGCTTGAACAAAAATGCTTAATGTCAACTTCAAAGACACTTTAAAGCTCCTCCATCATTGTGTCATTATCATGTCATTCACATGTGATTGAGTTGTGCAGTCATTGAGTCTTATCCATTAATCAGTTTGAATTGCTTTTAAAATGTGTACATTTATGGAACCTATCATGGGCGCAATTTTGGTTTTAGAGGTGGAGGGGACATTGTTATTATTATTATATAGATTTTTTTTTTATCCAGTCGGATAAACACTCCAAACAGCCTACCCGACCACTCGAAGGCGTCCGCATGGTCCTAAAGCACATCGTTGCCTGTTTTGTATCACAAATGGGGGGGGACAAAAATGCAATTTCAGAATGTGGGCGGGACATGTCACCCCTGTCCCCAGTGAAAGTTGCGCCACCTGGACCCTATTATAAATTATTGTTATTGAATCACATAGGCTATAACAAATGTCAATGTGCAATAATAGACAGTATTTAAATCTACACTCATCTACACTTAGTATTGACATTACTTTTATGTGCTCCACACAACATTTCAGAGCACTTAAAATAACAACCAAAAACCCTTGGATTTGACATTGAGCTTGTCAGGAATTCTTGTACTTGTCTTACATATTCCTTTGTCCATAAGTCCTTCATATCTACATCATTTTGTGTACAAATATATCAGTTACATGTATTTGTCAGGGCAGTTAAATGTATTTGTTTTATTTAATGTGAGTGTTGGATTTGTTTGATTGTTCAAGAAACATAATGCCGCCATGTCTATTATTGTGTTGTGTTAAACTATTCATAATCTCTGTTACAAATGTTAGTGATGCATGTAATTATCCTAAACTACAGCAACTTTGTGCTTGATAAACCATCTGACTTGATTCATGCCCTTGATTCAAAATATTTTGTGGGGGGAATGTCCTATTAGTCACTGTGCTGTGTGACTTGAGCGGATACTGTCTCTCTCATTCTTTACTTCCATGTTCTGGACTCCATTTTGACTGGACCATACTCTCCTCCTCCTCCACCTCTTCTTCCCATCAGCCCCGGCAGGCATTCTGTGATTACTAATGACTGTGTCTGTCTGTCCCTCCTCGGCTGCCTGAAGAAGAACAACGAGGTAAGGCCTTCTTCTGATGCCGACTGTCCATCTTAAAGGGCACACCTAAACTACACCTCAACCACTGTCATCTGTCACTGCATCCACTTCCAGCCAGCTGTCCACTGTACCGAACTGGTGTCAACACTTCAGTCAGCACCTTGTGGGGTTAGTGGGTTTCTCACCACATAGCTCCCTGACCCTCACTTCATCGCTCCTTCTCTCTCTTTCTCTCTCTCTCGCTCTCTCTTTCTCTCTTTAATAGGTACTGTTAACTTCAATTGGAAAAGAAAATACCTATATATAACATCTCACTGTTGATAATGAAAGTAAAGTATGGGGTGTCAGTGAAATGTGAAGCTTAAATATACTACATTATTGTTGTTGCACTGATGTCCTGTCTTTTTCATGTTCTCGCACTCTCTTGTCAATCAGTTTGAAACAATATTAAATAATTTTTGTTCTGATCATGTTGTTTCTACTTTTTATTTCTACACGATTTGCATGATTCAGTTCTTTCCATTGACCATATTCTGTCACATTTTCATAATTCACCTTTTAACTTCAATGACTGCGGAACTGCAGTGTTATTATGACACAGAGTTAGAGCTTTTGGCCGCTAAGAACCTTTGATGAGTGTGTTTGTCTGGTCTTTACAGGACAAAGGAGATTATGAGGTGACCATTTAAAGACCTTACCGCAAAGGGAATTCAAGGGTTGCTTTTAGGGACCCTCTCTGCACCTCTCATCTTTCCTGCAATGACTTCAGCTCCCATTCCTCCCTCCTCCCCCTTTCTCTTCATTCACTCCTTTTTGTGGGCTTTTGTAAATATCTGTCTTTCCAGAGGACTTCTACCAAAACTGCAAAGGTGGTGGATCAACATGGTGTTATTTTTGTAGAGCTTTGACGCAGATGGCCTTTCTTTAGTGTTTGTACATTTTCATTTAATAACTGAGCCCAGGACTGGTAACCTTATGGGGGGGATACATTTAGTTTAATTGGTTTAGGTTTTAAGCTTTACATGAGAAATGTGAAGAACGAATGTACGGTTTATGAGTTGGCAAAGGTCTTGAAATATACAGTATACATGAAAAATACATAATGACCCAAAGTTGTTTGAACATTGTCCAAATATCAATTTCACATTTACCCTAAGTGAATATTTGTATTTTTAAATGTTGATACTATAATTCAACCACCCAGGCTATACATGGGCTTTCAGTATCACTTTGTAAATAAATTGCCTGTCTAATATGGGGGTGTCTGCGACTTGAGGAACCAAATTAGGGTTTTGTTCAATTTGACTCACAGTTTTGTTTCCTGTGCTAAAACAACTATAAATACACATTTAATGTATAGCCCACAGTGTTAAGCTCTCCCTCATAGCTTCTATAGAGTTGGTGAATACTCCACTATCTCCTTGATTAAATTAATGTCAAATCCCAACAGCTTTCTCTTGTCATGCCATCTGCATTGAGAGTACTTTTTTTTACATTTTAGTCATTTAGCAGACACTCTTATCCAGAGTGACTTACAGTTAGTGAGTGCATACATTTTTTTTAAATACTGGCCCCCCGTGGGAATCGAACCCACAACCCTGCCGTTGCAAGCGCCATGCTCTACCAACTGAGCTACACGGGGCCCAGTATGAGTATGCATCAATTCAATGAAAGGAGGCCATGAAGATAATATGCCATCTTCTACAAAGTGCTGTTCTGTAAAGTGCACCATCTTCATGTACATAGGAATGCTCATGGGCCACCCCCTGTTCATTGCTTTCATTAGTTTCTGATTTCCACACAAGAAAATGCACTGCTTAAAGGTACAAAATACAGAAATCGTTCTGTCATTTCCTGGTTGTTAAAATTCTAATAGTTAGCCTAATTTCAGTTTATGTGACAAAACAAGTGATCTAGAGTGTAGAGAAACATTGTACCATCTAAACTGCTGTGAAATATATTTTCAATTGTATTTTCAGCTGTTTGAAGCTGGTGTACAAAATCGAAAGTAAAAGATGTGAAAACGAAACTTAAAAACGGGAAGCATAGAAATAGCGCACATCTACCGCTTCTTAGATTTGCTTTCAATGAGAAGGACAGCTCTATAACTCACATTTCTATGTGAATTTGGTCGACCAAAAAGTTACATACTGCAGCGTTAAAGTCTTGAATTCTAAACACAACACTTGCTGACATCAAAGAACATGTCAGATATTCAAACCTTGTGTACTTTTCTTTTCTTCTCTTTGTAAAATAAAAAATCTATTCCAGTCCAATCTGAGTTTGCGAAGTCACAAAAGGTTTTATTTTGATTGTTTATCTTTGTTGTTGTCTCTATAAATGTTAAATGTACTCACTTCTTTGGTATCATTATGTACAGTCTCTTTGATCATAAAGTGGGGTCCGAAATGATTGACACCCTTGACAAAGATTAGCAAAAATGACTGTATAAAATATCTAATTCAAATATTGAGCTATTGTATGCAACAACAACAAAAAATTGGGAAATTATATTAGTTTATACTAACACAATTGCTCAGAGAAAGAGATTATTATTTTTATTTTTTATTCCTCAAAAAGGTAGGGGTCAAAATTATTGACTCCCCTGTTTTCAATAACTTTCAATACCTAATGGCACTGAGCCTTTTTCTAAAATGTTTTATGAGTTGGAGAACACATTGGGAGGGATCTTAAATCATTCCTTCAGACAGAATCCTTCCAGATCCTTGATATTTATTGCACAGATGCTCATGGACTGCCCTCTTCAAATTTAAACCACAGCTTGTAGTCCTAAAAAACGGAAATTAGTTAGCATTTTCCAATCAACATTTTGCAATGGCCATCTCAGTCTACAGAACGGACTTGAAACCCATTGAAAACCTGTGGTTTGTATTGAAGGGGCCAGTCCATAAGCGCAGACTAAGGATATCAAGGATCTGGAAGGATTCTGCATGGAGGATGGGTCTAAGATCCCTCCCAATGTGTTCTCCAACTTGTAAAATATTTAAGAAAAAGGCTGTGTCGTTATCCTTGCAAGGTGAGGTATTGAAAACAGGGGTCTTAATAATTTTGACCCCTACCTTTTTGAGATAAAAACTATTGTATTACTCTGTGCAATTATATTAGTATAGAATAATATAATGTCCCTTTTTTTGCATACAACTTAGCTCAGTATTGTAATTATTTATTTTATACAGTCATTTTTGCTCATCTTTATCAAGGGTGTCAATTATTCCGGACCCCACTGTATAGTACAAAACAATAATTGCCCAGCAATTGTAAATTCAGAGTAAGTTGTAAGGTGGGTGTATATTTTATTACTCCAAATCTGAATAAAAAGTACTGCATTACTGTGAAATATTCCCAGAGAGTCAGGTTGTTTAAAAAATATTTAGAGAATTGCAAGAAATTAAGAACCTTTTTCTGACACAGAACAGTAATATCCTGCTGAAATGCGCATTGATTGTCCAAAATAAATGTGAAATGCACCTTTACATGAGTGAATCAGTCAATTGTCTTTGGGTATGTTAAAGAGAAGAATAAAACAAATAAAGTTGGCAAGATATCTATTTACCTATGTGTTTCTCTTTCATTTCTTGTGAATTGGCTGTGATAAAAAACCATGATATGAAATACCAATCAATTTCATAAATAAGTTATCCACTGTTTTTCACTCTGACACAGACATTTTTAAATAAAGCGGAATATTATTGTGGGTGCCACACATTTTCCTTTGAGTGGGTTGCCATTATGCATTTAATCTCAGGTTGCAGTTTTCACAACTTTATTTATGCGCTCACACACTGCCTAATCCATCCCCAGGAAACCATCTTTATGCATGCATTTCCTTAGGGAGTGATTTGGATTGATTAATATACCAGGTAAGGTGAGTAAACTAACGCTATTAGGGCTGCCCATATTCAGATTTCTCTCTGTGACTTTGAGTGAATAGAGGTAAGGAAAATACATTTAGGAAGATTGTTGGGACAGGTTATTGAATGTAGGCCTTTATGGAAATTATAATTTTCACAAATTTAAATAAATCCTCATAAATATAATTGGTCCATTTCTAATTTATTCCATGATTTCCCTTAATTAAAATTGAAAAGGGCAACACCTTGATGATGATTCCTAGGAATAGTCAATAGGACGATTGACTGGAATTTGTCTTGGGCCTAGGCTACCCCCTCGTCGGAAGGACAAATAGAAGGATGCAGATTTACCATTGGAACAAGGGAACGAGTAGTCGTTTGTTTTCTGGCCAGTTACAGTTACCAAAGGCAATACGCTTGCAATCGGTGTTCACCCTAACAGAACAACCACATTCCTGATATGGTTTATGACAACTATTTCCACGGATGACAATATTTATATTATTTTCTAGGTTATCGTGCTCTTTGTACCCAAAGCTCAAACTGTTATCCGAAACGCCCATTTTTGCCTCTACCAAGATGAGAGCGCGGTTGTAGAGCGCATGCTCAAAACGTCCTACGTAAATTTGCGCCAACTCCATGGTGAGGCTGAAGGAAGCAGTATCAGGGGTGATGCTTAGCTAGCTAGCATTTCTTCATAACAACAATAACCATTTAGCTAGCTATAGTTTCGGCGCTATTTTCCCCCCATATACAAGGACAATACTTCATCTATTTGCAAGTATATGTCAGGTATGTGAGATATAGTTGTAAGAGTGTGTTATTTTATAGCCTTATTTAATATGGAAGGGAACAGATATGCCTCTGCCTCTATAAACAGCATCATAGCTAACGTTAGCTTCAACCACAGGCGTAGGGACAAGCACCACCATGTACAAAGCTAGGCCTCAATAGTAAGTCCAAAAGCCGAATATCTGTAGTATTCTACCTTATCTTTTCTCCAATTTGGCAACAAGAGGAATACTTTTTTGTATTTTTGCATTACACGGTTGGGACAACGAAGCAGCATATAAACTATTAAGGATAACCAAGCTAGCTAGCTAAGGATTTCATGAAGAAAATACTCTTCGTCTTTGAACTGAAGGGAGGCGTTAGATTGGCCCTTCCTGGGAAACAACATTGTGTTCACCATTAGCTAATAATTAGCAAACTAACCAATAGGAACTTGTTTTTTTTCAAGACAGTGTTGTTTTAGGAAATATCGCCTCTTGTCAGACATTGCTTGAAGTATTCGTTAAACAGAGCTGATTGCTTGCTCACTTCGGCTGTGTTTGAATGTGGGATAAAATGGAGACCCCAACGATTGTCTACGATCTTGACACTTCTGGTGGTCTTATGCAGGTAAAGCCTTTACTGTTACATTTTTAGTCATTTAGCAGACGCTCTTATCCAGAGCGACTTACATGAGCAATTAGGGTTAAGTGCCTTACTATCATGATGAGAAAATACACGTTTTCTGTTCTCTTTTTTGTTTCTAGTAGAAGCTTGCTAGGTAGCTCACTAGTTGGTTAGGGCCCAGTGGCAGTGCAACGTTTGTAGCTAGCTCTCTAGCTAACTCTGCAGGACGCCATTGCTCTCTCTAGCTAACCTCTGCCAGAAGTCATGTCACCAAAAAATATCAAGTCAAACCATTGACAGAAAGTGTTACATTGTAACTAGCTCATTACATTTGGTTTGTTGTTGTGTGGCAGACTTGACACTACAGTAGATACTGTGCAACAATGTAGATAATCAGATGTATCCCTGTACTCGTTTGCTGATACTTTGTAGCAAATCCAAGCATTGCTCGCACCTCCCAAGTCTGAAGATGGAGAAAAAAGAAGTCGGAAACCAGATAAAAACGCACGGAGAGCAGGGAGAGCCACGAATCACGACACCTGTGACAGTTGCAGAGAGGGAGGCGACCTCCTCTGTTGTGATCATTGTCCCGCCGCCTTTCATCTACAGTGCTGGTATGTTTATGATTAATATCTTTCCATTTACAGTAATGACTTCCCGGTGTTGCTACCAATGTGCAAGGTAGCATTTGTGGTAGACTTTTTGGGTAGCAGTTGACTACTGACAGACCAAACTCCTGCTAACTATTGTCAGCTAATCTAATGCACAGTCTTTGCCACATTGTGGCGCTGTAGCTCTGTTTTTCTACATGGTGAGACTTTCTTATTCTGACACCCTATTGGTTAGGTCTACATGTTAAAACTCTGTAGCATTGTACTTGTATATAACAACTGTAGCTTGTGTTGTTGACCATTTTCTCTGCAGATAACATGTCTGCACTAAATTCTGCACGTAGCAACTGCCATGTTTCAGCTTCTTAGCCATGTTTCTCTAAAGTCAAGGATGACATATTTTTGGCATGCGTTTAGCTAATTCTCTAGTCCACACACCACTTACTCCTCTCCTAACAGCCATTTCCAGTATTTAATGAGCTTGCAGATGTTGGCGAGGTTTAGTCAAGCTTTCTACTGAGGCAGTGAGGAGCTCAGGGAACCTGGCTGTGCAGCCACATTGACGGCATGAATAATCATTAACCATGGTATTTTAAAGGCAGGGGCCTTTCTACTCATAGCCTGGACTATAGTATGGGATTTTTGCCAATGAGTTGGGCAGAGTTTATTTTTTTAATTGTTTTGCTTCTAGGACAGTGTTATCAACGCCCTTTGACTGTTGCCACAACGGTTTCATAGAGCATGAAAGGTTTTTGCTGAGGAAAGTGAATTGTTTATTTATTCTGATAGTGCTCCTCTTTTTGCATCACTGCAGTCTTTCTTGGAAAGCTTGAATGAATCGATGTTGGTTTTGGACCAACAGCCTTTTCAATAGATTCAGCACCCACCTTTGCCACAGAACTGCGAGACTATGCCCAGGGGCCTTGGCACTCTGCCCAAAAAGAGCCCTTTGAATTCATTCCCTCTCACCTGGCTTTCATCAGCTACAGGTCTAGCATTTCCACAGTTATTTCAATGTAGGAAAATGGCCTTAAACGCCATACCTCTGGAACTTGTAAACCAGGTTACATTGTGAGGGCATTGGACGTTATCAATTGCTGATTTGCATTGAACTCCCTTGCCAGCTTTTTTGCTAATGCTTGTGTTGAACCTGCAGCAACCCACCCCTGAGTAAGGAGATGCTGCCCCCTGGAGACTGGATGTGTCATCGCTGCATGGTGCGCAGGAAGGTGAGTCAAGTCTCTGATAAAACATGGGAGGAATAACCTTTTGTTTGTGAAGTGTTATGATGACAGCTTCATTTATCTGGATAAGTGACCTACTTTTTGTGTGTATGTACTGATATGTACACTACATGACCAAATATGGAGTTGTTCCCCCCTTTGCTGCTGTAACAGCCTCTACTCTTCTGGGAAGGCTTTTCACTAGATGTTGGAACATTGCAGCAGGGACTTGCTTCCATTCAGCCACGAGCATAAGTGAGGTTGGGCACTGATGCTGGGCGATTAGGCCTGGCTCGCAGTCGACGTTCCAATTAATCCCAAAGGTGTTCGATGGGGTTGAGGTCAGGGCTCTGTGCAGTCCAGTCATGTTCTTCCACACCGATCTCAAAAAAAAAAAAAAAAAAATCTGTATGGACCTCGCTTTGTGCACAGGGGCATTGTCATGCTGAAACAGGAAAAGGCGTTCCCCAAACTGTTGCCAAGAAGTTGGAAGCACATAATCGTCTAGAATGTCATTATATGCTGTAGCATTAAGATTTCCCTTCACTGGAACTAAGGGGCCTAGCCCAAACAATGAAAAACAGCCCCAGACCATTATTGCTCTTCCACCAAACTTTACAGTTGGCATTATGCATTCGGGCAGGTAGCGTTCTCCTGGCATCCGCCAAACCCAGATTTGTCCGTCGGACTGCCAGATGGTGAAGCGTGATTCATCACTCCAAAGAACGTGTTTCCACTGTTCCAGAGTCCAATGGCGGTGAGCTTTACACCACTCCAGCCGACGATTGGCATTGTGCATGGTGATCTTAGGCTTGTGTGCGGCTACTCGGCCATGGAAACCCATTTCATGAGGCTCCCGACGAACAGTTCTTGTGCTGACGTTGCTTCGAGAGGCAGTTTGGAACTCTGTAGTGAGTGTTGCAACTGAGGACAGATTATTTTTACACGCTACACGCTTCAGCACTCGGCAGTCCTGTTCTCTGAGCTTGTGTGGCCTACCACTTTGCGGCTGAGCTGTTGTTGCTCCTAGACGTTTCCACTTCACAATAACAGCACTTACAGTTGACCGGGGCAGCTCTAGCATGGCAGACATTTTACGAACTGACTTATTGGAAAGGTGGCATCCTGTGACGGTGCCACGTTGAAAGTCACAGCTCTTCAGTATGGCCATTCTACTACCAATGTTTGTCTATGGAGATTGCATGGCTGTGTGCTCGACTTTATACACCTGTCAGCAACTGGTGTGGCTGAAATAGCCAAATCCACTAATTTGAAGGGGTGTCCACATACTTTTGTATATATAGTGTATGTGTAACTGTTAGATGAGCACACATGTTAATATTTTTTAATTTATATAAATTGTAAAGTCTTGTCTGTAATGTCTTTTTTGTTATACGTCAGACCCTAGTAAGACTGACTAGCTGTCGCCATTGGCGTCGGCTAATGGAGACCCTAATAAAAATCAAAAATAGTTTGGTGAGACTAGTGTAACCAGGGCTGTTCAGACTGTTAACATATTGTGTTTCTTGTGTCATAGAAGCGGGAGCTAAAGAAGGAGCAGATTAATGGTCTGCTGGAGCGCCAGTTGTCTAAGCAGTCTCCCTCCCCTGCAGCAGAGTTAGAGCTGGCCCCAGGCACCCTGAGGCTGGACCCCACGGCAGCAGTAGGAGGCACCACAGGCTTGAGGGCTGCAGCTGTGGCCCAGGTCCGTCTCCTGGAGAGGAGGCCCAGCAGCAGACCCAACACCCCCACCTCCACCGCCTCCACAGACACCGCCACGCCCTCGGAGCAGAATGACATGGATGATGACATGCTAGACGTGGAGGACGACTCCCAGGGCTCGGAGCACGAGAGCTCCACCCCACACCTCAAGAGGCCCTTTGATCTTCTGATCGCTGCTGCCATGGAGAGGAACCCCACACAGTTCCAGCTCCCTAATGAGCTCACCTGCACAACTGCACTTCCAGGAACCAGTAAAAAAAGAAGGAGAGATGAGATGACAGGAAAGAATGTGAAGCGACCGCAGCATGAGCTGGACCACAATGGGCTGGTCCCACTACCAGTGAAGGTCTGCTATCCCTGTGGCAGGTACGGACAACAATGTTTTAATAACCAAATATCAGTGCCTTTCTTTTAACTAACTGGGATTTTTGGGCACCAGATGTTACATACAGTGGGGGAAAAAAGTATTTAGTCAGCCACCAATTGTGCAAGTTCTCCCACTTAAAAAGATGAGAGAGGCCTGTAATTTTCATCATAGGTACACGTCAACTATGACAGACAAATTGAGAATTTTTTTTCCAGAAAATCACATTGTAGGATTTTTTATGAATTTATTTGCAAATTATGGTGGAAAATAAGTATTTGGTCACCTACAAACAAGCAAGATTTCTGGCTCTCACAGACCTGTAACTTCTTCTTTAAGAGGCTCCTCTGTCCTCCACTCGTTACCTGTATTAATGGCACCTGTTTGAACTTGTTATCAGTATAAAAGACACCTGTCCACAACATCAAACAGTCACACTCCAAACTCCACTATGGCCAAGACCAAAGAGCTGTCAAAGGACACCAAAAACAAAATTGTAGACCTGCACCAGGCTGGGAAGACTGAATCTGCAATAGGTAAGCAGCTTGGTTTGAAGAAATCAACTGTGGGAGCAATTATTAGGAAATGGAAGACATACAAGACCACTGATAATCTCCCTCGATCTGGGGCTCCACGCAAGATCTCTCCCCGTGGGGTCAAAATGATCACAAGAACGGTGAGCAAATATCCCAGAGCCACACGGGGGGACCTAGTGAATGACCTGCAGAGAGCTGGGACCAAAGTAACAAAGCCTACCATCAGTAACACACTACGCCGCTAGGGACTCAAATCCTGCAGTGCAAGACGTTTCCCCCTGCTTAAGGCAGTACATGTCCAGGCCCGTCTGAAGTTTGCTAGAGTGCATTTGGATGATCCAGAAGATCATTGGGAGAATGTCATATGGTCAGATGAAACCAAAATATAAATTTTTGGTAAAAACTCAACTCATCGTGTTTGGAGGACAAATAATGCTGAGTTGCATCCAAAGAACACCATACCTACTGTGAAGCATGGGGGTGGAAACATCATGCTTTGGGGCTGTTTTTCTGCAAAGGGACCAGGCCGACTGATCCGTGTAAAGGAAAGAATGAATGGGGCCATGTATCGTGAGATTTTGAGTGAAAACCTCCTTCCATCAGCAAGGGCATTGAAGATGAAACGTGGCTGGGTCTTTCAGCATGACAATGATCCCAAACACACCGCCCGGGCAACGAAGGAGTGGCTTCGTAAGAAGCATTTCAAGGTCCTGGAGTGGCCTAGCTAGTCTCCAGATCTCAACCCCATAGAAAATCTTTGGAGGGAGTTGAAAGTCCGTGTTGCCCAGCGACAGCCCCAAAACATCACTACTCTAGAGGAGATCTGCATGGAGGAATGGGCCAAAATACCAGCAACAGTGTGTGAAAACCTTGTGAAGACTTACATAAAACGTTTTACCTGTGTCATTGCCAACAAAGGGTATATAACAAAGTATTGAGAAACTTTTGTTATTGACCAAATACTTATTTTCCACCATAATTTGCAAATAAATTCATAAAAAATCCTACAATGTGATTTTCTGGATTTTTTTTCCTCATTTTGTCTGTCATAGTTGACGTGTACCTATGATGAAAATTACAGGCCTCTCTCATCTTTTTAAGTGGGAGAACATGCACAATTGGTGGCTGACTAAATACTTTTTTTCCCCACTGTACATTACTAGGCTTTGAAAACAAATCCGTAAAGGAGATATGTTATCCAATTATATGCAGATCACACACTATTTCACAGCTGTTTACACTCATGAAAAAGGCATTGAAATAATTGCATGATTTACTATGAAAATGTACAATATACTAAGGTTGGACGTTATCAAGATTTTCATACATCATACCGTTTCTGTACCGTACAGGGGTATACGGTATTACTGGAAGTGCACACAAGGGGCGCTGTGTGTGTGATATATATACTGCTCAAAAAAATAAAGGGAACACTAAAATAACACATCCTAGATCTGAATGAATGAAATAATCTTATTAAATACTTTTTTCTTTACATAGTTGAATGTGCTGACAACAAAATCACACAAAAATTATCAATGGAAATCAAATGTATCAACCCATGGAGGTCTGGATTTGGAGTCACCCTCAAAATTAAAGTGGAAAACCACACTACAGGCTGATCCAACTTTGATGTAATGTCCTTAAAACAAGTCAAAATGAGGCTCAGTAGTGTGTGTGGCCTCCACGTGCCTGTATTTACATTTACATTTACATTTTAGTCATTTAGCAGACGCTCTTATCCAGAGCGACTTACAGTTAGTGAGTGCATACATTATAATTTTTTAGAATTTTTTTTTATTTTTTAAATTTGTATTTTTTTATACTGGCCCCCCGTGGGAATCGAACCCACAACCCTGGCGTTGCAAACGCCATGCTCTACCAACTGAGCTACCTCCCTGCCAGCCATTTCCTCCCCTACCCTGGACGACGCTGAGCCAATTGTGCGCCGCCCCATGGGTCTATGTATGACCTCCCTACAATGCCTGGGCATGCTCCTGATGAGGTGGCGGATGGTCTCCTGAGGGATCTCCTCCCAGACCTGGACTAAAGCATCCGCCAACTCCTGGACAGTCTGTGGTGCAACGTGGCGTTGGTGGATGGAGCGAGACATGATGTCCCAGATGTGCTCAATTGGATTCAGGTCTGGGGAACGGGCGGGCCAGTCCATAGCATCAATGCCTTCCTCTTGGAGGAACTGCTGACACACCCCAGCCACATGAGGTCTAGCATTGTCTTGCATTAGGAGGAACCCAGGGCCAACCGCACCAGCATATGGTCTCACAAGGGGTCTGAGGATCTCATCTCGGTACCTAATGGCAGTCAGGCTACCTCTGGCGAGCACATGGAGGGCTGTGCGCCCCCCAAAGAAATGCCACCCCACACCATGACTGACCCACCGCCAAACCGGTCATGCTGGAGGATGTTGCAGGCAGCAGAACGTTCTCCACGGCGTCTCCAGACTCTGTCACGTGCTCAGTGTGAACCTGCTTTCATCTGTGAAGAGCACAGGGCGCCAGTGGCGAATTTGCCAATCTTGGTGTTATCTGGCAAATGCCAAACGTCCTGCACGGTGTTGGGCTGTAAGCACAACCCCCACCTGTGGACATCGGGCCCTCATACCACCCTCATGGAGTCTGTTTCTGACCGTTTGAGCAGACACATGCACATTTGTGGCCTGCTGGAGGTCATTTTGCAGGGCTCTGGCAGTGCTCCCCCTGCTCCTCCTTGCACAAAGGCGGAGGTAGCAGTCCTTCTGCTGGGTTGTTGCCCTCCTACGGCCTCCTCCACGTCTCCTGATGTACTGGCCTGTCTCCTGGTAGCGCCTCCATGCTCTGGAACACTACGCTGACAGACACAGCAAACCTTCTTGCCACAGCTCGCATTGATGTGCCCTCCTGGATGAGCTGCACTACCTGAGCCACTTGTGTCGGTTGTAGACTCTGTCTCATGCTACCACTAGAGTGAAAGCACCGCCAGCATTCAAAAGTGACCAAAACATCAGCCAGGAAGCATAGGAACTGAGAAGTGGTCTGTGGTCACCACATGCAAAACCACTTCTTTATTGGGGGTGTCTTGCTAATTGCCTATAATTTCCACCTGTTGTCTATTCCATTTGCACAACAGCATGTGAAATGTATTGTCAATCAGTGTTGCTTCCTAAGTGGACAGTTTGATTTCACAAAAGTGTGATTGACTTGGAGTTACATTGTGTTGTTTAAGTGTTCCCTTAATTTTTTTGAGCAGTGTATATATATACACCTACTCATTCAATGGTTTTTCTTTATTTTTACTATTTTCTACAGAATATATTGTAGAATAATAGTGAAGACATCAAACTATGAAATAACACATGGAATCATGTAGTAACCAAAAAAGTGTTAAACAAATCAAAATATATTTTATATTTGAGATTCTTCAAATAGCCACCCTTTGCCTTGATGACAGCTTTGCACACTCTTGGCATTCTCTCAACCAGCTTCACCTGGAATGCATTTGCTACAGTATTGAAGGACTTCCCACATATGCTGAGCACTTGTTGGCTGCTTTCCCTTCACTCTGCCTTCTGACTCATCCCAAACCATCTCAATTGGGTTGAGGTCGGGGGATTGTGGAGGCCAGGTCATCTGATGCAGCACTCCATCACGCTCCTTCTTGGCAAAATAGCCCTTACACAGCCTGGAGGTTTGTTGGGTCATTGTCCTGTTGAAAAACAAATGATAGTCCCACTAAGCACAAACCAGATGGGATGGTGTATCGCTGCAGAATGCTGTGGTAGCCATGCTGGTTAAGTGTGCCTTGAATTCTAAATAAATCACAGACCGTGTCAGCAGCAAAGCACCCCCAGACCATAACACCTCCTCCTCCATGCTTTACGGTGGGAGCTACACATGCGGAGATCATTCGTTCACCCACACCACGTCTCACAAAGACACGGCGGTTGGAACCAAAAATCTCAAATTTGGACTCCCAAGGACACATTTCCACCGGCCTAATGTCCATTGCTCGTGTTTCTTGGCCCAAGCAGGTCTCTTCTTCTTATTGGTGTCCTTTAGTAGTGGTTTCTTTTCAGTGATTCGACCATGAAGGCCTGATTCACACAGTCCCCTCTGAACAGTTGATGTTTTTTTTTTTTTTTTTTTTTTGTCATTTAGCAGACGCTCTTATCCAGAGCGACTTACAGGAGCAATTAGGGTTAAGTGCCTTGCTCAAGGGCACATCGACAGATTTTTCACCTAGTTTGCTCGGGGATTAGAACCAGCGACCTTTCGGTTACTGGCACAACGCTCTTAACCTCTAAGCTACCTGCCGCGTTGAGATGTGTCTCTGACTTCAACTCTGTGAAGCATTTATCTGGGCTACAAGTTCTGAGGCTGGTAACTAATGAACTTATCCTCTGCAGCAGAGGTAACTCTGGGTCTTCCATTCCTGTGGCGGTCCTCATGAGAGCCAGTTTCATCATAGCGCTTTATGGTTTTTGCGACTTCACTTGAAGAAACTTTCAAAGTTCTTGAAATGTTCTGTATTGGCTGACCTTCATGTCTTTAAAGTAATGATGGACTGTCGTTTCTCTTTGCATATTTGAGCTGTTATTGCCATAATATGGACTTGGTCTTTTACCAAATAGGGCTATCTTCTGTATACCCCCCTACCTTGTCACAACACAACTGATTGGCTAAAACGCATTAAGACGGAAATAAATTCCACAAATTAACTTTTAGCAAGGCACACCTGTTAATTGAAATGCATTCCAGGTGACTACCTCATGAAGCTGGTTGAGAGAATGCCAACAGTGTGCAAAGCTGTCATCAAGGCAAAGGGTGGCTACTTTGAAGAATCTCAAATATAAAATATGTTGATTAGTTTAACACTTTTTTGGTTACTACATGATTCCATATGTGTTACTTCATAGTTTTGATGTCTTCACTATTATTCTACAATTTAGAAAATAATAAAAATAAAAACCCTGGAATGAGTAGGTGTCCAAACGTTTGACTGGTACGGTACATATGTGTATGTATGTATGTATGTGTATGTATGTGTGTGTATGTATATATATATATGTATATATACTGCTCAAAAAAATAAAGGGAACACTTAAACAACACAATGTAACTCCAAGTCAATCACACTTCTGTGAAATCAAACTGTCCACTTAGGAAGCAACACTGATTGACAATACATTTCACATGCTCTTGTGCAAATGGAATAGACAACAGGTGGAAATTATAGGCAATTAGCAAGACACCCCCAATAAAGGACTGGTTTTGCATGTGGTGACCACAGACCACTTTTCCTGGCTGATGTTTTGGTCACTTTTGAATGCTGGCGGTGCTTTCACTCTAGTGGTAGCATGAGACGGAGTCTACAACCCACACAAGTGGCTCAGGTAGTGCAGCTCATCCAGGATGGCACATCAATGCGAGCTGTGGCAAGAAGGTTTGCTGTGTCTGTCAGCGTAGTGTTCCAGAGCATGGAGGCGCTACCAGGAGACAGGCCAGTACATCAGGAGACGTGGAGGAGGCCGTAGGAGGGCAACAACCCAGCAGCAGGACTGCTACCTCCGCCTTTGTGCAAGGAGGAGCACTGCCAGAGCCCTGCAAAATGACCTCCAGCAGGCCACAAATGTGCATGTGTCTGCTCAAACGGTCAGAAACAGACTACATGAGGGTGGTATGAGGGCCCGACGTCCACAGGTGGGGGTTGTGCTTACAGCCCAACACCGTGCAGGACATTTGGCATTTGCCAGAGAACACCAAGATTGGCAAATTCCCCACTGGCGCCCTGTGCTCTTCACAGATGAAAGCAGGTTCACACTGAGCACGTGACAGACTTGACAGAGTCTGGAGACACCGTTGAGAACGTTCTGCTGCCTGCAACATCCTCCAGCATGACCGGTTTGGCGGTGGGTCAGTCATGGTGTGGGGTGGCATTTCTTTGGGGGGCCGCACAGCCCTCCATGTGCTCGCCAGAGGTAGCCTGACTGCCATTAGGTACCGAGATGAGATCCTCAGACCCCTTGTGAGACCATATGCTGGTGCGGTTGGCCCTGGGTTCCTCCTAATGCAAGACAATGCTAGACCTCATGTGGCTGGAGTGTGTCAGCAGTTCCTGCAAGAGGAAGGCATTGATGCTATGGACTGGCCCGCCTGTTCCCCAGACCTGAATCCAATTGAGCACATCTGGGACATCATGTCTCGCTCCATCCACCAACGCCACATTGCACCACAGACTGTCCAGGAGTTGGCGGATGCTTTAGTCCAGGTCTGGGAGGAGATCCCTCAGGAGACCATCTGCCACCTCATCAGGAGCATGCCCAGGCGTTGAAGGGAGGTCATACAGGCATGTGGAGGCCACACACACTACTGAGCCTCATTTTGACTTGTCCTTAAAACATTACATCAAAGTTGGATCAGCCTGTAGTGTGGTTTTCCACTTTAATTTTGAGGGTGACTCCAAATCCAGACCTCCATGGGTTGATAAATTTGATTTCCATTGATAATTTTTGTGTGATTTTGTTGTTAGCACATTCAACTATGTAAAGAAAAAAGTATTTAATAAGATTATTTAATTCATTCAGATCTAGGATGTGTTATTTTTGTGTTCCCTTTAGTTTTTTTGAGCTGTGTGTGTATATATATGTATATATATATATATATATATATATATATATATATATATATATATATATATATATATATATATATATATATATATATATATATATATATATATATATATATATATATATATATATATATATATATATATATATATATATATATATACACACACAGTGGGGAGATTTTGATACACTGCCGATTTTGCAGGTTTTCCTACTTACAAAGCATGTAGAGGTCTGTAATTTTTATCATAGGTACACTTCAACTGTGAGATACGGAATCTAAAAAAATCCAGAAAATCACATTGTATGATTTTTAAGATATTAATTTACATTTTATTGCATGACATAAGTATTTGATACATCAGAAAAGCAGAACTTAATATTTGGTACAGAAACCTTTGTTTGCAATTACAGAGATCATACGTTTCCTGTAGGTCTTGACCAGGTTTGCACACACTGCAGCAGGGATTTTGGCCCACTCCCCCATACAGACCTTCTCCTTAACCTTCAGGTTTCGGGGCTGTCGCTGGACAATACGGACTTTCAGCTCCCTCCAAAGATTTTCTGTTGGGTTCAGGTCTGGAGACTGGCTAGGCCACTCCAGGACCTTGAGATGCTTCTTACGGAGCCACTCCTTAGTTGCCCTGGCTGTGTGTTTCGGGTCGTTGTCATGCTGGAAGACCCAGCCACGACCCATCTTCAATGCTCTTACTGAGGGAAGGAGGTTGTTGGCCAAGATCTCACGATACATGGCCCCATCCATCCTCCCCTCAATACGGTGCAGTCGTCCTGTCCCCTTTGCAGAAAAGCATCCCCAAAGAATGATGTTTCCACCTCCATGCTTCACGGTTGGGATGGTGTTCTTGGGGTTGTACTCATCCTTCTTCTTCCTCCAAACACAGCGAGTGGAGTTTAGACCAAAAAGCTCTATTTTTGTCTCATCAGACCACATGACCTTCTCCCATTCCTCCTCTGGATCATCCAGATGGTCATTGGCAAACTTCAGACGGGCCTGGCTTGAGCAGGGGGACCTTGCGTGCGCTGCAGGATTTTAATCCATGACGGCGTAGTGTGTTACTAATGGTTTTCTTTGAGACTGTGGTCCCAGCTCTCTTCAGGTCATTGACCAGGTCCTGCCGTGTAGTTCTGGGCTGATCCCTCACCTTCCTCATGATCATTGATGCCCCACGAGGTGAGATCTTGCATGGAGTCCCAGACCGAGGGTGATTGACCGTCATCTTGAACGTCTTCCATTTTCTAATAATTGCACCAACAGTTGTTGCCTTCTCACCAAGCTGCTTGCCTATTGTCCTGTAGCCCACTCCAGCCTTGTGCAGTTCTACAATTTTATCCCTGATGTCCTTACACATCTCTCTGGTCTTGGCCATTGTGGAGAGGTTGGAGTCTGTTTGATTGAGTGTGTGGACCGGTGTCTTTTATACAGGTAACGAGTTCAAACAGGTGCAGTTAATACAGGTAATGAGTGGGGAACAGGAGGGCTTTTTAAAGAAAAACTAACAGGTCTGTGAGAGCCTGAATTCTTACTGGTTGGTAGGTGATCAAATACTTATGTCATGCAATAAAATGCAAATTAATTAAAAATCATACAATGTGATTTTCTGGATTTCTGTTTTAGATTCCGTCTCTCACAGTTGAAATGTACCTATGATAAAAATTACAGACCTCTACATGCTTTGTAAGTAGGAAAACCTGCAAAATCGGCAGTGTTTCAAATACTTGTTCTCCCCACTGTATGTATGTATGTATGTATGTATGTATGTATGTATGTGTGTATGTATGTATGTGTGTATGTATGTGTGTATGTATGTATGTATGTATGTATGTATGTATGTATGTATGTGTATACTTTTTTATTTTTTTACAGTAATTAAAATCATACCGTCTGTATTTCGAAATACTGTATTTCGTATACTGTATAAATGGTATATCGCCCAATCCTACAATATACATTTTATTATTTTGAATGCAGCGCCATCTTCTCTGGCAGGGCTAAGTAAAGCATTCCGGAGAGTAACCAGTGGACCATTATAGGACTCCAATTGCCTGTGGAAAGATGAGCCATAATTGCTAGGAAAATAGTACAGTCTCCGATTAGAGAGGAAAGGTGGAGAGAGAGGGTAAACCACAGAGGGAGATGTAACATTATCCAGACTATCATCTTTCAGAAAGCATGGCTTGGGTTTTAATGAGAGACAGTTACTAGATCCATGATATCAAGTAATCTTTGCCTTATTATTTTTTGCTAACATTTCCCATGGTATTGGGTTGCGAGACTGAGAGTCTTAAAGCCAGTTATTTGATCAGGGTTTGCGGGGGAGATATATTAAACTGCTGCCTCGACTGACCAAACCATTTTTTTTATTCTTTAGAGGGGTTTGTCCTGACCTTTTTTCAGAGGCACCAAAATGTTATTCTGTAGTGTTGTTGCTATGTGTTATTTACTACCCCTAGAGTGCCTTTATGGGCTGGCATCAGAGCCTTGGGTATGTCAGGAATACCACAGAATGCAGAACCACATGGCCAGCCAGAGAGAAGGGGGAATTCAAACTATCTCACTGAGCATTTTATATATTCTGTAATGATGAGCGTTGGGGCTTGGCTTAGGGTCTCCAGGATTCCAGACAGTGACCGCATTTCCATCCACAGTTTTTATGCGAGCAAAGTCATACTGTATAAAAGAAAAATCAAGACAGCTGTGATGGAAACAGGAAGTTTCAGTATAATTTTATAAATGCAGACAGATAATTAGTTCATTCAACATGGTGGGGTGTTTTTGTGTCTGTAAAATGTATTATGTGAGAAATGGAGGTGGAAATGCCAAACTAAGAGTCGCGATGATATGGTGTGTGATCCTCCCGCTAGGCTAGGCTACAGATTAATGAAGTTATGATGAACTTCACAGGGTGGTGAATATGCATGCTTGATGCTCCTTGACTGCCGTTTGAAAAGTACAAATATTCTCGCTCTTATCCATAATAATCACATCATGTAGACTAGCTACCAGCACAGTATCTGCGAGCTGTTGGCTAGAGCCCATGTGCTAAGACCAGAGTAGGCACATTTGGCTATTTAACACAACAGTTTTTGTGACGACTATCGGTAAAGTTGAAAATGCGATGGAAACACATTGACCTTTTTAGATTTGTATTCGGTACATGAAAATTTAAGCGGGAAATTACATTTAGTGTGCACTATGTCATCACGCTGATTTTTCTCCGCAACAAGTCTGTCGGCAATTGGATTGAAACCTAGTTAGTGTGGGTTGGAAATCCATTGGTCTCTCTTCCTCAAGTGATCCCCTCCCCTTTCAACTAAACTATTAGGGCAGACTAACCCTAGCTCTATTTTCAGGATATTTTGCAGTTTATTTGTTTGATATCAGTCGTAAATCTAACCCATGTTTTTGTGAATCTCCTCTCTGTTGTAGGAGCTGCAGGTTGGCACCATTAATCCAGTGTGACTATTGCCCCCTCCTTTTCCACATGGACTGTCTGAACCCCCCTCTTACTGCCATGCCTGTGGGCAAGTGGATGTGTCCCAATCACTTAGAACACATGGTGGTAAGTCTGTGAAAGCCTGTACGGCCAGCATTTTCATGGTCACGCACATCTACGTATTGAAAACGTATTGATGTTGTTTTAATGGGATTGACCTGATTGTGCCCCTCTCTCCCAGCTGAAGCAGAGGAGCCTGACGTTGAGCAGTCGCTGCCAGCTGTTTGACCAGTTTCAGGACAGGATGTCCCAGCATGCCGTCAAGGTGGACTTCCTGCAGCGGGTGCATCGTCTCAACACCCCCGTCCGCCGAGGAGCCCACACACAACTGAAGAAAACCCTCAAGGTCAGCCTGCTAGTCCCTGTAGTATTATTGTGGGTTAAAGCATTGCTTCCTCTGTCAGATGAGGTGACATGTAACACACCACTGTGGTCACTCTTGTCACATCTTGTAATTAGACCCATCTTGTGTGTGTCTCGACAGGTCCCTGATTCTATAAAGTCCCAGTACAAGTGTCCCCCGGCCATGATTGCCCCGGCAGGGATCCGCAACGGGGAGCTGGTCTGTAACAGCAGTCCAGAATCCCTTCAGCAGCACCTTACACCCTCTCAGCATTTAACCAGCGAGGATGAGCAACAGGAGGTAGGACACTGGCATGTTACCCAGCAGTGATACACAATACAATGTCTCATGAGAGTAAACAAATCCCACATCTTTAATACTGATTGAAGGTGTTTTGTTTTCCTGTGTTTTCTCCTAGTGGCTCAGAGATGTCATCACACTCCAGTGCAGCATAGTGAGACATCTGTCAGCCAAGCAGAAGCTGTCGTCCGATTGGGACTCTGATAAAACGGACAAGGCCGACATCAAACCCTGTGTCACAGCAGAAGAGGGCAGTGCTGTGTGCACTTCTAACAGGACAGAGTCGCCAGCCTCCAAGCCTAAAGCTGACAGTGCAGCAGTTTGCCCCCAGGGGCTGCCTGCACTCAAGGAAGGGAAGTGTAGCATGTGTACAGAGAAGCCTTGTCACAACTGTGGGCCCAGTAATGTTAACGGTCCCCTGGAGCAGCTGGCTTGGACCAATGGGAGTCCAGAGGCCTGCAGACAGGACAACCTCCACAAGCTGAGAGAGCCCTCAGGTCCTGATAGGCCCGTTCCTCAGACACCAGCAGCCTCCAGCCCGGAGTTACCCAACCACACTGGTGAAGCTGTGGTCAAGACTGAGAACACCCTGTTAAGACCCTGTCCAGGGACGGCCTTCTCATCCATCAGTCCCTTCAAACCAGACCCCAGAGGCCCCTCTCCACCTCACAGACCCTCCCCAGGCACAGAGGGCCCTGCTCTAACCAGTAGCAGCAGCACTGTGGGGACCTGTGCCCTCACCCCACCCAGAGCACCATACCAGATCAAGGGGATGACCAAGCTGGGCTCCACCCCACCAGCAGATGGAAAAGTCAGTCTTGATGCTGTGACCACCAGGAGTGGTTCTCTGCTCCCCAGCTCTTTCTCTATGGGAGACCTGTCCAGCTGTCTGAAGGCTATGGCAGACTGCCATGGTGGTAAGTCTCACCTGATTTAAGACATACATTTAGATTGGTTTCACATTTGATTAATTGGTGAGGAAAAGTTGGATCCACACTAACTGAATTCACTCTCTTTTTGCTAATAACAACATGATTATTTTCCACAGAGATTCAGATGAGTAGTCTGGATGAGAAGTTTATTGAACTCCTGGCATGGCAGAGGATCCATCAGCTGTTTGGGCCTAAAGCTTATTCCCCTCCACAGAGCAGCTGTATCAGCCTACCTCCTGTGCCACAACCCCAGCCTACAGAAGGTAAGAAACCCTTGTTCATTATCAACACCATTTTGTATTCCCTATATTTATACTTCACTGACTCACTGTCCATTCCCTCACTAACCTTACCTCACCATCTTCACTCCTATCATTCTGTCCATTCCCTCACTAACCTTACCTCACCATCTTCACTCCTATCATTCTGTCCATTCCCTCACTAACCTTACCTCACCATCTTCACTCCTATCATTCTGTCCATTCCCTCACTAACCTTACCTCACCATCTTCACTCCTATCATTCTGTCCATTCCCTCACTAACCTTACCTCACCATCTTCACTCCTATCATTCTGTCCATTCCCTCACTAACCTTACCTCACCATCTTCACTCCTATCATTCTGTCCATTTCTGTTGATGTCCATTACTTCTATCCCCCTTTTTATCATGTTTGTAAATTAATCTCTTGTATGGATTAGTTTGTCCTGTATTGTTACCTTTGACTGTTCTGTATTTTGCAGCATTGTGAGGAAGATAATGTGTTCTTTTCTTTCTCAGCACAAAACAAGGATATCCAGGCCAGGGCTGTGTTTTGTCCTTTGACTGGGAAAGGAGGAGCTGTCAGTATGTGCTACAGAAGCCTGTACATAGGAACTGGTAAGATTCACTCCCAGTCCCAAATATCACATGATCCAATAACAGGACCTTCTATTCATGTAAAGGTGTCTTCCATCCCTGGCAGATTTTGCTGACTTGAGGTTATGTCTTGTTATTTGCAGGTGCTGACATGGACGTGTGCCTTACAAACTATGGTCATTGTAATTATGTTTCAGGAAAACATGCCTGCATCTTCTATGATGAGGTGAGTGGGTCATTTCACATTCAAACCTGTACTTGGTATTGGAATCAATTTTACAGTAAGTTGTGAACTGTAAAGAAATGCAGTATAAATAAGTTTGAGATGTATTCTTTCTTGCTTGGGGGATTCTTTTTAGAAGCTGCTCTGTAAATTAAATATTTCATTCTGCCTTGATCAGAACACCAAGCAGTATGAGCTGCTCAACTACAGTGAACACGGGACCACGGTGGACAATGTGCTGTACTCCTGTGACTTCTCTGAGAAGACTGGCCCCAGCCCCTCCAGCAGCCTGGTCTCCAAAGTGCATAATATTATCAGTGAGTGGAGCTCCTCTTTGTCATGGCCTCCTATAGAAACAGGAAAGAATTAACATTTACCTTTGATAAAGGACCATGCTCTGACATGATGGCATGTTTCCTAATGTTGTTAAAGCAGAGGCAGGTGATGGTGTTGTTTGTTAAAGGTCTGAGTGTTTGTAATGCTTGTAACCTACAGAGCGCTGCAAGAGGAGGAAGCAGGAAGATGAAGGGGTGGGGGAGCCCATGGTGCTAGAGGAGAGGGTGATGTGCCAGTGTCAGGTGAATCCTTCTAGACCCTGCTGCGACTGCAAGGCCAGCAGCTCCAGTCTGATCGGGGGCAGTGGGGCAGGCTGGGAGGGCACTGCCCTGCTCCACCACGGCAGCTTCGTCAAGCTGGGCTGCATGCAGTTTGTCTTCAGTATTACAGAGTTTGCCTGCAAGCAGCCTAGAAAGGAAACCCTTAACACCCCAACCACCACCGCTGCCACCCCCCAGAGCCAGGAGGGAACAGAACCCTCTGACAAGCACACGTCCACCTCCCAGCTCTACCAAGTGCCAGTGCTGCACCCTAACCCTGTCCCCTAGCCCCATCATGTCCCCTCAGCAACAAGAATCAGCCTCAGCAGCTATACTTTGTATACTGCATAAAAAAAGGAAAGCTTTTTTGATGTTCATACATTTGCATGAAATGAATTATTTTTCAGTCTCCGATTTTGTGGGCAAGTTGCACATACAATTTGTATTGTTATTTTTTGTAAATGGACAATTTTCTGAAAGTAATTGAATTGGCATTGAAAAAGGGATGGCTTATCGTTGACATTATGTGAAAAAATTGAAACGTTTCCAGCCAACTTGTAAAGTACTCAACTCGTTCTATTTTTGCCAGTAATGATGGCATAAACTTTTTTTTATGCAACTTTTATTTACTCTTTATAATTTTAGTTTGTGTACTGTATTTGAAAATGTAGTTCTGTTCAGATGTTTGTTTTGCTATTATTGCACTACAGTAGCACTATATTCAAATGTATGTGTATACATACATGTGTTGTATACATGGTTGTGTGTGTGTGTGTGTTGAAATATATACACACACACACAAAATATACATGATTTAAGAATCATTTTTCAACAGAACAAGGGAAGCATAGGATTCTGTATGCAAACTTCAATTATGGCCATTTTGGCTTTTAAAACTTTCCATAGCTTCATGTGAATTTTGTGCAGTAGTTTTCAAAAGTGATACTCCAGTTTTTTTCAATATTGTCTGTTTTAGAAATAATTCATCTGAACATTGTCATGTACTCTGTAAATACAAAGCAACTTTGACTTGGTTTCTTGTCTGTTATAACAATGTAAATACCTAAAGATTTTTAAGCGTCAGTGAACACCGTGGCTTCTGTCATTTCATTTGTTGCTAACAACAAATTGGGCGATTCCATGCCAGCATAACCCCAAAATATTTTTGGTATCTCAGATTGTTCTGGTAATTCTCACATTGGGAGGAAGGAGGTTTGACATGCTTTTTACATTTTGTATCAATCTTTTTTTTTTTTATCATGAAAATGGCAATTTTAGGCCCTTTTTAGACCTATACATTCCTTCTGTAAGTTCTTATGATGCGTGAACTGTACATAATACAGACATCATCTTGGTGTCATTATACTCCTTATAGTGTTCTCTATTATATGGAATACAGTGGGTATCATAAGTATTCACCCCCTTGGACTTTTTTCACATTTTGTTGCGTTACAAAGTGGGATTGAAATAGATTTAATTGTAATTTTTTTTGTCATTGATCTACACAAGATACTCCATAATGTCAAAGTGAAAAGAAAATTCTACAAATTAATAAAAATTAAATAACTAAAATATAGTTGTTGCATAAGTATTCACCTCCTTTTGTTTAGCCAAGCATAAATTAGTTGAGTGCATTTTTGCTTAACAAATCACATTATTTACATGGGCTCACTCTGTGTGAAGTAATAGGGGTTGACATGATTTTTGAATGACTACCCCTTCCTCTGTCCCCCATGCATACAACATCTTTAAGGTCCCTCAGTCAAGTATTGGATTTCAATTACAAAGCCCAGGAAGCTTTTCAAAAGCCTCAAAGAAGGGCAGTGATTGGTAGATGGGTAACAATAACAAATCAGACATTGAATATTTATTTAAAGAGATTCTCTGGTACTTTTGTAGAATTTTTTTGCCAGTAGTTCTGAAAGTAGCACTCATGAGCCAAAAGTGGTCCCCGAACTAGTCACATGCAGATATGTGCACCACGTCATTGCGCTCTTTCTCGCTCTGCTGTGTGTGCATCTTGCTAGCTGCCACTCAAATGGCAAGGGGTTGAAACTTGAATTGCTAGGGTGCTAGCCCAGGTGGGGGGAAATGGTGCAGCACAGCTTCCAGAAAACAGTCGCTTTCAAACTAGGGATTTCATGGCTAATTGAGGTAAAACTAATTCTGGTCATCAATTATGCATGTATGACCTACACATTGACACCAGCCCAAAGCGGGAGGTTTAAAAAGTCGCCAAAGTTCCGGAGCATGTCTTTAAGCATGGTCAAGATGTATTAAACCACCCAGATACATCAAATATACAGTTTTCCTTCTGAACTGAGCTGCAGGACAGAAAGGAAACTGCTCAGAGATGTCAACATGAGGCCATTGGTGATTTTAAAACAGCTACAGAGTCCAATGGCTGTGATGGGAGAAAACTGGGGATGGATCCACAACATTGTAGTGATGACCTTAATGACAGAGTGAAAAGAAGAACACAAATATTCCAAAACATGCATCCTGTATGCAACAAGGCACTAAAGGAATACACTTTTTGGCCTAAATGCAAAGCCTTATGTTTGGGCCAAATCCAACACAACACTGAATAACTGCATGGTGGTGGCTGCATCATGGTATGGGTATGCTTGACATTGGCAAAGACTGGGGAGTTTTTCAGAATGAAAAGCAACGGGATGGTGCAAAGCACAGGCAAAATCCTAGAGCAAAACCTGCTTCAGTCTGGGACACTGGGAGAGGATTTCACATTTCAGCAGGACAATAACCTATAACACAAGGCCAAATATACACTGGAGTTGCTTACCAACTAAGACTGAATGTTCGGAGTGGCTAAATTACAGTTTTGACTTAAATCTGCTTGAAAATCTATGGCAAGACTTGAAAATTGCTGTCTAGCAATGAACTCCAACACTTGGACAGAGCTCGAAGAATTTTGAAAAGAATAATGGGCAAATATTGCACAATCCTTGTGTACAAAGCTCTTAGAGATTTACAGCTGTAATCGCGGCCAAAGGTGTTTCTAACATGTATTGACTCGGGGGTGAATACTAATCTAATCAAGGTATATTAGTGTTTTATTTTTTTAATGTTATCATTTTTTCCCACTTTGCAGACTATTTTGTGTAGACCGTTGACAGAAAAATGACAATTAAATCCATTTTAATCCCACTTTGTAACAATAAAATGTGAAGAAATCCTAGGGGGGTGAATACCTATGATATTGATACCTACTGTATATCTAGCTTCTGAAATACACATTTCCACAATTTATTAAACATAAACAATCAAAAGTACCCTTTTTGATTTAGTTAATTTTAAGACCTATTGTTTAGAACAATATACTCTACAGGTACATCACATTTCCAGAGTGGGCTCTCTACTAATTCTGATGTTATGATCAATTGTATGAGTGCCACCAGCACAGTGAATGGCAAAATGGATTCAAAGGGAACTTCCTCTGCTGGTGATTAGCTTAATGTGCAATCCTAAAAGAGGTCTGTGAATATCGATTTCTATGTTTAAAATGGGTCATATATCTTATAAGTTCCAGAGAGCCCACTCTGGAATTTTGAATTGTTTGAAGAGTATATTGTTCCAAACAATGTTGTCTGTATCATGTACAGTTCACGGATCATAAGGTCTTACAGGAGGCATGTATAGGTCTAAAAAGGGCCTAAAATTGCCACTTTCATCATGACTTCTCAAAAATGGTTTGTGATACAAATGTAAAAAGCATGTAAAAACGCCTTCCTCCCACTGCATCGCAGTACTAGAGGCGTCACTACAGATCCGGGTTCGATCCCTGGCTGTGTCGCAGCCGGCTGCGACCGGGAAACCCATGAGGCGGCGCACAATTGGCCCAGCGTCGTCCGGATTAGGGGAGGGTTTGACCGGCTGGGATGTCCTTGTCCCATTGCGCTCTAGCGACTCCTTGTGGCGGCCGGGCGCATGCACGCTGACTTCGGTCGCCAGCTGTACGGTGTTTCCTCCGACTCATTGGTGCGGCTGGCTTCCGGGTTAAGCGAGCAGTGTGTCAAGAAGTAGTGTGGCTTGGCGGGGTAGTGTGTCGGAGGACGCATGGTTCGGCCTTCGCCTCTACCGAGTCCGTACGGGAGTTGCAGCGATGGGACAAGACTAACTACCAATTGGATATCACGAAATTGGGGAGAAAAGGGGGTAAAATAAATTATTCATAATACATATTTAAAAATCCTTCCTCCCAATGAAGTTTCTATGTGATAATTGCCAGAAAAACCTGAGATAACAAACATATTTTCAGCTGGCATGGAATCGTTGCAGACATTGAGACCCTGCTTTTCACAGCATTTATTAGGACCAAAACCCTTGGGTGTGTGTAGGAACATAAATGGCATCTTGCTATCCACAAAAGAGAACAGAGAAAAGTGAGAAGCTTGTTGGGCAGCAGCCGTCAGCAGAGATAGTATGAGATTAGATTTGGTGTAAATCTATTTGAATTCAATCACTTCTTGACAGAACCCCTTTTGATTTGAACAAAACCTTCCCATACATAAACTTCCATACATATTTGGCTTTTATAGAAGTGCTCAGAAAGTGACATTTTGGACCTGAATGCCAAAACATTCAAGAGATAAAGGTGCTCAAAGTTGAACTATTTTGCATACCCCACCATACCATGAGACATCCATGTCTTCATCATTGTAAAAAAATAAAATAACGTTTGAGATGTATATAATTTTTAAGATTACAAACAGGGTTGTCAGAATATTTGATAATTTCTTGAAAAACATGTTTAATAAACGTCAACTATCTAAAAATGCATTGTAGCTTAGACCCTATTTTACGTCGTCTGAGGTTTTTGTGTTGTGCCCGCCATCGGTTGAGACAAAATACCCACTGGTTGAATCAACATTGTTTCCATGTAATTTCAATGAAATTACATTGAATCAACCTGGAATAGACGTTGAATTGACGTCTGTGCCCAGTGGGCATGCTCTTAAATAGAGAGCGGGTGTCATGTTTTGTCTGATACATGTGCTAAAATGGGAATAAAATGGAAATGTAAACTTTCAAATGGTACCACAAAGATGGTTGGAGGTCCACAAATCAGGGAATGTTTATTGAATGAGAATATCTGTTGTTTTAATTAATTATATTTCAATGATTGAAATGACACCCACCCTGTATTCCAGAGCATGTTGTGTCTCAACCGATGGTGGGCACAACACAAAAACCTTAGATGATGGAAAGTAAGGTCTAAACTACAAAATATGCAAATATGAAAAAAAGTTTTGAGTTTACGGGTTTTTAGATAATTTAACGTTAAAGGTAAACAAATGTAAAATGTCAATGTTTCAAGAAATTATAAAATAGTTTGACAACCCTGTTTGTAAGCTTTTAAATGATATCAAACTCAACCGTTTATCTTTTCCAGTGATGAAGACATGGATGTCTCATGATATGGTGGGGTATGCAAAATGTGTCAACTTTGAGCACCTCTATCTTCTAAAGGATTTGGCATTCAGGTCCAAAAACTAACTTTCTGACCACTTCTTCCATGGTCAAACATGTATGGAAAGTTTTGTTTAAATCAAAAGGTATGCTGCCAAAAAGGGATTGAATTCAAATGGCTTTAGCCTGTTATATTTTGAGATTATATGGGTGATGGGATCATCCTGAAAATGTTTTGCTTTTCCTGATAATTTTGAACAGAAATGTATTCAAGTCCAATTGAATGCTGGAACTTTGGAAATCTGTCGATTGTAGCCTCTGGCAGCGGGTGAAAAGCAGTGGAGGCTGGTGGGAGGAGCTATAGGAGGATGGGCTCATTGTAATGGCTGGAATGGAGTAAATGGAACTGAGTCAAACATGTGGCTCCTATAGCTCCTCCCACCAGCCTCCTCTGGTGAAAAGTTCGATAAAGGAATCTTTGCCTCTGTTATTGTATTGTCTACACAAAATGTCTTATAGGCTACACTGTTTCATGCAATCAGAGATAGCTATTACTAAAATAAACCTGTTGGTTTACCTTGGGAAGAAATGGCAGTTTAGAGATGCTTTGGCGGGTATGCTGAGTCTTTCTAAGGCTGTGTTTACACAGGCAGTCCAATTCGAATATTTTGCCCAGTTGACCCTTCGCTAAGCCCCGCCCCCGTTGGTTACTGTTGCAACCTCGGACAACATGTTCCCGGGAAGCCCAATTCCCCCTTCTAACCAGACTACCCCTTGCTAATTAGGAAACATATTTTTCACTTCTCTCATTGACTTCTCAAACTCCAAACCCCCGGCCTGGTCTGCTTGGTCTGTTTTGCAAGCACTCCTGGAAGTCTCATGATGTTGCGCCTCTGGGTTTAAAATAAATAAATATATATATATATGATGTTTTATTGTCACATACCGGATAGGTGCGGTGACATTTGTTGTTTTACAGGGTCAGCCATAGTAGTACCGCACCCCTGGAGCAAATTAGGGTTAAGTGCCTTGCTCAAGGGCACATTGACAGATTTTTCACCTTTATTCAAACAAGTGACCTTTCGGTTACTGGCCCAATGCTCCAACCGCTAGGCTACCTGCCACCCATTTAAAAATGCTGCGCTTTCATGTGTTTCAAACGTGAGCTTGTCTGAGGTGATTGGACTCGACGACAGTTGCTAGCCATTGGAGCGCTGCGATTGGTTGCCCAAAATTCTGGGGCGTGGCTTAGCGTAGGCACAAGAGCAGATCTAATTGGTCAAAAGACCAATTATTGGGAAAATATCAGAATTTCATGTTCCAGAGTTCACTGGGTGCCCTGTCAGGGTGAAGGAGGTCAAAGTAGCGAGGATCAGGGCTGTCGAGCAGGTCTCCTATGTGGAGGCAGTGAAAATTGTTGAAGGAGAGAGTAGATATGATGAAGCTATGGCAGTGGATGACCAGCAGCCTGTTGATGTTGTTTGTGAGATAAAATACTAATGCTGAAGTAGGTGGATTTTGTTGCGTTCATTGCTCAGGTGATTAATTGAAAGGACAAACTAATAAAATTGAAGAAACTGGATATCATTGTGAAAGCAGCAAAAAAGGTTATTGGATCTTCAGGACTTCATGGCTGAAACATTGCAGTGAATACTGTCCTCTCAGGCCCCAGAGCCTGTGTAGGGATCTGAGTAGACATTTGAAACTGACTGAAGGAGTACATTGATTTGAGTTTTTATTGTTATTTTTGGGGGAATAATATGAGTTTGAGCATATTATGAGTATGTTTTTCACACTTCCCCATTTCCTTTTCTCTGTTAGTTTCTCCGTTTTTACCCCACCCAGTAGGTGGCGGCTATACACCTTTTGGGATTTAGTCCGCCAATAGAAATTCAAAGATGAAGAAGAAGAAGATCAGAGTTAGGCTGCCTGTGTAAATGCAGCCTGTAGGCCAAAAATGACAGGGATATTATGAGATTATATTTTATGATGTGAGATTTTGTGGGTGATGGGAACATCCTGAAAATGTGTTGATTTTCCTGATCATTTTCAACAGCAATGTATTCAAGTCCAATTGAATGCTGGAAATGTGGAAATCTGTTCCATTCAGTTTAAGTATAAGCCTTTGGCAGTAGGTGAAAAGTAAAAGTTGTAGTGCAGAGATTCAATTCAGTTCAAATTTTGGCAGGTATGCCGAGTCTTTAAGTGCAGCCTGTAGGCTACTAGTAAAATGTAAGTTTGATGAAAAGTCTACAAGGCTTTACACAGCAGACTAGATAGGCCTATTCAGTATAATTCTCAACACCAGGTGAGATACATAATACCCTGCTGAGTTTGAGTAGCCTAGATTACAAAACCAAGGCCCACTTTTTGCTACACGTATGTAGACTCACCTGAATCCAGATTTAGGAGACAACCTCACCAGAAAGAAGGAGAAAGGGGTGATTTGCTTCAATTTTCAGAGCAGGGCACCAATTAAGGGAGTGATTTCTGGGGTCAGTGGGGAAGTTGAGGTTGAGACGATCAAGATAAATTCCTGGTGTTCGTCGGTTGGCTCATATGGTCGGTGGAAGAAAGGAGGATAGTATGTCTGTGCTACTGTTTATTGATGAGGAGTCTCTCCCTACACACATCATGATGGGTTATATTAATTATTCTGTGAGAGCATTTGTTCTCAGGGTATTGCAATGTACAAACTGTAAAGCGTTTGGACATGTGTCGAGTGTTTTTAGGAAACTGGATATGAGTGATCCTCTTGCTAAGATAGAAGAGGACAACGAATGTTGGAATTGTGGTGGGGAACATGCACGAGTACCCTGAGTGCCTTCTAAGGGTGAAAAAGGAAGAGATTGCCAGGGTAAGTGCTGTCCAGCGTGTCTCTTATGCCTAGGCGGCGAAAAGAGTGAAAGAAAGTGGGAGTGTGTTGGTCGCCATGGTGGAGGCACCACAGTCTAGTGCTGTGGGTGCAGTTCGCCAGGTGCAGGATCCAGAAACCCTCTGAGTCCTAGTGAAAAAAACATTTTGCCATTGATTGCTATGGTAATAAACACCCCTGCCGGAGTGGATAAGAATTCAAGAAAGATTGATATCATCATATCTGCATCTGAATGCTTTTTGGGATTGAAGGATTGAATTTATTTTGGGTAACAGACATATACAACAGAATGCTCAATGTGGACCCAGAGTATATCACTTAATAGTATTAATTAAAACGCTTGTATCCAAAGTGGTCCTCGATGTCACAGGCAAGGAGCTGCATGGAATACTGGCTGGAGCAGTTCCGTCCTCTCAGGTCCCTGGATCTGTGTGAATTTGAATGACTGAGATTTACTTCTTATATTTTTTTGTATTATGTTTTCCCTTTTTGGATTTACCCCTTTTTGTTTTCTGCATCCAGTAGCGGGCAGCAATCCACCTTTTCAGGCTGTAGTCAGCAATAAAAACCCACCTACGAAGAACAGGTTGTGTCAGGCACACTAAGACCAAAGATTATGGATATACTGACAAGATACATGTCTCTCCGCCCTAACAATGGGAGATGTTGTCCACAAAGCGGCACAGCGGGCTGTGTAGCACCCGCTTATCCTTTCTTTGAATTGGTGGATACATCTCATTATTGTAATCCTTTTTTAAATATTCGACGAGGGTTGTTGACGTCAACCGCCTGTATTAAATGGAGAGAGATGCTATGCTACTAGCCCTAATGCCATGAGCCATCTGGAGACAACTCCTATAAAGTTTTTTTTTTTTTTTATCAAACTTGGATGTCACGTGTCCTACTTATATCAGTACACTCATAACAATTTAAGGATTAAGTAACTTCTATTAGATCAAATAAACCTCACGTAGCAAATAAGCCATTCATTTTTTTTGTTTACCAAATTCGACACTCATTGACCTCCATTCAAAAACTCCTTGCTTGGTGGGCGAAACAAAGAAAAAACGCCACCTGCTGGAGGGAGACAGATTTTCCGCCGATTTGGGCCTCTCTCTTCCTCTTCCTTTCTGCTAAAACGCAATTGTATAGATCTCTAGAAGTAAATGGGGAAACACATCAACACCTGTTTGGTCAGAATATTTGACGGTGATCAATCGGAAGCAGGGGACGCAATTGAATAGATCTCTAGAAGTAAATGGGGAAACACATCAGGACCGGTTTGGTCAGAATATTTGACGGTGATCAATCGGAAGCGGGGAACCGGTGGGACAGGTAGGTCTTGCAGGTAGCCTAACAAAAAGCCTGCTCCGCAACTATGTTATATTCACTTGTTGCACTTCCACGAGCGGGAGATTGAGTCCGGACACCAACGACCGGGCAAAAAACATAATGTTACCTTTACTAGTTGCAGGTGGTGTTGTAGTTGCACTGTATGTTCTCCTTGTTAAAACTATTTTCAAAAGCTCCAGATTTAAAGGAAATGCAGCGATGGCAGGGAAGACTGTAATACTAACAGGTTCGTTTGTTATCCTTTAAACATGTTTGACTGCATTGTAAGCCTGATAAAATTGTTGGACATTTTCTTAAATAATACATTCATTGGTGTCATCTGTGTTGTCTGTCTCATGCAGCCTATGATATTTATCTAATTTGGGGTTTCAATCAGGTTTGTTTTGCCTCTGGAACTCCGAATTTTATTTTGTTATTTTTATGTGCCCTGAGTCAATGTCTTGTTCTCCCTATAGGTGGCAACACTGGCATTGGGAAAGCCACTGCTCTGGAGCTTGCCAGGAGGGGTGCAAGAGTAATCATGGCATGCCGCAACCAAGAGAAAGCTGAACTTGCTATAAGTGATATAAAAAGGGTACAAGAATCTTATGAAAATCAATCATTCCACATTTGTATTCGAATATTCATTAGTGAGATGTATCATTTGAACATATTGTATGCCTGTAAATATCAGACCTGGGTTCAAATACTATTTAGGGTATTTCAATTACTTTCAAAGACATTTGGAAGTAAGTATTTCGATTTTTCTATTTTGAATATTGGAATGTATTTGGAAATATACTGAGAAAGTATTTTAAAATACACAAATAAACTGATTCAAAAACACTCCCATGAATTTAACCCAAGTATTTGAAAAGAATATTAGAAATAATTCTTTGAAAATATTTTCAAATAGTAGGCTATTTATAGGAAATAAATTGAAAATATTTGATTTGGGCCACATTATTAGAAAATATTTAAATACAATAAAATACGTATTTAAATCAAAAATACTCAAATGCACATGTATTTGAACCCAGGTCTGGTAAATATAGGCCTAACAAATTGTGATTTGTATTTCAGGAGACAGGCAGCACTGATGTGGTGTACATGCAGTTGGACCTGGGGAGCCTTCAGGCAGTGCGTTCTTTCACTGAGACCTTCCTGAAGACCGAGGCTAGCCTGGATCTGCTCATTAATAATGCCGGTTAGTGGTCACGTACTTTTTACTCTTAATTGTATTCAAAAGAAAACATGAGTAGAAAAAAGCTATTGAACCATCTGTGATCTCTCCCTCAGGTCTGGTGGCGGATGGGCGCACTGCTGATGGCTTTGGTATTGAGTTTGGGGTCAACCACCTTGGCCACTTCCTGCTGACCTGTCTGTTGCTGGACCGCCTGAAGGAGGGCACTGGGGGCCGTGTAGTCACACTGGGATCCATGGCCTATCGCTGGGGCAACATCGACTTTGATGCCCTTATCACTAATAAACACCTGGGCACTGGGAGGTACAGCTGGCAGTTCTTTCACGCGTACTGCAACAGCAAACTGTGCAATGTTCTCTTCAACCACGAGCTGGCCAAGAGACTGAAGGGTACCAATGTCACTTGCTACAGTGTTCACCCAGGTTGGTCATTTCCTTCAAGATTATTATATGGTAGATCTGTCACTATGAACCACAATGAGTCCTGATACACGCTACAAGTCCTGGGATACATACTAAGGGTGTTCATTTTCCTGTGTTGGATCATTGAAAGTTCACCTGTATTATTTTTCTTATCCTATTATGTTTTCCCCCCTATAGGAGTAGTGAAAACAGAGCTATCCCGAAACTGCAGCCTGTGGCAGAGATTCATCATCGAGCCAATAGCTAGACTGTTGTTCCTGGATCCAGAATCCGGTGCCCAGACCACTCTCCACTGTGCCCTCCAGGAGGGTATCGAGCCTCTGAGTGGACGCTACTTCTTCTGCTGTGCACCGCAGGAAGTGGTTCCCAAAGGCAAAGACGACGCTGTGGCCAAGAAGTTGTGGGAAGTTAGTGAACGGCTGAGCGGTCTGTTTTAGGAAAAGGGGGCAATGTTACACACTGTGTAAAAGACTGCTTACACTGCTTTTGATTTGGTGGTTTTTAGATCTGGGGGAAAAACGCTAATTGAACACTCATCAAAATGGATCAATGTGACAAGAAACTGCTCATACATTAGCTGATCTCCTCTTTCACTACACCATGCATGTTGGTGACATCCTGTTTGTGGTGTGTCTTGTATTGACGATAATCAGTGTGCAGTAAGTGTGCCTGTGACAGTTAAAGGTCCAAAGACTTAGGAAGCTCTTGTAGAAACTGTTTGACTTATTATAATAAAAAGATTCCAAGTGATTGATTTCCTTAGGCTTTGCCTTATTGTTGCCATCACTGTAATTTCAAATAGAATAGAGCTCTCTATCGGATATGAAATGGTGACTAATTCCAGCATGTAACCAAACTAGTGATTGTATTGGGCCTATGCATGTAGTGTAATTAGACTGCATACACTACCTTGTACAACTTTGATTGAAGCTTCCGTAGTGGGCTCATGGTCTCGTGATGAGGCCTTGCCTGAGACTTCAAAATCAGTCACCCTCGGCCCCAGAGGGGGTCTAATGGTCAAGACGTTGGGTTATTTCCCGTTGGACACTACCGTGCCACAGCATTCCTTGACACCAGAGGCATTTGCTTGGGTGTGACGAAGTGGCTGGTGCACAGAAAGAACATCCTTCACACACCCGTCAACTTAATCTTTGCATGAGACTGTATATTAGCAGTCAGACCGGTCACACCGGTTTCTCAGAACAGCTCTGAACCTTGGCCTTGTTGTCTCCAAGTGCTCTCATCACTTAAAAACTACTCAACAATGTGGTTTAAGCAACTGCTGCAACAGGGCCTGCCTTTGTCTGCTTGGATGGGTGAGCTGGGAGGGCCTTGTCAAATGTTTTCACTGTCAGTCATTCTATCAACTATTGCCTACGACCACAACTGTATTCTGTTGACTGTGCCTAAGGCACATACAGAGTTGGGTAAAAAGGCGTTGTTTTGATGCAAATAACTGTTGTCTGTTCAATGTTTACATTTATGTTTTTAAACTGTAGTGTTTTGTGTTTTATGTTGTAAAAATGTGTTTTAAACTTTGCTGCTATTTTGGCCAAGTCTCTCTTGAAAAAAATATTTTAAATCTCAATGAGACTAACCTGGAAAAATAAAGGTTAAATAAATCAAATCGAAAGGTAAAATAAGATTATCTTCTGTGAGGCATGCTTACCCCAAAGTATAATAACACAACTGAAAAACACTAGATTGATTTAATTTGAACCAAAATTACAATTTAAAAATCCTATTTGTGACGACTGAATGTATGGACATGCAATATCATAAATGGACACTAGAGGATAGTGTTGAATCTCGTAGTAGGCATTTTCACCATAAAGGATGAAGAAAAAATATTGTTTACTTCTTGGAGGAGGAAACCGCACAGACATGCTGGCTGGAAAACACTTCGTGTAAGTGATGATTGGGACTGGTCTGCATCTTTAGAAAGTACAAACTAAAACTAATTAGCGTAATATGTTGTTTAAATTCAGCTCATCTTTTTTTTTTTTTTTTTAGTTTTCACGACGTTGTGTCCAGTGTGCGTACCTTTTAGTAGCTTTGGGACATTCCTGATGATGTGTCCCAAAGCTAACCTTTTAGCAAGCTGGCTGGCAAGCGTGCCTTGCTTGATGCTGAAGGAAACCTGCGTGACTGATGGTAGAGGTAGAAGCTCATTTATTTTATAGCTATCATCCAGCGCCCTAAAAGTTGACCATCCAATCACAGTAGCTAGAGCCATTTATGTCTACTCAATGTATAAACATGGGAACTTGGAATTTGGCTTGTAAGTGTTCCAGGATGTTTGTCCATAGTAGACTGTTGACTGTCGTGTCAGAGTCAAACATGAAAGTGGGTTCTCACTCTGCATCCTACCATTCCACTAGTTCTCTCATCTGGCCTAAAGGACTGCTGTGAGGTGACGATGCAGTGCCTTAACCAGCTCTGGTCTGTGACACTGGCCTGCTGTGCCCGGATACTGGCCTGCTGTGCCGGGAAAGAGACCCAAGCATCCCTGGAGAGGAAGCCCAATGCAGACAGCAGAGTATCATCTGTGCTTTGGAAGCTCAGCCTGGATGACTTTCCAGAGGATGGTGAGAGGCTAATAAAGGACTCCAGAGAAGGACTATCCAGAGAAGAAGACAGGAATGATGAGACATTGTTTGGCGTGTCTCCTGTCTCTCACCCAGGGCAGAAGGAAGTCACACAGGCTTTTTGTGAAGGAGGGTTTGGCCTCTCGTTTGGCCTCTCTAAGGCAGGTGTGTGAGGAGGCCCGTAGACAGGGTGTGCAGATCCAGGGGGTTAGTACGAAGGACTTAAACAAGATGTGCTCAGGAGGGGTCCACCAGGGTTTCATGGGAGTGTATGCTATGACAGCCTCACACATATGCTGAAGGTATTGTACCTCTCCCAATGCATTTTAGCCTGGTCATGCACTGGTCAGCTTACTTTCAGAATCTCACTGTTTGGCTTCAGTATTTTATGAGAGTATGAGAGCTTTAAAAAAAAAAAAAAATTGTCTTTAGTGTTAGCTCTTTTGACCTATATGGAGCCAACTTTAAACCTCAACTTTTAGGAGTTATTGATTTTTCATAGTCCTCACTAGCTGATGACTAGGGTCTGTTCTGTGCCGGTAAAGGTGGCACAAGGCTAGCAGCTTATTGGCACAGTGGGAGCTAAACCAGAGAACTCTCATGTTCCTGTCATGACATTTTCCAATTTCCAGATGACCAAACCTACACTTCTGCTGATGGGTAAGTGTTTCCTGTTCTCCTCTCTGTGTGTGTGTGTGTGTCCATGGATCGTGCGTGTGTTTTAATTGCTTTGCACTTTCCTAAGTCCACCCTGCTGTGTCCTCACTCAGGTGGTGAAAGGTAAGGCTTGTCCCGGGAGCTGCGTCTGCATTGAGGCCCTGCTAACCATCGCACCTCACAGAGACCTGCACCCTGGCCTGGTGTCGAATCCCTCAATGTGTTTGTGGCTACAGGTACAGTATACCACTAGTCCCTCTGCATTCATTGTCTCTGAAAAATAAGAGAGATGGAATACTTAATATACTGAACCAAAATATAAATGCAACATGCAACAATTTCAAAGATTTTACTGAGTTACAGTTCATATAAGGAAATCAGTCAATTTAAATAAATACATTTGGCCTTAATCAATGGATTTCACATGACTTGGCTGGGGTGCAGCCATTTGTGGGCGTGAAGAAGCTGGATGTGGAGATCCTGGGCTGGCGTGGTTACACATGGTCTGTGGTTGTGAGGCCGGTTGGACTTACTGCTAAATTCTCTAAAATGACGTTGGCGGCAGCTTATGGTAGAGAAATGAACATTCAATTCTCTGGCAACAGCTCTGGTGGACATTCCTGCAGTCAGCATGCCAATTGCACGCTCCCTCAAAACTTGAGACATCTGTGGCATTGTGTTGTGTGACAAAATTGCACATTTTAAAGTGGCCTTTTATTGTCCCCAGCACAAGGTGCACCTGTCTAATGATCATGCTGTTTAATCAGCTTCTTGATATGCCACACCTGTCAGGTGGATGGATTATCTTGGCAAAGGAGAAACGCTCACTAACAGGGATGTAAACACATTTGTGCACAGAATTTGAGAGTAATAAGCTTTTTGTGCGTATGGAACATTTCAGGTCATGAAACGTGGGACCAACACTTATATTTTTATTTTTGTTCAGTGTGAATAATCCATCCCATTTCTTCCTCTCCTCCCCTCTGTGTTCTCCAGGCATCCTGCTGCACTTACTCCTGTCGTCCTGTAGAGATGGCCATCGATGACCGACTAGACTACACAACTCAAGGTGTTTACTTTGGACTCCCTCCCAGGCACTCCTCCCAGGGCTTAATGACTGGATTTACTGCATCAATTAGCCATCAGGGTCTCTGAGAGTCTAGAGGCCTGGCTGGCTGATTGATTGTTCTCTGGCAGCTGATGTGCCCTCGCCGTGCTGTTCTGCACTGCTCTGGACCTTCATGCTAACTGCATGTCTGAATGTAAACAGTACAATGTAATTCAATTCAATAAAACATTGTGTACTCAAAGTTATTATTGGATTCTTTCTATCTTTCTAATGTTTAGTCTCTTGAGATGTTAAGACTTTTGCACATGTGCATGTTGAATCCATAAAAAGTGTTTATGAGAATGTAGTGCCTGGCAAAATAGCTACTTTTGTGCTATTATCAGAAAGGGTCAGGGGATTAGGTTCAGCTAAATTGATTGTCAATGCTGGTTTTGAGTAGGAAGGGAGGGGAGGGGGGGGGGGTCAGTGACTGTTTAAAATTGATCATGGGAACAAGCGGCTGCTATTGATAGGCAACATTTGCCCTTTGATGACTGTCGCTCTGAGTTTAACCTGGGGACTCATTTATCATTCATGTGCACACATGAATATGTGTGTGTGTGTACTGTATATAGTTTGTGAACATTATCACATCTTCAGCATTTACCAAAAGTTTCATTTTTAGGATTTGTTCTTTTGCTTTTGCCTCAGACCGTTCATATACATATGCGTGTCTTAATAGATTGGCAAATATTTATCGATTCTTGTTACAATCTGAACCTGTAGTTACAAGGATTGCATAGTTACATCCATTGAAAAAAATAGAATTTGTGGCAATGTAATCTCCACTAAGAAGTAAATACTTGCCTACAACATAGAACAGCGCAGTAGTAGTGGCTCTATAACCAGGCCTGTTTGTTCTTTCCCAGTGTGCTGCAGTGCTTGACCATGAATTGGCCTGACGTACTTGATTACTAGTTATGGAAAACAGGAGGCATTGTCTCTCTTAGCCCTACAGTTTTGATAAGCTCTACATACTCATCAACATGCACACAGTTAATTGGTGTTGATTGCTTTTGGCATGTTCAATAGTTATCGATCGAGGGGAAGAGGAGTCCTTCAGCTGACTGCTCGCCTGGAGCTGACACTATTCTGGGGTTGAGTCAAATGTCTAGTTGACATCTGGCAGTGAATTTCACAAGGTCACTGCTCTCCTAGGGTTTGCTTCTAGGACATTGGGATATTATGAAGTGGTAACTAATCCACATGCATAAGAAAGTAAACCGTTAACAGCACATTTTGTTTGGGTATAAAGGGAAATGTACTGCGTTGGTTGCTGCTATTCCCTCCACTGTGAGTTATATAGTTCCAGGTTGACGCTTATTGTCATGAGTCTTACCCTGGAGGCAGAACTGAGCGCTTAAGCTGCAAAGTCAAAATTGTCTGTATCGTAAAAATTCATGAAAACAAAAAGTAGCTTTTTGGTATTAATTTAAGGTGGCTTAGGCATTAGCGTTAGCAGTGTGGTTAAGGTTACGGTTAGGTTTAAAATCCGATTTTATGACTTAGTGGCTGTGCCAGCTAGTGGCTGTGCCAGGAATGGCTTCCCATTCCGTGTCCCTACCAAGATGGTATCCCTACCAATCTGGCCTTTGTGATTTAGTGGGTTGTCAGTAAGGTGTTCTGAGCATAGTATAAGCTTAGAATCTGGCACTGATGATGTATGTGTTATATTGTATAACACTTGATCAGGTCATTAACAAAGACACTAATTGATAAGGAGAGGATCCTAAAGTGTTTGAACACTGTCTTATGTCTTAGCAGGCTTTGTGCCTGTCTGCGGGTCCTGTGCTGATATGAGATGTGCATTGTCTCGGGGGGTCGCTCTGAACACTCGGGGAGCGGTCACCTGCTGTTTCGGCTGAGCTTGCACTCTCATGCAGAGGCACCAAGCAGCTCTACCTATTAAAATGTAAATTCCCTGTGCACTCAGTGGGGCCAGACTGTGGTGGAGGAGGGAGAGGGAGAGGGGATCTGCTCAAGGGTTTCGGGATGTGTCAGCTTGTCCCCTTCACTTCACATGTTAATCACAAACAGACAGGCCCATATGTCTGCTGCCACCGACCTGGAGGAGATGTGTGGAGCAGAAAAAAGCAATTAGAAAAAATGTAGCCGCTTATGATTTGTAATTTTAAATGATCAGAGATATTATACATTGTAACTGCAATTTCTCAGAATTACCCAGAGGGGTGTACTACAAAGCAGGGTCAAGTTATCCAGCTAACTTTGATAATCAACCAGAAATACATTTATTTTCTGGTTCATAAAGAAAGCTAAACTTAGTTATTTGTTTTTGGTTGTTGAGTTAAGTAGACCATGACCATTTCAAGCATATCTTTCTAAAAAATAAAAAGTTATTTCAGAATATCTAGGCAAGTTAGCAGGCTAACTCCTTGATCCTGTTTGTAGAATACCCTCTTTAAAGATGTTACAGTACTATTCAGGTTTTGACTTGGGTTTATATGAAGGAATTTAAATTGTAATCCCATTTCCTCTGTGGCTGTAGGCCCATGTAGTGGCCCATGTAGTCGTCATGGCAGTTGTTATTAACAGTGATCAATGTCTCCAAAAGTTATTCTGTAAATGTTTGTGCTAACCATACATCTGCTGTGCACTCTGAAATACACATACTCATCATGTTCTGAAGAATAATGGTTGATCACACAATCAAATAGGGGGAGTTTGTTGTGGGGTAGTGGAGGGGATTTTATAGCTTTTTGAACCCAGGGTTCAAATATCATCATTACAGCTTCTCTCTTTGCACTTGTCAACAAATACTGTTATTATTTCTGATTGGAAATACCACAAGGAATCTTTTAAAAGCACTGAAGCTCTCTGAACTGCAATTGTGCAAAACAACATTTGGAAAAGAGCGGCAATGGAGTACATAATATATTTTTTTTACCAAAGCTTGGCACACAATTATTTTATTCTCAATAACATGGGCATCTGAGCCACAGCAATTTGAGGTGGAATGAAATGGTCAGCGGTTCACAAAATGAGGTTGCTCTCTAAATGCCCTGCATTTATAGTAATCTTACACTGAAATGACTCTTTTAGAAAATGAGCTTTGTGGATTGCAAGGGGCACTTCACCAAGGCAGTAGTATTGGTCAGACATTTGATTCCTTCATCAGTTGCTCTTGCAAAGTTGATGACATTTAAGTATTGATGCAAAAATCGCTTTGATTTAGCACACAATAACAACAAGAGTTTGTAGGACAAAGCCCTCTAAAATGAACTGGTGTGTTGTGTTCTACTGAGAGTATGAGGTGACGGTAGCAGGATGAGACTGTAGTGAGCAATTACTGTAGGGTCCTCCAGTTCCCTATTAGAGCATGGGCTGCTCTACACTACAGTCAGTCTCACTGCGGCCTCCCCTCTCATCATGACGGAACCCTAAGTGGCCCTCCTTGCTGTTGTTTGATTGTATTCAAAGGGTTGGTTGGCTACGCTACATTCTCCAGTTGGGAGACAGACATCTCTTGTGCTCCTCTCAAGGTGCAGCATTTGGATGGTTTTAGTGTAACCTAAGTTCAACCTTTTGTCAATGTACCCATGTTTTGCTCAATCAAACCCTTGTTGGAATATGTATTCAATTCCTTAAGAGTCTATTGACGCACCCGTGCGTCAATCTAAGTAGCATAATAAGAAAAATCCCCATCAAAATCTGTCAGTTTAACTAGAGATTTTTTTTGCATGGGCTGCGTCTCAATCCGCCGCATCCACCTATGTTGGCCTTCCGCATCTGCCGTGGAAGGTGGCCGAGCTACAGCGGTGCTGGTCAGATCATGAGACATCCCGAAAATCGGTCTTCTCACAAAAACATATGTAGCGTCCGAACGGTTTGGCCTACAAACTAATGTGACCACTCTATGGAAAGATGAGACTTTCACGAACACGGGACTCGTCTGAAGGTAACCCAAACAAATGAATGGAAGTATGGAGGTAGTTTTGTGGCAACAAAAATAAGGGGTTAAATATGTGTCCAAAAAACTAAAATATTTCCTGAGCTTTCTTATATCTCATAGATATAGGACAGACAATTCAAAACCTTATTCCTTATGATTTATATTTTGACTGTCTTTTTGACCATTTATGGATGTGTTATTCAATGCGTTTCTATGCGCTATAGTATTAAAGACCAAATTCAATATTACTATTTTTTATATACCTAAAGGGGTCCTAAAATTCCAAATCAAATAGTTAAATGATCCATGGTATGACCATCTTAAAACAATTCCATATCTTAGCTTAGTACCCCCTTCACACACACACACACTTTTAGAGGTATTAATGCCGCGTTCACGTGCTAGTCGGAACTCTGAAATTTCCGACTTGCTAACTGGTTGTAGTTATACATGTGCCGCGTTCAACCATTTAGCAACATGGACATTTCTGAGTTTCCTAGTTCTGACTAGCACGTGAACACGGCATAAATGCCAAAAACCCACAACCCACATTAAATATGGATTTGTCTAGCTCCCACTGACCCCTCCTGGACTGTCCCAGCCATGAGGTTGCCCAGGCTTGCCTGTCTGGTGTTGGTGTTAGAAAATGTAGATGTAGCCGGAGGGCAGGCCAGTGCAGGCCCACAGAGGATTATGGTGATATGAAAATGACAATGTAAATGCAGGTTTAAGCGTTCTTTCCGCTGCTTGTTTAAATACTAAGTGGGGCTCTTGTGGTCATGGCAGTCAAGAGCAGCGCACCAGGCTTCATTCATGCTGTCTGGCTCTGCATTTCAATTGATGCCCCCAGAATAGGAAGTACCTGGACACACATGGAACCCTGGCCTCTGTGACAAAGCTCTGTCTCACTAGGGCCAGCAGAGGTAGAAAGGTCAGTGTCACACATCAGATAATTCATTTTCAGCACTGGGGAGAACATAGACTTACTGTGTCTGACAAAGTCACAATGATCCCTCTCTCAACATTATGGAGGTTTTTGAATTCATACAGTGGTTATTTGTTGCAACAGGATCATAGCTATACAGTGGGGGAAAAAGTATTTAGTCAGCCACCAATTGTGCAAGTTCTCCCACTTAAAAAGATGAGAGAGGCCTGTAATTTTCATCATAGGTACACGTCAACTATGACAGACAAATTGAGAATTTTTTTCTCCAGAAAATCACATTGTAGGATTTTTTATGAATTTATTTGCAAATTATGGTGGAAAATAAGTATTTGGTCACCTACAAACAAGCAAGATTTCTGGCTCTCACAGACCTGTAACTTCTTCTTTGAGAGGCTCCTCTGTCCTCCACTCGTTACCTGTATTAATGGCACCTGTTTTAACTTGTTATCAGTATAAAAGACACCTGTCCACAACCTCAAACAGTCACACTCCAAATTCCACTATGGCCAAGACCAAAGGGCTGTCAAAGGACACCAGAAACAAAATTGTAGACCTGCACCAGGCTGGGAAGACTGAATCTGCAATAGGTAAGCAGCTTGGTTTGAAGAAATCAACTGTGGGAGCAATTATTAGGAAATGGAAGACATACAATCCCACTGATAATCTCCCTCGATCTGGGGCTCCACGCAAGATCTCACCCCGTGGGGTCAAAATGATCACAAGAACGGTGAGCAAAAATCCCAGAACCACACGGGGGGACCTAGTGAATGACCTGCAGAGAGCTGGGACCAAAGTAACAAAGCCTACCATCAGTAACACACTACGCCGCCAGGGACTCAAATCCTGCAGTGCCAGACGTGTCCCCTGCTTAAGCCAGTACATGTCCAGGCCCGTCTGAAGTTTGCTAGAGTGCATTTGGATGAGTCAGAAGAGGATTGGGAGAATGTCATATGGTCAGATGAAACCAAAATATAACTTTTTGGTAAAAACTCAACTCGTCGTGTTTGGAGGACAAAGAATGCTGAGTTGCATCCAAAGAACACCATACCTACTGTGAAGCATGGGGGTGGAAACATCATGCTTTGGGGCTGTTTTTCTGCAAAGGGACCAGGACGACTGATCCGTGTAAAGGAAAGAATGAATGGGGCCATGTATCGTGAGATTTTGAGTGAAACCTCCTTCCATCAGCAAGGGCATTGAAGATGAAACGTGGCTGGGTCTTTCAGCATGACAATGATCCCAAACACACCGCCCGGGCAACGAAGGAGTGGCTTCGTAAGAAGCATTTCAAGGTCCTGGAGTGGCCTAGCCAGTCTCCAGATCTCAACCCCATAGAAAATCTTTGGAGGGAGTTGAAAGTCCGTTTTGCCCAGCGACAGCCCCAAAACATCAATGCTCTAGAGGAGATCTGCATGGAGGAATGGGCCAAAATACCAGCAACAGTGTGTGAAAACCTTGTGAAGACTTACAGAAAACGTTTGACCTGTGTCATTGCCAACAAAGGGTATATAACAAAGTATTGAGAAACTTTTGTTATTGACCAAATACTTATTTTCCACCATAATTTGCAAATAAATTCATAAAAAATCCTACAATGTGATTTTCTGGATTTTCTTTTCTCATTTTGTCTGTCATAGTTGACGTGTACCTATGATGAAAATTACATTACTCTCTCATCTTTTTAAGTGGGAGAACTTGCACAATTGGTGGCTGACTAAATACTTTTTTCCCCCACGGTATATGTTTTCTATGGGCATAGTTATTTTTCTTTCTTAACCATGTTACATATTTCTATTATCCATGTGATTTAGTAAACATTTGGTCTTTACTGTGTTTTGGTATGTCTGCTAAAAGTCTAGTGTGTTACCCGTTAGGCTACCTCTCCCCCACCAGGCTCACCCTAACAGATGGAGACAGCCTCTGTAATTCTGAGTCCAGCCCCACTATTCTCACATAAGGGTGTCACTTCCACCTTGGCTGATTGCCACTTTCTCTCAGTCGACGAGGAGTTCAATATAAGGTAGAAAAGGTCATAAGCCAGTTTTTATCCCTACTTCTCCCTCTCCCAAATGACTTGTCTGCCTCTGAGGAGAATGAGAAGGGACAGGGCTGGCCGGATGGGGATGGGGGAGTGGGGGAGAGAATCCTCTGGACGGTGGAGAGGAATGCCAAAGAGGGAGTGACATGTGGGAGAGGAGCGGGGGGAGTGGCTGAGTTCTGAAATAGATGAGTCTTGAACAAGTGATAATGAATGAGTGGGAGCACAGCAGAGGGGATGTGAGAGGAACAGAGGTAGAGGAGACCGCTAAAGGACTGGACACAGAGGGGAATGGGGGGGATGAAGGACAGCATCAAGAGTCTTGTCAGAATTGGTGTCTGTGTCCAATGCACCCAAGGCCAATAGGAAGACATCCCCTGAACATATCTGATATTACAGGGCCAAGACTGATCACTTTTAGACTGTCTATGAATAGCATGCTTCTGTACGTCATTGAGAACAGGTGTGTAGAGTGAGAGCCAGCAGGTGGTGCTCTAAGTCAGTACTCCAGGGTGTCTGTCTGTCTGTCTGTCTCCACGCATCATGAAGGACACCTCTGACACTTAATCCAGCTCCATGCACCAGTGGTTGGCTGCTTAGTGGGGTTATGGAACGGGACGGTTCACAATTAAACTAAAACGGGCTCCACTCGCAATCCAACGGAGACCACGACAGGGCAATTAACCCGCTAATACAGTAGGCCATTAGACCTCCCTCTCTGTGCCGGGAGCCCCAGGGCACGGGCCTGGCATGGGACTGGGGGATATTAGAAGAGATGGTTTAATGTAATGACCCATTCTATGATTTTTAGTGCAGAGAATGATTTGTAGTGCTGTGTAAGGTTCTACAGTATGTAGGTCTATCTCATGATCCAGCTTTACTCCTCAGTGCAATGCAGTCTTGTTTCCTTGCAAAGCTTGGATCATTTCTTTGTTGTGTACAGTGGGGATCCCTATTTGAATGAACTGTGAGTGTAGACATTTGTTGCAAAAATGATAGTTGAATCAATGTCAATAGGCTAAGACTGGGTACTCGTCAGCATGCGCATTAGTTACTATGAGAGAGCATGAGAGAATTTTCTTGATTAATGTTCTTCAGCCATTCCCCTCTATTGATCTCACTGTATGGTGGTTTAGGTAGGGCTATGTGGCCTCCTTTTTTCTCACTCAACTAGTAGAGAGAATAAATATTTACTAACTGTCTGTTTTCCCCCTGCACTTCATGTGAGATTTAACTCTGTTTTATCAGCTCTGACGGTTTAGCCAGGGGCTTCTTTCATTTTCTGCTTTTGTGTTTTTAGCTGAGATTGACAGGCCGTTCTCTCTCCCGCCCCGGAGCGGAGCGCAGCTCTGTTCTATTAATCTGTTTAATATGCCAGGGAAACAGTGGAGCGGGAGAACTGGCAGCTCGCTAATGGAATCTGGGCAGGTTAGAGCGGCCTTGCATATCAGACAACGCAGCGGCACAAGGTGGAGGCCAAATGAATGGCTTGCTATGCACCGGTGTCGCATCGCCCTGGGAGACGGAGGGGGTCATGTCTCGCTCCTCACCCTGCATTCTGACCCTCACACTGGTGACCTTACCTCATAAAGACTCCATTCTGTAGGACAGTTACCTCCATTCTGTAGGACAGTTACCTCCATTCTGTAGGAGAGTTACCTCCGTTCTGTAGGACAGTTACCTTCATTCTCTAGGAGAGTTACCTCCATTCTGTTGGAGAGTTACCTCCATTCTGTCTGAGACTTACCTCCACTGTCTACCTGTATGGATTGGCTGTGTACTGAAACTATACTGAACAAAAATATAAACCCAAAGATTTTACTGAGTTACAGTCAATTGAAAAAAATAATGATGCCCTAATGTATGGATTTCACGACTGGGAATACAGATATGCAACTGTTGGTTACAGATACCTTTAAAAAAAAGTAGGGGTGTGGATCAGAAGACCAGTCAGTATCTGGTGTGACCATCATTCAACACATCTCCTTCGCATAGAGTTGATTGTGGCCTGTGGAATATTGTCCCACTCCTCTTCAATGGCTGTGCGAAGTTGCTGGATATTGGCGGGAACTGGAACACACAGTCGTACACGTTGATCCAGAGCATCCCAAACATGCTCAATGGGTGACATGTATGGTGAGTATGCAGGCCATGGAAGAATTGGGACATGTTCAGCTTCCAGGAATTGTGTACAGATCCTTGCGACATGGGGCCGTGCATTATCATGCTGAAACATGAGGTGATGGCGGCGGATGAATGGCATAACAATGGGCCTCAGGATCTCATCACAGTATCTGTGTGCATTCAAATTGCCATCGATAAAATGCAATTGTGTTCATTGTCTGTAGCTTATGCCTACCCATACCATAACCCCACCGCCACCATGGGGCACTCTGTTCACAACGTTGACATCAGCAAACCGCTCGCCCACGTGATGCCATACACGTCTGCGGTTGTGAGGCCGGTTGGACGTACTACCAAATTCCCTAAAACAACGTTGGAGGCGGCATTAAATTCTCTGGCAACAGCTCTGGTGGACATTCCTGCGGTCAGCACGCCAATTACATGCTCCCTTACATGCTCCTTTGTTGTGTGACAAAACTGCACATTTTAGAGTGGCCTTTTGTCCCCAGCACAAGGTGCACCTGTGTAATGATCATACTGTTTAATCAGCTTTTTGATATGCCACACCTGTCAGGTGGATGGATTATCTTGGCAAAGGAGAAAGGCTTACTAATGGGGATGTAAACAAATATGTGCTCAACATTTGAGAGAAATAAGCTTTTTGTGCGTACAGTATGGACAATTTCTGGGATATTTTATTTCAGCTCACGAAACATGGGACCAACACTTTATATGTTGCGTTTATATTTTTGTTCAGTGTAGTTTCTTTGAAAACATGGAGAGAAATATTTCTGTGTGCACCCACAGTGCCCTTACCTTGAGGGTGATGTATAAGGTAGTGGAGTAATGCAACAACACACTATCCAAATACAATACACCTGTGCCTATTATAAATGTCAATCCTCTTGTCTATACATGAGCTTACTTATAAGGCCAGAAATATTTCTCTCTTTACTCTATGTGCTTCTATCGCCATATCCCTGTTGCAGTGATGGTAGCGTCTCCACTGTTTGGTTTTCAAGACCGTTTGCGGTGATGTCACATATCATCCAGATGTTGAACAGAGGATGCCTGCCATCTAAGTTGCAGTAGGCTGTAGGATGCTCACTCTATAGGTTCTAGCTATATAATTAGTACACTGGTCAGTACCAGGCTCATATCGAGTTGTTTGAAGAAGAGGGTGTAGACTGACCCCTCCTACCTACTACTTCTAAATGACCAGACTCATTTCCACAAATGAAAATGAGAAATCCCTCATACATTTTACATTACAATGTTTTAGTTCATTAGGGGTGGTGAGTTATTAGCTAATTTGCTCTGTGAAATTCACAGTCACTTTGACTGAGCTGGTATGTCATAACGGAGCTAAATACAGAGTGTGTTATAGATGGTGACGAGGAGGAGGGGAGAGATAGGAGATACAGTTAAACCCAGGTGTTGGAGCTGTGCACACTAAGAGGCATTGTCCCCCAATACATCAATTTCATACTAGTGTAATACCAATTAAAGGTGTTAAATATTGTTATAAAGGTATCTAGTTTTTTTTAAACCTACCTTTACTGAGAGTTTATAGTCTCAAGGCCCAGTGTGTGTAGCTTCCATTGAATTTAGAGCAATTTCCAACCTCCCTGTTCTATGATAATTGTGTATTAAAGTCTACTGTACAGTACATTCATTGTCATCAGATAAATATCAAGAAACCAAAAAAGTTAATAGTTTATCATCACTTCGGTAGCTGGATGTTCATATATTTTTTCCATGTCAGATTTTACTCTGAAATCAGGGATTTTAGGGTTTGTCTGTCTCCTCCTCTCTTCCCTCCTCCTTCACTGTCTGTTGCCGTGCCAGGGACATCCATCCTCCAATTTGCATATGTGCAGCTCACCCGGGGGCGGCGGGCGGGCGGACGATTGTGCTGTCGAGGCAGGCAGCCATGTCATAACACACCACAGTGGAGGGGCTCACCGTGTTTGTTCTTGAAAATTGCATCCTCAGGAATCCATTTGGCACAAAACAAAGAGTGAACCCAGGCATGGCGCTAGCTCCTCTGGCACGGAGGTGTGTGTGTGCCCAGACGCTGTTGTCTCTCACTCTCTGTGGTCCGCAGGGGCCGGGGCTTCCCTAATGCCTCAAATTGCTGAGACATGTAAACAAATGCCCTCCTGAATTAGAGCCTGGTCTCCAAGCCAAGCATACCTACCACTGGCACTGGTAATCCCACCCTTTTTTCATCACTTCTCCTCCATCTGTATGTCACACAGAAATAGATGAAGCAAGACATGCAGACCAGAGAGGACATACCGCATAGCTTTTTATTACCGTATTCATGGAGCAGGTTTGGATTGTAAATATTTTTTGTCTGGAAGTAGGAGGGGCTACATTAGAGGAACCCAGACTCTGTAGCTTTTAGGAATGATCACTCTTCTTCATTACAGAAATATTAACAGTCTTTATCAAGTGTAATGTTACCGCTAGTCTCTCAGTGTTTGATGCTTGTTGTAGCTAGGTTGCCAGCCTTCATAAAATGAGCAAGGTCCAGCATGTTAACAGTTGTCTGTTAACACTCATGCAAATTGTCTCAAGCAAGAAGCAAGTCCAAGAAACTATTATTTTGCACATGATCAAAGCCTTATAAATGGTTTTAAAAGGAATAGTGAAAGGAGCTAGGTTGTTTGTATTTGACATGAGAGAGAGAGGGAGAGGCGGTGTCTTTCTCACAGGGTGCTTGGAGAGGGTGTGAGGGGTTGGGGGGGGGGGGGGGTTCTGGAGGGAGTGGATGAGCCGGTGAGATGATAATGCAGCATGACACCTCTGAAATGAGACCCTGGTTGCCATGGCAAAGAGGCAGGAGGGGACAGTCTCTCAAGAGGCTGAAATAAAACAAGCTGTAAATGATGTTTGATTAGTATTTAGATCATGTAGCCGCTCAGGACAGACCTTTTGTCAGCTGCTTGCACGTCCATGCCTCTGCAATTGTTTTCCACTAGACTGACTGACTCTCATCTCATCTTTATGTATCATCTTCTCTGTCCCCCCATATTTTCTTCTCCATTCACTCTCTTAGTTTACCCACTTAATTTTCAAACTGACATAATATTAGCATGTTGCTAGACTTAAATCCCCATAGCCAGAGCTTTGTCAATATTCACATGTTTCTCTAAGCTGTTTAGGTTTTTGTCTTTTGTCTTTGTATTGTTTTTGTTGAGTTTTTTCTTTGTCTGTCTGTTTTTTTCCATTCTGGTTCGGCCACATTGAAACGTACACATGAGTAGGTATTGCATCTTGTTTTATGTAACTGTCTATGACATACAATGGAAAACAAATAAATAATTGTTCAGCAAAAATATTCACAGCTGAATACACATTTTTCTTCCCTCAATACAAACCAGTAATACTGGTATGTTGCTTCAACTGTGTTTTTATTTGTAACTCCCCTATACCATCAAGGTCCATGGTTATGCACACAGCTGTATTCCATCCAGACTACCTCATTTCCAGCCATCCCTACTCTATGGTCCTGGTCCTGGGGTGTGTGGGGGTGAATGGGGTGCAGGTCCACCATGCATCATGCCTATTCCATTCTATATTCAATATGCACATGGCTGTTCTGTTGTGTGACGTTCTGTTTGCTCAGGGCTTAGCAGCAGGGAAGGATCTGATCTGTGTGGCACATTTGTAAATACTGGGGAAAGTGCCTGATCTTTCTGCCACAGTTTTATTTGCTCATGCACCAGAGCATGTTAATTAGGATTTATTCTAGCTATTTGTCAAGCAACATGGACACCCACCTACATACACAAAACATATGGAGCCCTTTTAGGTTGTGAAACCTCCAAATGTATTTAATTGTATTATACACTGAAGACTTGCCTGCAGACAAACATTTCCATGCTTTACTTGTTCTTTTCTGATGTTGTCTGGAGTGGTGGTGCTGTGTTCACAACATCTCTACATCCAGTCATTCCTACTGCTCTCTGAGCGACAATCCCTTTGTCCAACTTTGCATTTATATAGTTGATGAGTTTCCCTTAGAAATTGGAATTTAAATTGAAAATGGGGTCAGGTGTAAGAATAGTGAGAGGTTTATTAACTGAATTATATGTGTGGAATATTACACTGTTATCCTATTTTTGCTGGGGAAAAGCAGCATGCTGGAAACACCTGCTGTTCATCATGAGTGAATGCAGTATGTATCATCATTGCTTGATACAGAATGGAAAATAAATGATAATGTGATGATGGATATATTTTTTCTTCTGGACCAACAGCTTCCCCAGTCCCTTTCTGCTGCTGCTTTAGCACTTCTGTTTTCTTCTGTCAGCTTTGCCATTGATAGACTGCTTACCAAGCCAGAACTAATCACCTCTGACTGCTATCTGTCTCTGTCAATTACACAGTAGCTGCCTCATGCCCTTCTGCCACCTCAAAGGGGTAAAATACATATATCCCCCACACATACAGTACCCCACAACCATCATCTTCCGAGGGATCCCTCCATTTAAAATTTAGACACATGGCTACATATTACAAAACTCTTATTTTATCAAGTAAGTTGACACATAGAAATAGCAGACTGGCAGACACATTATGGGTTAATTCATTAGAACATATCAGGTTATGGAGTTATACACTGAATGTACAAAACATTAAGAACACCTGCCCTTTCCCAGACATAGACTGACCAGGTGAATCCAGGTGAAAGCTATGATCCCTTATTGATGTCACTTGTTAAATCCATTTCAATTAGTGAGATGAAGGGGAGGAGACAGGTTAAAGAAGGAATTCTAAGCCTTGAGACAATTGAGACATGGATTGTGTATGTGTGCCATTCAGAGGGTGAATGGGCAAGACAAAAGATTGAAGTGCCTTTGAACGGGGTATGGTAGTAGGTGCCAGGTGCACCAGTTTGAGTGTGTCAAGAACTGCAACGCTGCTGGGTTTTTCACTCTCAACAGTTTCCTGTGTGTATCAAGAATGGTCCACCACCCAAAGGACATCCAGTCAACTTGACATAACTGTGGGAAGCTTTGGAGTCAACATGGGCCAGCATCCCTGTGGAACGCTTTTGACACCTTCCAGAGTCCATGCCCTGAAGAATAGAGACTGTTCTGAGGGCAAAACAGGGGGGTGCAACTCAATATTAGGAAGGTGCTCCTAATGTTTTGTCCACTCAGTGTATAACATATTAGGTAGGGGGTAGGTTCAGAACATGTGACAGCTGGATGTGATGTACATGTCACACAACAGGTATTGGACAAGGCACTGTTAGAGGTAGGTGTGGATGGCAATAGGGTGTTACTGCGTCTAGAAGTGAAGGCGTCCACATTTCTTTCCAGGAGCCCTGCTACAACAACCACCCCTAAAGGCAACTCAATGTTTAAAACAGTCAATATGATAGATCAGATAGATGCATGTCCAGTCTGCTCAGAAAGATGACAGATGTGGGTATGAATGTGACATCAGTGTGTCTGGTAGAGTTTGGCTAATCGATGGCAGACATCATCTGTAATCACAACAGTATTGCCCAGAGAGATGTCCAGCACACGGCTACTCAGCATGGCCACTGTTACTGTTTACTGATGCTGGGTCTGAGTGACATCGAGTCTGAATAAATGCAACAAATGTATGGTGATAGAAGGCAATCGTTTAAACGCTTGTCTTATCTTTTCTGTTGGATTCTCATCTGTAAAATGTAGGCTACATTATAGGTCATTGTGCAAATTTGCATATTCCCTAAATATTATATGGATCTTCTTTTTCATTTTTTCCCCACATTTTTTTATTCCATTCAAGGTATTAATTGAGAACATTCCTGTTAAGCTGAGTTGAGCTGCTGTTATCTGGAATCAATCGCCGCCTGCCTCTAATGATGGTCTACATTAAATCAAAACCCATCAGCCCCACTCCATTGTGAAACCATCTTTTAATTGGCAGTTACATTCTGGATAATAGTATGATGATTGGAAACCTCTAATACAGGCTCCATTGGGAGCAGCTGGTCTATTATTCTGTGGACGGACAGTTATGGCTGTTTTGTGTTTACCAGCTTTTAGAATTACATCGCTGCAACATTGTGAAGCAGTTGTATACTGGTTGTAGCAGATAAAAACGGAAGTGCTTTTTCCTCCTCAATGCTTCATTTTTATCTCAATCTCATATATTTGATCTTCTCCCTTCCCCTATCTCATCCATTTCTCTCCTTCATCCCTATCTCACTGTCTGCTTGGTGTTACGTGGACGGAGATGGCTGGCAGAGACAGATTGCTCAGCCCCAGCTTAAAGGTGACTGCCACGTTCCTTCTGCCCAACAACGCTGGATCATGGGAATCCATCATGGACACCGCACTCCACTCAGACACATCACATAGGATGGAGAACAACAGAACGGGAGGCAGAGATGAGAGTATGAGAGGAGGAAAGGAGGGATGAGAAGAGAGAAGCAGAAGAGACTGGAGGATAGTCTAGATATACACTGGGTTTTAGAATGGAATGAGAGACACAAAGGAGAGGTGTGGAGGAGAGAGCAGGAGAGAGAGAATGGAGTTTAGGGGGCTTGTCTCTCCCGGGCGGAGCGGAGGAGACGGAGGTGGGGGCTGGGTGGGCTTGTATGAGTGGGGGGCATTCATCATTATTGGCGCGCACCTCCATCCCTTGCTCACCCTGATGTCCCCTCCACTGCTGACATAAATCATGATTTCCCTGTAATAGATCCCCTCTCTGCCATGCAGGGGAAAAGTGCCGCTCATATCGATTTCACCCTCCTCCCCCTCTGCCTTTCCCTTTGGCTCTGTGGGATCTGACGCAAAATCATTATGAAACATCACTGATTTTAAATTCATGGGATACTAAATAAAGTTTATTTTTTCTCCAGCTAAATTTTGATGCATGAGAAGCAAAGGGAGAGTAAATGAGAAGTAACGATATTGAGATTACAGAGCGTGTACAATGCCATTATCCTCTTATTGATTAGTGTTTGAAGCATATGTAATGAGAGCCAGTGGAGGGAATCGTAAACAGCCGAGGACAGAGAGGGAGAGAGAGGACTGGATGGACCGCAGGACAGGAGAGGGGCTGGTTGACAGACTGAGCATACCCTATAGTTGGCATCTTAGATAGGTCTTACATCATGCTTTATCTTGGCCAGGTCGCAGTTGTAAATGAGAACTTGTTCTCAACTGGCCTACCTGGTTAAATAAAGGTTAAAAAAATAAAAAATGAATGAACAGGTTGACCCTGTGAGGCCTTGATGACTCAGTCACACCAGTATCCTTGGTTCAATTTGGCTGTGATAGACGTAGGCTAGGTGTTGTTCTAAATCACTGTGACTTATATATCACACAGGTTGATGTTCTTGGGTTTTTATTCCTAATTCCAGTTTAAATTGACTGTATCAGTTGGTGAGGAAAGGTATATTATATGATGTGTTTTGTGTGCGCACTGGACTGTACATTAAGGTGTCTGCGTCTGTGTCTGTGTGTTGCTGTTTGAGCCTTTTTTCCACATGTGCTACTTACCTTCCCCCCAAACGTAAACCTTCAGAAGATATTCCATGGTTCTCTCAGTAAATAGGCGTGGGGAAGGCTGATGTGGCCACTTGATACATGACCAGGGGAAGGTGGCCGTGGCCTGGACAGGATTATAGGTGGAGGATTGGAGGGATATTAATGTAAAGAGGGGGGACAAGGGTGCTCAGGTCCAATTACCATGCACCTTGTTATCTTCATGCAGGGCAAACTGTGCTGAGGTGGAAGGGATTAATGGCCTTGGATGCTGGCCACAGTCCGCCGCACCACCGGGCCAATTATGGAGCCATATTGGCTCCCAGCGTGTCCACAGCCACTGCAGCAGTCTGGAGGGTGAGAATACTGTGTGAAAACTCTAATGGGGGTCAGAGGTCAGGGTGAGGCAGGGAGGGGATAGGGCTTGACGCTATAAGATATTAGGGTGGGATAAGGGTTTACATTTGGAGTAATGCGTAAAACTTTCACTTTTATCTGTTGAGTGGACTTTTTTGACAGATTAGAGAATTTTTTGGTGCATGTTCATCTGGGCTTTTAGCCTGGAGCCTGCACTGTTTAGTCTGCTATCTTTGCTAAACAAGGGTTAATAAACAATGCCCTTTTAGGGTGAAATGAACAACAACGTGTGACACTTTATTACACACATGAATATTATGAAGTGCTAATCAAATGTGACCTTTGTTTTTCAAAGTCAGCTGTGGAAACAACATTAGCACTACAAATGAGTCTGCCAAATTAGTACCTGAATGATTAAAAGTTGTAAATATTTAATTTCACACCTTTCTATAATTAGATATTAAAATTTAATGTGTTAACCAGAAGGCAAAGCTGGACTGTGTTTTACTCATGTCTTGATTAATTACTCACCGGCAAATGCATATATTTTCAATTTACATTGTAATGTGTTTCCTCATCTTGCCATTGTGGCTGAACATACATTACTAACGGATTAGGAAGTTGCTCTTGGATCCTAATTTATTTTCTTTGCCCATGGTGTACAGTTGCTAGTTTGGATTTCAGTCAATGTCAGTGGTTAGCTGAATACAGCCGTTGTGTCTTAAGTGGGCTGGGGTTAAAATCACCTGACCACTGACAGGAGTGTCCTCTTTTAATAACCTTTTATTGCAGTGGGCTAAATCAGGGGCGCACAGAGTGCTTCTTGATAGTCTTAAACAAATCTAGTTTGAAACAAAAGTATACACCTCACACACATGGTTATGGGCTTTAAAAAAAGAAGACACCTGCACCATGTCAGAAATAGATTTGAAATGTATTAAATGTTGAGTTTGCATTCCAATATTACATTTTATATACAGTGCCTTCGAAAAGTATTCAGACCGCTTGACTTACAGACCGTTACATTACAGCCTTATTCTAAAATGGATTTGTTTTGTTTTTTCTCAGCAATCTACACACAGTAACCTATAATGACTACATTTCTTAACTATTCAGACCCTTTGCTGTGAGACTCAAAATTGAGCTCAGGTACATCCTGTTTCCATTGATCATCCTTGAGATGTTTCTACAACTTGATTGGAGTCCACCTGTGGTAAATTCAATTGATTGGACATGATTTGGAAAGGCACACACCTGTCTATATAAGGTCCCACAGTTGACAGTGCATGTCAGAGCAGAAACCAAGCCATGAGGTCGAAGGAATTGTCAGTAGAGCTCCGAGACAGGATTGTGTTGAGAATCAGATCTGGGGAAGCTTACCAAAAAATGTCTGCAGCATTGAAGGTCCCCAAGAACACAGTGGCCTCTATCATTCTTAAATGGAAGAAGTTTGGAACCACCATGACTCTTCCTAGAGCTGGTCGCCAGGCCAAGCTGAGTAATCGGGGGAGAAGAGCCTTGGTCAGAGAAGTGACCAAGAACCCGATGGTCACTCTGACAGAGCTTGAGAGTTCCTCTGTAAAGATGGGAGAACCTTCCAGAAGTACAACTATCTCTACAGCATTCCACCAATCAGGCCATTATGGTAGAGTGGCCAGACGGAAGCCACTCCTCAGTAAAAGGCACATGACATTCCGCTTGGAGTTTGCCAAAAGGCACCTAAAGACTCTCAGATCATGAAAAACAAGATTCTCTGGTCAGAGGAAACCAAGATTGAACTCTTTGGCCTGAATGCCAAGCGTCCCGTCTGGAGGAAACCTGGCACCATCCCTACGGTGAAGCATGGTGGTGGCAGCATCATGCTGTGGGGATGTTTTTCAGCGGCAGGGACTGGGAGACTAGTCAGGATCGAGGCAAAGATGAAAGGTGCAAAGTACAGAGAGATCCTTGATGACAACCTGCTTCAAAGCGCTCAGGACCTCAGACTTGGGTGAAGGTTCACCTTCCAACAGGACAACGACCCTAAGCACACAGCCAAGACAACGCAGAAGTGGCTTCAGGACAAGTCTCTGAATGTCCTTGAGTGGCCCAGCCAGAGCCCGGACTTGAACCCGATCGAACATGTTTGGAGAGACCTAACAATAACTGTGCAGCGACGCTCCCCATCCAACCTGACAGAGCTTGAGAGGATCTGCAGAGAAGAATGGGAGAAACTCCCCAAATATAAGTGTGCCAAGCTTGTAGCGTCATACCCAAGAAGACTCGATGCTGTAATCGCTGCCAAAGGTGCTTCAACAAAGTACTGAGTAAAGGGTCTGAATACTTATGTAAATTTAATATTTCTGTATTTTTTATTATAAATCAGCAAAAATGTCTGAAAACCTGTTTTTGCTTTGTCATTATGGGGTATTGTGTGTAGATTGATGAGGGGAAAAAAAACGATTTAATCAATTTGAGAATAAGGCTGTAACGTAACAAAATGTGGAAAAAGTCAAGGGGTCGGAACACTTTCCGAAGGCACTGTACATCACATAAGACTGAAATATAACAAAACCATTTGACATAGAAACACTGGATTTGTGGCTTTTTAAAAATGTAATAATGTTTATTAATTATAAAATTATGAAAAATATTAATAACATTCCACCCCTGAGGCCACTATGTAATTTGACTGCATGAAAGGGCTACATGGACCTAGACCTACATACTGTGTTGACATTAGGGAACTATTCCTAGTGAAATGAAAACATTAGGAGAGCTCTTTCATTCTTTTATAGAGAAGCAGTTGTTCCTTCTTTCTTCTGAAGAACAATGCAAAACAAAGCCAATGCTTTAGTCCAGGTCAAAGAGCAGTAGAGCAGGTTGGACCCAGCCGGCTCCCAGAACACCTTGCCCTGTGTGATTCAGCCATTTTCTCCTCTGGTCTGGTGCCACGCTGCATACTCTAATGTGAATGATGTTTCCCCTCAAAGTCCTCAGTAATAAATGGAGTGCCTTTTTGCGGCAGTGGCAAAGCCAGGGCTCCGTATTGATTAACTCTCATCATCGACTCTCTCCCACTTCCCTGATTTATGAGCCTCTGTTATTTTTACATTAGCCATCAGATTCATCTCCTGGCCTGGCTGGGGCTGGTCACGGCTTGGCAGCATATAAGGCTAATTCCCCCTGAATGGGGTGCAGCTGACAGGCTCTCATTCTCTGTTTGCATGTGGTGTTTATTGGTCTGGGCCAGGTGGAGGCACATTATGTTGCTACCTTTTATACCATACTGCAGATTTAGAATAGGACACTCTCCAGCTGTGGACTAACTGCATATTCAAATGTACACTGAAGTGTGTAATATATAGTGGTCATTGGTAAGCAGTTAAAAGCTAATATTCTTGCATTACCTGTACATTAATTGAAACATGGTGATTACTTTAGATCTACCACTATCGTGTGTCTCTGTTCAGTGTCCTCTGGCATGATGAGCAGGTCGTGGTGAATGGGTCTTCCAATGCTAACCTAACCTAACTGCAAGCTAGATTGGTTTAAGTGGAAACAGTGGTGAGAGGAAACAAGTGGCTGACTGGAACAAAAGACAGCAGGCGCTGTGCTGTGGTATAGTCGAGGATCAGTGATCCAGAGGATGAACCAATCTGGTTCCCCCCTGCACCCTGATCCACATCAGGTACATTTATTAGGCATCAAGCTGCTGGAGTGCCACTCCCCTCCCTCCCATCCACATTGACTGGGTTAGTTAATGATGCCTGTGTTGAGCTGTGTGTTGAGCTGTGCTGTGTTGAGCTGTGTGTTGAGCTGTGCTGTGCTGAGCTGTGTGTTGAGCTGTGTGTTGAGCTGTGCTGTGTTGAGCTGTGTGTTGAGCTGTGTGTTGAGCTATGTGTTGAGCTGTGTGTTGAGCTGTGCTGTGCTGAGCTGTGTGGGCCATAACGGATGGTGGCCACCCCAGATAAGCACAACCTAAATAAATGATTGGAGGGGTAATTGCACTGTGCCATGCAGGCTTTGTTAATAGAGACGACTGCACTAATGAGAGAGGGTGAGCGGAGCGTCTCTCTCGCTCTCTGAAGGACCTCTCTCTTTCTGTCTCTCTGTCTCTGTCTCTGTCTCTGTCTCTGTCTCTGTCTCTGTCTCTGTCTCTGTCTCTGTCTCTGTCTCTGTCTCTCTCTGTTGCTCTCTCTCTCTCTCTCTCTCTCTCTCTCTCTCTCTCTCTCTCTCTGTGTGTGTCTCTCTCTCTCTCTCTCGCTCTCTCTCTCGCTTGCTGCCTCATTGGTCTCCTCTAATTTTGTGTGGAAATCTTCTTCACACTTCCTTGGTTATCTCTGCTCTCTCCAAGATAACCTAATTAGACCAAACAGGCACTAATGAACTCTTTAGCGGAATTATTAGATCACTTTAAGAACACTCTCTTACTAGGAGAGAGGTGGAGAGAGGTGAGAGGATGATGTCCTGTTGGTAACAGGGTCTCCACTCTGCTACTGTGTTTATGACTTGGATGATATCTTGATTGTATTGGCTTGTGCAAAAGAGACTGAAGAAGAGGGAAAGCTAAGCTATGACTTTAAACCCATACTGGCAAAATACACTGCTCAAAAAAATATAGGGAACACTTAAACAACACATCCTAGATCTGAATGAATGAAATAATCTTATTAAATACTTTTTTCATTACATAGTTGAATGTGCTGACAACAAAATCACACAAAAATTATCAATGCAAATCAAATTTAGCAACCCATGGAGGTCTGGATTTGGAGTCACCCTCAAAATTAAAGTGGAAAACCACACTACAGGCTGATCCAACTTCGATGTAATGTCCTTAAAACAAGTCAAAATGAGGCTCAGTAGTGTGTGTGGCCTCCACGTGCCTGTATGACCTCCCTACAACGCCTGGGCATGCTCCTGATGAGGTGGCGGATGGTCTCCTGAGGGATCTCCTCCCAGACCTGGACTAAAGCATCCGCCAACTCCTGGACAGTCTGTGGTGCAACGTGGCGTTGGTGGATGGAGCGAGACATGATGTCCCAGATGTGCTCAATTGGATTCAGATCTGGGGAACGGGCAGGCCAGTCCATAGCATCAATGCCTTCCTCTTGCAGGAACTGCTGACACACTCCAGCCACATGAGGTCTAGCATTGTCTTGCATTAGGAGGAACCCAGGGCCAACTGCACCAGCATATGGTCTCACAAGGGGTCTGAGGATCTCATCTCGGTACCTAATGGCAGTCAGGCTACCTCTGGCGAGCACATGGAGGGCTGTGCGGCCCCCCAAAGAAATGCTACCCCACACCATGACTGACCCACCTCCAAACCGGTCATGCTGGAGGATGTTGCAGGCAGCAGAACGTTCTCCACGGTGTCTCCAGACTCTGTCACGTCTGTCACGTGCTCAGTGTGAACCTGCTTTCATCTGTGAAGAGCACAGGGCACCAGTGGCGAATTTGCCAATCTTGGTGTTCTCTGGCAAATGCCAAACGTCCTGCACGGTGTTGGGCTGTAAGCACAACCCCCACCTGTGGACGTCGGGCCCTCATACCACCCTCATGGAGTCTGTTTCTGACCGTTTGAGCAGACACATGCACATTTGTGGCCTGCTGGAGGTCATTTTGCAGGGCTCTGGCAGTGCTCCTTCTGCTCCTCCTTGCACAAAGGCGGAGGTAGCGGTCCTGCTGCTGGGTTGTTGCCCTCCTACGGCCTCCTCCACGTCTCCTGGTGTACTGGCCTGTCTCCTGGTAGCGCCTCCATGCTCTGGACACTACGCTGACAGACACAGCAAACCTTCTTGCCACAGCTCGCATTGATGTGCCATCCTGGATGAGCTGCACTACCTGAGCCACTTGTGTGGGTTGTAGACTCCGTCTCATGCTACCACTAGAGTGAAATCACCGCCAGCATTCAAAAGTGACCAAAACATCAGCCAGGAAGCATAGGAACTGAGAAGTGGTCTGTGGTCACCACCTGCAGAACCACTTCTTTATTGGGGGTGTCTTGTTAATTGCCTATAATTTCCACCTGTTGTCTATTCCATTTGCACAACAGCATGTGACATTTACTGTCAATTAGTGTTGCTTCCTAAGTGGACAGTTTGATTTCACAGAAGTGTGATTGACTTGGAGTTACATTGTGTTGTTTAAGTGTTCCCTTTATTTTTTTGAGCAGTGTAGTATCATGGTGCTCTACAGTCTTTTGCATTGAAGCCCTGATTGACAGTGTCACTTTTACTTGCCTGTTCCTGGGAGTTTAAATGGCTGACATTTACATGGTAGCCATCTACAAGATCAGAATGGCCAAGCGGTCTACAGAGGAGAATGGTTGTGATGGCGTGATGATTTAACAGAGGATAACAGAGGGAGAAGAGCATGGTTATGGGCCTCCTGAGGATATCTGTTCCTCCATCTATGTCAGTTCATCCTTTAACGGCTAATGAGTGTCTTTGAGGGGGACATGGGGTGGTGTTTCACTACTTAGCCTCCTGGAAGTGCAATGGAGCTTATTAAACCGCTATTAGTCAATCGTTTTAATGTAATGTGGTCGTGGAGCTCTGATCCAATAGAAAAGCTGTTCACACTCCCTACTTCCTTCTTTCTGTCTTTCTCACTCATCAGTTATCACACTCTGACCTCATCAGACAGTTGGTCTAACACAACAGTGTTTTATTTTGAATGTTTGAATTACTACTGCAACATATGGGTACTTTCTTTGTACTCGGTTGTATTCTACATCATAGATTCTTCCTGTTCATTTACTTCACTACCCAAGAGCACTTGTTACAGTATTTGGGTTGTAAATTGTGTCTGCTGACATTTGTGTCACATTTAAATGCCAACAGTACAGAACGTAATTTACTGAATATAGGGTCACTTGCTGGAGAAAATGAAATCAGCTTACTCATTGCTTTTGTCTCCAGGCCAGACTTTAGTTATTTCTCTGACAGGGGTAATATGTAATGAATAGGTCTATTGATTCAAGAAAAACCAGGCTACCCCAGGTCACTATTCCTGGGTAAGCAGTTGGGGAAGTCAATATTATGTGATGTGTGAATGAATGTATATTGTATAGACGTCAGATTCAGTGTCTTTTTGTGTGATTAGTACTGTACAAAAATGTGAGTGTTTACTTCATACAGCTAATTAATATAGTCCCTCATTTTCAATGGATTGAGAAAACATCTGTACGATACAGTATGGTATTTAAAATACTGTCTACAATTATAATCCACCTCACTTCATATAATTACAATGTAGTATACACTTCCTAAATGTTATCAGTATGTAATAGTGATATATACTGTGTGCAGTGGAGTCTATAAGCCTCCTGTTCCTGACTCCTGCCTGTCCTTCACACAAAGCCAGGAGGAGGGCCGTCGTCATCAGCCTGGCAGGTGGTGCTTTTATATCCCCTGAATTCACCAGGAAATATGGCCGCCATCTATGGCAAAGGCCACAGAGGAAGCAGCAGAATTATGACCGCTTTTATATGACAGGCCAGAAAAGGGGGATGCAGGAATATTGATGCTCGGCAGGCAGGCAGGCCAAGCGGGCTGTGTCCCTCTTACCTCTGCACTGGGGAGTGAGGATGAGAAGAGGTCTCTGTCTAACTATTTGTCATGCGTCTAATGTATTAATTAGCCAGTAAACACACTCCAGGGAATGCTACAGACTGACAGCTCCTGAATGAAGCTCCCCTGCTGGCCCCATCAAACAGCAACGTATTCCATAGGTAAAATCGGTTAATCGGTTAATTTAACTTTATACACTGATTTCTCATCAGTTGCAGGGCAGCTGAGGAAGACTTGTATGGAATCAAGGGGAACTGAGGGGAACAAGGGGAACTGAGGGGAACAAGGGGAACTGAGGGGAACAAGGGGAACTGAGGGGAACAAGGGGAACTGAGGGGAACAAGGGGAACTGAGGGGAACAAGGGGAACTGAGGGGAACAAGGGGAACTGAGGGGAACAAGGGGAACTAAGGGAAATTAGGGGAACTGAGGGGAACAAGGGGAACTGAGGGGAACAAGGGGAACTGAGGGGAACTAGGGGAACTGAGGGGAACAAGGGGAACTGAGGGGAGCTTTTCTTTGTTCTCTCTCTTCATCAGATGTTCTTGACATCATTCTCATTTTAATTCACGAGAATTAGTCTGGTGATACATACAGTATTATATAATTGTAGCGCCTTGTAGCTCGGTAGGCCTCCTTGTAGCTCAGTTGGTAGAGCATGGCGTTTGCAATGCCAGGGATGTGGGTTCGATTTCCACAGGGGGCCAGTATGAAAATGTATGCACTCACTAACTGTAAGTCGCTCTGGATAAGAGTGTCTGCTAAATGACTAAAATGTAAAAAAAAATATTATTGTTATGGAATATGAATTGCTTGTGAAGGACAAAGTGTTAGGATTAGGATGTTTTTGATGAACCCAACTGTCTGTAGTTTTTTACTTTTTATTGATCAACATCTTTGTCTCTGAGATTAGTTGCATTTGTTTTTAGTATTTTTGCTTTTCATTTTATCACTGAGTCCTACAATTTGTTGGACTAACTGTAAACATTGATACACCAGAAAATTACTATTGTTAGCTATGTCCATAAGGGCAGGCAGGCGCAAGCAATCCATGCTGTTGGATTTTATTATATTCATTCACTGTCACTATTATTATTCCAGGCAAAACCAAAGTCTAACATTCCCACCTTCCCACATGAAATATTGTCTTTATGTGTCTCAGACTCACATGAACAGCCTTTGTGGGGAACCCCACCCAATGATTTACTGTGGTGGAGGTGCTTGTCATGGCCTGCTCTGCACCACTACCCATGAACCCCATTCCCCGGCCGGTCCGCTTGGTCACACCCCCATCCTGTGTCTGTGTGTGTGAGCACCATTAGCCTGATGATGCCTCTCCTCGGTCAAGCATGGGCACTGTCATAAAGGTGCTTGAGTTTGGAATGAGCGTTTCACAGTAATAGAGGTCTATAGGTCCACGTCAATACAGTGGCACCTTCATCCATATGTGGCTTAGTGCAGCTGGTGCTGCAGCATGGTCCTGTGAAGGTGGTGTTCTGTAGCTTCCTACCACTATGTTAGTGATCTTTGTTAGTGGCCCTGTTGTAATTGAGCTCCACTATCTATTTATTTTATTTTACTAACAACGTTTTTTATTTCGACTGTGTCCTCCACCACGTCTTCTTGCTCAGTGTGAGATCAGGTCAACGCGGAGTAGATCATGGCTGTTTACATCAACTGGGTAATGTATAGTGTGACAGTTGTCCTTCTGCCGCTCCTGACCCGCATAATAAGCCATTCCACTACAGTCTCATCATGATGGCTGTGATGTGAAGTGGGGCCAGTAATCAGCAGGAGAGTCAATATTACAGCTACTTAGTGCTGAGGGCCACTGCCTAGGCCTCCTATGTGTAATTGTTATAATTGTAGTAAGTTAGAGAGGCGTCCCATCACTGTGTCAATGAGACACTCTTTAAAGAAGGGCCCTTATTGTTAATTAGGCAGAATTGAATTCAATAGCTACTACACGTGTCCCATTGATACTGTATGTGTCCTTTAAACACAGGTGTTGTAAAGGAGGAAGCATCAGTGATCGGAGTGGCATGGTCCCCCTCCCCACTAGGCTTCTCACATGATTCGTCAAGTTGTTCTCTTGACCAGAAACGGAGACATCACTTTCATGGAGTGCTAGAACGGAAAAAACATGTACCGGTATTAATAAAGTATGACATGCGTACCAAAAAAAAGGCCTTACTTTATTACAAAATGCATTGAAGGTCAAATTGTGTTTTACAATGTAGACCAACGGGTAAGTAGGTCTCAAGCCCACTACAACTCCTAGTCATAAGAACATCTTTAACAATACAACAATAGTCAGAAAGAACAAATGTGTATCCAGATTAAATACAAGTAGGCCAGCAAACTGCCGGAAATTACCTGGTGCTCCTAACATGGAGTAAAATGGAATGGGAGCAGTTAGGTGTTGCTAAACGGAGAGGTGATTATGGGAGATTGCAGTGGCTAAAGCACAGCATAGTGCAACGTTTCTCTTCCTCCCACTCTCTCTCTCTCCATGCTACGTCGCAGAGCACAGAAAGCCTCTTCTGCTGTAATGACAGTTTACAGAGCAATGAGGCACCACAAACATGTCATAATTTGCTCTAACAACCACAATTATGCCTCTTATTGATTCAGCCACATATTAAATGGGAGCAGCAACACCTCTCGTATTGTGAGTGGTTAAAGTTGTTGAACGAAGGAAATCGTTGAATTGTCCCCTCTTCATTGGCACCGGATGTGTCCCTTATAGCATAATGTGTTTCCAATGTGGGCAGGGTGAACAAAGAGGGGTGAAAAGTGCCACAACAAAAGCAACACAGACAGCTGGACAAAGGCAACCAACATAGAAGGAAATAAGTGAGTTTTGTCAACAAATCCAAAGTGGGTAAATGTTTATCTTCCTCTTTTCATGTTTGAAGTGTTGGTTGTTTCTGAGAATCAGTCAGACATTGCTGTCCTTTCCACCTCTCTACTCAAGCAGAACCATTGTGCTGTAGGGCATTTATAGTACAGAATTAGCACTACATTTCACTGAGCGTAAACCATTGCAGTGATAAGGCAAACATTTAGTAGACACAAATCCAGAGAGCATCATGTTGCTCTCAACTATTATCTGCATATTTGTTGTCATCATTTTATCAGCTGTCTTGACTAATGATGAATGCTTTATGAATCATTGTGAATGCTCTGAGAATGCTAGCTATACAAATCATTGATATTCTGTTCATGGCATCATTCTGGTGTTGATAGAATTATTGTATGTGCTTCCATTTGTGGGAATTCTGTGTGGATCGTTGACATTAACTTCATTGACTTATTGTGTACGCTTCCAGGTGTGCTCCTGTCCCAGGTGTTAAAATATGTTTATTGATTCATGGATTTTTGAAATAATTGATCGGTGCACCAGATGATGAGGAATAATGTCTGTACTATACATATTTTCACACCTCAAACTACAGCTATCTCCCTCAGTAAAGTAAGACCTGCTGTAGAGAAGGGGTTAAAACTGCCCCAGTCTCTTTGTGCTTTAACATGGTCCCTCTCAGCAGGAGTTGGTCACAGTGGAACAGCAGTATGCTCCAGTACAGTAACGTAGTGGAGTCACTGGAGGCAGACCTGTTTCTCATTCACAGCATGAAACTGCTCACTCTCTAATAATGGATAAACAAACAAGCGTGACGACTCTGATGTGTATCAGTTCATAATTTAATTACATTTTGATAGTTAGCACTGTGGGCGTTTGAATAACCGTGGGGGGTAGGTCTCTGTAGACCTGGCACACTGCTGGATACAATGTTTAGCATACTGCACAAATAGCAATGGCTTTCCATAAAATAAATCACTTTTTATTTCTTGGTCATGTTTAATAATCGCCACCGTGGCTGTTTCAAGCTCCTGTACAATATTATCCACTGATGTGTTATGTTTGAGGTTATTGTGTTTGAGGTGGTTGTATTTGAGGAGATTGTGTTTGAGGAGGTTGTGTTTGAGGAGGTTGTGTTTGAGGAGGTTGTGTTTGAGGAGGTTGTGTTTGAGGTGGTTGTGTTTGAGGAGGTTGTGTTTGAGGAGGTTGTGTTTGAGGTTATTGTGTTTGAGGTGGTTGTGTTTGAGGTGGTTGTTTTTGAGGTGGTTGTGTTTGAGGAGGTTGTGTTTGAGGAGGTTGTGTTTGAGGTGGTTGTGTTTGAGGTGGTTGTGTTTGAGGAGGTTGTGTTTGAGGAGATTGTGTTTGAGGTTATTGTGTTTGTGGTTGTATTTGAGGTGGTTATGTTTGAGGAGGTTGTGTTTGAGGAGGTTGTGTTTGAGGAGGTTGTGTTTGAGGAGGTTGTGTTTGAGGTGGTTGTATAACAGTTCCAAATGACTTTGTGTCATGATTCTTCATTTGGCCAGAGGTGGTTTGTTACATAGAAAGAATCCCAACACAAAAGGATTAGTTTATCAAAAGTCAACATGATTACTCATTGACAATTATGAAATGGAGAAACTGCGTAGGACAACAGCAGTAGCCTTCCTTCCTGCCCTTTTTTGTATGCATCTAATGTCTGTGTCGTGTGTTGGGTGACCTTCGAGCTGTGAATAGGGCTGCGGCTCGCTCCCTGTGCGCTCCCCGGTGTGAATGAACAATCCTCATGCGCTCTGGCAGACATGTTCCTGATAAACTACTGATCTCCCAGGGCACTTCAAATGAGCCTGACTTCATTTGCATGATACGATTTGGCACAATGTGTGTGTGAGCGTGTTGGGGCTAGACAAGCTAGCTAGCGCACTGTGGCATTAGATGGAAGCAAGTTACCATGGGGAGGGTGAGTGCAGACACTGAGGGATGCAGATAGTGTGGATTGGGTTCATGTTTCTCAGTCCTCTTATCTGAGAGGAGAAGATCAACATGCTGAGGGCTCACCCAGGGCGTCTTAAAGAGACAGAGTTCTGACAGAGGTACAATGCTGAGAGATGAACAGTAGATATGAGTGAATGCATGGTATTAACATGAAACTAATCTCTCGTGGAAAGAGTCTGTGTGTAAACCGAGAGAATCTGTAGGGACTGAATGGGATGCGTAGGATAACCAGCAGCAGTAGTTCCGGTGTTTGTTTTTTTGTCACTGGTTATTTGGACAAATTACGATTTTTGCAGGTGTTAGCATCTTTCGAATTTTGGAAGGGGAGGGGACATTTGGCCCGTAACTTGCAAAGAGAGAGGGTGGAGCTCATTGTTCCGGTTCCACTCCTCATTCTAGTATTTCTTGATCTCTTCTCTTAATATGTATGGAGCCAGAACTTAATCGAGCAGCTGACTTTAGTTCTGGGTTAACAGAGATTAATATGAAACTAGACTATGAATGAAACTAGATTCAATGCAATATGTATGGTGAGGATTTGTAGGAAAAGTGTATGTTATGCATATACCTATATGGCACAGACATGATTCAATACACACATTTATGGACCATGTAGAACCTGTACAGCATATAAAGTGTTGAATCGATTGACCTACTACCGGTAGGTAATGTGTGGCTGGTTGCTTTCATGATGAGAGTGTAGGCTACTCTGTGGAAAGCAGGTGCTTTTCTTTTGTCTAGCCCACCACCTTACCTCTCAGGTCTCTGTCAGTGCTCCCAGCAGGTAAGCCTGTACCACACTCTCCAGCCTGTAATTTGCAAGGGGACAAGAGGTGCTAATTTCTAGTTTACTGCTGGTGCTGCTGATGAGACATGGAGAGGCGGACATTGAAGGAGCCAGCCCCAACAGTGATCCACATGGGGTTAACTGGCTGCTGGCGTTACGAGGGCAGCCAGGGAAAGGCAACACACACACAAACACACACACACACACACATACAGACACACAGTCTGAGGTTTGAACTCAGAGCCAGATGGCCATCACCATTGAGGAGCAACAGTAGGGATGCACTTCCTGTCAAAGTGTAAACCATCATTAACACCCAGCTAGCACAGCAACACTGTGTGATGACAACAGCGTTTGGCAGGGTCTGCAACATTGTAATAAACCTTCCCTTCTCTTCTATGGTGAAATGGGTTCTACTACTAACAGTAGAGGATTCATCGTTGTGTGTCTGCCATAACTACAAGAAAAGGAATCAAAATGTTGATTTTTTTAAATGACTTCATTAGTTTCATATGGAGCATATGTGAATGCTGCTTTCAACAATTTGAAGGTTCAGTTCATGCATCTGTTGTCTCCAAGCTGTACTGCAGGTGTGCATTGCCAGAGGCAAATTGGGTCTCCCACAATGAATCCCAATTATATACACTCACTGACTGTTAGACCATATGTTGCATCCATAGGCGTGATAATACAGAGCCTGATTGCTTACTTTATTTCACATCAAATGTATTTGTCTTGAAGAATACAGTGCAGTAGGCCAGTATTTCCCAAATGGTGGGTTGATGTTACTGTCATTTATTTTCGCTCCGATCCTGATGGGCCAAAACAAAACTCCAAAAGCTGTAAGTGGGTCACAGTGCAGAAAAGTTTGTGAACCACTGCAGCAGGCTCATCAGTTCATCCACTCCCATACATCCCTCTCTCTCTTTCTGCACTCCCTCTCTCTCTTTCTGCACTCCCTCTCTCTCTTTCTGCACTCCCTCTCCCTCTCAAGCAGATGCCAAACTTCAGTGTGTGACACTCCCTGTATAGTGTTGGAGGGAGAGAGAAATAAGATCTCTAATCATCTCCTCTCCACCGTACCTGGCAGCTCTTCCATCTTAACGCAGTAACACTTGGTGATCAGGGCTGCTCTTTATTTTTACTCCCCCTAGGGAACAAAAGGAAAAGTAACACAAATGACCTTTAACAGTATTGTCTGGCTGCTCTGTAAATGAAGGTAATTATCACTTAGAAAATGGGAGCCTCATCCTTAACTCAGGGATTGTAGAGAAAAAAGTCAAATCCCCCAGCTTCATCTAAATGGAAATGGGATGAATTGCACTGTATTACTTGAACCACTGGGAGCAGCACAGTGCACTGAAAGCATTGAGGTGTCTTTGGACTGGAGCAAGAGTGTGTCAGGGCTCTAATTGTTTGTAAACGGTGGGATTTAAAGCATTAACACAGTTCATTTTATGGACAGCCTCAGTCAGGTGTACATTATGTTTCTCTGTGATCGGTGGAGAGATTAGAGAGGTTAAACATCCCTGTTTATTGTGAATAGATATTATTTGGTATAGAAGAAATAGAGCCCACACACATATAAACTCCACCACGCACATCCGGGGAATGACCTGATGAAGACCCTTGCAGGATGGAAACGTTGTGTGTTTATTAATAAAGGTACGTGGTAGAGTGGGCTTATGGATGTGTGGGCTCTATTTCTTTTAAACCTACTTTTTTTTGGCCCTGCACCCCATTAAAGGATGTGCCTATTTGGTGCCTTTTATTTCACCTTTATTTAACCAGGTAAGCCAGTTGAGAACAAGTTCTCATTTACAACTGCGACCTGGCCAAGATAAAGCAAAGCACTGCAATAAAAACAACAACACAGAGTTACATATGGGGTAAACAAAACATAAAGTCAAAAATACAACAGAAAATATATATACAGTGTGTGCGAATGTAGTACATTTTGGAGGTAAGGCAATAAATAGGCCATAGTGCAAAATAGTTACAATTTCGTATTAACACTGGAATGATAGATGAGCAAAAGATGATGTGCAAATAGAGATACTGGGGTGCAAATTAGCAAAATAAATAACAATATGGGGATTAGGTAGTTGGGTGGGCTAATTTCAGATGGGCTGTGTACAGGTGGAGTGATCGGTAAGCTGCTCTGACAACTGACGCCTAAAGTTAGTGAGGGAGATAAGAGTCTCCAGCTTCAGAGATTTTTGCAGTTCGTTCCAGTCATTGGCAGCAGAGAACTGGAAGGAATGGCGGCCAAAGGAGGTGTTGGCTTTGGGGATGACCAGTGAGATATACCTGCTGGAGCGCAGACTACGGGTGGGTGTTGCTATGGTGACCAGTGCGCTAAGATAAGACAGTGATTTGCCTAGCAGTGATTTATAGATGACCTGGAGCCAGTGGGTTTGGCGACGAATATGTAGTGAGGGCCAGCCAACAAGAGCGTACAGGTCACAATGGTGGATAGTATATGGGGCTTTGGTGACAAAATTCTGCAGGACCAGTCGAGTTTCAGACCAACACTCTGATAGAATATTGACCAACTGAATAATATGATGTCAGTCAACAGGCTAGTCACTAGGATCCCCAGCTCAGAAAGAGGAGCAGTTTAGTTCCCCTATTAATCCTTTGTGTCTAAACATTGATAGCCTAAAGGCATGTACATCATTCTCACCCTGGTGCGGCCCCATGAGCCAGGCTGTGTGTATCTGGCTGGAGAGGAGAGAGTGCTACCAGGATGAGGAACAAAAGGGGGCTGTACCTCAGGCCTGTCGCCAGGCAGCCAGCCCAGAGCCTGGGACTGGGAGACCCTCTCCTTTCTCCAGAGACCTCCATGGAGAGGAGGGGGGTGATTGATGGACTCCCTCTGCCTCCTTTCTCTTTCCCCCAACCCCAGCCCCACCATGGGGGCAAGATTAACCCCCTAGCCCTACAATGGGGACACATGTCTCCCTAGCCTCTACCGGCCCATTCAGACCTGCGTTACTTACAGTCTAATAAGGATTAAGCTTAATGAGCTGCAAGGAGTTAACAATGAATGAAGAAGTCCTTAAGCAGCCGCTAATTCTATTCTGCTCTGTGTCACTTTTCATCCCCGTCCATTCAGCCCACTGTGTTTGAACACAAGGTGTAATCCTCTTGAATATCAAAGGTGGGCAGATCAGATTAATTTAGACATCGCCACTACTGGTCTGGGGGCACATTATGTACCACGAGGAGCCCCCAACCTCACCATCTGCTCCCCCTCTCTTCACCTGCCGCTGACATACCCCCCTCTACACCTCTACTCAGTCTCTCCATTTCTCCATCTTTTACTCCCTCTCTCACTCTCCTCCATTTAATCCCCTTTCTCCCTTTTTAGACTTCCCCTTGAGTACTGTTTGAATCTATTCAGCGAAAATATGGCAAAGAACTTTTCAATCAATGAGAATCTGAGTACCTCTGTACTGAGTACCTCATAATCCTAAAGCTTTTTAGGATTATGAGTGTAAGCAGTAGAGAGAGGACTGTAGTCTGCTGTACTATGTTTTAATCATGATACTGCGTTACACTTGCACAAGCCCCAGTAACACAAAAGTACTTTACTTTACTGGGATATACTTTACTGTGGTATAGGGACCGATAACTAAAGAGTATGCCTGCCACTCAAACGGCAGACAAGTAATATCAGATTATCTACTTGCAATGTTCGTTTTTTTATGGAAAGCTAATGGTCCATCTGTCTTTCACTGTTTCTCTGTTGTATCAGGATTTCCTTCTCCCCCGTAATTTACTCCCTCACTATTCACAGGTAGTCTACCTCTGAACTCATACAACAGACAGTGATTATGGTGCTTGTGGTGCAATTCCCCCTGTTCCTAATTTAGTATCTGTTTCTCCTAAAGATCTGGATGATGGCGTGTGCAAGACTAGACAGTCATCAGATAGCATCCAAGGCCATACAGATATCATCTACCCATCTCACCATCTCATCTCTCCTCCCTTCACATCTCTCTTTCACCTTTATTGTTATTTTTTCACTTAATTTGCTTTTTTGTGACAGAAATGTAACAGAATCTGTCAGGTTATTAAACTGTAATACGTTTTGTTGGATTGTGTTCATGAAGTGCTGTGCCCTCCAAAGGCATAGTGAGTGACCATAATGACTCCTCACAGCACTGTAAAGACCTTAGCATGTTTGTCCAGCCTTTTAGGGAATGGAATCACCTAGCAGGACAATGGATAATGTTCCCCATTTGAAGTGTTTCCCTTTGTCTGCCAGAGCTATGGTACATCTTCATGTAGAAATGAATTATCCAGTGAGTGGCAGCACTGTGTCCAAGGTGTTAAACAGCTAGCTGAAATGGGCTAGAGGGGAAAGATATTGTTGATTAAATCTGCTGAAAGTCTTAAATTTACAATATTGCATTTCCCCTTTCAACCTATGGCCTACCCGGCAAGACAAATGGCAATTTATGGCACTTATTAAACTGAATATAGAAAGGTTATTAGAACAAGTCAGCTTACAGCTTTCCCTGAGACAATTCAATTACCTGACTAGCTAGAGGGAAACCGGCAAGAAAAATCTGACATTTTTCTTGAAAAACAAGTAATAATGTTTGCATGGTTTAAGGTGGAGACCACTGAGAAGCAGTGGAATGCGTACACAGGGAAGAAGTAGGGAGTGCTGCCCTTTGAGATAGGAACTGTAAATGTCAAAATAAATCTATTTTATAGAAGCTACTATGTGTTGACTGTCTGGAATGTATTTATTTTTCACTGTGCTAAAGTATTGTTTATGCATATTCAATAAATGCTTGGTATTGATTTATAATAGTTGTCAGATTTGCTTGTTTGATTTGCTACTGTCTATTATCAATCCTGTTGCCTAGTCACTTTACCTCTATGTACATAGCTACCTCAATTACCTCGTACCCCTGCACATCGACTCGGTACTGGTACTCCCTGTATACTGTATACCCATGTTCCTTGTACTCGTTATTCGTTATTCACTGTCTATTTATTGCTCGTGTCACTATTTATATTTATATTAATGTTTTTTCAATCTGCTTTGTTGGAAAAGGACCCGTAAGTAAGCATTTCACTGTTAGTCTAACATTTTATTTTATATTTTGGTATTGTCTGCATTACCAGAGAAGAAATCATGTAAATGATTTGTCTTAGAGTATACCTTGGCTTCATGATGGCGATATTAAGATGCACCTCTTGCCTACTCTGGGTAACAGTAGGGTTAACTCTGAGGGGTGATGAGGGTTAGAGTGAGAGGCATTGTGGGATTGGTGTGTGTTGTTTACCTGCAGGAGTTTCTGCTCTGTCCATCTTCATCTCCACACTGCTAAACAGCTGTGGTCTGGGATGCACAAGCGTACTCCTCTAATGTGCTCCTAAATAAAGCAGCACAGACTAACTATCAATGTAATATAGGCAAGGACAAACAAAATGTCGTATTTTGACCTTTGACCTGTGATAATACTTTCAGTTGTTTGTGTCATGAGCTTTCCCCAAAGGCCTTGCCTCTTTGAATTCAAACACACACGTTGTATAACCAACATTATCTCCATTGAACCTATACAAGGAAGGAAGGATGCCATCAATACAATCTCCAAATGATGTCAGGGATTGCTCAGGGAAGCTTTTGAATGTCAACAAACACAAACAAACCCACACACAAGTGCATGAGCACGCACGCAAGCACACACATGTTCACACAATAGCCTTTTTCTAGACCAGGTGAATTGAGCCTTGGAACACTATAGATTTTTTCTTACCTTCATAAATAAAGGCTCAGACTACAAAGGGAGAAGCAGCAGTTTTTTTTAGGGCAATAATGTGGCGAAACGCTTCCCAGTGTTGAAAAAGGATTGGAGAGGATATTACATCCAACGTGAGATCCAAGTAGAAGGACTGACACAAAAAGATGCTGTGCCGGGTCACACCTCTCTCTCTCCCTCTCTGCAGCCTCTCTGTGTTATCTGCAGACAGAGGAGATGCCAGCCTGCATGGCCACTGTCAAGCCCAACTTTCTGTGGCTCCCAAACAAAGCCAGCTAGGCTCAGGGTGAGATGAGCTGAGGAGACCGATAAGGCCCCTCCTATAGGCCTTTGTATAGACCTCTCTTATTATTGTGCAATGTGGGAGAAAGAATCATGGCCAACATATGAATTCTGAACATGAGTTCTCAAACATGGGTCTCTGCTCTTGTGCAAGCCAATGAAGAAAAGACAAAGGGAAAAAGAATGAGGAGATGAGGTGAAGCTGACATGAGAGATACGTATACACTGAGTGTGCAAAACATTAAGGACACCTGCTCTTTCCATGACATAGACTGACCAGATGAATCCAGGTGAAGGCTATGATCCCTTATTGAAGTCACTTGTTAAATCCACTCCAATCAGTGTAGATGAAGGGGAGGCAACAGGTTAAAGAAGGATATTTAAGCCTTGAGACAATTGAGACATGGATTGTGTGCCATTCAGAGGGTGAACGGGCAAGACAAAATATTTAAGTGCCTTTGAACGGGGTATCAGGTGCCAGGCGCACCGGTTTGTGTCAAGAATTGCAACGCTGCTGGGTTTTTCACGCTCAACATTTTTGCGTGTGTATCAAGAATGGTCCACCACCCAAAGGACATCCAGCCAACTTGACATGACTGTGGGAAGCATTGAGGTCAACATGGGCCAGCATCACTGTGGAACGCTTTCGACACCTTGTAGACTCCATGCCCCGACTAATTGAGGATGGGGGGGGGGGGTGCAACTCAGGTGTTCCTAATGTTTGGAATACTCAGTATATATTACTATTTTATGGAATTTGCTGGAACTTTTCTCTCCCCTTTTATACTGACTTAAGTTTCAGTGGCAAAAATGATACCCCAACCATACGTTTACAAATCTACAAACTTTTTGGCTTTTGAAAATAGGGATAGTTGAGGAAAAAAAGCTAAAAGAGAGAGAGTAGGTTATATAGTGTTGGAGGGCAAGGACGTGCGCCAAGGTCAGAGTGATACACTGAGAGAGGAAAAGAGCACCAGGGAGACGAGCCCATTTCTCCTCACCATTGTTGTGCCTATCCTCTGGTGCATCCAACTTCATTTCCACTTCAATTTTATCAACCTTCTGCTGGCCTCTCAAGGAGATAGGATACACATTCTGACATGAATTAGCCCCAGATTGACTGATACTGCCTGGCCCAGGGGGATTCATGGCTAGAAGAGCCCCTGGCTTTTCTCGTCCTTTGCTCTCTTTTTTCCCCTCCCCTCCTCTTTTCACTCCTCTCCTTCTGTCTTGTTCCCCCCTGGCTCGTCCTTGTCACTCACCTGTCTGTGCGACATCACCCTTCCCTCTGGCATGACGGACAGGCGCCGGCAGCATCTGACGGAGTAATTTGCCACGAATTTACAAAACACGTTGCATCAGAGAGATGTCAGCCGGGGTGGCAGGGAAGGCTGTAGCGCTGAGGACGGAGCTGAGAGGTCCATTTCCATTCATCACCACCACTGACAGATGGTCCCAAGACTCATTTTCCCTCTCTCTCCGTTTCTCTAACTCTCTCGGACTCTCTCTGACTCTCTGACTCTCCCGCTCTCAAGATCTCTCTCTCTCTTTCCTTCTTTCTTTCTCTCTTTCTCTCTTCTTCGCTCTCTCATGATGTGTCTTCAGACAGGAGGCACCACTACACATCTTTTCAGCCACAACTAGCTGCTCCTATCTTGCTGCTAGACCTGGCCAGTGGGCACACACTTTTGGATCCTGAATGACATATGTATATAAAGGACTTCTCTTTTTACCTCCCTCCACCGCCTGTACAAACTTCCCCAATACTGTCATCATATCCACCCCGTGCACAAATCCTTAAATCAGAGCCAGAATGCAGAGTTGAATCATGGCAGCGATTTGACATAATATCGTATTAATGAACACTCTAAATTCAAAGTCAGCTGCTCATTTCTCGCCTGGTCGCTGATTTAAAGGGGAAGAAAGTGACCTTCTTAAAAACATACCCTGATAGATTTGGAGGGCCAGTGGCCTCAGGGCAAGCCACTTGTTTCATATTTTTTCAATCAATTTATTATATGATTCTGCGATTTTGGGGCAAAAATTGTGGATTTACCTATTGGCTCGACATGTTTCCTCCACTCTACCACTTTGTCACTGGTACTGAGGACACAATTAAAAGGAAAGATAAATATGTATCATTTGAAGTTGGTGGAATGTTTCTCTGACCCTCAGTGTCTGTGGACCTCATGTTGGCCAGATCTGGTCCTAGGTCCAAGGCCACCAGGCGTTTTGGTATATATACCACTCAGCTAATAGAGTCTCATCACGGAGTCTGGTTGAAACACACCGATGGTTGCAATAAAGCATTATGAAAACATTACACATTAGACAAAATTACTGCAGAAATGTACTCTACACTGTTCAACATGTTTACGCTTTAGAGATGCTACTGTGACAAATACAAGCCATGTCATGCCAATCATGGATTATCTAGGCTTCAATCAAACGAGAAATGAAGAAAATAGATCAAGAAAATTAAATAATGGAATAGTGTATTAGTGTGGAGGTAAAGGTATATCAAATCACAGGAGAGTAAACACCAAATAGCAGAACAGATGCCTGCTAATCCTGGGATTGAAACAAAGTATTTAGAAACACCACTTTTGCTGTTGAGGGAGTAAACTGGAAAATAAAAGCCAGGTTTTACGTCTTATTCATCCCCTACAGAGAGCCTTGTTACTGTCGATGTTTCTTTCAGCTAGATATTGAAGAAATATGTAGATTATCGCTTGAATGGCAGCTTGGATCTGTTCCATGAATGAAGATTAAATTAAAAAGTATTATGTTTATGTAGTCTTGTATTGATGTCAGAACCAAGGCCCTCAATGCTGTTTATGTTCATAGTTTATTCATCAATGTTTACGCCGTCTCTTCTATCTGCTCTGTCGATATTCATTTCCCATCCCAAATCATCTTTTCATGGCTTTGACAATTGCTGTGGAGCGCCACAAGATTAACTTGGACTGCATTTCACAGAGCAAATCAGCAAATGGCGAGAATTCATCATCGATCAAATGTTGAATTTGTCACCCCTGAAAAGAATTTCATTAATTCATTAATTGGGTTGTTTGATACATTCAGTGTTTTTATTTTGTTGCATCTTCAGCGCAATAACAAATTATCTATGCTTTGTGCACTTGATATGGGGCTCATTCTGGTCAAGCATTATTCTAAATGGCATTTTATTATTCATTTGCTGTTATAACGACGGAGCATGTAGCCACTGCCTTGTTTAGGAAATGATAGACTGAATGCCACATGCATTTCAATTGCTGCTGCTCTCTCTGTTTTCTATCTCCCCCACCCACCACTCTGCCATATGACAGTTGGAGTATCCATAGTGAAATCAGGGCTACATTTTGTCATTTTTCATACAACATTGTTTGAGTAACTTTACTTATTCCCCACCAGTGTATAGTAAAAATTATATTGCTACATGGCAGACATTCCACCACCACTTAATCAGTCCACCAATTACTTCTGTGAGGATTTATTTGATAACTTATGGCTCTTGTGGCTGAGTTTAGGGGACTTTAATCAGTGATAAGGAATTAAGCTTTACAAAACTCATTGTGACCAGTAGTGCATAACCTATTATTCCCCTGGATGCAATCAACTGCTCCAACTTAATGTGTACAATATGACTCAAGCTAGTCTGGCACGGTCAATAAAACCATAGCAGTGTTCATCAAAGTCATCACATTTGTTTGTTAACATGCTATTGATTCTCTTCTTACATTGTAAATCACTGTACTAGAACCACAACAGCACTAATAGCTAAACATTCTAGTCTCAGTTTTTTCTTTTTATGAACCTCAATTAATTAAGCACGTCACAGGTATTAAATTAGGAAAATTAGCAAGTCATGAAATTGCTTGGAGTCTCAGTATTATGTGAAGCCCACAGGCAATTTCTTTAATTTGCAAAACTAAGGCGTCATGATCGTGCTTTACAACGCAGCCAATGGATTCTTCATTATTGTATTTTATTTCTACCTCTTGAAACACTTATGCACTGTGGCATTATATTCTTTTAGGGTAATTTAACTAGTGTCATGGCTCTGAAGCACTATGAAGATTTAGCAATTTACACTTATGTGCTTGTAAACATGATGTGCTAAGAAAAGAGAGCCCTACCATTTAAGACCATGCACCATTCTTCAACTCATAAAATGAACTGTGGTTCATTTAATGAGTTGAAGCTTTATGGAAGTGGACAACATTGGCATAAGTAAGGAATGGACCGGCCTTTGCTATTATATAATGTGATCCACCATAAGAAAGCAGAGAGACTGAGAGGTCAAATGTATTTACTCCTCAAAGTCTCATCCACTCAACTAGAGACAGCAACTGAAAATCCATGCAGTCCTGATTTGACTCCTGTCTCTGTGTGTGAAAGAGCACAGCAATTCATGTAGTCACCCAGGGTGAGAGAAATCAATAGCAGCCGTAATACAGGAGGAGGTGTGCAGCACAAGCACCTCATCTAAGGGCCCTCTCGCAAAGTCTGCTCTAACCCTGAAATGACCATATTCCATTATGTCCCTTCATCTCCATTGAGGGGATAAGACCCAAGCAGAATTGATTGTGTCTCCACAGATTGGAGATAGCCATTGATTTTTCCCTTCCTCAGAAAAAAGGACACTTTGTTCACCTGACAAAGATGTCTTTCTTTTCTACCTAGAAAGAGAAACAGGCATGAGCATCCTGAGTAGAGAAGACATTGACTCTGGGGATATTTTGTTTGATCACTCTGCACCTAGCAGCCAGGACAGGATTAGAGGGGGAAACACTACATCCACATTCAGAGTAAAGGCCATCTTGTTGTCATGTTGTCAGGTCATCCGAGTTTAGTAATGTCTGAGCATAGAGTGGACAGAGCCTGGCCTATACAGAATCATCACTCACATACCCCACCTGTACTCCCACACCCTCTCTTGCCCCTGACCTGTGTTGCTGTGGAGCAGACTGGCCTCAGAGTCATACAAAGCATACTATACTTATTTTGTGAACCTCCAAGACGTACAGTAAGTACTAATTTAGACAGACTAATACTTTAGACAGAAACGAAAGTAGAGAGGTTGGTTGGGGAGGATTGGCGGGCGTATACCACGACCATTTAGCAATCCAAAGATTTCCTGTTCGAGTTGCTTCGGGTTCAACAATAGCCTTTTAGCTAACCTTCCCCCAACCCTTTTCCTAACCCTAACCTAATTCTCCTAACATTTTACGTAAATTCTCCTAACCTTTGTTGTTAGTTCTCCTAACCACCAACGTAAAATCTCCCTGTAAATTCTACTGCTATTCCATTCATAACGTAACCTAACGTAACATAATATATCATACTCAATGGCGCAAACAAATATACATACCAAATCCTACGAATTGCCCTGAGACCAGGTTGTGTGGGGATGGTCCCCTGGCTGCAGGCAGCTGAGTGGGATTTTCAGGCCAGGCAGGCAGGGTCAGTGTTATCAGGCTCTATCTCCAGGGAGCAGCAGCAGTGCTGTATGGAGCAGGCCATAGAGAGACACAGGAGTGGTTATCACAGGGCCACTGATGCTATCTGGGGTTGGCAAATCACTACCTCCTGTTTTCTCAGGAGCCCCCCGTGGGAACCAAGGGCCTGCAGCTGATCAATGCTCTGCAAATAGCTTTATTGACATGACATATGTTACATCTGCATTGACAGAGCTGTGTGGACAAACAGCGTGCTGAAAGACAGAAGAGCAGAGGGAGAAAAAAGACTGTCAAAATGCTAAAAAGACGTCTTGCTTGCCATAGTGATACCTTATCGGTTTGACCCAATAGTTAGACATCAGTGATCAATCCAACTCTCATCTTTATCTGATGAACCACACTTCATCATGGTCCTATAAACCAGCCAGATACTGTTAAGAACCTTGGACCCTCCACATATATTTCAGTTATCAAATATGTGTCATCATGTCTCACTATCCAAAGGACTCTGATGGCCTGGACTAATTTAATTAAAAGGACCATCTATATTTGATTAAGATTTTAATAATTGCCAGCCAGCACTAGATAATGTTTGATAAGTACCATCCCATAAAAGATAATTTACTTTTAAAGTAATTATACTTTTTTCCTCCCTATATTTGATCTGCGATGGACTTCTACTACTCAAGCAATTTGTACAATATTTAATGTGAAGTTATTTAGTAATTTGGAGATTAACCTGCCACTCAAGCAGATGAATGGTCACTTAATTACAACACTAATAACTTCTAACATGTCAGTTCATGAATATATGAATGAGTAAGGATGTCTATCTTGATACTTCTTCAAGAGTTGAATGGGAGTGGAGACTGGAGATTTTTCTGTGCAGAGAGACCGGTGGTGTGCTTTAGATCTTTACATAACGGATATTTGAATGTAAAATCATTAGATTAAATTGTTGGATTATTACGTTTTCTGTAGTAATACAGGAAGGACATATTTGTATCTTGAAAGCAGAAAGAATTGCACTGTGTTCTCTTGTGTCAGCTTTTGTGTTTGGCTCCATATCTCAGTGTTGTTGAAGGGGGGTGATCCATTCTGCACAGTGCAGACGTGTGCCCTGCCCAGGCAGCCAGCCCCAGGCAACCCCAGGCAGGGTAGTGCTGCGAGGGGCTCAGGCCTGCCCTCTACTCCCGCCCTGATGGGTGATGCATTGCCCGGGAGGACTGCATGCGTCTGCATTGGGACGGGGACGGGGACGGGGACGGGGGGACAGGGACGGGGGGGGCAATAGGACTGCAGGTGGCTTGAATAGGGAGCAGAGAGGGCGCCAGAGCTGGATGTGAGATGTGTTTTGTCATGAGCATCTGTCTTAGTCACAAGGCGTAGAACAACCCCAGAGCACCAGGCAAGGCGAGGTGACGTTGACAGGGTCTCAGTGCTGTGATCAGCTGTTCTCCTGCTTAGCTCCATTAGCACTTACCACACTCCCCCGCTCCCTTCCCCATTCTCTCTATCACTCTGTCTCTGTCTCTATGTCTGTCTCTCTCTCAATTCAAATCAAAGGGACTTTATTGGCATGGCAAACGTGTTTACATTGCCAAAGCAAATGAAATAAACAACAACAAAAGTAAGAAGAGACAAACCAACATCAACAAAAAACAATTAGAATTTAACAGTAAACATTGTACTCAAAAAGGTTTCAAAAATATAAATTCATTTGAAGTGTTATATTATCAGATATGTACAGTATTTATTGCATTGTGCAGATAGTTGTAGTTCAAATAGTAGGGGATGTAGCGATGAGATGGACGGAGTCAGGTGCAGGAGTGTGAAGAAGGAATATGCTTTATTCAGCGCATTAAGATGGTCCGCAGCAATGCGTAAACACGATCCCAGTGTGACTTAAATGCGTACTGGGAACCAAACATACACGGGTAAATATTCCCGGTGATAAAATAACAAAAATGCTCAACCGAGCTAGCGATACCTCCACAAAGTAACAATCACACACAAAGACATGGGGGAGCAGAGGGAATACTTATACAGACACTGATGAGGGGATATGTATCAGGTGTGTGTGAAAACAAGACAAAACAAATGGAATGATGAACAGAGGAGCGGCAGTGGCTAGAAGGCCGGTGACGATGAACGCCGAAGCCTGCCCGAACAAGGAGAGGAGGCAGCCTCGGAGGGATCCGTGACAGTAACCCCCCCCCCCCCCCTTGATGCGCAGCTCCAGCAGCGCGCCGACACCGGCCTCGGGGACGGCCAGGAGGACGCGGAGCAGGGCGAGCCTGATGGCGATGGTGGAGGGATCGTGGACAACAGGGCGGGATCGAGGACATCCCTCACCGGGACCCAGCACTGCTCCTCCGGACCGTACCCCTCCCACTCCACGAGGTACTGAAGGCCCCCCACCCGACGCCTCGATTCCAGGATGGAACGGACGGAGTACGCCGGGGCCCCCTCGATGTCCAGAGGGGGTGGAGGGACCTCCCGCACCTCAGACTCCTGGAGCGGACCAGCCACCACCAGCCTGAGGGGAGACACGTGAAACGAGGGGTTAATACGGTAATCAGGAGGAAGCAGCAAACTATACGTCACCTCGTTCACTCTCAGGACTTTGAACGGCCCCACAAACCGCAGACCCATCTTCCGGCAGGGCAAGCGGAGGGGCAGGTTTCCGGGTCGAGAGCCAGACCCGATCACCCGGTACAAAGACCGGGGCCTCACTGCGGTGGCGGTCAGCATTGGACTTCTGGTGACGCACGGCGCGCTGGAGGTGGACGTGGGCGGCATTCCACGTCTCCTCCGCACGCCGAAACCAGTCGTCCACCGCAGGAGCTTCGGTCTGGCTCTGATGCCACGGTGCCAGGACCGGCTGATACCCTAAAACACATTGGTGGAGTTCTGGGCATATTCGGCCCATGGCAAGAACACCGACCACTCCCCCGGCCGGTCCTGGCAGTAAGACCGCAGAATCCTACCACATCCTGATTCACCCTTTCCACCTGCCCATTAGAGTCGGGGTGAAAACCAGAGGTAAGGCTGACCGAGACCCCCAGACGTTCCATGAATGCCTTCCAGACCCTAGACGTAAACTGGGGACCCCGGTCAGACACTATATCCTCTGGCACCCCGTCGTGCTGGAAGACGTGAGTAAAAAGGGCCTCCGCAGTCTGCAGAGCTGTGGGGAGACTGGGCAGCGGAAGGAGGCGGCAGGCTTTAGAAAATCGATCCACAACGACCAGGATGGTGGTGTTACCCTGAGAGGGGGGAGATCCGTTAGAAAATCAATGGATAAGTGGGACCATGGCCGTTGTGGAACTGGTAAGGGATGTAACTTACCCGCTGGAAGGTGCCTAGTTGCCTTACTCTGGGCGCACACCGAGTAGGAGGAGACATACACCCTCACGTCCTTAACCAAGGTAGGCCACCAGTACTTCCCGGTAAGGCAGCACACAGTGCGGCCTATACCTGGGTGACCAGAGGAGGTGTACGTGTGTGCCCAATAGATAAGACGATCGCGGACAAGAGACGGCTCGTACCACAGCCCTGCTGGGCACTGAGGTGGAGATGGCTCTGTGCGTAACGCCCGCTATGTGTCCGCGTCCACCGCCCACACTACAGGCGCCACAATGCAGGAGGCCGGGAGTGTGTGGGTGTTGTCTGTGGGCCTCTCCTCTGTGTTGTACAGCCGTGACAGTGCGTCTGCCTTCACGTTCTTAGTATGTATGACAACATGAAATCAAACTGGGTGAAGAACAAGGCCCACCTGGCCTGGCGAGGGTTCAGCCTCCTCGCTGCCCGGATGTACTCCAGGTTACGGTGGTCAGTCCAGACGAGGAAAGGGTGTTTCGCCCCCTTGAGTCAGTGCCTTCACGCGGTCAGGGCTCTGACAACAGCCAACAGCTCCCGATCACCAACGTCGTAGTTCTGCTCCGCCGGGCTGAGCTTCTTAGAGAAGAAGGCACAGGGGCGAAGCTTGGGTGGCATACCCGAGCGTTGAGATAGGACAGCTCCTATCTCTACCTCGGACGCATCGACCTCCACTACGAACGGTAATGATGGATCGGGATGGGCCAGTACCGGGGCTGAGGTGAACAGAGCCCTCAGGTTACTGAAAGCCCTGTCAGCCTCAGCAGACCAGCGGAGCCGGGACAGCCCACCCTTCAACAGAGACGTGATGGGAGCTGCGACCTTGCCAAAGCCCCGGATAAACCTCAGATTGTAATTGGCAAAGCCAATAAAGCGCTGCACCTCCTTCACCGTGGTGGGAGTCGGCCAATTCCGCACGGCAGAGATGCGGTCTACCTTCATCTCCACACCTGAGGTGGTGATGTGGTATCCAAGGAAAGAGACGGATTGCTGGAAGAACAGACATTTCTCTGCCTTGGCATACAGGTCATGCTCCAACAGTCGCCCAAGCACTCTGCGAACCAGGGACACATGCTCGGCGCGCATAGCGGAATACACCAGGATGTCATCGATGTAGACCACCACACCCGACCAAGCATGTCCCGAAACAACTTGTTCACAAAGGACTGGAAAACGGATGGAGCATTCATCAAACCAAACGGCATCACCAGGTATTCATAATGCCCGTGGTGGTGCTGAATGCTGTCTTCCATTCGTCCCCTTCCCGGACACGCACCAGGTTCAAATCAAAACAAATCCAATTTTTATTTGTCACATGCGCCGAATACAAAACAGTGAAATGCTTACTTACGAGCCCTTAACAAACAATGCAGTTTTAAGAAAGAATACCCAAAGAAATCACACAAAAAATACAATATAAAATAATACGAAATAAAAGTAACAAATAATGAAGGAGCAGCAGTAAAAATAACAATAGCAAGGCTATATACAGGGGGTACCAGTACCGGTACCGATAAAATGTGCGGGGGCACCGGTTATTCGAGGTAATTGGGGTAATATGTACATGTAGGTAGAGTTATTAAAGTGACTATGCATAGATACAGTTGAAATCAGAAGTTTACATAAACCTTAGCCAAATACATTTAAACTCAATCTTTCACAATTCCTGACATTTAATCCTAGTAGAAATTCCCTGTTTTAGTTCAGTTAGGATCACCACTTTATTTTAAGAATGTGAAATGTCAGAATAATAGAAGAGAGAATGATTTATTTCAGCTTATTTATTTTATCACATTCCCAGTGGGTCAGAAATTTACATACACTCAATTAGGTAGCTTAGTGGTTAAGAGCGTTGTGCCAGTAACCGAAAGGTCGCTGGTTCTAATCCCCGAGCCGACTAGGTGAAAGATCTGTCGATGTGCCCTTGAGCAAGGCACTTAACCCTAATTGCTCATGTAAGTCGCTCTGGATAAGAGCGTCTGCTAAATGACTAAAAATAAATAATAAATAGTATTTGGTAGCATTGCCTTTAAATTGTTTAACTTGGGTCAAACGTTTCGGGTAGCCTTCCACAAGCTTCCCACAATAAATAGGGTGAATTTTGGCCCATTCCTCCTGACAGAGCTGGTGTAACTGAGTCAGATTTGTAGGCCTCCTTGGTCACACACGCTTTTTCAGTTCTGCCCACAAATGTTCTATAGGATTGAGGTCAGGGCTTTGTGATGGCCACTCCAATACATTACATTTGAGTCATTTAGCAGACGCTCTTATCCAGAGCGACTTAGAGTTAGTGAGTGCATACATTATTTTTTTATACTGGCCCCCCGTGGGAATCGAACCCACAACTTTGGAAGTATGCTTGGGGTCATTGTCCATTTGGAAGTCCATTTGGAAGTCCATTTGCGACCTTCGGCTTGCAAGCGTTCCCCTTCTTCCTCCAAACATAACAATGGTCATTATGGCCAAACAGTTCTATTTTTGTTTCATCAGACCAGACGACATTTCTCCAAAAAGTACGATATTTTTCCCAATGTGCAGTTGCAAACCGTAGTCTGGCTTTTTTATGGCGGTTTTGGAGCAGTGGCTTCTTCCTTGCTGAGCAGCCTTTCAGGTTATGTCGATATAGGACTCTATTTACAGTGGATATAGATACTTTTGTATCTGTTTCCTCCAGCATTTTCACAAGGTCTTTGCTGTTGTTCTGGGATTGATTTGCACTTTTCGCACCAAAGTACGTTCATCTCTCGGAGACAGAACGCATCTCCTTCCTGAGTGGTATGACGGCTGCGTGGTCCCATGGTGTTTATACTTGCGTACTATTGTTTGTACAGATGAACGTGGTACCTTCAGGCATTTGGAAATTGCTCCCAAGGATGAACCAGACTTGTGGAGGTCTACAATTGTTTTTCTGAGGTCTTGGCTGATTTCATTTGATTTTCCCATGATGTCAAGCAAAGAGGCACTGTGTTTGAGGGTAGGCCTTGAACTACATCCACAGGTACACCTCCAATTGACTCAAATGATGTCAATTAGCCTATCAGAAGCTTCTAAAGCCATGACATCATTTTCTGGAATTTTCCAAGTTGTTTAAAGGCACAGTCAACTTAGTGTATGTAAACTTCTGACCCACTGGAATTGTGATACAGTGAATTATAAGTTAAATAATCTGTCTGTAAACAATTGTTGGAAAAATTACTTGTGTCATGCACAAAGTAGATGTCCTAACCGACTTGCCAGAACTATAGTTTGTTAACAAGAAATGTGTGGAGTGGTTGAAAAACAAGTTTTAATGACTCCAACCTAAGTGTATGTAAACTTCCAACTTCAACTGTCATAAACAGAGAGTAGCATCAGCGTAAAAGAGGGGGGGGGGGGGGGGGGGGCAATGCAAATAGTCTGGATAGCCATTTGATTAGATGTTCAGGAGTCTTATGGCTTGGGGGTAAAAGCTGTTTAGAAGCCTCTTGGACATAGACTTGGCGCTCTGGTACCGCCTGCCGTGCGGTAGCAGAGAGAGCGGTCTATGACTAGGGTGGCTGGAGTCTTTGACAATTTTTATGGCCTTCCTCTGACACCTTCTGGTATAGAGGTCCTGGATGGCAAGAAGCTTGGTCCCAGTGATGTACTGGGCCGTACGCACTACCCTCTGTAGTGCCTTGTGGTCGGAGGCCGAGCAGTTGCCATACCAGGCAGTGATGCAACCAGTCAGGATGCTCTCGATGGTGCAGCTGTAGAACCTTTTGAGGATCTGAGGACCCATGCAAAATCTTTTCAGTCTTCCTTAGGGGGAATAGGTTTTGTCACGCCCTCTTCACGACTGTCTTGGTGTGCTTGGACCATGTTAGTTTGTTGGTGATGTGGACACCAAGGAACTTGAATCTCTCAACCTGCTCCACTACAACCCTGTCGATGAGATTGGGGGCGTGCTCGGTTCTCTTCTTTTTCCTGTAGTCCACAATCATCTCCTTTGTCTTGATCACATTGAGGGAGAGGTTGTACGCACTCCTGAGATCTAATTTCGTGAAGAAGCACGCCCCATGCATTGACTCGATTACAAATGGAATGTGGGGTAGAGGATAACTATAGCGAATTGTCCCCTTGTTAAGTGCTCGGTAATCAATGCAAGGGCGCAGACCCCCGTCTTTCTTCTTCATGAAAAAGAAACTTGAGGAGGCGGGTGAGGTGGAGGGATGTATGAACCCCTGACGCAGGGACTCAGAGACGTATGTTTCCATAGCCTCCGTCTCAGCCTGCGACAGGGGATATACATGACTCCTGGGCGACGACACAGTGTCTAATCGGATGTTTAACGCGCAATCCCCTGGGCGATGGGGTGGTAATTTGGTCGCCTGCATCTTGGAAAACGCATGTGCCAAATCGAGGTATTCGGGGGGAAGGTGCACGGGGGAGGCATTGTCTGGACTTTCCACGTGGTCGTACCAACGGAAACAACTAGACACCTACCCTGACACTCTCGTGACCACCTTGTGAGAACCCTCTGTGGCCATGAAAAGGTGGGATTGTGTAGTGCTAGCCAGGGAAGGCCCAGCACAACAGGGAAATCAGGCGACTCAATAAAATGAAATGTGACTAGCTCAGTATCCTGCGTAATCATTGTGACTGGTGCTGTAGCCTCCCTAACAAAACCTGACCCTAATGGTTGATTGTCAAGTGCTCTGATGGGCAATGGACAAGACAGGGGAACCAAGGTAATACAGAGACTAAGAACTAACGATCTGTCCATAAAGTTCCCAGCTGCGCCTGATTCTACCAGCTCCTTACACTGGGGAACTACCGGGTAATCAGGGAAGGTGATGTGGATGGTTAAATGCGCAGCAGAGGGCTCTGAACGAGTGTGGGTGTGAGCTACCTGGGGTGACGCGAGAGTGCCCTGCCTGCCGCCTCCAGAACCAGAAGACCTCTGACGACATCTTGCCGCCGAATGTCCTCTTCTGCCACAAGAGTGACACTGGGTCTGTTGTCCTCCGTTGTTCCGAATGCTGCACCACCCAGCTCCATTGGCACGTGATCCAGGGTTAGAGGGGTGGTGAAACGGGCAGGCCCCTTCCAGGACGTCCTCTGGAGGCCAGCAGGTTGTCCAACCGGATGGCCATGTCCACCAGTTTGTCAAAGGTCAGAGTGGTATCCTGGCAGGCTAGCTCCTTTCGGACGTCCTCACGCAGGCTGCATCGGAAATGTTCTATGAGGGCCCGCTCGTTCCACCCGGACCCAGCTGCTACGGTTCTAAACTCCAGGGCAAAGGCTTGCGCGGTCCACGTCCCCTGCCTCAAATGGAACAGACGCTCGCCCGCCTCTCTTCTTTCGGGGGGATGATCAAAGACTGCCCGGAAGACATGAGTGAACTCTCCGTAGCTGTCCAACGCGTCTCCTCCTTCACTCCAGACCGCGTTGGCCCACTCCAGAGCTTTCCCCGAGAGGCAGGAGACGATGGAGGACACCCTCTCCCGATTCGATGGAGCAGGGCTGATGGTGTGGAAATATAGGTTCAGCTGCAGAAGGAAACCCTGGCAGCGGGCCGCTGTCCCTTCGTATTCCCGAGGTAGAGCGAGGTGAATACCCCTGGGTGCTGGTGTGTGGGTGGCTGGATCCGGTCGCTCAGCTGGTTCCGCAGGGTCGGGTCCTCTCCTCTCCAGGAGCTGGACGGCCTGGAGAACCAGATCCATTGCGTCGCCCAAGCTGCTCCTGCTGACTCCGTGCTGTGGTGTGTTATTTTGTAGCGATGGGATGGACAGAGTCAGGTGCAGGAGTGTGAAGAAGGAATATGCTTTATTCAGCGCATTAAGATGGTCCGCAGCAATGCGTAAACATGATCCCAGTGTGACTTAAATGCGTACTGGGAACCAAACATACACAGGTAAATATTCCCGGCGATAAAATTTTAAAAATGCTCAACCGAGCTAGCGATACCTCCACAAAGTAACAATAACAAACAAAGACATGGGGGAGCAGAGGGAATACTTATACAGTCACTGATGAGGGGATATGTACCAGGTGTGTGTGAAAACAAGACAAAACAAATGGAATGATGAACAGAGGAGCGGCAGTGGCTAGAAGGCCGGTGACAATGAACGCTGAAGCCTGCCCGAACAAGGAGAGGAGGCAGCCTCGGAGGGATCTGTGACAGTGGAAGATAAATAAACAGATAAATATTGGTGGTATTTACAATGTTGTTGGTGCTCAACTGGTTGCTCTTTTCTCATGGAAACGGGCCACAAATCTTGCTGCTGTGATTGCACATTGCGTTATTTCGCCTAACAGATAGGGGAGCTTATCAATGTTTGATTTGTTTTCAAATTCTTTGTGGGTCTGTGTGATCTGTGGGAAATATGTATCACTAATGTGGTCATACATTTGGCAGGAGGTTAGGAAGTGCAGCTCAGTTTCCACCTCATTTTGTGAGCAGTGGGCACATAGCCTGTTTTCCTATGGCGGCCTCTCTCAATAGCAAGGCTATGCTCACTGAGTCTGTACATAGTCAAGGATTTTCTTAATTTTGGGTCAGTCACAGTGGTCAGGTATTCTGCCACTGTGTACTCTCTGTTTAGGGCCAGATAGCATTCCAATTGGCTCTGTTTTTGGTTGATTCTTCCCAGTGTGTCAAATAGTTATCTTTTTGTTTTCTCATAATTTGGTTGGTCTAATTGTGTTGCTGTCCTGAGGCTCTGTGGGGTCTGTTTGTGTTTGTGAACAGAGCCCCAGAACCAGCTGGCTGGTTCATCTCTCTGTATGTGAGGGCTTTGTGGTGAAGTGTGTGGGCATCGCTTCCTTTTAGGTGGTTGTAGAATTTAACAGCTCTTTTCTGGATTTTGATAACTAGAGGGTGTAGTCCTAATTCTGCATCTGGTTTTGCGTTGTACACTAAGTATATTTTTGCAGAATTCTGCAGCAGAGTCTCAATTGGGTGTTTGTGCCATTTTGGGAATTCTTGTTTGGTGAGTGGACCCCAGACCTCACAACCATAGAGGTCAACGGGTTCTATAACTGATTTAAGTATTTTTAGCCAGATCCTAATTGGGATATAACGTTTTATGTTCCTTTTGATGGTGTAGAAGGCCCTTCTTGCCTTCTCTCTCTCTCTCTCTCTCTCTCTCTCTCTCTCTCTCTCTCTCTCTCTCTCTCTCTCTCTCTCTCTCTCTCTCTCTCTCTCTCTCTCTCTCTCTCTCTCATCACCTGGCACTCAGCACCCTCTGCCTGTCACACACTGGCTCTCAGGGAGGGCGAAGAACCAACGGTCAATGAATAATGCTCATCTGTCATGTTTACTATTAGTTTTTTCCTTGATATCCAGGAGTTGTCCACTAAGTCTCCGAGAAAAATCTGTTTTCATTTAATGATTCTGCTGAAAGTAGAAGTATTATGTCTTTATTTTTTATTTTCGTGAAGACCAAATTCATCCTTCATATTGTCTTAGATGATAGTGTACAAAATGGAGCAGGATATTGTTTTTCAGAAGCAGACACAAGGCAGGGGTGGCAGTGACTGCCTTAAGCGAATGGGTACCTTGCATATCTACATGGTCGTGATGAAAGTGGACGTTGTCTATCAGGTTACTGTCCCTGTCCCGATAGTGTGACCAATTAACCTATTTCAGTAAAGGAGCATTTTGTAGGCCTCACACATGGCTATAGATAGCTGCGGGGCGTGCTGGAGAAAACAGATTAGCACATTAGCTTAGTGGGGGCTGAAGGGGGACCTCTGGCCTTGATACCTCCAGGCTGTGCTGCCTCCAGGCTGAGGCTCTGCTGCCTGTCTGGGTATCAGAGAATCCGCCACTCAATGACATCAGTCTGCTCCATTATCCTCCGCTCTCTGATAGAAGGGCTTTAGAGGCTTTAAAGAATCCTCCCTCTCTCTTTCCCTTTCTCTTTCCCTCTTCCTCTGCCACTACATCCCCACCTCTCTATCTATAAATGCATTTGTACCACAGATTGTTGGCTGCTAGCATACACAGGTTTTAGTGTATTTTGTATTTTATTTTTATGAACACACCATAGTCAAGCGTATGATATTTCCCAATATCTTCAAAGTGAAATATCTACTTCCACTCAGACTACACACAGAAAAGATTTGGAACAGGTGAATTACTTCATTGACCTACACCTACATTCACTAAACCCCATAGTATCTGCTGCCTAGTTCCCTCTCAGTCTGGAGTGAGGGTTAACTTGAAGAGCTTCTCTCGTGCTCTCCCTCTCCTCAAGCCCCTCTGGCCCTACATGAAGGCGCGAATGAGAACCTGCTAAATCTATACTGCGTCTTTAGAAGAAACAACCCTCTCCTTCCATGGTGATATTGACCCTGTCAGTGAAGTTCTGGTTCAGTGGTCGGGTGCCTCGCTGCTCGGCAGAGGTGTGGGACTGTGGGAGGAGAGATACGGCCCTGTCTGGAACCCAGGTGTGCTGAAGCAAGCTGTTAAATTTGGTCATTACTCCTGTAATAGTGCTTTTACGGTCAGCACTGAGAGGTCACTGTAGTCCCAGTGGCTCCAGGGAGAGTGGGACTGGAGAGAGGGACCAGGCATCACTTGTCAGACTGACGTGAGGATGATATAAAAACAATATCCAGCGTAATGTATAAGGCTGATGATGGATTGCCGGACAGACGTCCACACATCCAGCTGAAGGATTGAAGGATTTGAGAGATCATTGAGTATAATGAGTAAAAATTATCGAAAAACAGAAAAGAGAAAGAAAGGTGGAAGAAATGGGCCACTACTACTCTTAGAAAAAAAAGGTGCTATCTAGAACCTAAAAAGGTTATTCGGCTGTCCCCATAGGACAGGGATCATAAACTAGATTCAGCCGCTGGCCGATTTCTTCTGGAGCAGATGGTCGGGGGGCCGGAGCATAATTACAAATAATTTGTAGACTGCAAATTTACAGCAAGAAGCCAAAACAAATATAATATTTGATCATAATCATTTAAAACCTTGCTTACGTTTGTATATGATCAAATGAAGTCTCTCTATTATAAGTGGGAATACTTTGGAACAGATTTCCAATTAAAATAACTTGGAGCAGATTCCCTGGTGTTTATACAGTCTTTTATGTCCAACAATAAAAATATAATAATAATAATAATAATAATAATACAATATATATATATATATATATATATATATATATATATATATATATATATATATATATATATAATTGATATACACTGAGTATATAAAACATGAAGGACACCTGCTCTTTCCATGACATAGACTGACCAGGTGAATCCAGGTGAACGCTATGATCCCTTATTGATTTCACCTGTTAAATCCAGTTCAACCAGTGTAGATGAAGGGGAGGGGATTTTTAAGCCTTGAGACAATTGAGACAATGGTTGTGTATGTGTGCCATTCAGAGGGTGAATGGGCAAGACAAAAAAATGAAGTGCCTTTGAACGGGGTATGGTAGTAGGTGCCAGGCACAACGGTTTGTGTCAAGAACTGCAACGCTGCTGTGTTTTTCATGCTCAACAGTTTCCCGTGTGTATCAAGAATGGTCCACCACCCAAAGGACATCCAGCCAACTTGACATAACTGTGGGAAGCATTGGAGTCAACTTGGGCCAGCATTCCTGTGAAATGCGTTCGACACCTTGTAGAGTCCATGCCCCAATGAACTGAGGCTGTTCTGAGGGCAAAAGGGGGCCAGCATCCCTCTAGAATGCTTTCGACACATTGTAGTCCATTCCCTGACGAATTGAGGCTGTGCTGAGGGCAAAAGTAGGGAATATTAGGAAGGTGTTCCTAATGTTTTGTCCACTCAGTGTTTATAAATATATTTTTTGCCTACAGAACTTGGGGGACCAAATTAAACCACTCGCCATAGGAGAACCCTTTGAAGTAAGCCTGGTCGATATGGCCTAAAAATCAGATCTCGATTTTTTCAAACTTATGGGCGATTCACAATACATATCTTACTTTTTTCAATGTTTTCTCTAAATTTAAAGGTCAATATACTGCATTTCAAACAGTCAGCAATAATCGAATGAATTCAGGCCTTGTAAAATTATACCCAGGCTAAATATACTGTAAGCCTTCCACAAGCATAAGACCCACTAATAATTTAATTGTTTTATAAAAATGGTTTAACTTGTTTTTTTGCAATAATCACTGATCTGGATTTCAAGTCTGTCTATGAAAATGCCCCTTTTGTTACAAATGTAACCATAACCATGCACATCCACTAATAATGAACAACTTCTGGTATCAGGCATTATAGAAAATTGAAATCCCACAAAATTCTTGCTACCAATAGAATGGGGTTCAGTATGAAAAATAAAAATAAATAATGTACGCACTCTGGATAAGAGCGTCTGCTAAATGACTAAAATGTAAATGTATATGGGGATACAATCTTCCCAGCTCTGCAGATTTTGCTGCGAAGAGACAGAATCATTAGATAATTTGTTTTGGTTCTGTCCATTTGTAGCTTGTTTTTGGTCACAGGTCCAGGAACGGCTGAAGGATTGCAATATTTACCTGGAGCTAACCCTGCAGATAACACTACTGGGCGATCTGAAAAGTCATAGTCAATCGATCAATAATATAATAATACTTTTAGCAAAAAAAAATATTTTCAATGTACAATCTGTAGAAACAATGAGAATAGAAAGGTTCAGAACTTTTGTGAAACATCACAGTACAGTTGAAAAATATATGGTAAATAGAAATCCAATATCGATGGTGTTAAGAGATAGATGGGAGGGGTTGAATGGAGCTGAAGGTTGGGACTAATAACAACTAATAACAACAGGATAACTAATGTAAAACATACTGTGTCCATAATAAGTATATAGGTTATAGGTTAAGAACTTTTGTGAAAGAGCACAGTTTGAAAGATATGGCATATAGAAGCTAACCGGATGGACATCATGAAAATGATCGTAGAGGTTGAGGGTAGAGGAGTAAAAACAAACAAAATAGAACTATTGTAAAATAGACTGTGTCCATAAAATGTATTTATTATGTATAAGCTGGAAGTAGAGGTCTAAGCGTTGTTGTTCACTAGTTTACTCCAATTAGGGGAGGGGTGGTGGGGTTGGAAAGTAATAAATGAAAATATATATTTTTTAAGGATATGTAAATGTACACTACAAGTCAAAAGTTTGGACACACCTACTCATTCAAGGGTTTTTCTTTATTTTTACTATTTTTTACATTGTAGAATAATAGTGAAGACATCAAAACTATGAAATAACACATATGGAATCATGTAGTAACCAAAAAAGTGTTGTAAAAATATATGTTATATTTGAGATTCTTCAAATAGCCACCCTTTGCCTTGATGACAGCTTTGCACACTCTTGGCATTCTCTCAACCAGCTTCACCTGGAATGCTTTTCCAACAGTCTTGAAGGAGTTCCCACATATGCTGAGCACTTGTTGGCAGCTTTTCCTTCACTCTGCGGTCCGACTCATCCCATACCATCTCAATTGGGTTGAGGTCGGGGGATTGCGGAGGCCAGGTCATCTGATGCAGCACTCCATCACTCTCCTTCTTGGTAAAATATCTATCTGCAATATTAAAGCTGATATACCACCTAAATAATAATAATAATAATAATAATAATAATAACAATAAATAAATAAAAATAAAGAAATAAATAAAAATCCCACTGGGCCAACACTGGTTGAATCATCGTCTATTCCACGTCATTTCAATGAAATTATATTGAACCAACGTGCAATAGTTGTTGAATTGACATCTGTGCCCTGTGGGACAGGTCTCACAAACAATCTCTCAAGCACAAGCCCATGTGCTATTGAGCAGCCAGCTAATCTTTATATTTCGTCTATCCAACTTGGATCTATTTGCTTGCTAACAAGGTATGAATACACCCTCCTGTCCGTCTCCACCTGTTTGAACAACATAGCATGTTCACTTTGTTTAGATGTTGAAATCAAGTGACCTACCTGGATAAGAAAATGCTTATTTCTCAGAATGAGAACGAGTTGCCAATTCCTTATATCAATGCATATTTTCATGCTCATTGCACATTTATTAAACACAGACTAGACAGCCAGCACATAGCAGTATGTGGCTAAAATGCTGCTAGCGGTACGTGGGACCGCAATGCCGCACAAGACAGAAACTGAGCATACATTTTCCACAATCATGTTTGTTGATACTCCCGTTTTAGTAGGGTCTGCTCTGTTCTACATTTTGGGAGGTGAGACATAAAAAGGGTATCATTAGAAGGAGAATCGGCCGATTCAGTTGGACCAAACCTTAAAAGCAAATAGCGAGTTGAAACAGCATAGAAGTAGGGAACGAGATGAGACCAAAAATACATAAACGCTCATAAAAACTTGATTCTTGTGATACAGGCATTTGGAACATCCCACTAAAACAGACATTTGAAATTGAATTAATTCGATACATTGCCCAGCCCTACTTTGAAGAACCCTTTTTGGTTCCAGGTAGAACCCTTTTGGTTCCAGGTAGAACCCTTTTGGTTCCAGGTAGAACCCTATAAAGGTTCCATGTAGAACCCTTTCCCCAGAGGGTTCTACATGGAACCCAAAAGAGTTCTACCTGGAACCAAAAAGGGCTCTAACTGGAACCAAAAAGCGTTCTCCTATGGGGACAGCTGAAGAACCTGTTTGGACCCCTTCTTTCTGAGTGTAGGAAGGATGGATAGCGGAAAGGGATAAGACACATATAAAGTGTTCTCAGACCTGTGTGTGCTTGTGTTTGTTGTTGGAGCATCTGATTCTGTGCGTATGTTGTTTGTTCAAGTATGTCTGCGTGCATCTATTTATGTTTATGTGCCTGAGTGTGTTCGCATACATATGAGTGCATGTATGTGTTGATTTGTATGTGTTGACAGGGCTGGAGGGAGGATCGGGGGAGGAGAGAGCAGTCCTAACGGCTTTTTGAATGAGATAAATGGCTTACAGATGGCTCACTCAATATATTCAAATGAGACATGCAAAACAGGGGCAGGGCAAGCCAAGGCTTGGACCGTGTCAGCTGTAGCCATGTCTCTCTGTGATCACAGACTCTTCTCACTCCCTACAAGCCTCGTGGCACTACACACCAATATGGCCCACCACTGAGACAAACGATTACAGTAAACAAGTACGTTTAAAGAATAGCACTCATACAATCTCTCCTCAAGAGATGTTCATGGCATCTAGGTTTGACAACTTGTTTTTTACATTTACATCATGTACATTTACGTCATTTAGCAGACGCTCTTATCCAGAGCGACTTACAAATAGGTGCATTCACCTTATAGCCAGTGGGATCACCACTTTACAATGTTTATTTATTTTTTTATGTTTTTATTTTTTTTTGGGGGGGGGGGGGGGTAGAAGGATTACTTTATCCTATCCCAGGTATTCCTTAAAGAGGTGGGGTTTCAAATGTCTCCGGAAGGTGGTGAGTGACTCCGCTGTCCTGGCGTCGTGAGGGAGCTTGTTCCACCATTGGGGTGCCAGAGCAGCGAACAGTTTTGACTGGGCTGAGCGGGAACTATGCTTCCGCAGAGGTAGGGGAGCCAGCAGGCCAGAGGTGGATGAACGCAATGCCCTCGTTTGGGTGTAGGGACTGATCAGAGCCTGAAGGTACGGAGGTGCCGTTCCCCTCACAGCTCCGTAGGCAAGCACCATGGTCTTGTAGCAGATGCGAGCTTCAACTGGAAGCCAGTGGAGTGTGCGGAGGAGCGGGGTGTTTCTTTATTAAAGGTCCAATGCAGACATTTTTTTTCTCCCACTATCAAATAATTTCTGGGTAACAATTAAGTACCTTACTGTGATTGTTTTCATTTAAAATGGTCAAAAAGAAATAGAAATAGCTTCATAGCAAAGAGCAATTTCTCACGCAAGAATTTTGCTAGGACTGTCTGGGAGTGGGGAAGGAAAACTGAAAACTAGCTGTTATTGGCAGAGAGGTTTGGAACTCTATTTCTTATTGGTCACCAAGCAGGCCAAAACTCCATCCCACCAAAACATATTTTCAAACAGCTCTTACACTAAAAGGGCAATATCATAATTTTCACAATTTCACAGTATTATTCCAACCTCATAGTGTGGAAATATACACTACTGGTCAAAAGTTTTAGAACATCTCAATTTTTCCAGTTTTTATTGAAATTCACACAGATTAATGTCTTAATGTACTTTGAAATTAAAGCATAGAACAAGTAAACAATTGGATAATTTTTTTAAATCATGGAATCGTTTTGTTTAACAAAATGTAATCAATATTTTTGACTCATCAAAGTAGCCACCTTTTGCAGACATAACAGCCAAACACACTCGTGGCATTCTTTCTACAATGGAAATCAAATATTATTCGGAAAGTTCTTCCCAACACTGTTGCAGAAGTTCCTACAAATGTGTTGCGCTTGTAGGTTGCTTTGCTTTCACCCTTCTGCCCGGTTCATCCCAAACAAGCTGGATGGGGTTTAAGCTTGGAGACTGTTCTGGCCATTCTGTTCTGGCCATTCCATGATCTGAAGCCTACCGTCTTGTAATTTTCTTCTAAGGTAGTTCTGACATAGCCTGGAGGTGTGTTTTGGGTCATTATCTTGCTGTAGGATGAAGCCCTGACCAACTAGGCGTACACCAGAGGGTATTGCATGGTGCTGCAAAATGCTGTGGTAGCCGTTTTGGTTCAGGGTGCCACTCACTCTGTGCAAGTCACCGACTGGATCCAGCAAAAGAGCCCCAGACCATCACGCTTCCTCCTCCATGTGTGACAGTTGGTGTCACACACTGAGGAACCATCCTTTCGCCTACTCGACGGTGTACTAAAACCCTGCGTGATGAACCGAAGATTCATCGGTCCATAAGACCTTTTTCCAGTCTTCAGTAGTCCACTGGCGGTGCTTCATGGCCCAAGCAAGACTCTTCTTCTTATTTTGCCATCTTAGCAATGGCTTTCTTACTGCCACTCCACCTGTCAAACCTGCAGCTCGAAGTCTTCTCTTCACAGTTGAAACTGAGACTTGCTTACTTCGACCAGTGTTAAGCTGTGCTTTAAGCTGTTGTCCTGTGAGCCGCCTATCACGCAAGCTGTTGACTCTCAGAAACTTGTCTTCTGATTCTTTTGTGGCTTTGGGTCTGCCAGACCTCTTCTTGTCAGAGTTTCCTCCAGTTCCCAAGTGCCTTTTGATGGTATAGGAAACTGTACTTACTGACACCTTGGCATTCTTTGCAATTTCTCTAAAGGAAAGACCTACACTTTTAAGGGTTATAATGGTCTGTCTGTCTTCCTTTGTTAATTGCCTTTTTCTCGCCATTAGGATAATCAACAAAAGTTGGGACACCTGTAGGAATTGTTAGCATCAACTTTCAAGGCTTAATTTACTTCCATTGCTGCAGAACAGCTGTAAGTTGTTAACCCATTACTTGTTCCCTGAAAAATGAATTTTTTTATAACTCTTAAATGTACATTATCTTTCAGTTTTTGGTAACCTAAACTTTTATTTTCTTTACATCTGGCAGTTTACGGCTTACCTTTGTACCATTTCAGGTTATTCACTGGACTTGAACTGCTTAAATTTCAATAAAAACTGGAAAAATGGGGGTGCTCTAGAACGTTTAACCGGTAGTGTATATGTACAGTTGAAGTCGGAAGTTTACATACACTTAGGTTGGAGTCATTAAAACTTGTTTTTCAACCACTCCACAAATGTCTTGTTAACAAACTATGGTTTGGCAAGTCAGTTAGGACATCTACTTTGTGCATGGCACAAGTAATTTTTCCAACAATTGTTTACAGACAGATTATTTCACTTATAATTCACTGTATCACAATTCCAGTGGGTCAGAAGTTTATATACACTAAGTTGACTGTGCCTTTAAACAGCTTGGAAAATTCCAGAAAATGATGTCATGGCTTTAGAAGCTTCTGATAGGCTAATTGACATCATTTGAGTCAATTGGAGGTGTACCTGTGGATGTATTTCAAGGCCTACCTTCAAACTCAGTGCCTCTTTGCTTGACATCATGGGAAAATCAAATGAAATCAGCCAAGACCTCAGAAAGAAATTGTAGACCTCCACAAGTCTGGTTCATCCTTGGGAGCAATTTCCAAACGCCTGAAGGTACCACGTTCATCTGTACAAACAATAGTACGCAAGTATAAACACTATGGGACCACGCAGCCGTCATACCGCTCAGGAAGGAGACGCGATCTGTCTCCTAGAGATGAACGTACTTTGGTGCGAAAAGTGCAAATCAATCCCAGAACAATAGCAAAGGACCTTGTGAAGATGCTGGAGGAAACAGGTACAAAAGTATCTATATCCACAGTAAAACAAGTCCTATATCGACATAACCTGAAAGGCCGCTCAGCAAGGAAGAAGCCATTGCTCCAAAACCGCCATAAAAAAACAGACTACGGTTTGCAACTGCACATTGGGACAAAGATCTTACTTTTTGGAGAAATGTCCTCTGTCTGATGAAACAAAAATAGAACTGTTTGGCCATAATGACCATCGTTATGTTTGGAGGAAAAAGGGGAAGGCTTGCAAGCCGAAGAACACCATCCCAACCGTGAAGCACGGGGGTGGCAGCATCATGCTGTGGGTGTGCTTTGCTGCAGGAGGGACTGGTGCACTTCACAAAATAGATGGCATCACGAGGAAGGACAATTATGTGGATATATTGAAGCAACATCTCAAGACATCAGTCAGGAAGTTAAACCTTGGTCGCAAATGGGTCTTCCAAATGGACAATGACCCCAAGCATTCTTCCAAAGTTGTGGCAAAATGGCTTAAGGACAACAAAGTCAAGGTATTGGAGTGGCCATCACAAAGCCCTGACCTCAATCCTATAGAAAATGTGTGGGCAGAACTGAAAAGGCGTGTGCGAGCAAGGAGGCCTACAAACCTGACTCAGTTACACCAGCTCTGTCAGGAGGAATGGGACAAAATTCACCCAATTTATTGTGGGAAGCTTGTGGAAGGCTACCCGAAACGTTTGACCCAAGTTAAACAATTTTAAAGGCAATGCTACCAAATACTAATTGAGTGTATGTAAACTTCTGACCCACTGGGAATGTGATGAAAGAAATAAAAGCTGAAATAAATCATTCTCTCTACTATTATTCTGACATTTCACATTCTTAAAATAAAGTGGTGATCCTAACTGACCTAAGACAGGGAATATTTACTAGGATTAAATGTCAGGAATTGTGAAAAACTGAGTTTAAATGTATTTGGCTAAGGTGTATGTAAACTTCCGACTTCAACTGTATGTAAAAAACAGGAAACTCACGTTTTTGACTGCACTGGGCCTTTAAAGATAACTACACATTGTTATTGGAAACCATGGATATAGGAGTTTGGAGTGTGTGTTAATGGAATAGCAGGACTTGCTCACAGTTATGTGGTGGTGTACCAATTTGTGTGGTCCTCTGTAGCTCAGCTGGTAGAGCACGGCGCTTGTAACGCCAAGGTAGTGGGTTCGAACCCCGGGACCACCCATACACAAAAAAAAATATGCATGCATGACTGTAAGTCGCTTTGGATAAAAGCGTCTGCTAAATGGCATATTATTATATTTTTTGTAAGTCGCTCTGGATAAGAGCGTCTGCTAAATGATGTATATGGTGTAGGTGATCCTGTGACCAACGGTGAGTCTAGGAGTCAGGGTGTGGGTCAAAAGTCAGGGAGAGTGCAGCTTGTAAGTGGGCAGTCAGTTGTTTAGGGAGGAAAGGAGTGAATGGGGAGTGGAGGTGGGTACTCCAGTTGATGTCACAGGGATAGGGTAAATGTCCATTGTCAATCCTGGCTGGGATACTCCTCTCCCCCACCCTGCCTGTCCTGGCCTTCCCTCCACCTGGCTCTCCAGCTTCCCAGACTATCTGCATTGACCCCTCTTTTGACTCATCACATACGCTGCTATTACTGTTTATTATCTATCCTGTTGCCTAGTCACTTTATCCCTACCAATATGTACATATCGACCTAATTTACCTTGTACCCCTGCACATCGACTCGGTACTGGTACCCTGTGTATTACATTTTACATTTTAGTCATTTAGCAGATGCTCTTATCCAGAGCGACTTACAGTTAGTGAGTGCATACATTGTCATACTGGCCCCCCCGTGGGAAACGAACCCACAACCCTGGCGTTGCAAGCACCATGCTCTACCAACTGAGCTACAGGGGACCAAGTTATCGTTACTCATTGTGTATTTATTCCTTGTGTTATTATTTTTCAATATTTCAATTATTTCTCTTTTTTTCTCTCTGCATTGTGGGGAAGGGCCCATAAGTAAGCATTTCACTGTTAGTCTACACCTGTTGTTTACGAAGCATGTGACAAATAAAAATAGATTTTGATTTGAACTACAAGGAACAATGGCTGCTTGGTAAACAACTCACACACATCTGGTACAAGGGATAGATGGTGTTTCTCCACAATTTACTCCAAGCTTAACTCAATCGTACTTTACTTTATTTGGTTTCACCAGGTAAGTGAATTAAAAACAGTCTTACCTATAATGAAGACATTCAAAGCCATTTCTCACTGATCGTTGGTAGTTAACTAAGGTTTATTGCTCTGACATCTACAATCCAGAGGGTAAAACCATATCTAACATCATCAGAATATACTTTATAATCATATATTATATTTTCCCTCCCTCTCTATCTAATACTTTACTTTGGTGATGATTTAGAAATGTTCCACTTGGTAACATACATATATACTCTGGGCTGCATAGGTTGTAGAAATAACCCTCAATACTGTATTTTTTAGAGCTCTGTCTACAGACAGCTAGCGTCCTGAAGCCAAGATTTGTCAACACAGTATGTGACTGATATTAAATCAATGATAGCTTATATTTACCCGTGGCTCACCTTTCACATTGGTAGAGGAAAAAAGCCCCAATGCGATTATGCACATGAAGAATTAATCCGGAGATGAGCACAGGGTAATGTATGGTAATTATCCGACAGGATATTCTTACACAACGATTAGCATATCTTGAAGCCCAGACAGGGACGGGAGGGCAGTGAGGGAGGAATGAAAGGACAGTGGCTACTGATAAGAGCCCGGCTTGTTTTTTATGTAGATGAAAAATGTGGATAGGATGGCTAAAGGCTCTGTTTTGACACGTACACAGGCATGAGCATGTGCACGCTTACAGATACACACGCACACATGCACGCGCACAGAGAAGACGCCCCATCAGGGATCATGGAGAAAGATGGGGAAAGAGAGACACGTGAAAACCTGAACTCAGCAGAAAGCACAAACATTCATTGTGGATAAGAATTCTGTAGGTAGACATATGTTTCTAGTCATGCAGATGCATGTGCAGTGCATATCAATGGACCATGGCTAAATATGATGTATTTCCATTTCTATTCTATTATAATGTACTTGCAAAGTGCTGTGATAAATTGTGGCCAATACAGTGTTACTGCCTTTTAGTATATTCTCTCACTCCCCCCCCCCGTCTCTCTCTCTCTTTCTTTCTCTTTCTTTCTCTCTCTCTCTCTCTCTCTCTCTCTCTCTCTCTCTCTCTCTCTCTCTCTCTCTCTCTCTCTCTCTCTCTCTCTCTCTCTCTCTCTCTCTCTCGCTCTCTCTCTCTCACTCCCCCCCACCCTCTCTCTCTCACTCCCTCTCTCTCTCTCTCTCTCTCTCTCTCTCTCTCTCTCTCTCTCTCTCTCTCTCTCTCTCTCTCTCTCTCTCTCTCTCTCTCTCTCTTTCTCACTCCCCTCTCTCTCTCTCACTCCCCTCTCTCTGTCTCTCTCTCTCTCTCTCTCTCTCTCTCTCTCTCTCTCTCTCTCTCTCTCTCTCTCTCTCTCTCTATCTCTCTCTCTCTCTCTCTCTCTCGCTCTTTCGCTCTGTCTCGCTCTCTCTCACTCCCTCCTCTCTCTCTCACTCCCCTCTCTATCTCTCTCTATCTCTATCTCTCGCTCTCTCTCTTTCTCTCTCTCTCTCTGTGTTTCTCTGTCTCTCTCTCTCTCTCTGTGTTTCTCTCTCTCTCTCTCTCTCCTACATCTACACATACTTCGTGGTTTATTTTGTCTGTATCTGCCTCCTCCCTGTCAATATCCACTATCACCTAATGCACGCTTGGCTGGTGTTTACAGCGGTGTAGATACAATCACTATATTGACTGAGTACTACCGTATGTTGGAGGTTCAGAAGCAACACTGAAGGGTGGAGGTGGGGTGGCCCTTCATATGAAACTGAATTCTATGCCATTACTTTATACCGGGGTTCATCAACTAGATTCAGCCGCGGCCCGATTCTTTCTTGAGTGGATGGTCGGGGGGCCGGAACATAATTACAAATAATTTGGAAACTACAAATTGACCGTAAGAAGCCCAAACAGATATAATATTTGATCATAATCATTTAAAACCTTGCTTACATTTGTATACGATCACATGTGTCTCTCTATAATGTGTGGGTAATACTTGGGAACAGATTTCCAAAATGTAAATCACTTGTAGATTTCCTGGTGTTTTTACAGTAAATGTATTATATTTTTTTGCTCTGAAAACTTTGGGGGGCCAAATAAAACCACCCACGGGCCAATTTCGGCCTGCGTGCCGCCAGTTGGAGAACACTGCTTTATAGCAATGGATTTAAAGTTAATTCATTTCCTAATACCTAAGGTACAACAGTGTATTTATGTAACCTCATCCGCTGCCCTATACCACTATTGTAGCGGGTGATGTTGGACAGAGTCAGGCGCAGGAGAGGAAATCATGGAATAAATGGTTTATTCAAATAAACAGAGGTACGCAGCAATGCGTAATATACACCAGTGCGGTAAACGGCGCACTGGGGAAGACAAGGCACACGGGTGAATATCCCGGCGATACACAATACAAATCTAGCTCCACCGAGCTATACATCCTCTACAATTAACAATCACACACAAAGACAAAGGGGGCAGAGGGAACACTTATACAGGTACTGACGAGAGGATATGAACCAGGTGTGTGTAATAAACAAGACAAAACAAATGGAATGATGAGATGAGGAGCGGCAGTGGCTAGAAGGCCGGTGACTACAAACGCCGAAGCCTGCCTGAACAAGGAGAGGAGGCAGCCTCGGAGGAAGTCGTGACAACTATCTGGTCCCACCTAAAATGTTGAACTGTTGTGTTGAGAGGAAACAAAGATATTGTTGGATACAGTTGGATAAGGATACATTTATTGTATCTTCATTGATTTAATATGATTCATTCTCATTCATTTTTTATTGAACTGGATGTCTCACAGTAAATCAGCATTTTATTTTCTCCTCAGTCATATTCTCCCTCTCATAAAAGAAAAGTCTCCCTCCTCTGAATTCTCCATGGTCACCTGGCAGCACATAAATCCATGGAGTGCATATGAATATGTCTGCTGTCACACCTAACCTGAACACTACCTCCAAACGCAGCCCTAGAAAACGAGACACAGGTTCACCAGAGCATCATTTTCTTCCTCCACGCGTGCAGTGCTATAATGGCGGAAAGGAAAATGGCTTTCTAACTACCTCTTGCTTTTTTGTTCTCTGTGCCCTACGCCCACTTGCATAAACAAAGTCCCCACGAGCCACTGTATCAATTCTAACTTTGGTATTGGGGTGTAATCGGGCATGTAGGACACCAGCTTGCTGAAGCGCGGGGGCCTTTGTGAGGCGCCCATCTGTTTGGTGCACGGGATCGGGCTGTGTTCCACTGAGAGGACTGGATGAAAGGGCGAGTGTAAGAGGGGCCAGCTGAAAACACAAGGGTGGGCGGCTGCCTCAGGACGCCAGTCTGTGGAGCTCCTTCCTCCCTGTGTGTCACGGTACGCTCTTATTTTAATGGAGCATCCTGGTCTACCCCTCATGCATACAACTCAGAGATCAGACACTGCTGCTAGACACACACAGGGAATCACACAGAAGCTGTGTGTGAGTGTGTGTATGTGTGTAGTACAAGCCTAGATGTGTACAAGCCTAGATGTGTGCATGCATATGTGCGCGCCAAGATTATGTCTGTATTTTTCCCCACTTCTTTTCCCTCTCCAGGCACAGCAGTTTGGCTAATATTTTCTTATTGACTTGACAATGTACATATTACCCAGACTCGGTGACCCCTGAGAAGCACATTTCTGTGTGAGCACAGATCGATTGATACAGTGGCCTCCCTCCCTGTTGTCTATAGTGAAAGGTTGGGGTAGTGTGGGTGCAGATGATAAGCTGAAGCAGGCCAGTCATATCACCCAGCTAGGAGCCGTGGTCACAGGCCTGATTACAGCTCCAAGATGGATCACCCATGCTCCTTCAATAACCTCTCTGTGACGTCATATAATCCTTTGCAACATATCCTCACAACAACAACCTAGAGGAACCTGATAACATGATATAAACCAATAAGGTCATACATTACGTTAGAGTAAGGAAAGCTGCTAAGTGTTTGTGATTTTTCATGTCAAGACCTATTTAGTATGTCATACTCATCACCCATCAGATCATTAAATGTCAAGTATAATTTTATGTCATCTGTTAAAATAGCTATGGGGTTTGCTTGACGTTATGGTTTTGGAGAGAAACCATAGTTGGTAGTGAGGCTATAGCCAGAACTTACAGCGGAATAGTTTTTTCCATAACAGAACCCTATCTAAATCATTAATAAAAATACAACGATATAAAATAAAGAAAAAAATGATTGGACATGGAATTGGTGCAATTAGCAATGAAAGCCTAAATATTAGCAACATTTTAAATGACCTAATGAAGGTGATACTTTTGAGTGATATTTTCCATGAAATCTGTGTAACTGATCTGAAAGGAGCATTAAGACCGGACAGGTTGGGGATATGGGGCAGGTGATTGGCTTGTGTGAGAGTTGGCATGTGTTTTGGACAGGGACACACCACAGGTCTCTCTTACCCTCAAGTCTTGTTGGCCAGGCACCATATGCCCTCCAGCTTCATCAAGCCCCCATACACCCCTCCTCTTCCCCCATAAACCCCTCCACTACACCCCCGGTATCTGGCCATGGCTGCTTAAATGAGCACAAAGCATGGGGCAGGGCAGCTCAGCTGGCCTCCACGCCCCACTTGACACAGGTTTGACCTCTGCTGTGTGAGTGTCCTCCCTGTAGGCTGCACCTCCACACCGACACAGGCTGTCTCTCTATCTCCTCTCCTCACACACGCTGCTCTCAGCCAGGGCTGCCATCCAGGGCCCGGGTGCATCCTCAGGTCACACGGGTCAATTATATTCAAATTGAAGATAAATGATCTACAAATAAGAGAGTAATGTGAGGGAAGTTCCTCTTTTATGATTTACAGACGCTGAGCCTTTACTCATGTTGTCTGGGTTATTGTATATGGAACTGAAAGGAAATGCATATGCCTGACTGATATTGGCATATTGGCTGTGTTTATGGATGAGAAAGGATTATAACACAAAACATGGTGGAATTCCAATTAGCAAAATGTATTGCTGTTTTGCTGAGTGTCATCCTGCTATGATGTTGTACAGATTTGGAATACTTCATCTACCTCTCTCTCTCGCTTGCTCTCTCTTTCTCTTTCTCTTTATCTCTCTCTCTCTCTCTCTTTCTCTCTCTCTCTCTCTCTCTCTCTCTCTCTCACACACACACACACACACACACACACACACACATACATACATACATACATACATACAGTACACACACACAGAGCGAGACAGCATGGCATCACAGACGTGGTCAGTGTGAGTGAAAGGCGTGTAACAGCTCCTCTCCCTGAGGGGTTGATGACACTAAAGAGACCAAACAGAAGCTGCAGCGTGAGCGTGACAGAATGGGGAGGAAAGGAGGGGGAAGGGGGCGCATCAGCCCCTCTGACATTCTGCTCTTTACAACTTTACAAAATAGCCTTTTAATTTTCCTGACCGTCTGGGGTGTCTGAGTTGTGCCTGCATCAATCACCATCCTTACTGGGCTCCAGGCACACTGTCCCCAGGGCCCTCTCACTGCAAGGCCCCCAGGCATCCTCTCCTCCTAGGGGAGCCTCTCTCCTCCTCTGCCCTGTCCCCTGTCCTCTACCTAACCCTCTCTCCTCCTCTCTCTCTCATCATCACTCACACAACCGCTGTTACACTGCCTGGGTCCTCCCTCATGTTATCATTCTCATCTATTCTCTCTTTTCCCTAATATTCATGTATTTATCAAATTGTTTTATGTTTTACCATTTTTTTAAATGCATGCATTTACCATCTAATAAGATAAAATATGTTTTAGTTGAAATGTCAAATTACTTTGCCTGTCTTGAAGAAATTATATATATAAATGTAGCCTCATGACTTAATGTAGCCTAATATTAGATAGTATTGTATGAACTGACAATGTCTCATAGCTCATACCCTCAGGTCTTGTTGGCCAGGCACCATATGCCCTCCAGCTTCATCAAGCCAACAGTTGCTCAAGTAATCTTGAGGGTCAGCTGAGAAATCCCTCATGATTTTTAATGTCTATTCCATGACAAAACTGTACCATGATCTGTGTTATTGATTCACCACCATACTGAGCTGAGCTGTTTGATTAGAGACACTGAAGACTGCTTCATTAACCTAATGTACTGTACTCTCCCTCGGTGGCTTTGGTATGTAAATGTTTCTTTGTCAGCACCATTCCCTCTCCCTTTTTGGTAGTTTTGGTAGAGCCCTGAATGATGATGGTGGCATTGAGGACTATCAATGGTATGGACTAACAGGGTGTGTCTTGATGAATGCACATCATTGAGCGAGACAAATCCATGATATGAATTGGCAGACGAGGGAGAGGCGGTCGATACGGATTACAACTAAGCCTCTTCTCTTTGTGGCTGTTGGCCCTGGCGTTGATGGGCTCTCCCAGAAGCCGCTGCTCTGTGGGGTTGGAGGTGGTTCATAGCTGGCAGGCTGGAGAAGACTGTTATACCTGAGAGCTCCACCTCTCCAATCCCTACCCTCCTCAGTCACACTGTACTGGCACACACAGACCAACCACTGCCAACAGGGCAGGCACTAGGCAGGTACACAATCACTAGTCAACTGGATGAGAGGAACATATTTGGTAGATAACAGGAAAACACAACAAAATCACATGCATATATATTCACCTCTAGCTGTCCAGTTACATATAGGTGTTGTGCATTTACAGTACATTGGAGTGTTCAAGGACTGTTGTGGTGTGCTTTGGTTTTGCTGAGCACTCTATGTGCTGTGTGCTGCCCCACTTCTTGCTGCCCTGAAAAATTGCTGAAGTGTGTCATTTCTCAATGGCCTTCGGGGCTGCTTGCTGAGAGGACAGGAGGTGCAGGTGTTGTGCTTGTCAGGATGCTTAAACCTTGCTTAACACTCTGAAGGTAGCCTTCTGGTACCTCTTGTGTTATTTACCCTGCTTCCTCTCCAACTAAACATCACGCAAAGGTGTCAAAAGGTGAAACTATCAATGCAAAATGTGCATTACAGTAACAAGAATGTTGAGATAATTCCATTAAAGAAATATCAGTTTATCTTACTTTTCTGCGGTTCAATGATTTCAATGATTTCATTAATAGTTTTCATACTATTTGTGTTTTGAACCACTTTTAGTCTAAATTAGTCAGAACCGAGCCCTCTCACAACATACACTACATGACCAAAAGTATGTGGACACCTGCTCGTCAAACATCTCATTCCAAAATCATGGGCATTAATACGGAGTTGGTCCCCCCTTTGCTGCTATAACAGCCTCCACTCTTCTGGGAAGGCTTTCCACTAGATGTTGGAACATTGCTGCGGGACTTGCTTCCATTCAGCCACAAGAACATTAGTGAGGTTGGGCACTGATGTTGGGCGATTAGGCCTGGCTCGCAGTCTGCATTCCAATTAATCCCAAAGTTGTTCGATGGGGTTGAGGTCAGGGCTCTGTGCAGGCCAGTAAAGTTCTTCCACACTGATCTCGACAAACCATTTCTGTATGGACCTCGCTTTGTCCACGGGGGCATTGTCATGCTGAAACAGGAAAGGGCCTTCCCCAAACTGTTGCCACAAAGTTGGAAGCACAGAATCGTCTAGAATGTCATTGTATGCTGTAGCATTAAGATTTCCCTTTACTGGAACTAAGAGGCCTAGCCTGAACCATGAAAAACAGCCCCAGACCATTATACCTCCTCCACCCAACTTTACAGTTGGCACTATGCATTCGGGCAAGTAATGTTCTCCTGGCATCCGCCAAACCCAGATTTGTCCGTCGGACTGCCAGATGGTGAAGTGTGATTCATCACTCCAGAGAATGCGTTTCCACTGCTCCAGAGTCCAATGGCGGTGAGCTTTACACCACTCCAGCCGATGCTTGGCATTGCGCATGGTGATCTTAGGCTTGTGTGCTGCTGCTCGGCCATGGAAACCCATTTCATGAAGCTCCCGACGAACAGTTTTTGTTCTGACGTTGCTTCCAGAGGCAGTTTAGAACTCGGTAGTAAATGTTTACGCGCTACATGCTTCAGCACTCGGCGGTCCCGTTCTGTGAGCTTGTGTGGCCTACCACGGCTGAGCCGTTGTTGCTCCTAGACGTTTCCACTTCACAATAACAGCACTTACAGTTGACCAGGGCAGTTCTAGCAGGGCAGAAATTTGACGAACTGACTTGTTGGAAAGATGGCATCCAATGATGGTGCCACGTTGAAAGTCACTGAGCTCTTCAGTAAGACCATTCTACTGCCAATGTTTGTCTATGGCGATTGCATGGCTGTTTGCTCGATTTTATAAACCAGTCAGCAACGGTGTGGCTGAAATAGCCAAATCCACTCATTTGAAGGGGTTTCCCCTTACTTTTGTATATATAGGATACACTAATGAGCTGTCCAGAAAGAGGTGGTGAGGATTTCAAATCCTGTCTCAATAGAGCCTGTAAGCTATCTCATGTTCACAGAACTAACTGCTTCTATGAATACACATTATACACTCAATACGATTGGATTGTCTTTGTTTTATTAAGTGTTCCAAACCTTTATTTGTCACCTCTTTGGGACTCGCAGGGCAGCTGAGCCACAAGCCCATATCTGAGAGCCAGTTGCTATGGGATTCCTGCTACCTCGACAATCACCATTAACAAACGGCCACAACAAAGACCAAACCATCTGCTCTTTCACCCAGCCCTGTTTCTGCAACAAGTGTGAATATACAATCTCACTCTCTCTCTCCACTTCTCTCTCTTTCTCTCCACATCACTCCCCATCGTTTGAGGTGAGGCCCTTAATTTTGCAGTGTTACAGTGAAGCCGTTTTGTATTTCAGAACAGAGTAGTGGTTGATTAGTGGATCCAGCTCTGGGGAAGTGTGATTGACAATATAGGAGAGTCTCTGATTAATCAGCTGAGAGAGAGAGCAACATTAGTTATCACATTGCTTGTTAGATCAACAACAGCTGGTGAAGTGCTGTTCATGCAGGTGAAAATCAACTTATTTCAGAGGGTTAGGGAGCCCTAGACTTGTCAATATGTTGCAGTTATTTTATGCTGTTTATTTTCAGCTTTTTTCTATTTAAAATTTGTATCTATCACTTCCCCATTCCAGCATTGCTTAATCAGTGTTAATTGGCTTTAATTAGCATCTAGTAATTAATTTTGTTTTCTACAAATTATTTTGTATGAATGATCCCACCGGGTTGTCTGTTCATCTCATTAGAGCCAATTAGCTGCAATTAACACGCGCTAATGAGATGCTTTCTGACTCCAAAACAAACAGTGTGCACCCTGCCTGATTCCAGAGCTGTTCAGACCTCTTGTGTGTTGGAGTGGTGCTGGGGGCCAGTACACTGGGCCAGGCTCCCAATCAACACCTCACTCTCTCCCACAGAGGGATGAACACAAACCCAGCGGGAGACTCCCAGCCCCACAGCACAGCAGCATTCAATACCACCAAGCAAATAATTTTCACTCCGCAAACTTTCCATTGACTTGTTGCAACAGATTTCTTTCATCAAGAGGGCACTCATATTGGTACACGTTGCATTTGAAATGTTAGAGTCAATCAGGATTGCTGATAGGTTTACAGTGTATCCTGCCTTGTGGGTTCTTTGTATGGAGTTAGACGATGCTACAGGAACCTCAGCAGAATGGATAATGGATTTTTGGATTATTAATGGGAAGGCCATTTGAAAATTGCATATTTATTGTAATTAGGTAGGTAGTATTGAAAATATTTAGTACACAGAACCACATGGTGGCTAGCAAATATGTCCTTTACAAGACCAGCTCATACTGTATCAAAAACTCCCTCCCACCAGCATTGGTCATTACAGTAACATTCTCAGGGATAGACAGTAGTGTGACAGAGAACAGAGGTGAAAGGTGAGAACAGAGGTGAGGAGGAATTCTCAGTAACTCCACTGGATATAGTAGAGAAATCCCCTAGTGAAATAGAATGATCAGAGTGGTATAAGTCAGGATAGAAGGCTTCGCTCAGTGTGGGGAAGCGTCTGAGTATTACTAGTAACAGTAACCCACTGTGATGCAGAGAGATTATACAGGGTCAAAGGAGGGTAACATTAGGATTCTAGGGGGGATGAAGGGCGTTGTAAGAGAGGGGGTGGGGGTAGGGTAGGATTATTGGGCGTCTTTCAGTTCGGTGGAGAGGGGTGAATTCTGGAATTGAACATCTTAGTAGCCTAAATTGTAATCTTAGTATAAAGTTGAAATTCAGCCCGTTATTTTTGATGGTAGGTGTTCATCAACAGATCATTTGTGGGAACAAGATCTTCATATGTTTATGAATAATATCGCATTTGATAGAAGAACTGCATGCGTTACATATTGTGTTTTGGTACTTGAAGCTGGTCTGACAGCCAGGTCTTTCCCATCACCCTCTGCTCATTTCTCTCAAGTGCACAGGCCTATTCTCTGCCTGCATCTCACATGCATCTATTAAAATATAACGTAACCAGGGGAACAGCAATGTGTTTGAAATGATGGGGCCCCAGTGTACTTTGGTTTGGGTGATTTGCAGGTTCTCACAGCCTCTGGGTATAGGATACAGAAGGTAGACTTCAGCACTCAGCCATCCATCAGCTACAGCTACAGTCATTTGAATAGACCCTGTGTGTGTGGAATTGATTGGTCCAAAAATAAGAACAAATACATTTGATTATTAGTGCTGAGTTAACCTGAGACTGCAAGAATAATTGTTTTCCAGAGTCCCAGAAATCATTTCATGAAAATAATATTGGAAATGCCTATTAAAAAATGTTAGACTATTGAATATTGACTGCTGAATGTCTAAGCTCTGTTGTGTATTCAGAATTAGCCCTATTCTATTTACATCTTCGTTTTTTTTTTTTACTTATGGCGTGTGCACGAGCGCGTGCGTGTGTGCGTGAATGCGTGTGTGTGAATTACACTATCAATTTACATCCTTGAGTTCAAAATGCATGGGCCTCGCACCGACCCTAAATCCTCACCAGACCCTATCTCAATGCGCGCAGTGCAGGGACCACCGAGCTTTGCTTATGCATTAGCCATTATTTTCATCTGCTTGACATATCCCCAACATAAAACCGCAAGGCGGTGGTGAACTATCTCTCTCCTGGCGAAAATAAAGCGTCGCCTCTCTCCTGATCTATGGGCTATAAAATTAAGCCCGTCCACTGGTGGTGGCTCTATCTTCAACAAGGTCTGTACTTGCGCACACAAAAGGCTATGAAGACGAATGGAATAGGTGGTGATTCTCATGCGCGAGCCCCCCATAATCTACTCCACTCAATCAAGTTCTCTTGTGCCACTATTTTTTTCTGAAGACTCAGTAGCAGCAATGCAAATACAAATATATATATTTTCCTAACGGATTTAATTAATATTTTCAAGCAACAGATTATTACTTACAGCTTGTTTTAATACCTGCTTTTTCAATCTTATGATAAACTGCATACCATTTAGCGCAGACTACACTAAATGTTGTAGGCTATTTGATCAAGTGAATCCATTATTATAGCCTACCATAGCCTACAAAGGTATAAAGGCTGCTCACGTACAGTAGCCTATACAAAAATGTTTTAACAAATATGAGTAGCTAGGCCTACAAGAATAGACCTGGATTTATATTTCAGTCTGAATGGGACGATATCACAACAATTTCAGTCGTCCACATGGTTGATTGTTTATACATTTCCCTGGGCAACAGATATCAGGAGCGCGCAGGGCTGTGGCCGGTGGGAGTCTGGGCATGAAAATCCGCTATCTCCCGGTTCCCAGCCCCGCAGACTGTCCCAAGTGCATTGCCCACTGCGCGATAATATCTTTCAGGGAGCGCCTATCGCTAGACATTATATTATAATCATTATTGATCCTTCCCTTTCACCAGAAATGTAGAATAAGCGCATGGAAACATTAATCTATAAAGCTCGTGTTCAGACTTCCCAGAGCCCTTCCCTCCCCTCATCTGCAGAGGATGAAGTCATGATGATTTGTCATTTCTGTCACGGCGCCACAGTTTTATTCTCAGGCGGCAAGGCCTATAGGCTACTCTTTCGCTATGTTGCTTTAATGCATTATTATAAAGAGACATTTTGGAAAACAATGCAGGCTAATAAAATGTATACAGAATAGACCTAAATAGTGAATAAATAATGGCAAATAATTAACAAATTGTTATAGTCGTTGATAGCAAGGTTATAACAATTATGTTACTTCAACTCTTTAGTTAGCCAAAATGTAGGCTACTCTACATTTTGAAGACATCAAAACACAGTCATCAACGACCATGAACATTTCTGGAGGTTGAAATTGATTTATTCTGTGAAAAACATCCAGATAGACAGACATATTGTCTTGTTTGAATTTAAGAGCCATAAAGTGAAACATAAATGAAGACAATTCATTAAAAGTAACTTTTTGTGAGTTTTTAGTGTCTGTCAAAGACATCCAAACTAATTCTTGATGTGGGGTTTAATAGCCCACTTTAGTAATGATAAAATGTAATTATCATCCAAGTCTGACAACACAAAGTTCATAACACACTATAATTGAAAAGAGTCTACCTCTGTCGTTTTGCCTTGTCCCTTTGCCACATTTGAGGTGGGTTGGTTTCCTTTCAAAGACAAGTGAGAAGTCTGTCACATATTTTGGGTGTTTATTTTTATGTTTCTAACTAAACAATCTAAATATCTCTGTGTCAGAGATACATATCCGTTTGATTAATCGATCTGTGAACTTTAGTGCGTCCGCGTTCACTTTATCTCCTCTCCAAAGACCTAAAAACAAATGATAAAATGATGGCCAATCCATAATAAGTGATATTTACAATTTCAGAGAAATAATGTTAGACGAAAACGAACTTAATTTCCTCTGCCAAAATGACTTTAAGCTACAAGAAAAGCTGTTGTTTTCATTAAATACTACTGTACCTTATTAAATGTATCCTATCAGGAGACCCAATCTGCGCTTCGACCTGGTATATGCTATATGCCTGCTTTATCGAGGGGGAATTGACGCTTTTCTAAAATAATACGACCGTTTCAAAGATATGGGGCAATAGTCCTTCCTTGTTCCCTATTAAGTGGGTCCGTACGGCAGAGTATAGAGGGCATAGTAATTGCCACTCCAAATGCAAGCTGCTGATAGGTGTTGATTCAACATGACGTCAGGAGGCTCAGATAAAGGCTAGTTCTTGCGCTTTCAGCGGCACGCATATTACTGAAGCTTGGACTAAAGAGTGCATCATACTCGAAGAATCGAAGGAATATGACAGAATTTACAAGAAATTGAACAGATTTGATCATATTTGTTGTAACTTTCTGCTTTGGCAGTAATCATTCGGCTGTGTAGCAGTTATGTATTCGCGCGTAATTGTAGTGGCATGATGCCTGTTCAGATTCACTGAATCATATTAGCCTACTGTCGCTCCTCTCGGCTCATCTTGATGGACAAGGGGAGGCCTTGCTGCTCTCAAGTTTGCATTCTTGCTTGTGAAATGTATTCACTTTGTTAAGTTTTTTGTTCGTTTTTGTTTTTATTGATACTATTTTGTATAGCCTATGGTTGTTCTGTGCATGCGAGAGGAATGCAATAATATTTTAGCTCAAGGGATATGATGATGCTAACTCATTGTTAAGAAATTCGTCTGGATGAGCTGCATCCTCTGGATTGTTGAAGGAGTGGATTAGAGTAGGTCATTCTCCAAATCAACAAAGCAACCAAGGAGTCACATCGCTTTGATTTGGGACAAACAGGGAAGACGTTCAACCTGGGAATAGCTGGAATTATCCAAACATGGTTCACTGTGCCGGCTGCGAAAGACCTATTCTGGACAGGTTTCTACTCAATGTTCTGGACAGACCATGGCACATCAAGTGCGTACAGTGCTGTGACTGTAAATGCAATTTGACAGAAAAATGTTTTTCACGGGAAGGGAGACTGTACTGCAAAAACGACTTTTTTAGGTAAGCACACCTGGGCACATGGCTTTCAATATTGTGCAGAAGACCTTTTGCTTCGAATGAGTACCAATTAAGCAGAACTATGCAAATGAACAACAGATGATGTAAAATACACGTTTTATAATTACAAAATTATATTGCAAGATTATGTTTTTTGCTACATGGGTATATGCCTAGTGTCAATTTAGAGATAGTTTAATCTATCCTCATGAGCGACATAAATTAAACAAACCAGAGACAGGATGCCCAGATTATGAGTGGTGATCCACCAAAAGCTGATACATTATAAGCATATATCACCATGTTCTGTGACGGATTCAAGGAAATCGTCCTTTGTTTACAAGGAAAGGCTGCCAGACAAACGGGGATGAGAATTATGCCAGGATTCTTGACGGAAGTGTATCCCGCCTCAGTTCAATCAGTCGGCGCACACCCGTTTGTTTGCTGAGACTCAAGTGAAAATGTGATAAGTGGATTTGAATAATAAATCAGCTTGGGAAAAAAACACTGCAATCACAGACCTCCAGTCCACACGCGTTTGTTAACTATTTGAATACACATTTATTTACATAAATAGGCTACATTGCCAAATTGAACAGTTAACTGTGGCTTTGTTCTTTTCAAGCATTAAATAGGATGTATTTCAATAATGGGCAGTTTATTTTATGAATGTTTGAATTATCTCCATTCAATAGCCTAATAATAAACGGTGTAGCCTTTCTTGAATAATAGTTTTAGGAAATCATAGTTCTACAACACGTAGGCCTAAATATAAGATACATATATTTATTTATAACAATTTATTTAGCCTAAAAACTAAATTATTATCTTATATTTACGGTGGTTGAATAACTGGTTATCTGTGTGAAATAGGCCCACGCAAAATGAATATATTGGCTGGCTTTCGTTACCTTGCATGCAGGCCCAACATCAGTGTAGCCTGTAATTTCCAGATCAACGTTTAAAATAAAAGCATAAGAAATTGATTTGTCATTATATTGATTTGGAATCTCAACAAGAAGATATGTAGCATCAAAATACTGAAAATACAGGTATTTTGCGTCATGAAAAACGTATGCCCTTTGTGTAAACATCTATAATGTTGCCAATAATGTTGCCATTTTATTGGTAATCTGATGTGAATATTTTCTGTGGCTATTTACTGCTACACTGTCTGCCCTGCAATGTTTAGTCGCTGATGGTATTTCTTTTTTGCTTTCTTTCTTATAGGAGATTTGGCACAAAGTGTGGAGGTTGCGCCCAAGGGATCTCGCCCAACGATTTGGTTCGAAGGGCAAAGAGCAAAGTTTTTCACCTGAACTGTTTCACGTGTATGATGTGTAACAAACAGCTATCCACCGGAGAGGAAATGTACATTCTAGATGAATTTAAGTTTGTTTGTAAAGAGGACTACCTAAGCAACAGCAACGGAAAGGACACAACCCTCCTCTCAGGTATGGAACATAACATGACTTGAACCAAATCACAGTTTGGAACCGCGAACCCGTGTTTATATTTCTATATATTTGTATAGCCTCTTGTAATCATTATTTTCTCATTTTTCTTATTGCTTTATATTCCATTTATAAAACCATTTTTTTATTGCGAAAATAATTATGATAACAGCATCCTGATAGGCCTAATAACAGTAACAATCGAAACAATGATGTTGATGACAATTAAAAATATAAAATATTTTTAGACCTATAGGGATGATCATGTTTTCTTCATTAATGTTATCATCACCACCAATAATAATAGGGCTAAAAGTAGTTGGCTAATATGTCTAATGCCTCATACTAACAATAACAATATTAATAATAATATCCTAATAATTATATTCTATTCTTGTCGTTTATTTTTGCCTATTTGTTAAAGAGTATAAAGACATACGAATACATTTCAAATCATTTCATTTCGTATTTCTTTCATCTCACAGTCACGACTTGCAGTGACCCAAGTCTATCTCCAGATTCCCAAGACCCACAGGATGATGGTAAAGATTCGGAAATCGGACATTTATCCGATAAAGAGGTGGGCAGCAATGAAAACGACGAGCAGAACGTAGGGGGGAAACGACGTGGGCCGCGAACCACCATCAAAGCCAAGCAACTGGAGGTCCTCAAAGCTGCTTTCGCGGCTACGCCAAAACCCACTCGACACATCCGAGAACAGCTGGCGCAGGAGACAGGGCTCAACATGAGAGTAATCCAGGTAAGAGTCTATTTCCCTTTAGCTTATATCACATGTAAAATCATAAATATGTCTATTTTCTGTATTCATATTATTCATATATGCTTCTGTGAGAAAGTATTTTCAACAATGGCACCTTGGTCAATAATGGCAGATGGCAAGATATGCAGACTGGTTACCACGAAAGTGGTGCAGATGCACAAATTCTCCTGACATCCTTAATGCTGTATGACCTCTATCTATATGCATATCAATGCAAAGGCCTCTGTTTTCTGATTTTTAAATTAGCCTATTCATTAGGTATCATTATGCTATCATTGTTAGACTATTATATGTTGTGGCAATTGTGACTGAAAAACATGTAGGCCATTGGTTGACAACACATCTGTAAGTATATCCTATCAATTCACCTGTAGCCTGTAATTTGAGTTGTTAAGTCCCTGGTATTCAATAAACAGACGATAGATAAACTGAGGATTTTAGACTGCACTTCCCCTTTAAGGATGGCCATCTCACAACATGTCATCAGACAAGCTGCACACATTTTTGATGCACAAAATAAATATTTGGCTGGCATTGCAAACTTAATTTTAATCAGCTCTTTCCATGTTATTTGTGGTGTGCAGGTATGGTTCCAAAACCGTCGGTCTAAAGAGCGGCGCATGAAGCAGCTAAGCGTACTGGGTGCAAGAAGGCACGCGTTTTTCCGCGGTCCAAGGAGAATGAGAACTCTGGTGGACCGACTCGAACCCGGGGAGCTGATCCCCAACGGTCATTTCTCATACTATGGTGGTAAGGTCTTGTATATTGACCATGGTCCACCCAAATAATAACTTTGTGTTTAAAGATTATCAGAAATGCATTTTGACTATGAGAGCCACTCATAGGCCTGTATGTTAATCCTTTACATTGTTTTTTATTCCTAATAGGATTCATTATTCAGAGGTGTTTTGATGCATTTTAAATCGATTTTTTGACAATAGGTTTAGGCATACTGTGTGAATTAGGCTACATTTAAAAATAAGATACGTTTTTTTTCGATAATAGGCAATAGTTCTCATTGTTTTAAGTTATAATACTGTCATCCTCCAAATCACTATTATGGCAAATTAACTCTATACTACTGGAAATGTATTAGTTTTACTTTTTTTGTCATTCAAATGACATTATCGTGGCATTGTGTCGGTATAATACATTTTGTTATAGTTTTATTTTCACCACATAAGCATTTCCCATAATAATTCTGGTGTATATGTTTGCAGATTATCAGAGTGAATACTATGGGCCTGGAGGAAATTTTGAGTACTACACCCAAGGCCCCCCATCATCACAGGCCCAGACCCCAGGGGACCTAGGCTTCTCCTCTGGCCCCGCTGGTACCCCTTTAGGGGGCATGGACCATCACCTAGCTGGGCATCACCCATCCAGTGAGGTGCAGTGCTTCACTGACATCATATCTCACCATCCAGCGGACTCGCCTAGCCCAGAGCCCAACGGACCTGGGTCAATGCACAGCATCTCCAGTGAGATGTGTGGCCCCAGCACACCCTTCACATCACTGTCCCTCAACGGCAGCGGATACAGCAACCAACTGTCACACCCCTCCTCAGAGATGAGCGAAGGCACTGTCTGGTAGCCCACAGGACATTATGAAGCCAAGGCTAACTATTGACTTAGGAGGCAAATGAAGTCCTGAGCGAGTATCCTTGTTTAATTTAATGTATTTATTTATTTATTTATTCATTAATTCATTTAATTGATATGCATTTCATTTATTACCTGTCTCCAACTTACTGTACTGCTGTGTTGATGTTGCAGTTTTATTTAAAAAAAGATACACACAGTAACAGTCTAGACTCCAATGCAGTCATATAATGGTCAATACTGTATGAGCGTTCAGCAGACCTTTTTTTTTTAGAGGGTCTCCATATCAGATCAAAATTATTTTTGACCGAAAGCTTTTATGATGGCTTTGGTAATTGTGCTTATTTATCAATACATTTTTTGTTTCTCTGTATATTTCTGTGTTTTGCCAAATCCTAGACAGTTTGCCTTCAAAAGGAAAACTTAAAAAAGTTGTATAACCCTTTATTTAATAGAAAATAACTTGTATTTTAAGATGAAGTCAACCTTCACAAAATCGATGGACAATGGTTTGAGGTGGACATAGAACAGTCAACTGTTTACGTATATATTTACAGTACTTCAGGGGTTTGAATATCAGCATTGTTTGAAACCTCTCAATTCAGATGGAGAACATCTTTCAAGCAACAAACCAAACTTTTGTATTTATTCTATTTATATTATGGTCGTGGTTCCTCACTGTGCTAGTTTGTATTATTGTGTTTACTTTGAAGAAAATGTAAAAACACAAATAGACAGTTGCCAAATAAGGATAAAAGCACAATACTGTTAGTGCTTTGCATCATCAATTGCTGATCATACTACAAGAAATGTAGTAGCATTTTTTTTACCGAATGTGTTACATTGTAGTTCATTCTTTCATGAGGATGTCTAATGTTGAACGACTTCATGCTGATCACTGAATTGAACAACCATTGTACAAAATGCTTTATTTTGTGTCATAAAAGTCCCAATGATTAAACATTGATGGTCAAATATGCCACCAGCAGCTGCTATATTCTTGAAATATCAACTCTCATATGATGTATTTTATTGTTCTGATAAACCTAAGCTTCTGTGACCTACAGTGCATATTAGACCATTCACTGTATAATAAAACATGTTGAAAAAAGTGCAAGCTTTTTATTTTTTATTTATCCTTTATTTAACCAGAAAAGTCACATTAAGATTTACATCTCTTTTTCAAGTGAGCCCTGGCCAAGAAAGCAGCATATAGTTACACATGAGACACAACATAAAACATTACAATGACTGTACGTTAAAACAGTGTGAAGTGCATAAAATAACTTAAAAGAGCATGTTTAAAAACGTGCAATCTGTGGTCAGCAGCCCTCCAATCATCAATCAGAATAAAATGATCTAGTTGTAAGTCTTTTTGCAAAGGCTTCCAGGATGATGGGGCAGCAAAGCTAAAGGCACTTTTACCAAACTCAGTTCTTGTGTTGTGAACATTATATAAAATACAGTTCTGTGATCTCAGACGGTAATGTAAATGATTTGGTAGGGTGGGTAAAAGGCTTAAAGTGCTGTCATTTAGTTTTTTTAATCATCACTGTATGTCTAATAAATCACTGTGTGGGTTTATGTAATGAAAATAACTCCAAAATATATTGTTTTATCATTTATTTCCCTGAGCCACCTTTGGCCCTTGAAATGCTCAGTCTGATTGTGTGGGCATTTGGAAACAAATGTAAAGATATTTACATACACAGCCCTGATTGGCTGATAGGATGGTCTAGAGCCCACCCTCTTACCCAGATGAACAGTCATTGCTGCATTATAAACAGAAAACACTGTGACGTCATGATGTGGACCAAAAAACGGCATTATCATAATTTTCACAATTTCAGAGGGTTATTTCGACCTCATAGTGTGGAAATATCATTTAAAAAACAGGAAAATCACGTTTTAGACTGCACTTCCCCTTTAAGGATGGCCATCCTGCTAACTGATATAAGGTACAGTGATGTGTAAGAGGTATTGGCCGTGTTCGAGAGCATCAAAACCGTAACGTATCATGGGTAAATTGTGATTGACTGACTGATCTACAAATAATAATGAGTAGTTATTTATGATGCAAGGTGATTTGTAGATCAGTCAGTCGGCAGCCGCCTGCACTGTCGGCTGCAATGTCGAACATGCCCAATGTGTTGGTTACACATGGCAAAGTGTGTCTAGTGTGTGCAGGTAAGACCCCGGGGCTTTCATGTACAGAATATCACCATAGTCCAACAAAGGCAAAAATGTGGCTGCAACAATATATTTTCTTTCTTGAAATGAAAAACACTACTTTTTCATAAATAAAAAGCCCAGTCGCCTAGCCCACTGGGCACAGACGTCAATCCAATTTATATATTGGAAACAACATTGATCAACCAGTGATTGCCCAGTGGGACAGAATCCACTCACTGATTAGACTACAGTACACAGAGGGCCACATCGACATCACCACTGCTGCTCAGCTCTCCATCACCTGGTAAGTTGACATCAGGTTGTCTGAGAAGATACAGGCCTCAATAAGCGGCATCTGGGTTTGGAGAGATGCCTTGCATTAGGGAAGTTGTAGGCTACTATAAATTAAGAAAATTTGATATATTTTTTGTTTGTTTCTCAAATGCACCAAATGCAATATTTACATTATTTAAACATGATTAGGTTGTATGATTTGGCAGCAAATATTGGCAGTCACACTGTAATCGTAGAAGTAGGCCTACTACAACATATAGAAAAGTCGATTCTTTATTTACATTTTAGCAGACGCTCTTATCCAGTGCATACATTTTTCATACTAGCCCCCCGTGGGAAACGAACCCACAACCCTGCCGTTGCAAGCGCCATGCTCTACCAACTGAGCCATTTAGTAGATTATATACTTTACCTACAGGGTTTACGGTGTAGCATGCTTAACTACAATTAAGTGGAATAGTAGTCATCCACATAGCATTATCTTAACAATTTCAGTAATCCAAATTACATAGGCTAAAAAACAACCTCTACTTGCTTGAAGTTGCGCTGTAGCAGTTCTATTATTATATGTCTATCTGTGAGTCGCGTCTTGATGACGTAAGCGTAACATGTGTGAGTTGTGAGCGAGTACATGGTACGATGGCTGGCCACATATCACAACAGCTCGAGGATTTATTAAATCCTTTGCCCAAGTTCACAGATCCAGAGGATGATCATGATGAAGGTATATTACACTGTTTGTCATGTTTAACAGGTACATTTTGCTTTCCATTTGAAGACAATGTTTCCGTTTTTATGTATCAAGTCTTTACACACACGCCAGGTAGGCGCGTGGCAACTGCATGCAAAGCTAGACAGTTAACGTTAGCAAGCAAGGTAGCACACTGAAAGCACCAATTCACCAAAGACATCTCCATAACCTGTTCTGATGCCCAACATGACCACCGTGTAAGCAACAGTACTGGCAACCGTCCACGTAGCCATGTGTTTGTTGATGTTTCAAACAGCCCAATGAATGTAGGACGGGAGCCACTGGCACTGCACCGCACCATTCTAACAGCTGATCCTGCTAGCAACTACTGGTGCTGCTAGCTAATTATGTTGACCCTTTTCACGAGACGTTGGCTGTTACTTGCTAGCAAATATTCTTGTCGCTCTATCTAAACCTCATATTCGTTGCTAGTAATTATGCTTGATGCTGTGGTTAGTATTCTCACTCTGGCTGCTGTTCAATATACAAATCAACATTAACATGACCTTACGGAGAAGTGCTTTATCCTGTCATAGTTATTCAACTTGACTTTCTCTTAAAGACAAGTCATCTGATTTAACCGATCTATAACATTCTGGCCCTGATAAGTTGCCAGCCACTTCGTTTATTGATCAGAATGACTATGAACACTCGTTGTCTCTTGGTCATTCAATCTGACTGTTTTGATTGCTTCCAGAGACGAAAGCCAAGGTGGTAGAGGCGTTTGATGAGGGTGATGATGAAGCTGTGGTTGCCTTGAGTGGGCTCCGGAAGAAAGCTATCACTCTGCTAGAAGAGACTGACAAACGGTACCTGGGCAAGGCAACCTCCCGTAAAGACCTGCTGAAGGAGATCGAAGGGTCTGGTGAGTTGGAACATGAATGTGTAATTTATAATAATGTTAAACATATATGTAGGATAATCAATGCAACTGACCATGGGGGAAAATAAATAAGTAACCTGTCAAGAAAGTTGGATGAGAGCTGTAGTTTGCTTTCAACTACTTGAAATGCCCAGTATGAAAAAACAAATATATGTATTCACTAACTGTAAGTCACTCTGGATAAGAGTGTCTGCTAAATGACTAAAATGTAAAATGTAAATGCACCCTTTTTCCTTCTATCCATGGAATTAGCCCAATTGTCAATCTGACAAAGTTGGATTGGTAAAAGCAATAGGGTAGTAACATTCATTTTACGTATTCAATCAGATACATGACTACATTTTAGGATGGGAGGAAGGTAGGGTGTATTTATTTCAAGGCACTGCATTTGAAAATTCTCATTTGTAGAATTCTGCCCTCTTGTGGTTCTGCAAGGGGCACTTTTACAATATGTAACTGACCATCATTCAGTTCAATATGAACTATACTGAACAAAAATATAAACTCAACATGCAACAATTAACGATTTTACAGTTCATATAAGGAAATCAGTCAATTGAAATAAATTAAATAGGCTGTAATCTATGGATTTCACATGACTGGGCAGGGGTGAAGTCATGGGTGGGCCTGGGAGGGTATAGTCCACCCACTGGGGAGCCAGGCCCAGCCAATCAGAATGCATTTTTGCCCACAAAAGGGCTTTATTACAGACAGATATACCCCCCAGTTTTATCAGCTGTCCGGGTGGCTGGTCTCAGACGATCCCGCAGATGAAGAAGCCGGATGTGGAGGTCCTGGGCTGACGTGGTTACATGTGGTCTGCGGTTGTGAGGCCGGTTAGACATACTGCCAAATTCTCTAAAACGACATTGGTTGCAGCTTATGGTAGAGAAATTAACATTAAATTCTCTGGCAACAGTTCTGGTGGACATTCCTGCAGTCAGCATGCCAATTGCACGCTCCCTCAAAACTTGAGACATCTGTGGCATTGTGTTGTGTGAAAAAACGGCACATTTTAGACTGGCCTTTTATTGTCCCCAGCACAATGTGCACCTGTGTAATGATCATGCTGTTTAATCATCTTATTGATATGCCACACCTGTTAGGTGGATGGATTATCTTGTCAAAGGAGAAATCCTCACTAACAGGGATGTGAACAAATTTGTGCACAACATTTGAGAGAAATAAGCTTTTTGTGCACATTGAACATTTCTGGGATATTTTATTTCAGCTCATGAAACATGGGACCAACACTTTACATGTTGCGTTTATATTTTTGTTCAGTATATAAATAAATGTGCCTCATGCCACACTGTAATCTCTTATAATGTTGTAATGTCTCCTAGATTAGTACCACAAGGCAAATTGCTGGGGAACAGGATACCATAGCTTTAATGGATTGATGTAGGTTCCTTATTTACAATTGAATCAAGTAAAGTTATATCCTATGCTCAGCTGTGCATCGTCATATCATGTGTAGACGTTTTATTACAATAAGCATGTGTACCATAAAATAGCTTAGGCCTACATCTACTAGCGGTCTGGTTTTTTGGTTATTCAATTGAGAAATTGCTTTGTTTTTAATCAAGTGAATCCCTGTTTATCCAAACAAATGCTTTGATTAAGGCAGCAATCAATTTATACCTAGAAGACAACTGATTACAGCATTAAGCTGTTGTGTACACGGCATCACTACTGTTGTTCAGGTGCTGAGTGGAAGGCCATCTACAGCCTTATCTGCCTACATTAGTTAGAATTGCAATTTTATTTCGCTGTATGGTTATTAATGAACATCCTGGTTTTATCATTCCATTTTAATGTGACTTTTTAGGAGAGGATGATGACGATGATGATGAAAACGAAGAGGAAGAAGAAGATGATGATGCTGATCTGGAGGATGGAGAGGCTGAAGATGGAGATGATGATTCTGATCTGGAGGATGGAGAGGCTGAAGATGGAGATGATGATGATGATGATGATGCTGAAGAGATTGAGAGTGACATCGCTAAAATGAAAAGCTTGGTGTCTAAGCTGAAGGAGACTGACATCACACTTCCCTCAGAGACAGACTCCCATGAGCTAATAGAGGGAATGGATGACCTTGGAGAGAGCGAAGAAGATGATGATGAAGAAAGTGATGATGATGAAGAAAGTGGTGATGAGGATGGAGAGAGTGAAGAGGAGGAGATGGAGAATGAAGCTGACGATGTGGGAGCTGTGATGACGTTCTCTAAAGAGAAAGTGGAGGAAGAGGTGGAGAAAGGGAAAGCTGTGAAAGATCAACTTGGTATGTATTTGTAATATAGGCCAGTGGAGGGTCCTCAGAGGAGGAAGGGGAGGACCATCCTCCTCAGTGAATTTCATTAAAAAACAAAAGTAAAACATTTAGAAAGTTATCCTTTTTAGATAAAACTATACTAAATATATTCACACGTCACCAAATAATTCATTAAAACACACTGTTTGGCAATTAAGCTCTACAGTAGCCTCAATAGCACTCTGTAGGGTAGCACCATGGTGTATGTAAACTTCCGACTTCAACTGTATATATACAGTGGGGAGAACAAGTATTTGATACACTGCCGATTTTCCTACTTACAAAGCATGTAGAGGTCTGTAATTTTTATCATAGGTACACTTCAACTGTGAGAGACGGAATCTAAAACAAAAATCCAGAAAATCACATTGTATGATTTTTAAGTAATTAATTTGCATTTTATTGCATGACATAAGTATTTGATACATCAGAAAAGCAGTACTTCATATTTGGTACAGAAATCTTTGTTTGCAATTACAGAGATCATACGTTTCCTGTAGGTCTTGACCAGGTTTACACACACTGCAGCAGGGATTTTGGCCCACTCCTCCATACAGACCATCTCCAGATCCTTCAGGTTTCGGGGCTGTCGCTGGGCAATACGGACTTTCAGCTCCCTCCAAAGATTTTCTATTGGGTTCAGGTCTGGAGACTGGCTAGGCCACTCCAGGACCTTGAGATGCTTCTTACGGAACCACTCCTTAGTTGCCCTGGCTGTGTGTTTCGGGTCGTTGTCATGCTGGAAGACCCAGCCACGACCCATCTTCAATGCTCTTACTGAGGGAAGGAGGTTGTTGGCCAAGATCTCGCGATACATGGCCCCATTCATCCTCCCCTCAATACGGTGCAGTCGTCCTGTCCCCTTTTCAGAAAAGCATCCCCAAAGAATGATGTTTCCACCTCCATGCTTCATGGTTGGGATGGTGTTCTTGGGGTTGTACTCATCCTTCTTCTTCCTCCAAACACGGCGAGTGGAGTTTAGACCAAAAAGCTTTATTTTTGTCTCATCAGACCACATGACCTTCTCCCATTCCTCCTCTGGATCATCCAGATGGTCATTGGCAAACTTCAGACGGGCCTGGACATGCGCTGGCTTTAGCAGGGGGACCTTGTGTGCGCTGCAGGATTTTAATCCATGACGGTGTAGTGTGTTACTAATGGTTTTCTTTGAGACTGTGGTCCCAGCTCTCTTCAGGTCATTGACCAGGTCCTGCCGTGTAGTTCTGGGCTGATCCCTCACCTTCCTCATGATCATTGATGCCACACGAGGTGAGATCTTGCATGGAGCCCCAGACCGAGGTTGATTGACCGTCATCTTGAACTTCTTCCATTTTCTAATAATTGCGCCAACAGTTGTTGCCTTCTCACCAAGCTGCTTGCCTATTGTCCTGTTGCCCATCCCAGCCTTGTGCAGGTCTACAATTTTATCCCTGATGCCCTTACACAGCTCTCTGGTCTTGGCCATTGTGGAGAGGTTGGAGTCTGATTGAGTGTGTGGACAGGTGTCTTTTATACAGGTAACGAGTTCAAACAGGTGCAGTTAATACAGGTAATGAGTGGAGAACAGGAGGGCTTCTTAAAGAAAAACTAACAGGTCTGTGAGAGCCGGAATTCTTACTGGTTGGTAGGTGATCAAATACTTATGTCATGCAATAAAATGCAAATTAATTACTTAAAAATCATACAATGTGATTTTCTGGATTTTTGTTTTAGATTCCGTCTCTCACCGTTGAAGTGTACCTATGATAAAAATTACAGACCTCTAAATGCGTTGTAAGTAGGAAAACCTGCAAAATCGGCAGTGTATCAAATACTTGTTCTCCCCACTGTATGTTGTAAACTTTCATTCAAAGGTTGTAGCAACCTCCTTGATGGTTATAGGGAAAATTTGAGTATCATGTAGTAGCCTAAACCTATCGCTGTTACATTGAACTGGGTGAATGGAATATGAATGACAGTCATCCAATATGTTGTAATAGAAATAAGGCCATGCTCATGAGAAAAAGTAAATCGTCCTCCCTCATCTTGAATGGCACCGACTGCCACTGATAATGGCCTATGTGTAGCTCTGCCAAGCATGAACCAACTTAAAGGAATAGTTCTGGATTTTGGCAATGAAGAGTCAGATTAACTTGTGGATACCATTTTTATGTCTCTGCGTGCAGTTTGAAGGAAGTTGCTAACTAGCGTTAGCACAGCTAGCTGTTCCTGTAGACTTCCAGTCATTTAGTTGACGTGAGTTAGCATTGGCCCGCGAAACTACCTCCTAAATTCCTTCATACTGGGCGCAGAGACATGAAAATTGTATCCACAAGTTCATCTGTCTCTGGGGAAGTAGATACAATTGGCAAAATCCCAAACTATACCTTTAAGCACATTGTATCACCTATTTTTCTCAGTAGACAACCATGTCATTTGTTTGATTGAATCTCCACAGCTCTTTGGGACCAGCTACTTGAGGGGCGAATTAAAATGCAGAAAGCTCTTCTGACAGCCAATAAGCTGCCACAACCACATACCTTCCCAGAGTTCAAGAAGAGGGGCGGAGCAGAGTTTGCTGGAGCATTGAAGAATAGTGAGTGCTTTGTTTCTGCTTGTATTTTAAACATTACATTTTATTTTACAGCTATCAAGAATATGAAATGAATTTAACTTTATTGTTCCCCAGAGGGAAATTGAATAAAAAGGAAATAGCAAAGGACAATAACAAGCATTACAAACAAAGTTTACAATCCAGTAAATGATGTGGTCATAATACTGAATGTTTTGTCTAGACATCTTCTCTCCCAGACACAATTTAGAAGATGTGTATTGCTTCCCTGCATATGCAATGATCATGAGTGCGTAAAATAAGTTACTTTAAATGCAATGGCATTTGAAACATGAATTTTTAATCATAATGGACAGGGTTGGTGCTAGTGTTATGGTTTTAGTATTTAGTGGGTAGAAAATAATTCTAACTATTTGTCTAGAAGTAGGCTAGGCTGTCCGTAAGAACATTTCTACAAGAAGATTGTTATAACAAAATAACAGTTCCACGCTTTTGTTATAAGAAATATATTAATCCTTCTCGTTTCCACAGTGGAATCATATGTGAAACGCTAGTTTGCCTTTCTCTCATTATTGTTTAAACCTGACCGATTTGGCTTGATTCTTCTAATACTATTTCTTGTTCAAGGCGTGGTGGTAGTCTACCTCCCTCATGAAAATCACTCATACAATTTTATAATCAATGCCCACAGTAATAGGATTCCTCTGGCCATGGGCAATTAATACAGTTTTTCCATTTTTTTTCTCCTCGTGCTGATCTCAAAGCTACGAGACACTGGCTTCTCCTCATTTACATATTTATTGCATTGGACTCAAATCTGGCGAGTGATTGATGTGGATCCTGCCTCCTGAATTTTTAGCGGCCCATTATTATGAAAGGGAGGGAGGGGGCTCCAGCGTGCCAGTGCACTTTTGATTAAAGTTGAAGAGGACAGAATCATAAGTGTTCCCCACCTCCTTTCTTTTCCTACGCCATGTGATTTGGAGGGCAAAGTCTCGAGAATTTGTTTTAGTGGATGTTGACAAGATGTGGACTAACAAAAGCCAAGGCGGATCTGCTCCAAAAGATTTTAATCAGTCATGCTTGGGGGCAATACTTGCTGTAGATTTGTTGGACAAGTGAAGTTATGAGGCATATTTTCTATTGTTATGTGGCATAACTTCAGTGTATTATTATTTTTGGCTAATATTGAGGAATTTACTTAAACAGTTAAACTCATACTCCCCCTAATTCATATATATATTTTAAATTATATTAACTAATCGTCATTTCAGAGTTTGACAAAGACCAATGTAAACTTTACTTCAGACAACCCTATGTTCATAACATGTTTGCCTCTCTCTACCCTCTTGGTTCCCATATCTCTCTGTTAGTATATTAGGTCCTGACATGATGTTCTCTCTATGGTGTTCTGTAAGGTCACAAAGCCCTGAAGGCTCTCCAGAGGTCACTACTGGAGCTACAGGACCAGCTGCTCCATCAGAACCCAGACACCAGGCCCATCTCCCTGGGCAACACCTGGGGAGCACACAGGTCAGCACTGCCTCTCCTCCACACCCCACACCCACAGACAGCACATGTAGTGCTCTGCTATATGAAACACACTCCTGATTAACATGAATAGGATGCAATATTTCTCTGAAATGCCCTGGAATTCAACCTACTTATGGCTTTAGAATTGAGGGTTGAGTATTATTTTGTTGTTCTGTATCCATAATATAGTGATGAGGAGATTCACAGTGATGAGGAAGAGGAAATGAAGGAAGCAGTGGAACCGGCTGTGGAGACAGGTCCTCCCAAACGGAAGCTGGAGATGGCAGAGTACCCAGACTTCATGGCCAAGCGCTTCGCTGCCTTCCAGCCGTACCGCGATGCCACGCTGCAGAAATGGCACGACAAGACCCGGCTGACCATGGGAAAGAGCAGCAAGGTCCCCCCCCCCCCCCCCCCCCCACCCCCACCCCACACTCATCTGCACCAAGCAAGGACACACGTCCACATGCCCCAGCTGCACAGAGCTTCGCTCTTAGCACCTAACCAGTCTGCACTGCAGTGTGTGCGTTCTCCATCTGCATGCACTGTGCATAATGGCACCATCCATCCCTTAAGCACACTTCAGCACTCAAATTTCATAGCTCTCATAAACCAAGGGCTAACATGCCAATTCAAAACCGGACTTCATATTGTACGTTTTTTCTTAATTGTTTCGGTGTTTTCACTAGACATACTGCAATTGGAATAATCTAATGCTCTTAAATGTTATATACAGAGTAGTGATGCTGTAACTAAGTTAAGGTCTTGTTTCTGACTGTTCTTTATCTCTTCTCTCAGGGTTTTGGGGCGTTTGACAGAAACATCCTGACCCAGGTGGAACAGGTGCTAATGGACAAGGAGAGGCTGCTGAGACGCACCCAGACCAGACGCTCCGAGTACAGAGTCCTGGGCAAGCTAGAGGCCACAGCCCCTGTACATGAGACCACCACTGCAGAGGGAGAGGTGAGACTGGAGGGGAGGAGAGAGGGTTATGTAGTATAGGTAACATGTTGCGAAGGCAGACAGATAGTGTATGTAGCCAAGTGTCCTCCTTTTGACTGCTAGTATCCATACTAGCGAGAACTCACATCCCCCTTAAGTTAACTGTACAAGAAGCTCTATAGTTAAGGTTGCTGCTCTGGTTGGTGGAGGCTGTCACCATGATACCCCCCTCCTCAGTCAGATTTCTTCCAGCTAATTGTATTAAGCTGTTACAGCGTTAACTGAGTGAGATACATTTATCTCTGTATCTTAATTGAATCTAGCCAGCAACTGAACTATACTAACCTGAAATATAAGCAGTGTCGCGGCCCAAAATGATTCAAAGCAAGGAGCATTTGCAGGTTGGTTAATACATTACGGGAGAGAGAGTGGTTGTTTCAGCAGTTTTAGATTAGGGACATCCCTCTCCCTCCTCCATAGGTGTCACTTTATCTGGAGAGCAGCCTGTTTATCTGGGGTTTTACATCTGGAGTTTATGGCTTTACCTCCTGCACACCGCTACATGACAGAGAGCTTTCTCTCTCCCTGGCTCTCACCCTTCCTCCCTCTCGCTCTCATCCCTTCTCTCTCTCCTATCTCCTCTGTTTCTCTCTTAGGGGACAGAGCAGGTGCTGAAAGCCAATACACATCTGAAAGACCTGGACGAGGAGATCTTTGATGATGATGATTTCTATCACCAGGTAAATGTCAGCCCTATAGCATGAAACATTCTCCAACACTCACAAGGACTGAACCATTCCTAAAATGTTTTATTTTCTTATTAAAGTGGACAGAGAATATTGCACAAGAGACAGGCAGCGTCAGAAATTAGACCTGCTTTGATCTTGGTAAAGTACCCCTCTCTACACATGGTGTTGTGAGTCTGGCTTGCCACGATACTCCAAGCTATTGGATGGCACTACGTTGTGTGGGGTGAAGCACCAGGACTGCCCTTGTTATTGTAGTTTGTCCTTCAGAGGACACCGTCCCGTCCGCTCAGTCTCCCCCAGTCTGAAGGCTCCGGAAGTGCAGCTCAGAGCCGTTCCCTGTGGGACTTAGCCCTCCATGCTCCAGTAATGCTCCTGTAATACATGCATTCTAATGTGGTTAACCTCTCACAGCAGGCTGGAGCTGGACTCATGTTTGCATTCACCTAAACATTTTTTGTCAGCAACTCTGTGCATGCCATAAATCACCATTGTGTGTGTCTGTCTGTGTGACGCTGACTCCTGTATAAGGACTCTCCACACTGCTCAGTACAACTGAGGCGTGGTCATTAACCATGTCTGTGAACATAGCAATCACTCACACTGGATTAGAAACATTATGTAGCGCCAATGGAGCTTTAACAGTTACATTCACTAAGGAACTGCAAGATATGCAGATTCCTAACCTACGTTCTAACCAAGGATGAGGAAACAAACAAACAAACCAAAAAAAAAAAAATATATATATATATATATATATACATATACAGTGGGGAGAACACGTATTTGCTGATTTTGTAAGTTTGCCCACTGACAAAGAAATGATCAGTCTATAATTTTAATGGTAGGTTTATTTGAACAGTGAGAGACAGAATAACAACAAAACAATCCAGAAAAACGCATGTCAAAAATGTTATAAATTGATTTGCATTTTAATTAGGGAAATAAGTATTTGAACCCCTCTCAGACAGATTTCTGGCTCCCAGGTGTCTTTTATACAGGTAACGAGCTGAGATTAGGAGCACACTCTTAAAGGGAGTGCTCCTAATCTCAGCTTGTTAACTGTATAAAAGACACCTGTCCACAGAAGCAATCAATCAATCAGATTCTAAACTCTCCACTATGGCCAAGACCAAAGAGCTCTCCAAGGATGTCAGGGACTAGATTGTAGACCTACACAAGGCTGGAATGGGATACAAGACCATCGCCAAGCAGCTTGGTGAGAAGGTGACAACAGTTGGTGCGAAACACTAAATAACTGTCAATCTCCCTCGGCCTGGGGCTCCATGCAAGATCTCACCTCGTGGAGTTGCAATGATCATGAGAACGGTGAGGAATCAGCCCAGAACTACACGGGAGGGTCTTGTCAATGATCTCAAGGCAGCTGGGACCATAGTCACCAAGAAAACAATTGGTAACACACTACGCCGTGAAGGACTGAAATCCTGCAGCGCCCGCAAAGTCTCCCTGCTCAAGAAAGCACATATACAGGGCCGTCTGAAGTTTGCCAATGAACATCTGAATGATTCAGGGGAGAACTGGGTGAAAGTGTTGTGGTCAGATGAGACCAAAATGGAGCTTTTTGGTCTAAACACTCACCGTGTTTGGAGGAAGAAGAAGGATGAGTACAACCCCAAGAACACCATCCCAACCGTGAAGCATGGAGGTGGAAACATCATTCTTTGGGGATGCTTTCCTGAAAAGGGGACAGGACGACTGCACCGTATTGAGGGGAGGATGGATGGGGCCATGTATCGCGAGATCTTGGCCAACAACCTCCTTCCCTCAGTAAGAGCATTGAAGATGGGTCGTGGCAGGGTCTTCCAGCATGACAACGACCCGAAACACACAGCCAGGGCAACTAAGGAGTGGCTCCGTAAGAAGCATCTCAAGGTCCTGGAGTGGCCTAGCCAGTCTCCAGACCTGAACCCAATAGAAAATATTTGGAGGGAGCTGAAAGTCCGTATTGCCCAGCGACAGCCCCGAAACCTGAAGGATCTGGAGAAGGTCTGTATGGAGGAGTGGTCCAAAATCCCTGCTGCAGTGTGTGCAAACCTGGTCAAGACCTACAGGAAACGTATGATCTCTGTAATTGCAAACAAAGGTTTCTGTACCAAATATGAAGTACTGCTTTTCTGATGTATCAAATACTTATGTCATGCAATCAAATGCAAATTAATTACTTAAAAATCATACAATGTGATTTTCTGGATTTTTGTTTTAGATTCCGTCTCTCACAGTTGAAGTGTACCTATGATAAAAATTACAGACCTCTACATGCTTTGTAAGTAGGAAAATCGGCAGTGTATCAAATACTTGTTCTCCCCACTGTATATATACAGTTGAAGTCGGAAGTTTACATACACTTAGGTTGGAGTCATTAAAACTTGTATTTCAACCACTCCACTCATTGGTGCGAAAAGTGTAAATCAATCCCAGAACAACAGCAAATGACGTTGTGAAGATGCTGAAGGAAACAGGTACAAAAGTATCTATATCCACAGTAAAACGAGTCCTATATCGACATAACCTGAAAGGCCGCTCAGCAAGGAGAAGCCACTGCTCCAAAACCGCCACAAAAAAGCCAGACTACGGTTTGCAGCTGCACATGGGGACAAAGATCGTACTTTTTGGAGAAATATAATCTGGTCTGATGAAACAAAAATAGAACTGTTTGGCCATAATGACCATCATTATGTTTGGAGGAAAAAAAGGGGGACGCTTGCAAGCTGAAGAACACCATCCCAACCGTGAACAACGGGGGTAGCAGCAACCTGCCGTAGGAGTGCTTTGCTGCAGGGAGGGACTGGTGCACTTCACAAAATAGATGGCATCATGAGGAAGGAAAATTGTGGATATATTGAAGCAACATCTCAAGACATCAGTCAGGAAGTTAAAGCTTGGTCGCAAATAGGTCTTCCAAATGGACAATGACCCCAAGAATACTTCCAAAGTTGTGGCAAAATGGCTTAAGGACAACAAAGTCAAGGTATTGGAGTGGCCATCACAAAGCCCTGACCTCAATCCTATAGAAAATGTGTGGGCAGAACTGAAAAGGCGTGTGCGAGCAAGGAGGCCTACAAACCTGACTCAGTTACACCAGCTGTGTCAGGAGGAATGGGCCAAAATTCACCCAACTTATTGTGGGAAGCTTGTGGAAGGCTACCCGACACGTTTGACCCAAGTTAAACAATTTAAAGGAAATGCTGCCAAATACTAATTGAGTGTATGTAAACTTCTGACCCACTGGGAATGTGATGAAAGAAATAAAAGCTGAAATAAATCATTCTCCCTACTATTATTCTGACATTTCACATTCTTAAAATAAAGTGGTGATCCTAACTGACCTAAGACAGGGAATGTATACTAGGATTAAATGTCAGGCATTGTGAAAAACTGAGTTTAAATGTATTTGGCTAAGGTGTATGTAAACTTCTGACTTCAACTGTGTGTATGTATATACATTACCAGTCAAAAGTTTGGACACACCTACTCAAGGGTGTTTCTTAATTTTTACTATGTTTTACATTGTAGAATAATAGTGAAGACATCAAAACTATGAATTAACACGCATGAAATCATGTAGTAACCAAAAAAGTGTTAAACACTGCTTTTCCAACAGTCTTGAAGGAGTTCCCATATATGCTGAGCACTTGTTGGCTGCTTTTCCTTCACTCTGCCGTCCGACTCATCCCAAACCATCTCAATTGGGTTGAGGTCGGGGGATTGCAGAGGCCAGGTCATCTGATTTAGCACTCCATCACTCTCCTTCTTTCTTGGTAAAATAGCCCTTACACAGCCTGGAGGTGTGTTGGGTCATTGTCCTTTTGAAAAACAAATGATAGTCCCACTAAGCGCAAACCAGATGGGATGGCGTATCGCTGCAGAATCCTGTGGTAGCCATGCTGGTTAAGTGTGCCTTCAATTCTAAATAAATCACAGACAGTGTCACCAGCAAAGCACCCCCACATTATGACACCTCCTCCTCTATGCTTTACGGTTGGAAATACACATGCGGAGATCATCCGTTCACCCACACTGCGTCTCACAAAGACACAGCTCCAATTTGGACTCCAGACCAAAGGACACATTTCCACCAGTCTAATGTCCATTGCTCGTGTTTCTTGGCCCAAGCAGGTCTCTTCTTCTTATTGGTGTCCTTTAGTAGTGATTTCTTTGCAGCAATTCAACCAAGAAGGCCTGAATCACACAGTCCCCTCTGAACAGTTGATGTTGAGATGTGTCTGTTACTTGAACTCTGTGAAGCATTTATTTGGACTGCAATTTCTGAGGCTGGTAACTCAAATGAACTTATCCTCTGCAGCAGAGGTAACTCTGGGTCTTCCGTTCCTGTGGCGGTCCTCATGAGAGCCAGTTTCATCATAGCGCTTGATGGTTTTTGCGACTGCACTTGAAGAAACTTTCAAAGTTCTTGAAATGTTCCATATTGACTGACCTTCATGTCTTAAAGTAATGATGGACTGTCATTTCTCTTTGCTTATTTGAGCTGTTCTTGCCATAATATGGACTTGTTCTTTTACCAAATAGGGCTATCTTCTGTATACCCCCCTACCTTCTCACAACACAACTGATTGGCTCAAACGCATTAAGAAGGAAAGAAATTCCACAAATTAACTGTTAAGGAGGCACACCTGTTAATTTAAATGCATTCCAGGTGACTACCTCATGAAGCTGGTTGAGAGAATGCCAAGAGTGTGCAAAGCTGTCATCAAGGCAAAGGGTGGCTATTTGAAGAATCTCAAATATAAAATGTATTTTGATTTGTTTAACACTTTTCTGGTTCCATATGTGCTATTTCATAATTTTGAGGTCTTCAAAAATAAAATAAAGACAAACCCTTGAATGAGGGAGGGGGTGATTTTACAAAACATTAGGAACATATTGAGTTGCACCCGCTTTTGCCCTCAGAACAGCCTCAGTTCATCGGGGCATGGACTCTACAAGGTGTCGAAAGCGTTCCACAGGGATGCAGGCCCATGTTGACTCCAAAACTTCCCACAGTTGTGTCAAGTTGGCTGGATGTCCTTTGGGTGGTGGACCATTCTTGATACACACAGGAAACTGTTGAGCGTGAAAAACCCAGCAGTGATGCAGTTCTTGACACAAACTGCTGTGCGTGGCGCATACTAACATGCCCCGTTCAAAGGTACTTCAATCTTTTGTCTTGCCATTCACCCTCTGAATGGCACACATACACAATCCATGTCTCAATTGTCTCAAAGCTTAAAAATATATATTTTTACCTGTCTCCTCCCCATCTACACTGATTGTGGTGGATTTAACAAGTGACATCAATAAGGGATCATAGCTTTCAGCTGGTCAGTCTGTCATGGAAAAGGCAGGTGTTATTTTGTACACTCAGAATGTATTATATGTGTGGCTAATGACTGTGTTTGTGACCTCTCGGTAGGACCCATTCTCTCTGTATCTTCCCCTGTCTCAGGGCCTTGAAGCTTGCCATACAGAAAGCGAGCACATACAGAAATACAGAGCCCCATATAGGGAGAGGAGAGCCAGGGGGGTTAATTAGGGACATTAATGAAGATTCTCTCTCTCCTGATTGGGGTCAGGGAGAGGGCTGCATGGTGGCTGATTTTAAACAAAATGGTCAAGACAAGGCGTTACTATCTCTGGGGGAAACTCAAAGGAACATGGATGAGTATTGGAACCTCTGCCTGTACTAAGGGACTGTGGATTGTGTGACTGTATGATGAATGAGAGCTGTCCTCTCCAGTACAGCTCATTAGGATGTTGTACTGTGAGGTCCAGTGATGATGATGCTCTGGGGTCCTGGCATGGTGTTGCTCTGTTAACCGAGGCTGATGCTCAGCAGTGGTTCATTCTGGCAGAGCCAGGGTGGTCTGGGCCCGGGTCCTGGGATTGGCTGATGGGCTGACACTGATGAAGAGGTTCAGATTAAGTGAATGGATTTGCTGGAGGGACAGAGAGGGAGAGCTCTGTTCTCTGATGAATGAACGGGGGGTTATAAAGATGTCTACACACTCATATGAAACTAAATACTGTTTCGAAACACCAAACTAAGTCTCCCCTTTTGCGCTCTTTCCCTCCTCTCCTCTTACTCTGTTCATCTCAGCTTCTGCGAGAGCTTATTGAACGCAAGACAAGTGCTGCAGACCCCAACGACCAGGTGGCTATGGGCAGGTGAGTGATGTGTGTGTGTGTGTGTGTGTGTGTGTGTGTGTGTGCATGTGTGTGTGTGTCTGTGGTGCTAGGATGTGTTGTTACCCCTCTAGGCTTTTTCTGGTAGGGGCCCTCACATCCTCTCCTCTCCTACTCTTCCAGACAATGGCTAGCCATTCAGAAGCTCCGCAGTAAGATCAAGAAGAAAGTGGACACCAAGGCCAGCAAGGGCCGCAAAGTCAGGTGAGTGGAGGGAACAGAGAAATAGTGAAGAAATACAGGTTCACTAGAATATTTCCTTTTCTCCACATTCAAACTCTCAGAATAATGTAGTACCATTGTTTCCCTGTACGTCTTGTTCCATTTATGTCAGTTAGGAGTATTAGGTCTGTTTTTAACATCCACTGCAGAACAAGCTCTTTATTTCTCTGTCCAGGGAGGCTCTAATGACAGAATTTATGAAAATACTTAATACATTTCAGTTCCTCCGATGCTGGTTTAAATGCCAGTTTATCTATAGTCCTTTCAGTTATTTCAATTATCTTTTGATAGAAAACATCCCCCTCTGTTAATGTAAATTACATTTCTATGTGGCCTGATTAAATATTTGAGGACTCAAATTGATAATTTGTATTTATACATATAAAACTATTTGCCAGTGGAAAAATTGCAATTACAGCATTTGTTTTCTCCATTTATTCCAAGTGGAAAGGTCAGCCTTTTATTTGGGGCCTTTTGTACCCATTGTTTTTCTCCCGGTTTATCTTCTACACACAGCACAAACAAATGGACTCAAACACTCCCACACACTCACATTTATTAATGGACAAACCACAGTTACGCACACTACATAATTGAATGTGTGTGTGTTCCCTATTTCTGATGGTGTGCGTGTATGCGCGTGTGTGTGTCTGTCTAGGTTCCACATCCACAGTAAGTTGGTGAACTTCATGGCCCCCATCGACCACAGCTCCATGAATGACGACGCACGGTGAGCACCTTATTGTTGACGCGTTACAGGAGTAAAGGCAGCGCACTTCACCACTGGCATGCCAATATTGACCTGTTCTTCAACCTATCACCACCTCCTTTATCTTGGGGCTGTTAGTCACAGATCTCAGTGTTCTCCTGTCACAGCCATACATCTGACTCACTCACTGTAATCTCACATACCTGAAATGACTGTCCTCAGGACGGCTACCCTCTCATAAATCCCTGTGTCCTGCGTTGCTTGTCTGCGCTCACACCCGCATTGTTCCCTTTGTAGTATTTTCTGCCACCTTCTGTAGTTGGTTGGTTTGATTTCTAAATTAGATGAACAGGTTCTTTAGTTGTAATGTATAGTTTGCTGATTGTCCTATTATATGTGAGTTTACAAAGGCCATAGAATGAGTGTTGCAGTGTCCACAGTGGGCCCATATTGATTCTCAGCACACACCTGAGACAGAGGGGACAGTAAATGGCTAGGCACGTCCTCTGCCTCTCCTCCTTATCTGTCCTCCAGTACATACTGCAGGTAGAGTAGCTGAGGCTGTGTGTTGTGTTCACTGAGATGACAGGCATTCTAAACACGGTAATGACTGCACAATGGGCTGACCTTCCCCAGCCCTGCCGTGTGTACGTCCCACCTCATTTCCATAGCAATCAATGGCCTACAGTAATAATGGTGATGTATGGCCGTTGCATCAGGCTGGCCGTTGACCTTTCCCAGAGAGCCACACTGGCTGACCTTTGGGAATGAATGCCCTGGCACAGTCCCCCTCACCCTCTATACCTCCCGTCCCCTCCTCCCTCTCTCCTGGCTCTCCTCCACCGCCATATCTCACCGATGCGCTGGCTTTACGGATGCAGCCCGCCATACTCCACTGGCTCCATGAATGTTAATGTCGGGGGGGAAGGGCTGGCACAGAGAGGGCCAACACACATACATTACATGCACATTGTGCACATTTAAGTCCTCTAGAAGGTATTTAGACACTCATCATGGCACATTTCTGCATCGGCATGTGACATATAGGATATGCAATTTGAGGCAGGCTGCACCTTCAACACACTTCAGCTCCCCTGTTCCTTGTCTCTTGTCTTCTCTCCATTGCGCACACAGTCAGTCCTACATCAGCCTGGGTTCTGTGCCTCTCCTCCCCCCATCATCCCACTGCTCCTCAGTATTCCCCAGCTGATGTTTACCGAGCTCAGGCAGAATGAGAATGTATACATTACGTGGTGATGATCAGAGTGTATTGTAATCCTTGACCCTGGTGGTGCATTTCAAATGGGGATTGGGGATTAAGTCCCTCCTGTGGCTGGCTACAGGCTGCCTGCCCCCTGAGAGCAACACAAGGCCCCTCTTTAACTCAACACATTACACAGGAGCCTGCACTGACTGGTTATGCTGTAGTGGACACAGTTTTGTAACAGATTTTAATCTGTATGGTTGTCCACCGCAGTAAACAGAGCAGTGCAGTGTGGGAGCGATGGTTGTCCTGTTCATGTTCTGCAGTGATGTCTCAGGGACTCTAGGCTACCTATAGTTAGCCCTTTGCCCTGTCCCATTGAAGTGGACCCACAAGCAGTCTTAACATGACTGGCTGCACTCTGACTAGACCAACTGACTCCCTTGACTCGAATAAACTCAACACAATTAACTAAGACATGTCACTTCTGGTGACATCACATACTGCCATCTAGTGTCTGTTTCATAATGCACAGACACACAGGCTTCACATTTGCATGTATACGCTGAACATGTTTTATGGATGTAGAAAATAAATGTATGTGCAGATAGTCGGACACAAACTAAACCAGCCCGTCTCAAAATTAGGCCGTATTTATCTGTCTGTCTGTCTGAGTAGAGCCACTTTGACTGGAACATTTGACTGATTGAAATGACTGAGCTGGTTAGGGGAGATGAGTCTCCAGAAAGGCAGTCCAGCCCAGAGAGATGGAGCTGGAGAGCAGCTGGGGCCTCTGATTCCATCTCTGCCTGGCTGTGTTTGTCTGCTCTTTGTCATCGGCAGGCCAGCCACAGAGTGACAGGCACTTGTGTTCAGGCAGTAATCAGAAGGCCCTGGGCTTCATAAAGACCCCTCTTTGTCGTTCCTCTCATCTGGACTGTTGCATATACCCCCCTAATTGGAATCCTGCAACTGGGTCACTGGCATTGTCTCTCAAGTGTCGTCGAGACGCATGAATGTGGAATTATTCCTGCTCCCGATGCATCATTGAGACCTCTTCATCCTTCTCTCACCTACTGATTTCTTCTTCTGTCACATTCAAATGTTCAGTGTTGGCGACTGCCAGTTTTGATAATACTTTTGCTAATACTAATGATTTTTGTTCTTGAAAAAAAAAAAGTGTTAACTTTTATATTTTTCCTGTTGGTGTAGGACTGAGTTGTATCGCTCACTATTCGGGAAGAACTCGTTTGCTGAAAGTGTGGTGCGGGAGTGACATGCTCTTAGCTAGCAGGAAAGATGGACAGCACAGAAGGCAGAACCACCCAGGAGATAAACACCATATACCTCTTCCTCTGATCCAGCCCTGCTCCTCTCTAAAGGCTTATGAACAGTATCAGTCTAGAAGTTAGTTCAGACTGGACCTGACTGGTTTGGACTTTGCTTGAAGAGACTGTTTCTACTAATGTTGATACTGTCAGGAAAAACTACATTTTTGCCAACTTGTTTTTATTATCTCCTTTTAATGTCTCTTTCTGTGAATAAATACCAGGGTGATTTATGCCTGCTGACCGATGGAGGGAAATTAACAAAAGCAGAGTTTGTTGGTGATTAAATGTATTTTATTGTAGTGGGGTTTGTTTTTTTTACTTATGGGGGAAAAAACTACCTAACAAGCAGCCATGCCAAACCTAGCATAAAGCAATTCCTCGTAACTTTCTCGGAACAATCTTGTTCTCTCCGCTCCAGAAGGAGTAGGAAGGGCCTGATGCTGCAGTTTGTCAGTGATTAGCGCTGGAATTAGCCAGCCTAGCGTGCCTCCACAAATGAGCAAAGCCCTCTGGGAGACTGGAGAAACCAGGCAAGGCGCATTTCCAATTATACCACCAAATGACTCATTTTCTTATTGGGCCTCCCATAATTGTGATGGGTATTGGGTGTATGCAACTCAATTTGTCTTACATATTTGTTGGTAGGATGGTAATAGAGTTGACGGAGCCAAGGGGACGATATGAAAGTGAGACAGGAAAAAAAACAAAAGGGATGAGATGGATCCCTCACTATTTGTTTGATCTGTCTCATCCCTTTTAAGACTGTTGAAGTTTGAAAAAAAAAGAATGCCACTTTGATCATCTGTGGGTTGATGCATGAGAAGAGAATATCATTTCAGAAAATGCCTCTCCCCAAGTATGATACTTTTCTTACACTGCATTTGGCAGAATTACTGAAAAATGATGGTGTGATAATCAGGATGATCCATTTAATGGTAAATAATTTTGTAATAATGTCGATATTAATGCAATGTTTGACTCCAGTTGAGTTTGAAAAGATAGGCCAACTCAATCCGCTTGAAAAAGCTAAACAAATCTGTCAAACCAGGTAAGTTAAGTTTACTTTATTACATTTGAACTGAGGTAAATCGAGTTCACTACAGTAAACACATTCACCTTCCTCATTCAGACAAACAGCCAATCACCTCGTTAGTAACAGGACTACCAGCAATATTAGACAAATAGAATTTAAGATTAGCACTGTGCATGAAGTCATCCTACATTGCCAATTCTTGCCTCTTTCAGCTAGGCAAAATACATTTTTTCCCCTTACATTGAATCAAGTATTATGTTACATTTCTGAGGCTCTCCAGCAGCTAGGCCGCCATCACTTTGCCATAAAGAGACTACAGTATCCTGGATCCATCCCTGTTCCTCAATGAGCGTAACCAAGTTTACACAATACTATCATTTTCTCTGTCACTAGTTACCACAGCCACAAAGTCAAAATGGGCTATATTGTAAAAATGTATGACACACGTTATCTTTTTGGTCTTCGTTTAAGGTTAGGCATGTGGTTAAAACTTTTAAAAATAGGCAGGGTTTAGCCATAATGACTTTTTGGCTGTGCTAACTAGTGACGACCCATTTACTCTTTGGAAAGTCAATATTGAAAGGAATGAAGACGTTTCATGTAAAGAACGTCACAATTTAAAAGTAACTTCAACATAATTAACTAAAATTAACAGAACATTTTAGAAGCACACCTTTTGTAATACTGAATTTATAATTCCAGTGTACACCACCTAGTTCTCTTTAACATGATTGCCATTTAATAAATTAGTCACCTAAATGTTTAATATATTTTCTTACACAATAATTGGCAAAAATATACCCCATGGGAGGAAAAAACATAATTCTCAACCGTTATGGCACCAATTACCATTAATAGTGTTTGCTTGTGTCAGTCTTTTAGTATAATATAGAGCAAGCTGTGCTGAACTGAAGCCTTATGTAAGTAATAGAACAGTAAGGTGCATTCAGAGCAGTGTGAGAGAGGTGACAGCTGCTATTCTATCTGCATCAGCGGGTGTGCCTGCCTGCCTGCCCATAGCTCACCCCAGGGCCAGTGTGGGGTGGTTGGGTCTGAATAGATCCCTCTTCCTGCCTCCTGCTGGGCTCTTCTCTCCAGGCCCAGGGCAGAGCGACCCGCTATCCCCATCACAATGCCACGCTCCACTCCCTACCCTGGGTTTTATCAGTAATTAAGTGCTCTGTGCAAAGGTGTGCTAACCCCCCACCCTCGTGAACCCTCCCAGCAATCTGCTGCAATTTTGTCAAGATCGCCATCAAAACACTCCGAACACCCAATGCATGTTTTCCTGTCCAATAGGACAGAGGCTCGTTATGATCGCAAATGAAGAGCTGCTTCCACCTTGGCCAATTGTGCGGTCCCCAAGCTTGCCCTCATTCATGTTAGTTATACAGTATATAGTTTCTGGTCTTGGCTTTGTCTATCATTTTTGCACATAGATATATCACAACTAACACATTCTGTAAGACATGTGAATGCATTACCCTGGACATCAGACATGTAAATAAATGCATTACCCTGTGTTTCAGCTCTCCCCCCTCCCTCCAGAATCATTGCCAACAGTTTCATCAGTAACAGCACAGCCTCCTTGGGCTGCCATGCTGGCTCCTCCTGCCCCAGTTTCCGGCACAGTTCCTCCACAGGTGCAGTGCACCTAAGAGAGTGGGGCCAGTCTGGGGAGAGGAGAGGAGAGGCCCTCTAGGTGGTGGCCGGGGCAGCATCCATGGTGGACAGGATGCGGACCACCTCAGCACGCTGTGTAGGGGAGATGTGCTGCGTCATGTGCACAATGGAATCCATGGCAACCTCAGGGTTTGCTTGGACCAGGCTAAGGAGAGAAGAGAACCTGAGTGAGACTAAGGAGATGCACAGCCAGGTAAACAAAGGGTTACATGGAATAAAATAGATTCTGTGCAAATCAGTGACATTGCACTTTCCTGACCCCAGGAAATATCCCACTGCATAAACAGATGGTACTATACAAGGCTTTGAGCTGACTTCTACCGGCCATCTCAAGGCTGGTAGGTTCCCAGTGACATGGCAGGCTGTTCACTAGAAACACACGTCGATTTCACCCGTTTGAAAAGGTCCTGAGAACGTTGATATGCCGTCCTCGGTGCTCACCAAAAACAAAACAATGGCACAGCATTGGGCTCATACTCACGATGCTCAGAGCTAGAGTGTGCTGCTTAGACCACTGTGCCAAGGCAGTTCACAATTTTCTAGCAAGCAGGGAGAGTACTTGATGATACTAAATGGAAACAGCGCATTTAAAAAAAAAAATCATTTTGTTTTATGCTTTCCCTAAAGCGTAGGCCTAACCACTCTGAATAATACCTAAACTTAACAGAATGAATGGGTCAAAAATCAACTTTCATTCAATTACGTCAAATCCCGAAGTGAAACTTTGAGATCAGGTTGGATATGCCTATTAAAAAGGCTGTCTGTCTCACCTGCGGATCTGCTTGAGGATGTGGTCCCTGCGGATGTACTTGATGTTCTCGTCGATGACAGACCTGGCCCCCTCCTCCTCCTTCAGCTGCTTCTCCAGCCACTCCACTACCTCCTCATTGCTGTCCCACAGATACGCCTACACACACACAGAGAGAGAATAGAGGAAGATTTACTCCAACTTCTCAGTGACAGATTCTTTTTTTGGGCCTAACGTTTATCCATATCAGTGGGAAAACACCTGTATTTCAAATTTCACCCACGTCTGACCCCATGTTTGTTTCGAGCAGGAGAGTACTACAATCATTTTCTCATAACCTTGCTTGTTTGAACGAGCAAGTCAAGAAAGTGGGGGAAAAAACCCACACAAAAACCCACATTTTCCTATCAGAAGTGAAAGTGCGAGAGCTACAAAGTAGGCCCCTGATGCCTTTTTGACTGGACCTGATTGAGAAATCCATATTCATGAGTGCAGCCAGTCTCTGATCCCAAACAAAGGCAGACGGGGGCTTAGGCAGATTGGGAGGGCGGTAATGGCCTCACGCTGTTTTAAGAGCCCTCCTGCTTGTAGTCCGCAAGAACATTTAATGCCCTTATTAATCATTTTTAATCCGTTTGCTTTTAATTAAGAAACAGCGAGTCCCTCTCCTATCTGCACGTGCCAGGGCTCAGATTAATTGTAGCTTAAGATAGCCGGCCCTGATTGGGGTAATGTATTAGCTAACAAGACGACCGCTTCTAAAGAGATACTCTCAGTCTACCTCAGGAGCTGGGCTTTTTCTAGTCACCCCTGAAAGGCAGCAGTCTGGGCTGAGGGACATCTATTCTATCAGCATCACCTCTAGTTCATTCTACCTAGCCATAACCGAGACACCACAACTCCTGTTTTGAAATTGAACTGATCAGAATGTATATATATTTTTAAATTACTAAAACCAGACTGAAGGAAGGTATAGATGTATAATCTGCAGCCTCTAGCTGACAGTGACCGTCAGTGTCTTTGTGCTGTGGTGGGCTGGTTTGAGGAAAGTAGAGGAGCAGGTAATGGACAGTCACCTTGACGGTCCCCTCAGCCTCTACGAACCAGCGTCTCAGCATGGCCTGGATCTGTCCATCGGTCAGCTCGCTGTTGGCCACCTGGATCTTCATCTTGACTGTGTCCTCCAGCAGCAGACGCCTCAGACGCCAGTAGAAGAAGTGACGTGATGTCCGCCACTCCAGGATGTCCTGGGAAACCACACACACAGCAGAGCTTCAGAGATTAGATATCTCACTGACAAGCCATACTGGCTGACTGATATTAGAAAATTTAAATATAATCTAATATTGTGTAATTATTGCCCCCAAATATCTTTTTCATTTCTGACATTACTCAATTTACATAAGAACGGAAGAAAATATCTTTGTATATCATGATATGATGACTTATGAGTGCAGGAGGCTCTCCAGACACTAGAAGTCATCTGTCCTTGGTATTCTACTGAGCACCTGTGTGTCTGTCAATCAGATTCTTGTGCGGTTGCATTTGCAGGAATCTATCACAGATAATTGTGCTGTTGCATTTACAGGCATCTTGAGAGCAACTGAGATTGTCATCTATTATAGAAATACTTCAGTTACAGAAATGCCCTAGCAGCCTTCCTCTCATGAACCCATTGTGCGTACGTGTGTTGCAAGAGTGTGTGTGTGATGGAGAGAGCTTGGAATCCTGCCTGGGGCTGTTCTGTGCTTGCTGAGGTGATGGGCCGGGTCATCAGCAGGTAATTATAAAGACACGTCTCACAGCCTGAGAGAGATTGGAACACTCTTTTCCCTAGGCATCTACTGAACACTATATTCCCTAGGCATGTCATCGACTGCACCAGTCTACTGCATTGTGGGTAATACAGGCTTGGTTACTCACATACCGCATAGATACAGTTGTGTGTGTATTGGAATGAGACACCATAAAACAACACTTTTTAATGTAAAATGTCTTCACATATAGCTATGGGGGAGCCTTTTGTGACCTTCATTTCCATACTGTTCTGTTACAATCGCCATTGCACTGTCCTATCCCATCTGGACAAGAGGAATACCTATGTAAGAATGCTGTTCATTTACTACAGCTCAGCCTTCAACACCATAGTACCCTCCAAGCTCATCATTAAGCTCGGGGACCTGGGTCTGAACCCCGCCCTGTGCAACTGGGTCCTGGACTTCCTGATGGGCTGCCCCCAGGTGGTGAAGGTAGGAAACAACACCTCCACTACACTGATCCTCAACACAGGGGCCACACAAGGGTGCGTGCTCAACCCCCCCCTGTACTCCCTGTTCACTCATGACTGCATGGCCACGCACGCCTCCAGCTCAATCATCAAGTTTGCTGACGACACAACAGTGGTAGGCCTGATTACCAACAATGACGAGACAGCCTACAGGGAGGAGGTGAGGGCCCTGGCGGAGTGGTGCCAGGAAAATAACCTCTCCCTCAATGTCAATAAAATGAAGGAGCTGACCGTGGACTTCAGGAGACAGCAGAGGGAGTACGCCCCTATACACGTCAAAGAGGCCTTATATTTCTTAATTCCATTCTATTACTTTTAGATTTATGTGTATTGTTAGATATTACAGTACTGTTGGAGCGAGGAACACAAGCATTTCGCTATACCTGCAATAACATCTGCTAAATATGTGTATGAGAGCAATAACATTTGATTTGATTTGACAATCCGTGTTCTGATCACGTTTGAATCAGCGTGATGTTGTGACCGTGTCGTCTCACCGTGATGACGCCCTTCTCCTGCATGCGTCCCGGGGTGTCGTGGAGGTCTGCGAACTGCACGGCCACCTGGTGGTAGATGGGTAACAGGAACTCCTCCCGCTCCTTCAGTTTGGTCTCCAGCTCCTTCCTCTCTGGCAGGCCCAGCTCTGGGGTACCTGGGGAGGGAGACATGACCAGGAGGGTTACAACACAAACCCAATATTATTCAGTGAGGTCTGATGCAAGCCAGCTGCATACTGAGAACATTCCAAGGACATTATGTCAATGTGACAGCGTGAGCATTTGGGATGGGATACACTTCCTTTATCACTGTATCTGTTCTGTATGACAGTGTGATTGTTTGGGGTAAGCAGCTACTGTCCCATTAGCATTGTCTTGGTTCTATGAGAAATGGTTTAGAGGTAAGATACATTCCCTCCCATTTGCTCAGCATGGGTTATTTATGACCGTACAGCTCAGCTCAGCTCTCAGTATCACTGTCTGTTGTGGTTCAGTGTTATCCAGAATCCCTGGCTGCTGTGCTGCCTGTCAGCAGAGATTGATTTCTGTCAGAGCCAATCGGTCAGCCTCCCCACCACAGCCCCTAGAGGCCCGGCGCTGGCCCATAGCTCTATGGCTTCATGGTGCTCCTGTGAGCCCAGAGGAAAATCAATAGGCCGGGTTGGGTGGGAGGACGGGGCGAGGTGGGGAGGAGAGGGAGACAGCAGGCCCTGCTGATTGATCTGGCCCTGCCGTGATTGACACATCTCCCCAGGGAACAGAGCAGGGACGATACAATCATCCTCAGATAAAGAACAAGAGTGACAGGGAATTACAGCAGATGCACGCACGCACACACACGTGCCCCGCTAGATATTATCATTCCTCCCTCACAGAGCGATACAGAGGGAGAGAAAGTATTAATAAAGCTCGAGGACTCACCCAGTCTCTCTGCCAGGCCCAAGTAGACAGGGTCCACCCTCCTCATGGTCTTCACCAGGTCCTTCTTCCTAAACTTGATCTCTACCGTCCCCTCTGGCTCCAACACTCCACCACTGTGGAGCAGAGAAGAGAGGGATTTATAAAGAAGTCAGTCTCTACATAGTATCCTAACGTCACTGATCTGAGCATACATCAAACCACATCAAAATTCGTTGAACGTCTAAACAGTGACTTAGTGGATGGAAGTCAAACTCACCGACTGTCTTTGTCAGCATACATCTCCATGTGGCGGGGGTTGATGGTGGGGTCTATGACCACCCAGGACCCCCCTCTCAGCTCAGCCTGGGGAGGGATGTACACCAGAACAGGCTGGCGGTACTCCCTCAGCCCATCCACGATGTAGGCCCCAAACTTCAGCACCTGGTCATACATATCTGACGGAGGCACAGGAGAGGAATTTGATATGAGACTGAAAACAGTATGAAAAATGTATGCCCTCACTAACTGTAAGTCGCTCTGGATAAGAGCGTCTGCTAAATGACTAAAATGTAAATGTGAAACCCACAGACACCGGTATAACTGACAGATATATAAACATCCGTTCTCTGGTACCTTTCATGCCTCCAGAGAAGCCCCTCCAGTTGGCGAACACCATGAGAGGGAGGCCCTCGCGATTCAGATCCTTGATGGCCTGCGCTGTCTTAAACGCTGAGTCAGGGAACCATACCTGGCCTGCCTGCTGGATGATCTGAGAGCAGGACATAAAGGGTTACTAGTGATCATGTGTTTCTGTGAGTGTTCATGTGGGTATACATGTATTGGGACACAGGCTAGTGTATATTAGGAGGAACTTACTTTGGCTTCAGAGTCCAGGTTTGCTGGATCGGCTGGGATTGACAGCTCCACTGATCTGGTTTCCACAGCAACCACTCCAGTAGGGATGCCACCCAGCCTGTGAGAGAGCAGAGGGTCACATCAGGATACACAACTATGCACCCCTGGGGGCTGATTGGGCAGGCGTTAGAGGTCAGACAGGTCAACGTGTGAGGTTAAGATGGGTGAGCTAGCTATGTGAAAGGGAAAGGGGGATACCTAGTCAGTTGTACAACTGAATGCATTCAACTCAAATGTGTCTTCCGCATTTAACCCAACCCCTCTGAATCAGAGATCAGGCAGGAGGGGGTTTCAGTACTGGAAAATGTAGATGGACTTGCATGACCACATTATTTTATAAACAGCGGAATGATCAGATAGACCATTTAACACATTTCCTGCACGGCTCACATACATCCTGTTCTAGAACTACATACATTCTAAACAAATGATGTTGTGACCAAGATTACCCTTGAGAGATAGACTTGGTAATGGTCTGGGGCCTCATTTCTAAACATTGCATACGTACAAATATACCCCAAAACATGCATGTGCCAGCTTTCCCGCAAAAGTTGTCATTTATAAAAACTGAACTTGGCGTGAGAATGTCCTTTTCTCCACGCAAACTTTAGACCATGCGTACGTACAAGTATTTTTTTGCAAGCAGGCAAGTAAGTATTTTGTGCAAATGGATATGATAAGCTTATTCATAAGAACAAGATGCAGCCATTTGCTTTTAGTGAGAAGAGCGAAAATAATTAGACATAGGAATCTTTTCCTATTTATTTTCATAACCATTGCAGAATAAATTCCTCACCTTTTCTGGCCGTGATGGGTTAGCATCTTGAAGTAGTCATACAACAAATTACCATGCACAGCTCTCATCTAATTGGGCCTAGTAGCCAAGTTAACAGATAGGCTATGTATTTCAGGTTTTGCTGTATGCCATCCCATAGGACAGTTGATCTTTTGATCTGATGCATGTATGCTACTATTGTTGGTAACCTACTGTACATTTTATTTTATGAGCAGCCTAGACAATGTTTCAGAATTCATGGGCGGTCCAGCATATTAGGTTGGGGGAGGGAGGGAAACATTGTTGAATTCAAACATTCTGCAGACAGAGCCACAACAATTTGCCATTGTTTTTTCTTTCAGAAACTGTCACAGTCCTTCACCAAATACAGCATAAATTACTGCAAAAGATTAAAACATTCTGCCAAAGGGGCCTCCCGAGTGGTGCAGCGGTCTAAGGCACTGCATCGCAGTGCTTGAGGCGTCACTACAGACCCGGGTTCGATCCCAGGCTGTCACACAACCGGCCGCGGCACACAATTGGCCCAGCATCATCCGGGTTAGGGGAGGGTTTGGCCGGGGGGGGGCTTTACTTGGCTCATCATGCCATAGCGACTCCTTGTGGCAGGCCGGGTGCCTGCAGACTGACTTTGGTCGTCAGTTGAACAGTGTTTCCTTCGACACATTGGTGCAGCTGGCTTCCGGGTTAAGCGGACAGGTGTTAAGGAGCGCGGTTTGTCGGGTCATGTTTCAGTGGACCATGACTCGACCTTCACCTCTCCCGAGCCCGTTGGAGAGTTGCAGCGATGAGACAAGATCATAATTGAAATTGGGAGGAAAAAATACATTCTGCCAACACAGTAAATAAACTGGTAGCTTATGTAAAAGATGTGACAGTCTGGGTATAGGCTACAGTATTGCTGTGTGATAGGCGCGTGACATCATAGCCTATTTAATCCTATACCAAGGCAGGAGATAGAAACCCAATCATCTATTGATAAGCAAAAATTTTGAACAACAATTTGTCTTTTGCATAGAAGTGTGGGCTGTAGCATTTACTTTTAAATAGTTTCGAACATACAATCAATCAAGTGTTTGGCACTCGCTATAGGCAGCATGCATGTTTAGTTCGAAAAAGTCACTGTAAAATATGAAAACATTCTGCCCACACCTCTACAGAAATGTGATAAAAATTGCCATTGCTCTTTCTTTTAGAAACTGCCATGGTCTAATGCCAATAGTTCCAAATTATACAGCAAATACAGGGCGTTTTGTCACCATAAAAGGTTCATGGCGGAGTTATAATGCTCGTTCACGCACACAGTTTCATGACATGTCTGATTTATAATGGAAAACACGCGTATACAAAGCGTGCGGCAAGTTTATAAATCTCAATATTTTTATATGTACGTATTCTTCTAAAAAAATGGTGCATGCAGAAATGTAGTGTGAAAATTATGCACCAGTTATAAATGAGGCCCCTGGTATGTTTATCAAAGGACTATAGCGTGTCTATATTGCTTAAAAACAGTGGAGTGATGTGGTTCCTTACCTGGCTCTGCCCACCACCACACTCTGAGCCCACGGCTGCATGATCTCTGAGAACGAGCCATGATCGAAGAACCCACTCTGCCACGGCCCCTTTGGAGCTGCAGAGAGAGAGAGCGAGAGAGGAGGAGAGGGAGAGTTTAAATAATTTATTATTACAAAGTAAACATTTGTAAATAAGAAATAAAACATTCCGTTACTTGGCAGAAAAATGCTTTTTTCCCTTCAGATTCTACACTCCTGTCATATCCATGAGGGCAAAAACAGTGTTTTTTCTTTTTAAACAGAAATCTCTAATCTTGTCAGGTCCCATGACGGATGAGGCTGTAAAGAGCCTAGCTCAGCTCTCCTGCTCCTGGCAGAGTGAGCAAGACAGGGCTAGTCTAAGAGGTTACCATTCAATTAAGCCTCCCCACTCATCACAACTAAAGACATGAACTGGTCTCTCCTCACACCGCACCGCCCTACCGGCCCCAATCTCTCCTTCTGCCCAAAGTTGTAATTACACTGATATGGAATCTGCTCGGGCCTGACCCTGCATGTATAACACCAGCCATCCATTCCCCTGCTATCTCTCTCTCTTCATCCACCCAGCTAGAATGATGCTCAGGGTTCACCGTGTCTCTCAGTGTGTGGAGAGCCTATAACCCTCTCTAACAAACAGGAATTAGTTTAACCCCTGACCTCAGGGAGATCTGCCTGAAATGATCATAGCGCAAATCGCAGGCCAACCTTTAAATGACACTCAGACTAAATTGAAGTATGAAGAGCTGCTGTTTCAACACCTGCTGATGCAGCATTACTGTGACTGGAGGAGAGGATGAATGACTACAAGTGAGTGATTATTATGATAGGAGAGAATTATGAAGATCCTTTATTGCACAGCAATGGAAATATTAGATAGGTAGGTGATGAGCGATGACTGTGGCACTGAGTCTGCATTATGTTGCAAGTGCACAATGTGGTAAGTGAAAAGTAGTTGCTTCTTGTTTGTGGAGTACTGTAAATGTTCATCTCTGAGAGGAAGGAAGGAGGGTACTCACTCTGGCTGGGGCGTCCTGCCAGCATCCAGCGGGGGTCATAGGGGGCCTTGGTGGGAATAAACTCCACCAGCCGGTCTATGGGGTCCTTGGCATTGATGATGGGCACAGAACTAGATCGGTCCTGAGAGGGGGGGACATGTAAACATTGACTCTGCATTTAACACAGCTTCACTGAGAAGCTAACAGTGTAAAGGTACATTTGCATTAGATAAGCCTAAATGGATGGACAATGGATTAAATGCTGATAAGAGCTGGTGCTAACCTTGGGCATGTAGGAGAGCCAGTGCAGTAGCATGTGGACTCCCTCAAAGTCATCACACACAGTGCTGTGGGTCACACCGTTGTTGTGCATGATCTGAATCCCACCCAGCTGGTTGTTGGAGGTGTACACCTCTCTACCCAGCACCTGGGGAAAGAACAAGATGGGGGTGATGTGATGTCATATTCTGTTTACCATTCGTGATTTCTTCCATAGTCATGTGTCAAACCAAACGAAACCAAACCATGTTAGCCGATTTCCCTACAAACTACTAGCTGAGAGACCACCAACAATATTTAGACATTAGGTATGGGTAGGTAATGGCTACCCATTCTTCTCACTACAGGGAATAGCTCAACCCTCTGAGGCTGGGGATGGAAGGTGGTGTCACCAGGGCCCTGGTCCCTGGGGCTGTGGATCAATAGGATCCCACACACAGACCTATCTCTCAGGTGACAGGGACCCTGCTGCTCACCACCGTACCTTGGCCTCGTCAATACTGTCGATCGGTGGCCAGGGATCACTATCAAAGCATTCACTGGGCGCCACGGGCACCTGGCGCTCTCCCAGGCGGCCGCGTTATTTGTAACCTCCAGAGTGAATTAATACCTGAGATTTGTCCTTCCTGACACTCTATCCACTCACACTATTGACAGGAGCCATGACAAAGAGCTGCCCGCCTGCACTGCACACTGCCAGTTTATGAGCACCCACACGCATAGAAAGACAAGCACGCGCACACACACGCTCACACACACACACACAATAGCACGTGTATGAGACTGCCTGTATGAGTGTGTGTATATTGGTTTATTGTGCGTGTCTCCCGGTGTGAGAGGCTAATGAAGGATGGCATGGAGGCCACTGAACTCATTTTGGCGTCCAAACTGCTCCTGTGACCCGCCGGACCCATTAACCTCCCCGCCCCCGCCACACACACAGGGGCGGGCGGCCGCTCAAAGGACACTGCTCGGTAAAACACAGAGAGGTGCTCGTTGCTCACTCTCAGCTCTCACCTCTTCGGCCATCATTTACTTTCTTTATTACCATTAATGGTTATGTCCCTGGCTACAAATCCTGGGCGCTCTCCTAAAGCTGTCAGGACAGCCCGCGGCCCCGGCCAGCATTGCAGTCACCTTGACAGGCAGACGCAGGGCCTGTGTGCCACCGGGCTGGGCCTGGGTTCATTAAGATTCCACAGCAGAGGGAGAGGAGAGAGGGAGGGACATAGGCCCACTGGGATATTTGTGCCAGTAGTTACTATCCAGCCACCATACAAATAGGAGAAAGATGTCCATCAGTGAATTAAATGACTGTATCAAGATGTGTGTACGTCCTCTTCATACGGCTTTGGTGAACCAGGGAGTCTATGGGGATATAATATGTGGGTTATAGTGAATGTCTTTTTTTTTTTTTGCCATGGCTACTGCTGAATGGATGGACCATCATTGTGAATGGACACATTCAATTGTGACACATCCATTTGATAATGTTACAGTAAGTAAAAAAAAAAGGAAACTATAGATTTACTGCCAATGTGGAAAATTGGGAACCATCGACTTGATATGTTATAGTAAAAAAAAAGAATGAAGGAAAACTACAAATTTACTGCGAAATGGATACATCTGTTAGTTTTCAATAAAAAATGTATATGATACATTTTCCACATTTACTGTCACACACACTGTAACCGACACAATCTCCTGACATTTCTCTAGCAACCAGCATCCAAAAACGCCCGCGCACACACGGGCGTGCTTGCAGCAAAACCTGCAAATGGAAACGTGCATGTAGTTGTGTTTTGTCATGCGCAAATTTGGAATGTAATTTGGAATGGAGTCATGTTAATGCAGAGACAGGGAGGAGAGATGGAGGGAGTGGAGACGGAGGGAGAGAGGGATGGAGGAAGCGGTGGGTAGTCAGTGGTCATGGAGCACAGAGAGAGAAAACAATCTGCCTTAGCAAAACTTTTCATTCTGATTGGAGACAAATGATATGGGTGTCCTTCTCCCCAGCAGCAGCCTCAGGCGTCACGTTGCCATTTCTATGCAAATAACAACTTCACGCTTCTCTTTCTATTATTCCACCAGGAGCTGCAGCAGTATGACTGGGGAGATGAGAGGAGGGGGGAGGCGAGGGGAGTGGAGGGAGTTTCAACCACAGAACAAGGGAGAAAAGGGCCTGATCACTGAGCTGGAAAAATGTACACAGCATGAGAGAAATAGAGGATCAGAAAACACCATTATCATTTGTTTTCTTAGATTCAGATGTGACACCATCTTTCTGCCTCCTAGTTAAGAGGGAGCTGTCCGTTTTATTGTTCACTCTTAAGGGATATTTCCTACAGTTGAAGTCGGAAGTTTACATACACTAGGTTGGAGTCATTAAAACTCATTTTTCAACCACTCCACACATTTCTTGTTAACAAGCTATAGTTTTGGCAAGTCGGTTCGGACATCTACTTTGTGCATGACACAAGTAATTTTTCCAACAATTGTTTACAGACAGATTATTTCACTTATAATTCACTGTATCACAATTCCAGTGGGTAAGAAGTTTACATACAATAAGTTGACTGTGCCTTTAAACAGCTTGGAAAATTCCAGAAAATGATGTCATGGCTTTAGAAGCTTCTGATAGGCTAATTGACATCATTTGAGTCAATTGGAGGTGTACCTGTGGATGTATTTCAAGGCCTACCTTCAAACTCAGTGCCTCTTTGCTTGACATCATGGGAAAATCAAAAGAAATCAAGCCAAGACCTGTGTAGACCTTTACAAGTCTGGTTCATCCTTGGGAGCAATTTCCAAACGCCTGAAGGTACCACGTTCATCTGTACAAACAATATTATGCAAGTATAAACACCATGGGACCACGCAGCTGTCATACCTCTCAGGAAGGAGACGCGTTCTGTCTCCTAGAGATGAACGTACTTTGGTGCGAAAAGTGCAAATAAATTCCAGAACAACAGCAAAGGACCTTGTGAAGATGCTGGAGGAAACAGGTACAAAAGTATCTATATCCACAGTAAAACGAGTCCTATATCGACATAACCTGAAAGGCCGCTCAGCAAGGAGAAGCCACTGCTCCAAAACCGCCACAAAAAAGCCAGACTACGGTTTGCAACTGCACATGGGGACAAAGATCGTACCTTTTGGAGAAATGTCCTCTGGTCTGATGAAACAAAAATAGAACTGTTTGGCCATAATGACCATCGTTATGTTTGGAGGAAAATGCTTGCAAGCTGAAGAACACCATCCCAACCGTGAAGCACGGAGGTGGCAGCATCATGCTTTGCTGCAGGAGGGACTGGTGCACTTCACAATATAGATGGCATCATGAGGAAGGAAAATTATGTGGAAATATTGAAGCAATATGTCAAGACATCAGTCAGGAAGTTAAAGCTTGGTCGCAAATGCATCTTCCAAATGGACAATGACCCCAAGCATACTTCCAAAGTTGTGGCAAAATGGCTTAAGGACAACAAAGTCAAGGTATTGGAATGGCCATCACAAAGCCCTGACCTTAATCCTATAGAAAATGTGTGGGCAGAACTGAAAAAGCGTGTGCGAGCAAGGAGGCCTACAAACCTGACTCAGTTACACCAGCTCTGTCAGGAGGAATGGGCCTAAATTCACCCAACTTATTGTGGGAAGCTTGTGGAAGGCTCCCCGAAATGTTTGACCCAAGTTAAACAATTTACAGGCAATGCTACCAAATACTAATTGAGTGTATGTAAACTTCTGACCCACTGGGAATGTGATGAAAGAAACAAAAGCTGAAATAAATCACTCTCTACTATTATTCTGACATTTCACATTCTTAAAATAAAGTGGTGATCCTAACTGACCTAATACAGGGAATTTTTACCAGGATTAAATGTCAGGAATTGTGAAAAACTGAGTTTAAATGTATTTGGCTAAGGTGTATGTAAACTTCCGACTTCAACTGTATCTATTCAATAGCATTCCATCTCTACAGTATAACACAAATACACACACACACACACATCACTTTGTCCTCTTCCTCAAATTAACTGCAAAATAAATGGCATGCTCAACTAATTCCATATTAATAGTGAAATTCCATATTAAAATGCAGATGCGTTAATTGCATGAACTCAGGAACAATCTATTTGGGTCACAGACGACGGAGCACAGTGCAAAAACACACATTAACATCTCGCCTATTCTCTTTAAAAAAACAACAGGACAATTAAGAGTATTAAAAGACCTTTACTGTATCTGTTTTATAAATGGTTAACTTAATAACGTGTAGTCTTGTTGTTAGTGATGCATGGGGGTGCTACAGCTGACCTCCTATGCTACAGACAAAGAGCTAATGTCCCTATGTAGAAGCTGCACTGCAACGCTGCATCCAGAATAGCTCTCAGTATTTCAGTGAGAGTTTCATGTGCCATGAGGTACAGCCAGGACAGGGGGAATGATGCTGGCCCTTACCTTGTTGAGAGCTCCAGCCCCAGTAAGAATGATGTGGGAGTTTTCCACCTGGATGGTCCTCTGACCCAGCCTGACCAGGTAGGCTCCGATCCCTATAGCTCGACACGTTACCTGGAGAGAGAAGCACACACAGCCTGCTTAGGAAACCACTGGTCAAGTGCATGTCAGTGATCAGGGTAAACCCATTCTTACATCTGCCATCCTCCGCCTCTTAAGAGCAGCACTTAAGTAGTAACTTAGACATGAAAGACTTTAAGTGCGTAGGCAGTTGTGTGTGTAGGTGTGCATGTCAGTACATCCAGTGTGTCGGTGCGTACCAGGTTCATGGTGATGACCTGGTCGTAGGCCAGAGAGGACTCTCCAGCGATCATCCCGGAGCCCTTCAGGTTCTCCACCCCCAGACCATCATCCTTCCCAATGATGTCAGTGATCTTGTACCTGAACAAGGAAAGGCTCTGTCAGACACATCCCACCTCTCTCACTGGACCTCATCACTTCCTCCTTTTCTTTATTCTATGTCTCCCATTGTCCGGGGCTCTTCATGTGTATTCATGCACAGTCCATTGATTCTCTTACAGGTTGTAGATTCAGTTTCTCCGCTGGCCAGTGAGCTGGATGTATTATCTGTATTGAACAGGGTGACAGTGAATAATAATATGGCTGAGGGGTAATGTCTGGACTCACCTGGACTCTCCCTCGTCCTCTATGTGTTCACAGTAAACCGAATTCAGGGCTGACACCTTCTTGTAGTCCTGAGGGGTCAGGTACAGGTACTTGAAGCCCTGTGGAGAGAAACAAAGACTTTGAAGTTGCAGACTGCAACCAATAGTATGTGGACACCCCTTCAAATTAGTGTATAAAATTGAGCACACAGCCATGCAATATCCATAGACAAACATTGGCAGTAGAATGGCCTTACTGAAGAGCTCAGTGATTTTCAACGTGGCACCGTCATAGGATGCCACCTTTCCAACAAGTCAGTTCGTCAAATTTCTGCCCTGCTAGAGCTGCCCCGGTCAACTGTAAGTGCTGTCCATGTGAAGTGGAAACGTCTAGGAGTAACAACAGCTCAGCAGCGAAGTGGTCGGACACACAAGCTCAGAGAACGAGACCGCCGAGTGCTAAAGTGCGTAGCACGTAAAAATTGTCTGTCCTCGGTTGCAACACTCACTACCGAGTTCCAAACTGCCTCTGGAAGCAACGTCAGCACAAGAACTGTTCGTCGGGAGCTTCATGAAATGGGTTTCCATGGCCGAGCAGCCGCACACAAGCCTAAGATCACCATGCGCAATGCCAAGCATCGGCTGGAGTGGTGTAAAGCTCACCGCCATTGGAATCTGGAGCAGTGGAAACGCGTTCTCTGGAGTGATGAATCACGCTTCACCATCTGGCAGTCCGACGGACTAATCTGGGTTTGGCAGATGCCAGGAGAACGCAACCTGCCCCAATGCATAGTGCCAACTGTAAAGTGGTCTGGGGCTGTTTTTCATGGTTCGGGCTAGGCCCCTTAAAGGGAAATCTTAATGCTACAGCATACAATGACATTCTAGACGATTCTGTGCTTCCAACTTTGTAGCAACAGTTTGGGGAAGGCCCTTTTCTGTTTCAGCATGACAATGCCCCCATGCACAAAGCGAGGTCCATACAGAAATGGTTTGTCAAGATCGGTGTGGAGGAACCTGACTGGCCTGCACAGAGCCCTGACCTCAATCCCATCTAACACCTTTGGGATGAATTGGAACACCGACTGCGAGCCAGGCCTAATCGCCCAACATCAGTGCCCGACCTCACTAATGCTCTTGTGGCTGAATGGAAGCAAGTCCCCGCAGCAATGTTCCAACATCTAGTGAAAAGCCTTCCCAGAAGACTGGAGGCTGACCAACTCCATATTAATGCCCATGATTTTGGAATGAGATGTTCGACAAGCAGGTGTCCACATACTTTTGGTTATGTAGTGTACATGGGCAGAGACATCTGCTAACAGAGTCCTACAACACTAATAATCTCCTAATCCAAGTAGAGTTTAAATTCTTCAACAGAACATCTATACCCCAATGCCCCCCTTCTGCCAGCTGACCTTGTAGGGGTCTGCCGTGTCCTGCCAGGCCACATGGAACATGTGTCTGATCTCTTCTGCCAGGCCGATGCGGGCACCACTGTTGGCAGAGATGTAGATGCGAGGGATGCCACTCTCCCTGGACATCTCTGAGGCCTGTAGGAACAGCAGGTCCTCCTGCGGGCCAAACGAACCAATCTTGTGTGTGATGTCATTACTGATCACAATAATCTCACGCCCTGCCGGGTACTCTGGGGTCCTGAGGGTCATCCGCCAGGCCACCATGCCAATCTAGAGGGACACACACAGGTACACATATTAATGTATTATGTAGTGGAGACAATACATATTTCACAGCAAACAAAACAGGGGCATTACTCTTCTATTAATTGACATATGCATAAAGACAATGCCTGGCAAACAGCTACTGAACAATCCTGCCAAAGAAACACAGGGACACCTACAGAATAGAAATGGAACTGCAAGTTTAAAAGGAGTTACTCCTCACCTCGTTCCCTCCTGGTAGACGGTTCATCTGCACCAGCTGTCCCTGTGGGTCCAGGACCAGCTCTGTGAAGGTGAGCAGCTCAGAGGGCAGAGGGCATTTGGGCAGGTGGGCGAAGGCTTGGGTGGACTGCCACAGCTTCTTTAGAGCCTGGAGGAAAGAGGAGCCAGAGAGAGGAGGAGTCAAGGGACTGCTGCTCACTCTTAGTATAACATGCTTACTGTAGAGTAGAGTACTGCAGGGCCCGACAGAGATCATTACGGCAAGGTCGTCATTTTTCATGCTGCGGTTGGGAGCGGCCGGTCAGAGAGATAACTTTGGGATGAAAATATTTTTGTTGTCCCGCAGATTATTTGGAAACGGTCGTCTTTCTGCTTTGTATGCGTTAGCCTACCTATTGTATTAAAAGCACGTCTTTTTCGCATTATTCAAACACTCTCAGAATTTGCTGCTTGAAGTTAATTAGCCTACCTCTCCTCTCCTAGTTGGGCGTGCGAGATCAAGTGCGCCTAGTATGTGTCGTCTCAATGAAATACATTAGGTTGCCTACATGGGCGGAGAAGCACGTGGCAGTTATCTTTCCAAGGAAATGACATTCAATATGATTAGACTGTAGTTAACTAGTGTCTGTCAATAAATATTGATAATGGAAAGAAGTGGAGGGCGCTCAACCGAGGTGAGTCGAGGTGCAATCGAAAAATATGATCATCATTGAAAAGGAAAAAGCACAATGCGCGCAAAGGTTACCATGGTGAGCGAGCGCTGCACCTTTTCATTATCAATAAGTATTGATTACCCATATTTGTCTCTGCCTGCAATTCGTCCTCCTAAAAGGTAGGCTATATCCTATATGCAAAACATAGCTCAAGACAAAGTGCAAGTGTGCGCTCTCATCATTCTTGCTGCTTCTAGTTCAGTAGCCATAAACGCAAGATCAGGAACGCGTGTGGTCTCAATGAAATAGAGTAGGCTATAGCCTATACATGGGCGGAGAAGCACGGGGGCAGTTATCTTTCCAAGGAAATGTACTTCCTAAATATGATTAGGCTACAGTTTACTAAATTGCCTAGACATAAATATTGATCACCCATATTTGTCTCCGTCTGAAAATCACCCCACTCCTAAAAGGTAGGTTATAAAAATAGCTCAAGAGAAAGTGCAAGTCTCTCCAACTCTGCTCTCTTCAAACTACATCTAGCCTATTGGCTGATATAGCCCAGTAATACCGATAGCCTAATATAACGGGCCACAGAAGAATCTCTGGTAATTTAACCTATTTCTTAGGTTATTTTTGCGCATTTTGATATTGCCTTTAGGGCGCAAAATTGCTGCGACCATGGCTGGCCAGGGAGCTGCGTCACATACGCCTAAAATAATATTGCGGGACTGGAGTTGGGTTCGGGACCAGTTCTTGCAGTAGAGGGTGGGGGTCAGACAGAAAGCCAGCAGGTGCGGGCGGGAGTGGGAAGAATAAATCAGTCCCGTACAGACCTCTACTGTGGAGAGATAACACGCAGGGTTGAGGTCAATTCCATTTAAATTCAGTCAATTCAGGGGAGACATTTGTATTTAATAAATTGGAAATGTCCCCTTATTTTACTATGTGAGATCTTCATTTAATGCATTGGATTTCAATTAACTTCCTGGATTGACCGAGTTGAAATGCAATTGACCTCAAACATGATAGTATGTTTTTATGTACACCATCAACGGAGACCACTGTGAGCCGTTGTGTCGAGGTCCATACCTGTCTGACCATCTCAGGGAAGTCGTAGACGTAGGTGGTTCCCAGGGACTGGGCCTGGAAGCGTTTGGACTGCAGCAGGTCCTTGGTCACATAGGGGGTGTTGATGAGCATGCCATGCAGAGGACCCTGCTTGTCCCCATAAGCCTGGAACATGATCTGAAGGAGAGAGGACACAGAGTCACTCACCACACACGGATACTAGCTGCCCTTTGCAACACACATATCTACAGAGAACACAGTACACAATATGTAATGTAATGAAGACAGATATCCGACATGGAGCGTATTCCAAGAAACATGAAACGGTGACAATGCTGACCAGAGCTGTGGATTCAGTTATATCTGCAATAGGAGAACATGAAGTCATGTTCTTTACCATCCCTATCAGCTGTTCCGTCTGATTAGGTCCTTTGACCAGACCTGTTAACCTGAGCTGTGTCACATCACATTAGAGACATATCGACTCCTCAGAATGAGAACACTGTTTCTCTTGTGCTTCACACAATAAAGTCATTTTGGAAGATAAAAGGAGTTAATCTACCACATCTGGCTATTGAGACATGTTAGGGGTCCATGAGAACAAGGTAAGAATGGGCCTGGCCACGCCTGTGTTAAGTGTTAATGAATAAGGCTGAGCACAATGCACCGGATCATCACTCAACTCAGCGTCATCTACCAGCTCCAAAATAGAACCCAAATTGAATTTCATACTAATAAGGCACCTGCCCAGAAAAACAAATGGGAAGTGTTACAGTTCATTATTTCTCGCATCGTAGTAGTAGGGGCATTATTTTTTAACACTCTTAGCTACCTGCATATGCTCTCTGCCAATGACTGTTTGACTTATGGAACATTTACCCTCGTATTGCAATGGAATGGGATGATATATAGATGGATGCAACTTACCTGTTCTCCTATATAAAGGAAAATATCATGATCACTGCTAGTCTTGTCCAACAGGCTAGAGGCTGGCCAGACCACTTAAAGAACCCTCAGCTCCACTTCACACAGTAGACTGACTGATCCACAGTTCGCATGTCATATATTTCTTAATTAAACTTCAAAATACTTGAGCATGAACCAAGAGTTGCCCATTAAGATGCATTCTGGGAGCTGAGGGTTCTGTGTGAGGCTGCTTCCCCTGCCTGTGATTGCTTGGGAGTGTGGGCCGTGAGGGATGAAAGACGTGCGAGTGCCCCACCTGTCGGTCTTTGGGCCCCACCTGTCCCGTACGGGAGTCGGTGACCTCCTTGTACAGGCTGATGTCCAGGTAGTAGCCTGACTCGTTGGTGAGGAACAGGCGGATGGGGATCTGTTTGCCCGTGGGCGTCAGCCGGATGTTGATCTTCAGCTCCGCCTGGAGGACCCGGAGCTTCCACAGCCTACTGCCGTAACGCATCACCATGGAGCGCACTGACTCCTCAATCTGAACATGGGCACATAGAGGTTACTAATAAAGCATATACAATACACACAACACCAAAACACATCACTCCATGTACAGTGCACAAACACAACGTACACGTGAACAATGAACACAGGGTACGTACAGATCTTGGGTGTGCTGCCACTGACCTTGGAGGGGTCCATGATGACGGTGGGAACAAAGTTGAGGAAGATGTGGTTGCAGTCAGTTCGTACGGTGGTGTTGTTGAAGGCCACCTCCAGCTCGTCCATGGCCTCCAACAGCAGACGCTCTGCCTCGTTGTGGAGGTACTCAAAAGACGCCTCCTGTAGACAAAGGACAGGAGCAGAGGTCAGAGGGGCACGTTTTCACATACACACAAACTGAACAGGTGTATTAAATCACTCACACACACACACACAGGCATGTAAGTAGTGTGTCACTATCGCTCTCACCTTGGTGACCAGGTCTGAGTGACGGATGATGGCCCGGACAAAGAAGCGGTAGTCGGTGACCTCTGTTCCCACCTCCACGCGGGCAGCGCCCAGGTACAGGTGCATCTTGTGGTTGGCACAGGGGATGGCGGTCAGAGCAAAGTTACGCATGCGGTTGAGCTCCAGCTGGAAGGCCAGCGCTGGCTCCAAGTGACGGTAGATCCTGTCCTCCTCAAACTAGACACACAGGGGGACAATCAGTTACACAGGAAGACGCAAGACACCGTCACACACAGCAGGACAGTCACGCACAGCAAGATACTGTCATACAAACCAATTGAAGGTTCAAGGAATGGGAATGAATTTTCCTCAAGGCCTTTACCAGTTAGGCTGCCCTACCATCATCCAATTGGCTGTTTCAGGAGCATTGGGTTTGTATAAGACTAGAGGGTGCCCGCCAGCCATACACTGCATTAAGTAAATGAAATCAAAAGCAATCTCAGCCTGCTAATGGGTGTCATTTCTCTTAAATGGGGGACATAATTAAATAGTTAATTACGGTAATGAGTTTTGGTGGTGCCATTGTAGTGAGACTATCAGGGGCCTAGGCAGGGGAAGAGCCACCATTGATCATAATGGAGTGACTTTCAGTGCCAACTAAGGGGTGAGCAAGGAAGGAGGGAATGTACTTTTCTGCAACCATCTTAGTCAAATTTCCTCACCTCTATTGTTGCCATCATGTGAAATTGACACTTGGTTAGTTGACACTTGCTTAGCTGTTCCGCTGTAACTCTAGTCTACACATTGAGAAGCGTGGTCATTTGGGCTCATCTTTCATCTAAGTTATACATTCAGTCTGAGTGTTAGCACTTCAAATATGAATTCCCTTATCTTTTTGGGATGGATTGAACCTGTTCAGTGACTACTATCCCTGAGCAGACTATTACTGGTTATTTGATGGTAGCTCATAAAGTCAGTGTTCATATTGACACACAGACAGTGTGAAGACACGCACCTTGTCTCTGGACCGGAAGGTGAAGAACTTGGGGAACTCCCTCTGTGTGAGAGACAGACAGGTGAGGAGAGAGTACAGTTACACAAACAGATTCACATGTTGCGAAGAACACACATTGTCAACCTACCAGTTCTACTGGTTAATACAGAGTAAGAGAGAGTTAGGGCTTTGAGTCCAGGATTTCAAGAATCCCTGCTATGCTGCAACTAAGTTCCAGAATCAGCTAGACTAAAGGTAGACATGACCTCTAGAGAATAGAATGACTGCAGGTGAAAATGAGTGACATTCTAACAACACTAAGTGGTTACATTTCCTTCTACGGTTCTACATTTCTCCCTCAATGAGCTGTGATGAGCGCTATGTGAATTGCTGTGACAGTGAGGAGGAACACTATGGCATCGGTCTGTGATCAGGAAGAGCCTGTTTAACATTCAACAGCCCTGATCTCTTCCCATTTGTGCTGATGTCTGAGGTTGTATTCTCCCAAACTGCCTATTCACATAATGACAGACAGTGACAGGCAGCAGGGGAGCAGCGACAGCTAATCTAATGAATAAAACATTCTCTTTTCACAGGGAGTGATTTGTATTTCTGAACGCTCTAGCTTGAAGCCTGATTGTCAGGTTTGGCTTTGAGGCTCGCACCCCACTTGGCCAAACAATACCGGACTAATTGCAAACACTCATCAACTCAATCTGTATATAATGACAGGACAGTTGTGTATTAGTCTGAGGCACTAATGCCCACTACAAGCCTGTATATAGGACTGATTTGATGACAACACAATGGTGTTAGCATAACAGAGAATACAGGATTTATTATGTGTGAATACACTGGTCAGTGTACTCAGAGGAACTGAGTGAGTCTCTAATGTAGGAGGGCCACACCAATGGCAGTGATTAGCTCTCATCAGAGCCTGTTCTTCTCTTGTCAAAAGAAAGGGCATCATTCAGAGGGCTGACGCAGGGAGAGAGAAGGGAACCTGGCATTTACCCAAATGTCTTTAGTCTCAAATGCCCTCATTATCTCCCTGAAGCCAACCAAAAGCTACTTCGAGTGGTCCAGGGAAAGAGTTGACAATACAGGAAGACAAACTCTACTGTTCCACAGTTATCATCCACATCTTCCCACTACTCACATGAAACCTCTGGTCCACCTCACAGTTGACTGCCTTCCTGAAATCCTGTCAGCACAAACCCCACAGCAAAGGCAAGACATGGATACAGAGAGGGACAGGAGACAGAGAGAGAAAAGAGAGAGACAGAGAGCAAGCAAAACAGCCAAATTTGAGATACAAACGATGGTCAAATTACAGGCCATTCCAAATTAAACGTGTGACTCTCTCGTGCCGTCTGGATGTCTGTAGAGCCAACGTGCATCATTGTGATTAAGATAAGATAGTTGATGGTGATTGGAAGAGAGTTGGTTAGAGATCTGAGGTTAGAGTAGGGGATTGGGAGTCCTAGCGCTCACCTTCTGAGCTACCAGGAAGGTCAGCCTGCGGATGCCATGTTCAAACAGCAGGGATTTCTGGGGGAATAAGACACAGGAAGAGGAAGTGTGAGCGACTGAGGTGTCCAGTTGTACTTCCTGAAAGGCTCATCCTAAACATCTTACCTTTGTCTGGGTGAACTCCCGGAACATGGCAGCCAGGCCGTCGTCATCGATGTCACTGTCAGTCTTGATGGCCACGTTGAGAATGTGAACGGGCTCGTCTTGGATACTCTGGGTCACACAAACACATGCAGGCAAAACATCAGTCATACAATTCAGAGAGAAATTATCTATTGCGACTATATGAAGAACAGGAAGGTAATTCTACTTTGATGCCATGCATTGAACAAAGGGCTTTCTTAGTCACAATACTCTGTAGTGTTACAATACACATCAGAATCAGTACTAGCGGACAGTTCTGACCTTGGTGTCCTCCTCTCCATAGAGCACAGGGTTCCCTCCCTCTGGGAAGGTGGGGCTGGGAGGAGGAGAGTCAGAGAAACAGCTCATCACGTCTTTAATGTTCCTGATGGAGAGGAAAGGATCCTGGTTAGACACCACACACAGACACACACACTTGAGGTAATTTCTCAGTATTACATCTCCAATTCAATAACACCATTTCCCAACGTGGGACAATAATAAAAGTCATAATGTAATGATTTTGAAAAGGTCAAAATTGCCCAGCCTTCACCTGGTGAACTCCTGGAAGGAGCGGAAGGAGACCATGGCTCCCATGCGCTGGCAGGGTGGGGTAAAGGAGGTGTCCAGGAGGACGTCGCTCACACTGCCCACGTGGACCATGCCGTAGTGGTTCAGGTTAGACGAGAACGACATCCTGGGATCACAACAGACAGCCATTAGACCGGGGTCCTGCAGCACACACACATTCACTCACTCACCCACCCACCCTTTCACTCACTCATTCACTCACTCAGTAGCCCAGAGCTGGGCCAGAGCAGGGAGGAGGGCAGAATCCATTTCTGGCCCATAGGAGAGTCACCTTTAAGAGCCCCCCACCAACCAGCAGTATTTAATATATCTGTGATAAGTTGCTGGGACAGAAGGAACATTCTGACTCCTCATTCACTTCCATACTAACACTAATACAGCATAGTGTTCTCACAGAGAACAGTGAATGAGGATCCGAATATAAAAACTGAATATGCATCTTATAGATCTGGATGTACTGCTCACGGAGTAGCCCAGCAGCAGTATTTACAGTTGAAGTCGGAAGTTTACATACACCTTACCCAAATATATTTAAACCTAGTTTTCCACAATTCCTGACATTTAATCCTAGTAAAAATTCCCTGTATTAGGTCAGTTAGGATCACCACTTTATTTTAAGAATGTGAAATGTCAGTATAATAGTAGGGAGAATTATTTATTTCAGCTTTTATTTATTTAACCACATTCCCAGTGGGTCAGAAGTTTACATACACTCAATTAGTATTTGGTAGCATTGCCTGTAAATTGTTTAACTTGGGTCAAACGTTTCGGGGAGCCTTCCACAAGCTTCCCACAATAAGTTGGGTGAATTTTGGCCCATTCCTCCTGACAGAGCTGGTGTAACTGAGTCAGGTTTGTAGACATCCTTGCTCACACACGCTTTTTCAGTTCTGCTCACACATTTTCTATAGGATTGAGGTCAGGGCTTTGTGATGGCCACTCCATTACCTTGACTTTGTTGTCCTTAAGCCATTTTGCCACAACTTTGGAAGTATGCTTAGGGTCATTGTCCATTTGAAAGACCCATTTACAACCAAACTTTAACTTCCTGGCTGATGTCTTGAGATGTTGCTTCAATATATCCACATAATTTTCCTTCCTCATGATGCCATCTATTTTGTGAAGTGCACCAGTCCCTCATGCAGCAAAGCACCCCCACAGCATGATGCTGCCACCCCCGTGCTTCACGGTTGGGATGGTGTTCTTCGGCTTGCAAGCTACTCCCTTTTTCCTCCAAACATAACGATGGTCATTATGGCCAAACAGTTCTATTTTTGTTTCATCAGACCAGAGGACATTTCCCCAAAAAGTACAATATTTGTCCCCATGTGCAGTTGCAAACCGTAGTCTGGCTTTTTTATGGCGGTTTTGGAGCAGTGGCTTCTTCCTTGCTGAGCGGCCTTTCAGGTGACGTCGATATAGGACTTGTTTTACTGTGGATATAGATACTTTTGTACCTGTTTCCTCCAGCATCTTCAAAAGGTCCTTTGCTGTTGTTCTGGGATTGATTTGCACTTTTTGTTCATCTCTAGGAGACAGAACGCGTTTCCTTCCTGAGCGGTATGACGGCTGCGTTGTCCCATGGTGTTTAGACTTGCGTACTATTGTTTGTACAGATGAACGTGGTACCTTCAGGCGTTTGGAAATTGCTCCCAAGGATGAACCAGACTTGTGGAGATCTACAATTTTTTTTCTGAGGTCTTGGCTTGATTTATTTTGATTTTCCCATGATGTCAAGCAAAGAGGCACTGAGTTTGAAGGAAGGCCTTGAAATACATCCACAGGTACACCTCCAATTGACTCAAATGATATCAATTAGTCTACCAGAAGCTTCTAAAGCCATGACATCATTTTCTGGAATTTTCCAAGCTGTTTAAATGCACAGTCAACTAAGTGTATGTAAACTTCTGACCCACTGGAATTGTGATACAGTGAATTATAAGTGAAATAATCTGTCTGTAAACAATTGTTGGAAAGATTACTTGTGTCATGCACAAAGTAGATGTCCTAACCGACTAGCGAAAACTATAGTTTGTTAACAATACATTTGTGGAGTGGTTGAAAAATTAGTTTTAATGACTCCAACCTAAGTGTATGTAAACTTCCGACTTCAACTGGAAATGCTAAGAGGTAGATTATGTGAAAGAAGAGCACATATCTGTATAATGTTAGTGAACATGGAAGCATTGTACATTTTCCCTCGGCCAAAAATAGTAGAAAGACCCAGTTTCCCCAGGTATTTTTAGTATTCAGAGGTCCTCCTCTCCCGTCCACACAGAGGCCAAGTCCTCTTTTAGAGAGGCCCAGAAGATAGCCCATTGAGTTAGCTCACAGAATGTTATATAGCCTAGAGTCTCTATGGGCCCCAACCTGTCCACAGAGTAATCTGTATCTGGAGGTTTATTCTCCTCTGTTTTAGCATCATCCTTTGTTTTATCATCCTGTGCTTTAGGATCCTGTTTGTTACTGTCCACAGACACAGGCTTAATGTCCCGAGTCCGAAGACGGGGCAGGGGCTGGGAAGACAGTCTCCTGAGAGGACAGGACAGCAGCAAGCAGCACATTCAGAACACAACTAGCACAATGCAAAACAGGACATTTCACACAGAAATATTTGAGAATATTGTTACAGAATATTATATAGTAACCTACATCTTTTACATTTTACATTACATTTTAGTCATTTAGCAGACGCTCTTATTCAGAGCGACTTACAGTTAGTGAGTGCATACATTATAATTTTTTCATACTGGCCCCCCGTGGGAATCGAACCCACAACCCTGGCGTTGCAAACGCCATGCTCTACCAACTGAGCTACATCCCTGCCAGCCATTCCCTCCCCTACCCTGGACGACGCTGGGCCAATTGTGCGCCGCCCCATGGGTCTCCCGGTCGCGGCCGGCTACGACAGAGCCTGGATTCGAACCAGGATCTCTAGCGGCACAGCTAGCACTGCGATGCAGTGCCTTAGACCACTGCGCCACTTTGACTCCCCATTTCCAGAGAAGCACAATATAGACATACAGTATGTATACGGTGCATTCGGAAAGTATTCAGACCCCTCCCTTCCCTTTTTCCACATATTGTTACGTTACAGCCTTATTCTAAAATGGATAAAATGAAATGCTTTCCTCATCAATCTACACACAATATCCCATAATGACAAACTGAAAACAGGTTTTTAGAAATTTTTGCGCATCTATTGAAAATAAAAAAACATAAATACCTTATTTACATGAGTATTCAGACCCTCGCTATGAGACTAGAAATTGAGCTCAGGTGCATCCTGTTTCCATTGATCATCCTTGAGATGTTTCTACAACTTGATTGGAGTCCACCTCTGGTAAATTCAATTGATTAGACATGATTTGGAAAGGCATACACCTGTCTATATAAGGTCCCACAGTTGACAGTGCATGTCAGAGCTAAAAACCAAGCCATGAGGTCGAAGGAATTGTCCATCGAGCTCCGAGACAGGATTGTGTCGAGGCACAGATCTGGGGAAGGATACCAAAAAATGCCTGCAGCCTTTGAAGGTCCCCAAGAACACAGTGGCCTCCATCATTCTTAAATGGAAGAAGTTTGGAACCACCAAGACTCTTCCTAGAGCTGGCCGCCCGGCTAAACTGAGCAATCTGGGGAGAAGGGCCTTGGTCAGGGAGGTGACCAAGAACCCGATGGTCACTCTGACAGAGCTCCAGAGTTCCTCTGTGGAGATAAGAAAACCTTCCAGAAGGACAACCATCTCTGCAGCACTCCACCAATCAGGCCTTTATGGTAAAGTGGCCAGATGGAAGCCACTCCTCAGTAAAAGGCACATGACAGCCCACTTGGAGTTTGCCAAAAGGCACCTAAAGGACTCTCAGACCATGAGAAACAAGATTCTCTGGTCTGATGAAACCAATATTGAACTCTTCGGCCTGAATGCCAAGCGTCACATCTGCAGGAAACCTGTCACCATCCCTATGGTGAAGCATGGTGGTGGCAGCATCATTCTGTGGGGGTGTTTTTCAGCGGCAGGGACTGGGAGACTAGCAAGGATCGAGGGAAAGATGAACAGAGCAAAGTACAGAGAGATCCTTGATGAAAACCTGCTCCAGAGCGCTCAGGACCTCAGACTGGGGCGAAGGTTCACCTTCCAACAGGACAGCGACCCTAAGCACACAGCCAAGACAACACAGGAGTGGCTTCGGGACAAGTCTCTGAATGTCCTTGAGTGGCCCAGCCAGAGCCCGGACTGGAACCCGATCCAACATCTCTGGAGAGACCTGAAAATAGCTGTGCAGCAACGCTCCCCATTCAACCTGACAGATCTTGAGAGGATCTGCAGAGAAGAATGGGAGAAACTCCCCAAATACAGGTGTGCCAAGGTTGTAGATTCCTACCCAAGAAGACTAGAGGCACTAACTGCTGCCAAAGGTGCTTCAACAAAGTACTGAGTAAAGGGTCTGAATACTTATGTAAATGTGATATTTCCGTTTTTTGTTTTTTATACGTGTGCAAAATTTTCTAAAAACCAGTTTTTGCTTTGTCATTATGGGGTTTTGTGTGTAGATTGATGAGAGGAAAAAAAACAATTTAATCCATTTTAGAATAAAGCTGTAACGTAACAAAATGTAGAAAAGGTCAAGGGGTCTGAATACTTTCTGAATGCACTGTACACACCTACAATACACCGACAGAAATATACAGATAGTCAGACAGACAGACACGTCTTCCCAGTATGCTGCATTATGGCATGCTGTTGCCATTCATTTAATGGATCACCCATGACCAGATACAGCTCCAATTTTAAAAAATCCGATTCATTTATGGGATAACTTGTAATACTTAACGGAACAAGCAGCATAGCCAAACATTTCCAATGCCCAATGTTATCATGTCTTGCCACAACATACACTTTAGGATGGTTGATGATTTACAATTGAAATCAATTCTAAAGGTTGCAGGCATTACGGCTTTCAGTTACATTTCCCTGCAGATGATTGTTTGACTATGCTGCTTTCTAGTCTACAGCTTCTACAGGTCTACATATTGGTTGCAATAAGAAGGTGTACTATACCTGTTTAGAGTTGGGATGTTCCCTCTGCAATCAAACAACATTGATTACTGACTGGTTAGTTAGGCAGACATCAGTAGGAGGAAGCAGTCAGAGAAGTGTTTGTGAATAATAGAAGTTTGAGACTACATATTATGAATTTGATTTTTTGGCGTCTCATATGGTACATTTTGTTACTCTTGACAACCTAATAAATCAACATTTCTCATGAGGTAGGCCCTATTGTTGACTTCTCAAGGGCTTCATGAACTAACAATGTATTACAAAAGTGTCAAAAGAGCATGTCCCTTTTATAACAAGACATCAATGTGACACCTTAGGGCACTGTCATACGTCACATGTATTGTCTCAAAAACGCACAGTGTACTCTATGACTGTGCCTCCAACAATGCAACAATAGTCCTATGCCTTCCTAGAGGCCTATTCTTTGGTCAGAGACTATTGGTTCATTCCTGAGGTGGGGGACATGCATGCATTGTTCCAATGAGGAAGCCAATCATGCCTGGTTAATGCAAATGGGTTAAACATTTTAAAGTGGGATAAACCAGGTGCATGCAACAATCTGAGCACAGCAGTCAATGGTTTCTTTAACTTTGCAATCAATGGTGTTTGTTAGACATGCATTTTAAAGTGAAAAATCAAAGTCTCAGCATCACTGGGTTACTGTTGAATCTTGCAGTCATCCAGAGGACAGACCAGAGAGAGCAACAAAAGTGGGACTTTTGCTGACAGGAGACTAGTTAGTTTCCACTCACACATTCTTGGTAAACTAGGGAAAGTATTTATACTCTCACAGAATACCTGCTTTTGCACATGAGGAGCATTTTTCAGGGGGTTAACAGTGGAGTGGGGATAAAATAACCATATCACCAGGGATGAGAACTGGACCGTTTCGGAGATGGTGAAAGACAGTCCTCTCCTTATTCAGGACCTTACAGACTCTTGTCTCTGTTAGCTCTCATCTCTCTTATAGAACCATCCCCTTCCCCTAATAAGACATCTGACTGTAGATCAAGTCTCCCTACTCTAGTCCTACTATTAACCATCCTCAGCTTAGAATAACAACTGGCCCTAGATCAGTATATATAGGAGCAACACCACATCTCCTCCACGGTACCATGCAGGGCAGGGGACTGGGCTGCAGAGTGTGTGTGTGTGTGTACCTGTTGGGGTGGGAGGTAGGCAGCATGAACTGGAACTCTACGATGCAGGTGTTGTCCTTCAGCTGTCTGTGTTGCACGCTGTTGAGCTCGTAGGCGATGTAGGCTCTACGTACGTACACCTGGGATGGGGAACACAAGGGAGTTAAAACAGGGTAGAGATCTGGATACAGCAGAGTATCGTTACCTTTAATCCCATGAAATGTCACTCTTAGTTCAGTGGCAAATACTGTTCAATTCCCTGGGCAACCAGCTATTGTGACTTTGAATGCAAAAAAACACTGTCTCCTTCCTCTCACCTCCAGAGCAGCCATCCTGACCACCTGGTTACTGTGGTAGAAGAAGTTAGGCAGCACATCAAAGATGGACGTCTCGGACAGGATCAGTTTCTACAAAGGAGAGAGAATTCAGAATCATTAAAATGCCGTAGACCTCATTCCACTGTCAAATAGCCATCACTAGCCGGCTACCACCCAGGTTACTCAACCCTGCACCTTAGAGGCTGCTGCCCTATATACATAGACATGGAAACACTGGCCAATTTAATAATGTTTACATACTGCTTTACTCATCTCATATGTATATACTGTATTCTATTCTACTGTATTTTAGTCAATGCCACTCCGACATTGCTTGCCCTAATATTTATATATTTCTTAATTCCATTCTTTTACTTTTAGATTTGTGTGTATTGTTGTGAATTGTTAGATACTACTGCACTGTTGGAGCTAAGAACACAAGCATTTCGCTACACCCGCAATAACATCTGCTAAATATGTGTATGTGACTAATAGAATTTGATTTGAAACACTTTGAGTGTCTGAATGGCCTTCAGCAATGGCAGTAAAAAGTCAACAACGGCCATGGTCCCTACCTGCAGGTTCTCGATGCAGAACTGGTGTCCATACATGTCGATGGCAGAGAGGAAGATGGACTCCACCTGGTTGTGGCGGAGCTCGTAGGAGGGGAGGTGAGATGCAATCAGCACCTGAGGAGAAGACAGAGGGGAGTGAGAAGATGACAACTCTAACCCTGACCAATCACAAAAACAGGGAGAGACCATTTAGAGAGACAGGAAGTGATGCGTGCGGACCTGGCGGGCGCGCAGTGCCACCTTGGCGTTGGTGGTCTTGCTGAGCTGGGTGAACTCCGTCAGAATGGCCATCAGCTCGTCAGTCAGGGTGGGGTCACGACCACACAGCTGGTCCTACACACAGGGAGAACACAGTCAACTCTGGTCTTAAACACAGGCAAGAAAACACACACAGTCTACTCTGTCAAACACACATAACAAATGTATTTATAAAGAGGGAAGGACTTACAATGAGCATGGTGACCAGGAGGTTCTTCTTAGTGACCTGGGCGTGCGAGAAGATGTAGTTTAACACGTTGGCCATGTCTCCCTTGTTCTCCTCACGCAGTGTGAACACACACTTGTCGTAGTGTCCTGGAATCACACACACACACACACACACACACACACACACACACACACACACACACACACACAGTATACAGGATTCAGGGGAGAAATCAAATCAACCGGCGCTCAAAGGAAGGTGCAAATGAAATGTTTGTTGTGTAACAATACCCTCATGTGGACAAATAGAGCAACTGCAGTCCTGAGAGAAGACCTTTGAATCCTATTCTTAAATAAAATACCTGCAGGGCTAAAAAGCAAAGGCCATTTCCCCTTTTGAATTTTACAGAACAACATTATTAACTACCACAGCTATGCTGATGATACTCAAATATATATGGCTCTCGAACCGTATGACAACAGCTCAATAGACTCTCTGTGTCACTGTATAGAGCACATAAATACCTGGATGAACCAAAATTGTCTACAATTAAACCAAGATTAAAATGAGATTATTGTGTTTGGCAACAAAAATAAAAGAACAAGTATTAGTAAAGAGCTGGATTCTCGGGTCCTTAAAACCAGTGATCAAGTGCGTAATCTTGGTGTTCTGATAGACTCAGACCTCACATTTAACAGCCATATCAAAGCGGTCACCAAAACAGCATTCTATCATCTAAAAAATATAGCCAGAATCAAAGGCTTGGTGTCCCAAAAAGATCAAGAGAAGCTCATCCATGCTTTTATCTCTAGTAGGGTTGACTACTGTAATGGCCTCTTAACAGGACTCCCGAAAAAGACTGTAAAACAGCTGCAGCACATTCAGAATGCAGCTGCTAGAATGTTAACCAGGACCAAGAGAACGGAGCACATCACTCCGGTTCTTAAATCTTTACATTGGCTTCCAGTCAGTTACAGAATTGATTTCAAAGTGGTGCTTTTAGTTTATAAATCTATGAATGGTTTAGGACCATGTCTGATATGTTTGAAGAATATAAACCGAGCAGGGCTCTTAGATCCATGAACACAGGTCAGCTAGTAGAGCCCAGACTAAACATGGAGAAGCTGCGTTTAGCACTTATGCTGTACACAACTGGAATAAACTACCAGAAGATCTTAGATGTGCCCCAAACTTATCCATTTTAAAATCCAGGTTAAAAACACTTCTCTTTTCACGTGCCTACGACTGTGTCGAAACTTAACCACACTGTTTAGCCTCATAGCTTCCTATTTTTTAAATTTTAAATCTATATGTTATTTTATTTTTTGTATTTTTATTATTATTATGTTTTCATTATTTTTGATAAACATCTTTGTAAAGCACATTGAATTGCTTCGATGTATGAATTGTGCTAAATAAATAAACTTGCTTGCTTGCTATACCAACCCAGGAAAACCCATTGCTTAACATAGCCTGTTAATGTTAGCAGTAGAGTCTAATGTTCCTCACCATTCTGGAACTGGACCTCTACTTTGAGGTACTGTCTAAGCAGGTCCATCACCACGGCCTTCATGTGACCGCGGATGCCACTGCGGTACCTGGGAACAGAGACAAAATGGCATGGTCAGTGACAGAGAGCATGTTTGTGTGCATATGGGTAGCTAGGTATCATCAGGTCATTCAAAGCCCTGAAGCTGAGAGCAGGACACACCTTTGCACCAGCTGTACGATGCTCTGAGTGTTCATGAAGAACACCTCTCTTTCTGACTTCCTGTTCAGAGTGGCAGCATGACTGTCCAGGATGTTGGCAATCTGGAAGAAAGAACAGGAAAAATCAGTCATGTGTATTCCTAATGAACTCTGCAAATCAACAACTCCATATAACCATAAATAATACAATAACCTGAATAATACAGCGTGTGTGAGTGTGTGTACCTGCTGGCTGGGGAACTGGCAGAGCACAGAGGTAATGTTGCTGGCATACTGCGCCATCTCCTTCTTGATGCACTTCTCTACAGCGAGGGGGATCCGGCCTGACACACTGGTCATGATGTCCTGCAGCTCCAACAGAGGCAGGGAGGGGTCCCGAAGAGTCTTCATCAGCCTCTCCACCCACTCCTTTAGCTGGGGAAGCACAACACATTACATTTTTACATTACATTTTAGTCATTTAGCAGACGCTCTTATCCAGAGCGACTTACAGTTAGTGAGTGCATACATTATTTTTATTTTTCATACTGGCCCCGCGTGGGAATCGAACCCACAACCCTGGCGTTGCAAACGCCATACTCTACCAACTGAGCTACATCCCTGCCGGCCATTCCCTCCCCTACCCTGGATGACACTGGGCCAATTGTGCGCCGCCCCATGGGTCTCCCGGTCGCGGCCGGCTACGACAGAGCCTGGATTCGAACCAGGATCTCTAGTGGCACAGCTAGCACCGCGATGCAGTGCCTTAGACCCAGAATACTGCCATCTTTTGTTTTGACATTTTTGTGTGTAGTAGTGGACCACTCTTACCTTTCCACCGAAAAAGAGTTCAGGCAGGCAGAAGCCATTCATGATGTGCACCAGGTGGTCCAGTGTGCTGTGGAAGACCCTGTGGAGCTTCTCTCCTCTCAACGCCACCGCCTGGATGATGGGCAGGGCCCCGTAGTACAGCTCCGCCTGAGACACACACATTACAACATACTTTTAGTCTCACATCAAACGTACTGTATAGCTTTCCATGTTTCCAGTACAAAATACAAGGAGCATATTTAGTCTAATATTGCTAAATTCCCCAGTGTCAGACACACCCTCCTTTACTGACCTGTTGGACTCTGCTAGGGTCATCTAGCTGCAGCTTGGCGATGACACAGCCAGGCTCCAGCACGGCACCAGCCCTCTTCACATAGTGGATACAGCCCGACTCCACCGCAGTCAGAGTCATCACCATCTTCATCACCTGACACAGAGTTACACACACGATTTACATGCATGTTCACTCTATTAATGTAAACCTCATCTTAACTATACAACTATATCTCACACACACCTCTATCTCAGCGTAACACTGGCCAGAGAACACGTGCCCCCCGTCCTCCACGGTGTACTGGATGAGTTTCCCTGCTGAGAGTGAGCGAAGCAGCGACGGGTCATTCTCCTTTTCAAACACACACGTCTTGTTCCCAATGGTGATACGGTACCTGGGGGGGGAAGAATCTCTTTCAGTCGATTGCCCAATTCCAAATCAACTCCAAGCAAACCCCTCAATATTCCTTTTAATAAAGAATGTATTCTTTCTATCCATCCATCCTACCTGTCCACCTCCTCCTTCATGTAGGTGGTGTAGCTGCTGCCGTCGTAGGAGAGCAACAGGCCCCCGTCGCTGAGGCGATGGACGTCCACCTCTGCTGAGGTGTTGTTCATGATGACCACATAGGAGTTGGGGGACTGACGTGTCACCTTCAGACAATACTTAGTACCCTCATAGATCAACTCCACATCCACTGTGTTGAGAAGAGTGTGCGCGGGCAGCACCTGGCCTCTGTAGAGGGGGAGAGAGGAGGGGGAGATGGTGTTTCTCTCTGTGTGTGTGTGTGTGTGTGTGTGTGTTCTTTAATGCTTAAAATAGTGTTGACCTTTCTAGAGAGTGCAGGAAGTTGGAGACACTGTTCCTCAGGTTGACGTCAGCCACGTGGAGAGCCCCGCTCACTATGCCCAGCATGGTGTCAGGACGCTCCGCCTGCATCTTCTCTGAGATGAGTCTGTCCAGCCAGCCTGTGTCGATGGTGTTGTGCTGGAAGCTCTCCGTCTCCAGCAGCTTGATGAGGTACTCCACTGTGGTCCTGAAGTCTCCTCTGATCGACAGCTCCTTCAGGGCCACCACCATATTACTGAACACACACACAGGAGAGGTGTTACCATACATCATTGGGTGTTACTGACAACAAACACAATTAACTTTACATTATTTTTTTCTAGTGTGTGTGCTCACGAGATGGCCTCCTCTCGGTTCTCTCCCCAGGAGAAGCAGTGGCCAAACTGGGAGTCGGCAAACTCATGCAGGCCCCCGGCCGCTGCCACACTGAAGTATCCCCACACGTTCTTGTTACTGCGGAAGTTCAGCTCCTGCACCGTGCCTGAGCTCGGCTTGAAACCCTCATCAGGGTTCTCACTGGTGATGCGGGCAGCGATGACGTGTCCCCGTGGGGAGGGGGCCGTGGACAGACCCTCAAAGTCAATCATAGAGTCTCCCCAGGGCTGGACCCCATACATCAATCTGATGTCCTTGATACGGTGCAGGGGGATCCCCATGGAAATCTGAGGAAGAAGAAACAGTTACTGTCTGTAGTTCATGTTAAACTAATAAGTCTTTAAAGGAATCATACAATTCACTAATACACTTCTGGTCCAAAGTTAAAGAAGTGAAAATTATAATTGAAGTCAAGTATGTGCTAAATCGGCTCCATTTACCATTCAAAGCTTGAATCTTCACTAACATCATGATAATTATTAACAGTTTAATCAAAAGGGGATTTTTCCTTTCATTTCCTGGCAATACTGAATAATAATATATTTTGTTTGTTTTTAAGGATGGGATTAAAAACAAACAAAGATAACTATTGTAAAATACATTGTGTCAGTAAAATGTATATAGTATGTATAAACTGGAAAAGGAAGACTAAGTGCTGTTGTCCATTAGTTTACTCCAATTAGGGGAGGGATGGTAAGGTTAGGGGAAAATAATAAAGGAAAATATATTTTAGCTATATACACCCCCCAAAACACAAACAACCGGTAGCTAGGGTTTTAATTGGCTGACTATAGAGGAACATTGGGTCTTGAATTAAACAATATATTTTTCACTTAGAACTTTCTCCTGGGCCTCCAGAGTGGTGCAGCGGTCTAAGGCACTGCATCGAAGCTGTGTCACAGCTGGCCGTGACCGGAAGACCCATGAGGCTGCGCACAGTTAGCCCAGCGTCGTCCGGGTCAGGGGAGGGTTTGGGTGGCTGTGATTTCCTTGTCCCATCGCACTCTAGCGACTCCTTGTGGCGGGCCGGGCGCCTGCAAGGTGACTTCGGTCACCAGCGGGACGGTGTTTCCTCCGACACATTGGTGCGGCTGGCTTCCGGGTTCAGCGAGCAGTGTGTCAAGAAGCAGTGCGGCTTGGCCGGGTCGTGTTTCCAAGGATGCATGGCTCTCAACCTTCACTTCTCCTGAGTCTATAGGGGAGTTGCAGCGATGGGACAAGACTAACTACCAATTGGATATCACGAAATTGGAGAGAAAAAGGGGTAAAAACTACCAACAAATAAAAAAATATATAAAAAATATATATATATAATAATAACTAAAAATTATCCTATGTACTCTTCCTGGCCAGGGCGCGATAGCGATGGAACTTAGTGTTTTAACGATGCATCGTTCCTAAAAAGGAAGAAGTTGTAACATGCTTTTCCCAAAACACCACGCAGAGAGAAAGTTTGCTAAGTGCTACACCATGTGTCGATACTGATAGGATCGAACGAAAAGCAGCACTGCTTTCAGATCAGCTTTCGCCATTCATTTACATTAGAATTATTCCACAATTCATTGCACAGACGTTGTTACACATCATGAAATATATTGAGGCAAAAATAACAGAATGTAGCGAAATATAACTCAATTGATTAGACATTATATTTATTTCAATATGATTTAAATACATTGAGTGTACAAAACATTAAGAACACCTTCCTAATATTGAGTTGCGGGTTCGATTCCCACGGGGGGCCAGTATGAAAAAAAAAATACTAATAATAATAATGTATGCACTCACTCTGGATAAGAGCGTCTGCTAAATGAAGTAAATGTAAAATGTAAATGTACTACCAAACCCCTTTCTAAGGCACTTAAATATGTTGTCTTGCCCATTCACCCTCTGAATGGCACACATACACAATCCATGTCTCAAGGCTTAAAAATCTGTCTTTAGCCTGTCTCCTCCCCTTCATCTACACTGATTGAAGTGGATTTAACAGGTGACATCAATAAGGGATCATAGACTTCACCTGGTCAGTCATGGAAAGAGCAGATGTTCCTAATGTTTTGTACACTCAGTGTATATAGGCCCATGTAGCCTATACTGTATTTATCTTTTAATGCAGTCATCTCGGTTTTCATTTGAAGCATTTTTATCCTTCGCTTGTTTGTAACAATTGTAAAGACAGTGGCGTTTATCGTGGTGGAATTTTGCATTTGTTGTCAACTTTGTTCTGAAGTTATCAGCGGTTACAGATAGACAGATAAACAACTATGTTTAGCAGAGATCTTTATATAAAGTGACGCGGAAGGGCAAAAAAACATCTAATGACGCACTTAGCTGTTCTACGAGTGGTCTGAGACAGTCGGCAAACAACAAGCGTTATGAAGTGCAACTTTAGTGACGATGATTTTGGGAAAGAGCGCTGAGATTTAGCGATGCTCCTACGAAGGTTCTAACGATTAATTTAGCCTGAAAGGTCCAATGCAGACGTTTTTGTCTCATTATCAAATCATTTCTGGGTAACAATTAAGTACCTTACTGTGATTGTAATAAACATTTTCAAAGATAAACAAACAAAACCAGCTTCTTAGCAAAGTGCAATTTCTCAAGAAAGAATTTAGCTAGGACTTCTGGGAGATGTCTGAGTGGGGAGGGGAAAACTGAAAACTAGCTGTTATTGGCAGAGAGGTTTGGAACTCTTTCTTATTGGTCTATTAACTAACCAACCGCCTGGGTGATATCACCAGGCAGACCACAACTCCATCTCACTAAAACAGGCTGAAATTTCAGGCGGTCTTTTCAAAACAGCCCGTACACTAAAAGGGCATTATGATAATTTTCACAATTTTACAGTATTATTCCAACCACAGTGTGGAAATATATATAAAACACAGGACAATCACGTTTTTGACTGCACAGTTTGGGAAACCGGGCCCTGGACCTTTGTGTATGTCACAGAGGAGTCACAGCTTGTTGTATCCTATTGTTGTCTGTCTGTCCCTTCCTGTTCAGTGAGATTAGATAGTGTCTATGCTGCAGAGAGGTGGACAGAGAGTATATCCCTCCCCCAATGGTGGAGGGATTGTTCATGTTTCTGAACATTAGCTCACTCCAACCTAACCAGTTACCATGGAGACAGAGGCCCGGAATGAAACTCACCTTCGAGAGCAGAGAGGTGTGCATACTCAACAGAGATGTACGACACAGACTGAATGGGATCTGGACACACACACACTGCTGCTGAAACTGACCTGCAGCTGTGCAGCAGGCAGGTTGACGTCGGCCACCATCTCAGTGCAGGGGTGTTCTACCTGCAGACGAGGGTTGAGTTCTAGGAAGTAGAAGCTGCCATCTTGGCTGTAGAGATACTCCACTGTGCCAGCACTGACATAGCCCACCATCTTAGCAAGCTTCACTGCACACTGAGGAGTGAGGAACAGACACATAGTCACAACCTGGCAACTTAACCATAGATTAACAAGTCCATCTGGCCATAGTCCCTCTCAAATTTCAACACATACCCTCTCCATGTCCTCAAACACGTCTGAGGTGGAGATGGTGGCAGGCGCTTCCTCAATGATCTTCTGGTGTCGCCGCTGTACGGAGCAGTCCCTGCCGAACAGGGAGATGGCATTGCCGTACTGGTCGGCCAGGAGCTGAACCTCCAGGTGACGAGCGTGTTTGGCCAGCTGCATCACGAAGATGGGTGAGCCCGGAACTTCTGTCTGGACCTGGGTAGCCAAGGAGAGGGTAGCATGAGGGGTTAGTCAGAATCAAAATCATACTGATCATGTCTTTCAGCCCATCATAACCATATATTGATACTGGAATTAGACTGGACCTCACCTGTCTGAAGAGGTTGGGGAAGTCATCAGCACAGTTGACTTTGCGGATGCCCTTTCCTCCACCTCCCTCCGAGGCCTTCACCATCACAGGGTAGCCCACCACCTCTGCAGCCTTCAGTCCTGCCTCCACATCATAGATGCAACCCAGCTCATACAGATCCGGGGGAACGTTGATGATCCTCTTCTTCTGGTCACTCTCTGTCCACTCTACTGTTAGCCCTGAGACACACACACACCATGGGATCAGTCTCTGACAACACACTTACTTCAAAGCCATCAAGAGTATTCACAGGTACACAGACATACCTGATCCACTCCAGGGCAGGGTTGGGATGCCAGCTGTCTGAGCCACGATGGATGAGGCGATCTTGTCCCCTAGTGCCCACATGGCCTGGCTAGGAGGACCTGGAAGTAGGCACAGAACACAACATCTTACAGGCCAACTCAGACACAGGACAGAGGGGCAAAAAGCAGCATCCATGGCTCTGTGTGTGGCTGGGAGACTCAGAGTAGAGAGGAGATAGTAGGAAACACAGTCTTACCCATGAAGGCAATGCCATTCTTCATGAGCAGCTCTGGCAGTTTGGGATTCTCTGAGGCGTGGCCCCACCCAGCCCATACAGCCTGGAGAAAGCATTAAAAACAGTTCAAATACAGGTTACAAGAGAGTTCAATCACTATTTATATGAAAGTCTACTCTAGGCCTAAATAAATGGATGTCTAGCAGTACCTGCACAGGTATACGCTTGGCAATGTCCAGAATGAGCTCCACGTTGGCGTAGTTGTTGTTATTGGTCCCTCCTGGCACAGGCACATAGTGGTCGGCCATCTTTATATACTCTGTAGAAGATAGTGGGGTGAAAACCATTTAGGTCTGCTCTGCCCATAAAATAGCATGTATAACAGTCCAACATTTAATCTCATCTTTCGTCTCTCAATATTAGCTTGCTATCATCACATCTAAACATCACCCCCAGTGCCAAACCATTTACACATGATAGCATTTTGAGAAAGCCACTCTTTTCTACAAAGCCCTTTCTGCTGAACTAGGTCAGGGTTGCCTGTTCAGTGCAGTGCAGGTCTAAACCAACAGAGAGCCTGATCTGGTCCATTCCTGGAAGCCTAGTGGGTCTGCTTGTTTAAACACATTGGCTGGCTGGAGCTTTGTCCTGACTCTCTGGGTCATTAAGCAGAGTTAGAGAGGCTGGGTAGAGAATAGACACACAGTTACTCTGTTGTTACTAGTTGTGATGATACCGTAATGTAAAGCTCACCTGCGTTGGCCTTCAGGTCCTCAGGGGTTACCATGACGACAAAGCGGATGGCGCGCTCGTTGCGGAACATCTCGTAAGCCCAGCGGCGGATGGAGCGCATGCATTTGACTGCTGCGATGCCGTTGTTGGCAATGAGGACCTGAGATGGGAAGAGATGTGAGTGGGGGACCAGCCTCTGAAATACTGTATGTCAAAAATGTGGTAAAACCAGGCCCCAGAAGCTAAAGAAGGCCTTACCTTCTCGATGACCTTATTCCCACCAAAGCGGGTAACAAACTCGGCGGGGGAGGCCACGGTGAAATCTCTCTGCAGGTCCATGCGACGCCGGTCTCGGCCCTGCTTGACCAGGTGCAGCCCAGACATGCTCGGTCTGTGTGAAGAACTGAAATTACTTCAGCATGAAGAGAACACCGTAGTGTAAGGTTGGTGGGGGTTCACAATCACCCAGCATTTGTCTTCAACATATCATTGTTTTCATTCATCCATAATAACTTCTATAATAAGAAGAAATTAAAGTTCATGCTACAGCCAACATACACAACAAGCATAAGGCTAACGGCCAAACTACACTAGACACGTAGCCTAAGCATACCGCACACGTTGCTCAAGACAAGCGCTGGTGAAACAGTAACTGTGATCCATGAGAGATGTTACACCAGCCATGCAATCAGCACGTGTGTGGAGCGCTGTTGCAGTGTCTTTTTACACTTAAAGTCTAATTTAAGCGTAAGCCTTCCCCAGCCAGGAAAAACACCAAACGAGATCTTTGTCGACCTTGTAGGCTGACTGGGCTACATTTAAATGTTTCTAACAGAAGAAATATGAAAAGCATAACCATGGTAGCAATTGAAAGGGAACAGTTTGGAGATAATGGCAAAATGATTAGATCAAAGTTGAGTACACAACAGTTCTCCTGACAAGACTGAATCCAAATATTACACTGTTGATTTTATGTGCATTTGACATTTACTGTACTTTTTGCTGCATTTGTTGATAAGGAAATCAGAAAATACTCTGGATACATTCAGTAACATAAGCCTAGCCTATTCCCGGAAAATGTTGGGTAGGTGTAACCTAACACAAAAAAATACAAAGCCGGGATGATAAGAGAGCTACTGTGATTAGATTAGTGTTTGGTGTGGTGGCCACTGGCCAGGGTAGGGCAGAAATGTTTTCCTCCTCAAGCATAACTGCTTACTAATATCATGACACTGCTAAAACTGGTGCTCTAATGGTTACATAAAGGGAGAGGACCATAATTGATCAATGTAAACAGTCTACTCTACCTACAGTAAAAAATACTTGAAATCAATGTCCTTGTCTCCAAGTGAGAGTAGGCATATCTGCCACTGAGGAGAAGACAAAATGTTCTCTCGTTTTTCTGAACTGTGAACTGTACACAATTAGACCTTTCACAACTAAAACGGTACAACACACCATCACCAACCAGTCACAGGAGGAGCTCATTCCTGAAATGTTGTTAATAGGCTAGGACAAGCTGCAAGCGTTTCCTCTGAGGGAAAAACAGGGCCCCTAAACTAGGTTCCACCCTCAGAGAGAGCCAGTGGGAGGATGGGGAGGAGGGATCCAGTCACCCAGGAGGGCATGTCAGAGGCAGAGCCCCCAGTCTGTGTTTGGTTGGCTGCTGTGGCCTGACACTGCACTGTTGCATGATGATGGCATGCTACAGAGACACAGACAGAGGCCTCTGAATGAAGCCCCAGAGAAGGAAGCTCCCAGAGAACGGCACTTCCCGTCATCTGAGCTCAGCTGAGCTCCCCCTTGTCCTACGGGAGAGAGCTGTGGGCTCTGCCTCTGCCAGTAATTCCAGTTTCATCATCAATCCTCACACTCCCAATCACATACTCAAGCCCAACCACACAGAACAGGTCAGCTGTAGAGAGCTGTGAAACTAATCACTGAAATGTGAGGTGCTAAAAAAGGATAAACAACAAAAACATTCCCCTCTGTCAGAATGGCACATCATAACAGCCTGCAAACTCAGTTAATCCCATACAGACTGTAGGTAAATCCTTTAGCATAGTTCTTTAAATTTAACTTGATATCTGATGCACATTTCAATCGTTTGCTTTCTATCATGCCACAAAATGATTGCCCCACAGCCTAATATAAGAGTGTGTACTGTACACTGCTATTTTCCAATCATGGCTTTGGAAAGTAGCCCCAGGTGTGTGGAAAGAGTTAGCTGACAGGTGAACAGTATTGTGGGTGGAATTGGAGACAGATATTTACTTCTTTGTCAGTGTTCTGTCCCACCACAACACTAAAACCCTACTGCTAGAGTGACTGTAGGCCTGACTCTCACATGAGTCTATTACAACTATTCAATTACAACAACAGCCCAGACCTGTGGCAGGCATATAGTTGAACCAAAACTCACTAGAATCGACTACACACAAAAAAACAGAATTTGCAACAAGAAAGACTGAGAAACAAATCTGAACACCATTCTAAATGAAAAGCCTACTGTATGTGTACGAATGTTGCCATATTCTACTGGCCAGCACCATATCTGCCAGTTATTCACATCTGCATTCACAATGTCCATTCTCTACAGCCTAGTCCCTGTGGCTGTAAAAAGAGCCACTGAATACAAAGGAGAGCTGGTGAGGCCAGGCTCCAGGGAGGGCTCAGAGCTGAGGTTGTTGGCAATGGGACAGCAGTAGGGAGGGCAGTCCTCCTAGAACACACAGCTCCTCTATAGCAAGCAGGCAGGGTGTGAAGCTGGCCTGGCCATGTTTTTCACACACACCACCCACCCACAGCAGAGAAGCGAGGGGGGCCAGCCAGGGAGAGAGCACTGAACTGAACCAAGTGTTCTCCTGCTGCTGCCATTTCAGAATATTCCCTCCAGACTCGTCTGATGGAGACATATCTGTATTGGAGGTTTCTCCATCCCATACGACTGAGGCCAGGTTGTTGCGGCAATCAAAACTATGCAGTACCATTTTGTATAATGCATTGAGATACTGGTAACCTCAGTATAGACGCTATGATTAAACACCTCTGTGTGGTTGTTATTTTTTATTTTATTTCACCTTTATTTAACCAGGTAAGCCAGTTGAGAACAAGTTCTCATTTACAACTGCGACCTGGCCAAGATAAAGCAAAGCCTGGATACACAACACAAACAGAGAGGCTCAGGGAACATAAACCAGAGAGAAAAGCCTGGGTTCTGACCTCATGTGGGGCCCGTCGATGTGGTCAAAGCCCATCTCATAGGTGCTGTTCTCTGAGCTGAGGCTAGAGGTGGGGGATATGGAGCGCTCCTTCTCCTCCAGTCCCAGCGTCAGGTCTGGCTTTCCCAGGATCTCATCCTCAGAGTTCTCCTCCGACACAGAGCCGATGATGAAGTTGGAGTGCAGCGCAGCAAGGTTCGGGGCAGCAGCCTTATTGGCAGGCGCATCCTGCTGTGCCATGGCTGGACCGTCACCACGTTGGCAGGCTGCGAACACTGGAGGGAGAGGAGTGGATGAGGGAAGTCAAAACCACAGGTATTTATAAAGCTGGAGATAGGGCTGAGTCCTCAAGTTAGTCAGGGCCACAGCGTGATGACACCAGGCTGTCCTGGCATTGGCTGCTGTTTGTCAGATTGCGTCAGTGAGTGGAGTTGCACAAAAATGATGCTGATCCTGCATTCATATTGCAATACATTGCAAAAGAATGGTAGAGGGCATTACCTCCCCATCCTCCTTATATAAAATGCTTACTGTAACTGTAATATATTTACAATATATTTATATACACACATATACAACAAACTCCAATCCAAAACCACTGGTTTGAAAGGCATGGTCTGCATTGATATTAGTCTTTGAGAGGGTATAATTTGTTGAAACTGCAACTGTGCACGAGCAGAGAAACCAGAACAAGACAGACACACCTTGCCAGTATTAGTTTTAGCTGCTTGCTGGACCTGAAAAACAAGCCCAACCATGCAGACAAACGTAAGCGAACAGCACTGAACATAGACATACCCAAAATGATAATAAATTATGTTTTACGACAGGGCTCTAATGATAATGATGGGAAACAAATATCGCCCCGCACCCTGGCCCAAAAATTGTGTATCGGATGGGAATCCTATGTCGAATATGTCGAACAAGCAAGTTACATCAAATCATGCTAGCAATGTTGTGTCGCGTTATGGCCAACCATAATCCGATAAATCCAAAAGCACTCGTTAGTCTGAATACAACCCTGGTTGATGTCAATGAGCAGTGTCTCACAAATAGTTAGTTACTGGCTATCCAGTTAGTTAGCTAGAAAGACAGACCGGTATCTTGCTAGCTAGTACAACGGCATGCGAGGTGTACAGACAGCTAGCTAGCTAGCTAGCAAGATACCGGTCTGTCTAGCTAGCTAACGTTACTGTAACAGTGTAGTTAGCTAGCTAATGAGCTTATCACCTAGCTATGCTAGCAAGCTAACGGTTAGTACTCAGTACTCACCGTGTGAAATAAACCGACAAGCAATCCTGAATCGTTGATCCCAAAAGATCGGTGATGATTTATTTAATTCACTCTGGTTTCAGACATGTCTTTCCAACCGGTGATGACAAAAAACACATTATGATGAGCTATTTGGACTACGAGAGGCGCATTTGACAGTAGCGAATGGTATGATGCGAAGATGGGTTACTTTTGGCCATTCACCTCTGACCTTGGCTGTGTTGCAGCAGAGGGCCAATCGGATTGCGCAAAAATATCCGAGGTGGGCAGAAAGAGCCAAAACTGGAACTGACTGGGAGGAGGTGTGCCCAATAAGAAAACCTTTCTACTGTCCCACGTGTTTGGTCCAGTATGGCCTGATCTGGACCGCATATCCTCCCTGGCAGGCTGGCAGTCATTTCTGATCATACAGTAGTTTCCAGACTATTCTGATTTAACAAAAAGAAAAGAAAAAACACAGGGTATGATGTGTAATGTACCAGGAACCATACCAAGCGCAAGACATTGCACAACAACATACACACCATTTAGCAGTGGTGTAAAGTACTTAAGTAAAAATACTTTAAAGTACTACTTAAGTCGTTTTTTGTGGTATCCGTACTTTACTTTACTATTTATATTTTTGACAACTTTTACTTTTACTTCAGAACAACAGGCGTTATGTGTTTCTTTTTCTTTTTAAAGAACAAATCAAGCTCTAATGTAGGGTGGATTCTTTTTGTTAAATAGACTCTCATTATCTCAATAGTTGTCCCCCAATGATTAAAAACAGTTGTTGTTGCACCTAATGAGCAGCTATAGATTCTCATTGAAATACAATGAGGGAGTTAGGACACTGTACAGGATACTCATTTTTTGCAACTGGATCCCCACCCACACCCAATCCTGACTGTCCTACTCATTATACAGAACCTGAACTGTACATTGGACCATCACCTGGCTGATGCACCACAGTTTGGCTGGCCAAAGGCCCCTGTGTCCCCAGTAAACATGTAACCTTGACCCTAATGACTTACCCAGAGCTGCCAGAGATGTGGTAAGATCAGATATAACGCCAATTGGGTGACATACAGACACTCTGCAATACCTTGTCTGTCTGCTTGATCAGTAACCTTTTCCTGTTCCCCATCATGTTACTGAGTGAAACTGTTAAAGCAATCTGTAATCTGCCTAACAGGATTGTTAGAATTTTGATTATAAATAGGCCTCCTTATTGTTATTTATAGGCTATTTATCCCAATGCAGACTCACAATGGAGACGGAAGAGGTTGAAATGAGTCCTTGTTTAAAACAGGTCCGTCAAGTATAACCTGACTGGTTTTGGCTTGGCGGGGGACTGACACTTTCTCCGACTCTGTTGTTCCTCACTCAACCCCCTTTGGCCTTACTGCTATTAGCCCATAGAAACGCATTGAATAACAGATTCACTACATGGAACAACAGATAGTCTCCCAAAGAAATCAAAAGGAAGTTTGTGCTGAAGTGTGTGTCCTATATCTCTATTGAACCCCTTATTTTTGGCACTAAACAGTGTCCATATATACTTCCATTCTTTTTTCAAATGGTACCGGGGGACCTTCAGACAAGTCTTGTGAGGCCTGTGGGTGGCCTAGAGCAAAACAATCGATATGTACACTACTGTTCAAAAGTTTGGGGTCACTTAGAAATGTCCTTGTTTTCGAAAGAAAAGCAATTTTTTTGTCCATTAAAATTATGCTGGAGGAGTGCTTGATGCCATCTGTCAAGCATGGTGGAGGCAATGTGATGGTCTGGGGGTGCTTTGGTGGTGGTAAAGTGGGAGATTTGTAAAGGGTAAAAGGGATCTTGAAGAAGGAAGGCTATCACTCCATTTTGCAACGCCATGCCATACCCCGTGGACGGCGCTTGATTGGAGCCAATTTCCTCCTGTAACTGGACAATGACGCAAAGCACAGCTCCAAACTATGCAAGAACTATTTAGGGAAGAAGCAGTCAGCTGGTATTCTGTCTATAATGGATTGGCCAGCACAGTCACCGGATCTCAACCCTATTGAGTTGTTGTGGGAGCAGCTTGACCGTATGGTATGTAAGAAGTGCCCATCAAGCCAATCCAACTTGTGGGAGGTGCTTCAGGAAGCATGGGGTGAAATCTCTTCAGATTACCTCAACAAATTTACAACTAGAATGGCAAAGGTCTGCAAGGCTGTAATTGCTGCAAATGGAGGATTCTTTGACGAAAACAAAGTTTGAAGGACACAATTATTATTTCAATTAAAAATCATTATTTCTAACCTTGTCAGTGACTACATTTCCTATTCATTTTGCTATATTTCCTATTCAAACTCATTTCATGTATGTTGGAAAACAAGGACATTTCTAAGTGACCCCAAACTTTTGAACAGTAGTGTACATGTTCGTGAGAGTCTCACCTTAGCCCAAACTGTTCGGATGCTACAGACAGAAGTTGGCAGATCGGCTGTACCGACTTCAGACGAGTCCCAATATGCTTGTGGGGGTCGTAGAACAAAACGGAGAACACCATCGTAATAGTTTATAGGCCAAACCGTTCGGACGCTACAGACGATTTTGTGAGAAGACCGATTTTCAGGATGTCTCAGGGTCGGACTAACACCGCTCTACCTCTGTCACCTTTCACTACAAATGTGGAAGTGTTAGATAGGCAGATGCGGTGGATTGAGATGCATCCAATGCAAAAAAACGGATATCTCTAGCTTAAACTGATAGATTTATATGGGGATTTAAAAAAATAAATGCTAATTGGATTTCCGCAGGGTCGCGAACATCGACCTTCGTTTTTTTTAAGCTGCTTACTTTAGCCAGAAGTCAGTGAGTTCAATCTCTGTCAAAGAGAAATGAGAATGGTCTCTGATGATGTATAGGCTAACTGCTAGATGTATTCGTCACACTTGGTATCAGATAGATGCCTTGCTACGGGGATGATCTATGTGATGTAATAACTCTGTAATAAGCTATGGACCACATCTTTCTCTCTCTCTCTTTTGCTCTCATAATTAATTGGAAAACATAGAAATAGCAATGGGACTTGCATTCAAGACAAAGCAAGCAACAAACTAACATCTTGCTTTGAGGCAATTAAACCCTGCCACCCAGTGGATATTTACTAACACTGTAAGGGTCTCCATATTTGGCTTTACCTGTGTTTGCATGCTCTGTTGTCCAATGTCCAACAGAGTGCAGCAGAATCTAGCCAGGACTGCCCAGCAGCAATGTCCAGTCTTTCTTCTGGTTATGTACAGAACCACATGCACAGAACCAGGGAAATGGCTTGGAAATAGTCTAATCCAAATGTAAAATTACCTGGGGAGAGTGTGCTTTACCTTGTGAGTAAAATGCTTTGAAAATAAAAAAGCTTTGTTGCAATTGATAATGACAATATGTTTTTTTTTCTGGCAGTGAAGTAAGGTATCAAACAGCCATTTTCTACAACACTCAACAAGATGTCAACAAATTACCAAAGTAATTATTTTCCCCAGCTATCAAGGTTTTATTTTGATTGAAATCCATAGTTCACATTTATTTTCACAGTAAAGAGTATAAAAGCTTGTGGAAAATGCTGTAATAAAAATACCCAAAAGACCAGTGGAGGCCTATCATCTCTCTCCGTCCCATTCTCATCTGCAGATCCTCTCAAGCTCTGTCAGGTTGGATGGGGAGCGTTGCTGTACAGCTATTTTCAGGTCTCTCCAGAGATGTTCGATCGGGTTCAAGTCCGGGCTCTGGCTGGGCCACTCAAGGACATTCAGAGACTTGTCCCAAAGCCACTCCTGCGTTGTCTTGGCTGTGTGCTTAGGGACGTTGTCCTGTTGGAAGGTGAACCTTCGCCAAAGTCTGAGGTCCTGAGCGCTCTGGAGCAGGTTTTCATCAAGGATCTCTGTACTTTGCTCCGTTCATCTTTGCATTGATCCTGACTAGTCTCACAGTCCCTGCCGCTGGAAAACATGCATTCAGGCCAAATAGTTCAATCTTGGTTACATCAGACCAGAGAATCTTGTTTCTCATGGTCTGAGAGTCTTTAGGTGCCTTTTGGCAAACTCCAAGCGGGCTGTCATGTGTCTCTTACTGAGGGGTGGCTTCCGTCTGGTCACTCTACCAGAAAGGCCTGATTGGTGGAGTGATGGTGTCCTTCTGGAAGGTTCTCCTATTTCCACAGAGGAACTCTGGAGCTCTGTCAGAGTGACCATTGTGTTCTTGGTCACCCCCCTGACCAAGGTCCTTCTCCCCCGATTGCTTAGTTTGGCTGGGCGGCCAACTCTAGGAAGAGTCTAGGTGGTTCCAAACTTCTTCCATTTAAGAATGATGGAGGCCACTGTGTTCTTGGGGACCTTCAATGCTCCAAAATGTTTTTGGTACCCTTTCCCAGATCTGTGCCTCGACCCAATACTGTCTCGGAGCGCTACGGACAATTCCTTCGACCTCACGGCTTGGTTTTTGCTCTGACATGTATGTCAACTGTGGGACCTTATATAGACAGGTGTGTGCCTTTCCAAATCAGGTCCAATCAATTGAATTTACCACAGGTGGACTCCAATCAAGTTGTAGAAACATCTCAAGGATGGTCAATGGAAACAGGATGCACCTGAGCTCAATTTCGAGTCTCAGAGCGAAGGGTCTGAATACTTATGTAAATAAAGTATTTATGTTTTTTATTTTTAATACATTTGCTAAAATTTCGAAAAAACTATTTTGGCTTTGTCATTATGGGGTATTGTGTGTAGATTGGTGAGAGAAAGAAAAATATTTAATCCATTTTAGAATAAGGCTGTAATGTAACAAAATGTGGATAAAGGGAAGGGGTTTGAATACTTTCCGAAGGCGCTGAACAAAATATAAGCACAACATGCAACAATTTCTAGAAATACTCCTCAGTTTCATCAGCTGCCAGGAAGGCTGGTCTCAGACGATGCCTTAGGTGAAGAAGCCGGATGTGGAGGTCCTGGGCTGGCGTGGTTACACGTGGTCTGAGGTTGTGAGGCTAGTTGGACGTACTGCCAAATTCTCTAAAACGACATTGGAGGCAGCTTATTGTAGAGAAATTAACATTCAATTATCTTGCAACAGCTCTGGTGGACATTCCTACAGTCAGCATGCCAATTACATGCTGACATGATATCTGTGGCATTGTGTTGTGTGACAAAACTACACATTTTAGAGTGGCCTTTTATTGTCCCTAGCTGAAGGTGCACCTGTGTAATGATCATGCTGTTAAATCAGTTTATTGATGTGCCATACCTGTCAGGTGGATGGATTATCTTGGCAAAGGTGAAATGCTCACAAACAGGGATGTAAACAAATTTGTGAACCACATTTTAGAGAACAAAGCTTTTTGTACGTATGGGAAATTTCAGCTCATGAAACATGGGACCAACACTTTACATGTTGCGTTTATGTTTTTGCTCAGTATATTGAAGTGCCCGGCTTCACAGTGATCCTGAGAGCACTCGTGATAAATATTGAATGGAGTTCACCTGCTGGTGAGTGTTTGACGCCCGGGATACAGGCAGATGCTTTGTGAAAGGGGCTCTCCGGAGAGCCCTTCAGTTGGGTCTGGTGGAGAGGAGACCAGGGGAACCAGAGGAGAGCTGCAGGGCCTCTGTGAGGCTGTGCCAGCTCAGTTGAGCCAGAGGTCCCCTGGAGTGGCCGGCCGTGTGAGAATTCACATTGCCCAAACAGCGTAGCCGCTCTCAGGTGTCTGAACAGCCGTGCTGGAGAGAGGGAGAGAGAGGTCTCAGTCTCACACAGGCCAGGCCACTGTCTCTCCTTTCTCTCCCCACAGCCCAGAAGCAGCTGGGTATCAGGCTACCTCCGCCGAGTGAAAAGACAGACTGATAACCTGTCAACCAAGCCCTGTGTGTAAAGGACACTGGCAAATACCTTATCTTAGCCACCTTAGCCTCCCTCAGATACACTTCTGTGGTTCGTGTAATCCTGTATGTCCTGAACAGCTCACTATCCAAACTGTATCAGACATGCGTGTGTCCTGTTCTGGGCTGATCAGCAGGAGTGTGGGGTGCTAAGAGGTATCTCAAAAACGAAGATGTCCATAACAGAGCAGTACGTTACTTTTTCGGTGTCCACAAGTTTGCACCTATACTTGCATTAACTGGGGACATGGGCTGGGAACCCTGTGAGGTGAGATGGAAAGCGTGTATGGTGAGACTTTGGAATAGACTGTTGGATATGCCAACTGCCAGAATAGCTAGTAAGGTTTTTCAATGGGATCTATCCATAGGGGGAGCCTGGGCAACTGAAATGTCTGACCTTTTTCAACAGTCTGACTGTGAACATCTGTATGAAAACCAAAGTAAGGGAGACATAGATATTATTAAAAAACAACAGTTGATTCAATATGAAAAGAAATGGGTGGAGGAGATTAATCATAAACCCAAATTGAGAACCTTTTGTTTGATTAAGGGTGAATTCGTGTGTGAGATATATTATTTATAACCTACCTAAAAGCAAGAGATCGCTATGTACACAGGTAAGATCAGGGATATTGCCTCTTGTAACACTCTGGCTCTATGGACGTTTATATTGAGCCAGGGTTGTTCATTTTCTTGTGTTTGGGTGTATTTCATTTGGTGGTGTTGGGGATGGGTGAGTTTCATTTTGTTTGTGTCATGTGGTGATTGGTCGATGACTCCCAATCAGAGGTAACGAGTGTCAGCTGTCGGCTCGTTATCTCTGATTGGGAGCCATATATATTCTGTGTGTTTTCTCCTTTGTGTTGTGGGTTATTGTTTCTTTGTTGCTGTTAGTAGTATTCAGTATTAGAACTTCACGGATCGTCATTTGTTGTTTTCTTCGTGGTTGCTTTAAGTTAATAAAGTCATCATGTTCACTCGCAACGCTGCGCATTGGTCTCCTCCTTCAGACGATCGTGACAGAATAACCCACCACAAGAGGACCAAGCGGCGTAACAAGCGGCAACAGGACCTACCTACGCAGGATTTATGGACGCCTCCTAAGGATCTTTGGACTTGGGAGGAGATTCGGGCTGGAAAGGGTCCTTGGGCACAACCGGAGGAATATCACCGCCCTCGTGAAGAGCTGGAGGCAGCTGCAGCCGAGAGGAGGTGGTATGAGGAGGAATATCACCGCCCTCGTGAAGAGCTGGAGGCAGCTGCAGCCGAGAGGAGGTGGTATGAAGAGGAAGCGCGGAGTCGAGGCTGGAAGCCCGTGGTTACTCCCCAAAAATTTTTTGGGGGGGGGCACATGGCTTGGGCGCCTGGGCAGCAGGAGGCTGCCACAGGTAGAGCTGGAGAGAAGGCTATCGGATTACGGGAGCCATTGGCGAGTAGAGGGAGGGAAGTTGTTGTGGCACGGCATGAGAGACTGAAGTGTGTTCCCAGTCTGGTCCGGTCCGTTCTTGATCCCCAGTTAAGGCCAGTGGTGGGTGTTCCCGGTACGGACCGGTCTGTTCCTACTCCACGCACCAGGTCCACGATGTGCGTCGCCAGCCGGCCAGAGTCTGCCGTCTGCCCTAGGGCGTCTGAACTGCCCGTCTGCCAAGCGCTGCATAAGCCGCCCGTCTGTACTGAGCCTGCAAAGCCGTCCGTCTGCCATGAGCCTTCAGAGCCGTCCGCCAGACAGAATCATACACCTGCTATGGAATCAGCAGGAGCCGACGCAGCCCATACTAGACTGGAAGCTCGGGTTCGGGACCAGAAAGAGCAACTCCTGCAGATGGGAGCCGCCCTGCTGGAGGTGATGACTGCAATCCGAGGCTGGGGTCCGCCTCCACCGCCAGCCTCCCAGCCAGCACCATCAGCCAGCCATGAGCAGCCAGATCCGTCAGCCAGCCATGAGCAGCTAGACCCGTCAGCCAGCCATGAGCAGCCAGATCCGTCAGCCAGCCATGAGCAGCCAGACCCGTCAGCCAGCCATGAGCAGCCAGACCCGTCAGCCAGCCATGAGCAGCCAGATCCGTCAGCCAGCCATGAGCAGCCAGACCCGTCAGCCAGCCATGAGCAGCCAGGTCCGTCAGCCAGCCATGAGCAGCCAGATCCGTCAGTCAGCCATGAGCAGCCAGATCCGTCAGCCAGCCATGAGCAGCCAGACCCGTCAGCCAGCCATGAGCAGCCAGATCCGTCAGCCAGCCATGAGCAGCCAGATCCGTCAGCCAGCCATGAGCAGCCAGACCCGTCAGCCAGCCATGAGCAGCCAGATCCGTCAGTCAGCCATGAGCAGCCAGATCCGTCAGCCAGCCATGAGCAGCCAGATCCGTCAGCCAGCCATGAGCAGCCAGATCCGTCAGCCAGCCATGAGCAGCCAGATCCGTCAGCCAGCCATGAGCAGCCAGATCCGTCAGCCAGCCATGAGCAGCCAGACCCGTCAGCCAGCCAGGATCCGCCAGAGCCGTCCAGCCAGGATCCGCCAGAGCCGTCCAGCCAGGATCCGCCAGAGCCGTCCAGCCAGGATCCGCCAGAGCCGTCCAGCCAGGATCCGCCAGAGCCGTCCAGCCAGGATCCGCCAGAGCCGTCCAGCCAGGATCCGCCAGAGCCGTCCAGCCAGGATCCGCCAGAGCCGTCCCGCCAGGATCCGCCAGAGCCGTCCCGCCAGGATCCGCCAGAGCCGTCCAGCCAGGATCCGCCAGAACCGTCCAGCCAGGATCCGCCAGAGCCGTCCAGCCAGGATCCGCCAGAGCCGTCCAGCCAGGATCCGCCAGAGCCGTCCAGCCAGGATCCGCCAGAGCCGTCCAGCCAGGATCCGCCAGAGCCGTCCAGCCTGGATCCGCCAGAGCCGTCCCGCCAGGATCCGCCAGAGCCGTCCAGCCAGGATCCGCCAGAGCCGTCCAGCCAGGATCCGCCAGAGCCGTCCAGCCAGGATCCGCCAGAGCCGTCCAGCCAGGATCCGCCAGAGCCGTCCAGCCAGGATCCGCCAGAGCCGTCCAGCCAGGATCCGCCAGAGCCGTCCAGCCAGGATCCGCCAGAGCCGTCCAGCCTGGATCCGCCAGAGCCGTCCCGCCAGGATCCGCCAGAGACGTCCCGCCAGGATCCGCCAGAGCCGTCCCGCCAGGATCCGCCAGAGCCAGCCAGCCAGGATCCGCCATCTAGTCAGGTGCTGCCCCTTAGCCCGGTGCTGCCCTTTAGCCCGGTGCTGCCCCTTAGTCCGGTGCTGCCCCTGAGTCCGGTGCCGCCCCTTAGTCCGGTACTGCCCCTTAGTCCGGTGCTGCCCCTTAGTCCGGTACTGCCCCTTAGCCCGGTGCTGCCCCTTAGTCCTGTACTGCCCTTTAGTCCGGTGCTGCCCCGTAGTCCGGTGCTGCCCCTTGTCCCGGTGCTGCCCCTTATCCCGGTGCTGCCCCTTATCCCGGTGCTGCCCCTTAGGCCGATGCTGCCCCTTAGTCCGGGGTTGCCCCTTAGTCCAGGTGGGGTTAGGTGGAGGGTGGTCATTGGGAGGAGGCTACCGAAGCAGGTTGTGACTGTGGTGGGGTGGGGATCACGACCGGGGCCAGAGCCGCCACCATGGACAGACGCCCACCCAGACCCTCCCCTAGTCCTGATGTTGGTGCGCCCGGAGTTCGCACCTTTAGGGGGGGGTACTGTAACACTCTGGCTCTATGGACGTTTATATTGAGCCAGGGTTGTTCATTTTCTTGTGTTTGGGTGTATTTCATTTGGTGGTGTTGGGGATGGGTGAGTTTCATTTTGTTTGTGTCATGTGGTGATTGGTCGATGACTCCCAATCAGAGGTAACGAGTGTCAGCTGTCGGCTCGTTATCTCTGATTGGGAGCCATATATATTCTGTGTGTTTTCTCCTTTGTGTTGTGGGTTATTGTTTCTTTGTTGCTGTTAGTAGTATTCAGTATTAGAACTTCACGGATCGTCATTTGTTGTTTTCTTCGTGGTTGCTTTAAGTTAATAAAGTCATCATGTTCACTCGCAACGCTGCGCATTGGTCTCCTCCTTCAGACGATCGTGACACCTCTGCGTATTGAAACAGGTTGGTATTGTGGTGAATTAGAAGAGGAATGACTATGTAACTATTGTGACCTCAAAGAAATAGAGAATGAAACTCATTTGATCCTCTACTGCCCTTTCTACCACAATATACGCTTGCTCTTATTCCAGAAAGCACACCAGATATACCCTGGCATTATGTGGCTGAGCGATGAGGAGAAACTGAAATGTTTTTTTGCCCATTGTGTATTTCCGTTTACGGAATATTTAGATAAAGCCTGAAATAAAATAAAAAGGGCTACCTATAATTAAATTATAAAGATATTTAGCTTCTATGTGGTAAATGATACGTGTGTATATAGATTGTGTATAGGCTTGTCTCCCACATGAATCTTGTCTTTGTGCCAGATTGGGTTCAAATTCCTTCTGTTTAATTTTTCTGTATTTATTTATCTGTATATGTTCTGTATGTATGTGTAAATATACAGTGTGTATGTATGTATGTATGTATGTATATTATTTTACTGCTCTAGGGATATAATTATTGTTTGGATAACCTTATTTATTATTATGTATTTATTTTTACCTTTAATTTTTTCACTTTTTATGCGATGTGCACTTCAGAGAACACTGGAAGATGAATTGTCACTGAATGACCACAGTGAATTATTGTAATGTTTGTTTATGTGTCAATTAATCCCATAAGGGATGGGTTGCCAACTGGCTATTTGACACATTCGTTCATTCGTTCATTCATTCATCACCTCTGATATTACCACAGTGCACAGTTCTCCCCATCTTGCCCTTTTAACCTAATTAGTTTATGAGATGAACAACAGTTGGTGCTATGATGATGTTGTCCCTTTGTCTGGTATTTTGATCTGTGGTGATCAGCTCAGTGTGGATGCAGGAGAAGAGTGTGGGTGCAGTAGTTTTAGGGATGGAAGGGGTCACTCTGATCAGGGGTTGTTATCTGCATTCCAGAGGTAAATCCTGGCCTGCTGCTGCGACTGTGTGAGTGAAGCTAAGACTGTGGCAGGCATCTCCAAGGTGAAGGGTTGGGGTGGGGTGGAGTGGGGGGGACGTGTAACAGATACTCTTGTGTCAGCTGTTTCCTGCACTGCAGCTGACAAGGACCCCCATTCACAACTATCCCCTTCTTCGCCACTGTGATGAATAAGTAATTATTCCATCACGGAGGACGGGCACTTGGAACAGACTATTTCATGTGGCAGCCGTAGGTAAAGTGATCCCCTGTCATGGGCAACTGGAGCCGAGTGTGTACCAATTCCAGCAGGGCTGTAACCCTACCTGCCACCGAGTGCTCTGTTTATTTGGCACATCAGCGGAACCTTTCTCTCCTTGAATGACAGCTAGAAAAGGGGTCACATTCACCTCCACTCTATCGCACATTGTAATATTTAATGGCAAACAAGCTTGAGAAGGACAGCAGGTAACCAGAGCCAGTGCTTTCCACCACAACGGGGGGCTAAGGAGGCAGCTTGATCCCTGGTATTGTGGTGCAACACACGCCGTTGGCTTACTATTTGTTTATAAGGGATATAGCCTTACTGATCACAGTTTGAAAAGAGAAAGGTTGAAAAAGGAGAGGGCCGAATAGAGTTGAGGATTTGTTATTTGAGGATGTTGCTGATAGTGGCTGCTCCTTGATGTAGTTCAGTAGTTGTGTTGCTTTTGTGTCGGAAATGAGGAGTTAATCACTTTTATGTAAAAAGAGGGCAAATTGAAAGATAGACAGTCAGGGAGCAATATAAAAGAATAAGCTCAGATCTCTGATAGATGTACTCTCTGGCTAAATTACACCACCTTCTAAGCTGTTGAGTGTAGTGCTGTGAATTGCTTTCAGTACCAGAACACCTCTCTGAAGGAGACTCCTGATCCATAGAGCTGGGGGTCTTTGATACACTGATGAATTGAATGTGTATAGTGAGTGATATTGAGTGCCTGTGCCCAGTATGTGTTAGGTGTTTCCACAGCAATGAATTATGGGATGTGGAACTGCAGCAGAGGAGGAGGACAGCTTCTGAGAACCAATTTTGAAATTGCCCTACACTTTACACAGAGATCAAGGGCTAAGTCTACCTGGTGCAATCACGTCCACCTCTCACTCAGATAGTTGTTCCTCAACCTGTGGCCACAGGATAACCTTCGCTCCCAAGATAAAAAATAAAACACAAATATACAATTTCTCAATGAATTCCTCTTGGTTTGCATCTTTCCTTTCTAAAATTACAGTTGCCTTGCTAATCCACTAGATGGCTACAGAGGACATTGTTTGACACTACTCAGCTACCATGTACAAACATGTTGCCCTTACAATGTTGTCATATTACTGTTATGTTATGCATCCTATAAGTCTTCATTGTGCAGGTGGGTGTATGTTTCAGAGCAGTGATAATAAGCAGCTAGCATGTATAATAAATGATGCCCACTCCTAAACCTCAGTTTACAATTCACATTGAACTTTCCCTTGTATCAGCTTACAAGCTGTGTGTTCACCCATAGGAGCCCATTGATAAATACTTTGTTGTGTTTTGCTATTGAGATGAATAATTCATTGTCTTTCATGTTGTCTCTCAGCACTAATTCTACTACAGTAATCCCTTTGAAGCCTTCACACATTTCCAGGTCAATTCAGGCCTTATTGCTATATTTTACATTTACGTCATTTAGCAGACGCTCTTATCCAGAGCGATTTACATGAGCAATTAGGGTTAAGTGCCTTGCTCAAGGGCACATCGACACATTTTTCACCTAGTCGGCTCGGGGATTAGAACCAGCAACCTTTCGGTTACTGGCACAACGCTCTTAACCACTAAGCTACCTGCCGCCCTATATGTTATAACGGCCAATCATTTTTATGTCTGAATCTTAGTTCACTCTTGTCTGTTGTTCATAGATGTGTGGTTGTACACAGCAGTCCCCCTCCAACACTGACCTGGGGACATATTTACTCAGCAGGCAACATTGCAGATCTTTTAGTCAACATTGCAGATCTCCATTGCACTCCACACTGCCCTTTCCCACCCACGTGAGAATGCTGTTCGTTGACTACAGCTCAGCGTTCAACACCATAGTTCCCTCAAATCTCATCACTAAGCTAAGGACCCTGGGACTAAACACCTCACTCTGCAACTGGATCCTGGACTTCCTGATTTGGCATGGGTCCTCAGATCCTCAAAAAGTTATACAGCTGCACCATCGAGAGCATCCTGACTGGTTGCATCACCGCTTTGTGTAGCAACTGCTCAGCATCCGACCGCAAGGCGCTACAGAGGGTAGTGCGTACGCCCAGTACACACTGGGGCCAAGTTTCCTGCCATCCAGGACCTCTATACCAGACGGTGTCAGACGAAGGCCCTAAAAATTGTCAAGGACTCCAGCCACCCTAGTCATAGACTGTTCTGTCTGCTACAACACAGCACGCCGGAGCGCCAAGTCTAGGTCCAAAGGCTCCTTAACAGCTTCTACCCCCAAGCCATTAGACTGCTAAACAGTTAATCAAATGGCTACCCGGACTATTTGCATTGACCCCCTTTTTTACGCTGCTGCTATTCACTGTTTATTATCTATGCATAGTCACTTTACCCCTACCTACATGTACATATTACCTCAATTACCTCGACTAACCTGTAACACCGCACATTGACTCTGTACCGGTACCCCCTTTATATAGCCTCGTTATTGTTATTTTATTGTGTTACTGTCGTATCGGGTGAATGGTGGCAATTATTGCTGTCAACAAAGAGTCCGCTTATGCTGCACAATGATTAGAGGCTTTTATTAATATCACAAGGTTACAGCATAAGTTACAGACCCGCGGTGTCTGGAGAACGGCGTCCCAGATTGCAATGGCCGTTCTGCCTTCTCCTTCGTTTTTTCCCCCTACTTATAAACAATGCAAAAAGATGGGCTCCCTCTTCTGGCCAATCACCAGTCTCCCCTGTCTACAACACACTTCCTGTCTGTTGTATGTGACGTTACACTAAAACATTCCCTCTTGATACTAAAATCAACATTCTTTCAGTTCCACTTAAAAAACATTTAACAACGTCATAATCTCAATACACGACATTACTTTTTTCTTACTTAATTTATTTTATGTTGTCTAAATTACTTTTGCAAATATTTGCTTACTTACTTTTTTTATTTTATTCTGCATTGTTGGTTAAAGGCTTGTAAGTAAGCATTTCACGGTAAGGTCTACACCTGTTGTATTTGGCACATGTGACAAATAAAATGATGTTTATTTGTAAAATGATGTTGTTGTCCATAGTTTGTGACCAATGTAACATCATGACACAACTCCATTGTCCCAACATGGTAGATGTAGTTGGGCTCCACCGTGGTGTCTACCATCCTTGGTGGGATCATGGCTGTGATGTCCAGAGTGTGAATAATTCACATCTCCATGTGCATCCTTGTGCATTGTGCTTCTGTAGAGCTTCTTCTCCATGTTTGATTTATGTTGCCATGGTGCTGCTGACACTCTCCATTATTAACGGGATGGAAAAAACAGCAATGCAACTTATGGTGCATACCAGAGGAGGCTGGTGGGGGCAGCAATAGGAGGATGGGCTCATTGTGATGGCTGGAATGGAATCAATGGAACGACAAACACATCAAGCATATGAAAACCACGTTTGACTCCGTTTCATTGACTCTATTCCAGCCATTACAATGAGCCCGTCCTCCTATAGCTCCTCCCACCAGCCTCCACTGGTGCATACAGCAGTCAGAGAGCTAAAGGAAAGGTAACGTCATAACCAGACAACACATTGCAAGGTATATCCATAAGAAAGATACTTGATCAAATCAAATATTTGAGCAGTTTTGTTTGGAAAAGGCTGCACCTTGCTTGATGAATTGCACCACGTTGAAATGCATTGAAAATACAATAATCTCTAGTTACAGTAGGCTTTCTTAATGTTATGTAGTGTTGTGACAGCAGTGTAGTCATGCATGTATTTGATATGGTTTTCCTGGTACATATTTGCCAAGCCCTGTCTGTAAGCTGTATGTCTCTCTCTGGTCTGTATACTGTAAATGTAATAGAAATACACTAGGTAGTTTAATGTGTAACACCCTGTAACTGGACCATTTATCTACTGTATGATATTGTTGAGATATGCATTATTCACAGGCCTTCACCAAGTGTATTTTTCTGCCATCTGTGTTGTTGTAGGATTACGTGCTAAAGTTTAGACGAGCTGAAGTGACTGCAGTTATTATGATGATTTCTGTATAATGAATATTTCAACACAGCGCTTTATGGAATTGGAGCGCACTTGTAGGGCAAACGCTCTTCTGGGGACCCCTGGCAAATGTTGACAAACAGGGTTTTTTGTTGCTTCGACATTACTGCATGCAAAGAATGTTTAATTATTAAGTCATATCCTTGTTTTCCTGTCCCCACCTTTACAGACCTGAGGAAGTATGGCCTTGCTTGATTTCACAATGAAGCTCAGGCGTACAGTGTTCTGCTCAGGGGTGCAGAGTTCTCTTATGTCTCTTTAATACCTTTTACTGCAGTGGGCTGAATCAGGGTCACACAGAGTGCTTCTTGATAGTCTTAAACAAATCTACTTTGAAACAAAAGTATACACCTCACACACATGGTTATTGGCTTAAAAAAAATAAGACACCTGTACCATGTCAGATATAGTTTAAATGTATTCAATTTTGAGTTTGCATCCCAATTTGACACTTTATATACACATCACAGAAGACTGAAATATAACAAAACCGTTTGACATAAAAACACCGGAGGGCGCTTTGGTCATTCGACTGCAGGAAATGATTAATGCGCCTCAGTGAGTATTGTACACACAGCAGAGTGTGAGCTGATACCATTCTCTCTCCCATCCCTACTCCTCCTGCTCCATTCCCCAGCAGCCTGGGCCCACAGCGGTAAAGGGGACGTGGGGGTTAGAGAGAGAGAGAGCGAAAAAGAGAGAGAGCAAAAGAGAGAGTGAGAGAGTGAGAGAGAGAGAGCGAGAGAGGGTGTGGGCTGGCACAGGGAGAAGAGCTCTTCTAGGGCTGCTGCTGCTGTCCATCTTGATGCCAAGGCCTCCTCTTCCCTTCCGAACATCATTCCGAACACTCTCTCACTGAGCCCTGCAGTGAGAAGTTTTTTGCTGACTGCAAGAACTTATAGTTGACCTCTCCGCCACGTTTCCAAGCCAGTGGAGATGCTCTTTCAGTGTGAAGCCACGTTCAGCCGAGGAGAAAATCCACCCAGCGGGGACATGAGCGGAGGAGAGGGCTTTTAGATCAATGCTCCTCTCTGGAGACCGCCTGACCGCCTGCACCAGTTACGCATATAGCGAAGGCAGGCAGCCACACTGATTTCAAATCAAATCTTATTTGTCACATACACGTGTTTAGCAGATGTTATAGCGGGTGTAGCAAAATGCTTGTGCTTCTAGCTCTGACAGTGCAGTAATATCTAACAAGTAATATCTAACAATTTCACAACATATACCCAATACACACAAAACTAGTAAGGAATGGGATTTAAGTATATATACATATATGGACAAGCAATGACAGAGCGGCATGGACTAAGATACAGTAGAATATTATAGAATAGAATGCAGTATATACATATGAGATGAGCAGTGCAAGATATGTAAACATTATTAAAGTGACTAGTGTTCCATTTCTTAAAGTGGCCAGTGATTTCAATAGGCAGCAGCAGCCTCTAATGTGCTAGTGATGGCTATTTAACAGTCTGATGGCCTTGAGATAGAAGCTGTTTTTCATTCTCTCGGTCCCAGCTTTGATGCACCTATTACTGTACGGGGGAGAACTAAAACACACAAGCTCCTCTGCCAAGAGATAGGGGGAAATAAAGAGCCAAAGAAGAAGGGATGAGGGAGAGTTTTTTATATTAGTCTTGTGATAAACAATAGGAATTCTTGTAGGACCAAAAGACAACTAAATTCTGTGTTGCAATTACAGAGTATCATGAAATGGTAACACTGTGGCTCTTTTGGAGAGGACACTATTGAAATGAAGAAAAACAGGGAATACTGAATTAAAAACCCTTCAGCCTTTTGGCATGAACTTGGACTTTAATATCAGACCATTTCTGTTGTATATTGATTGTGTGATTTTCTTTCTATGACCTATTTGGTGATTCATAATGAGGACAGGTCACAAGCGGATTGTTAGATAGCTATATTAAACTAGGTAAATGTGCAGCATCAGTCAGACAGGGCCGCTTTCCAATGTTTCTTGAGAGGCAGGACCAGCGTGCAGGGGTCTTTCTCAGAAACTACATTGGCTGGTACCACTGGTATGGACATCTTCACAATCAGGGTCAGCATGACAGGACGACTGCTGTTGTCATCACTCGGATCGGTCATAAATATGACCACAGTCTTTCTCTGCGGCCATCACTGATTTGGTAAGGTGCCAGGCTCTTTTCAGGATTTGGTGACTGCTTGGTTCACTTCTCTGGACAAGAAAGAAAAAGAGATACAACGAAATTGTTCATTTATCTGCTATATCCTATTTGGTATATCTGCATATATAATTTACAGGGATGTCTGACAGGTTTATTAGGCTGAACTAAGTACCTGTGGGGAGTTCATAATGAGTGGCTGTTCTCTTTGGAATGTTTCCTTTTCATCATCAGACTGATCGGGGCGTCTTTTGATTGATGACCTATACGCAGGCACGAAGGCATAGGAGAGGTTCTGGATGCCATGGATGGGCTGGAAGGGCCCTGTGGACTCTGGCTTTATCTCCAGGTCACTCCGTATCCATGCCCATCGCTGGAGGAGACGACGTGGGTCTCATGGATGATAAACTCATGTTCAAAACAGTTAACAATATGTCGTTTCTGAACAGAATTCCAAAAGGAGTTTTCATGATGAATATAGGCCTATATGTAATGTCAAATATCATAACAAAACCATGGTACATGCAAAACTTCAAACTGTAGGGTGAGAACCACTTTGGCCTTCCTGTAATATAATTGTTCATATGTCATTTCAAATCAGGTTGTAATATACAAATGTTTAAAACAAATTATCCATCGCCAAATGTTGTCAGGAGACTTTTCTATTTATTTTCTGTAAAAAAAAATAATTGAAAGCAAGCTTATAAGGTCTTCCACTGTGCTTCACATATCACAAGTTTGCTTGTCTGAATGTTAAGGAGAACTTTGGAACAGTCAAGAGCATTTTCACGGCAACCATGATTCTAGGGCAGGGATGTCAAACAAATGTTGCCCTGCGGGCCGCATTCGGTCTTTATCGATGTCCGGAGGGCCTCACAATTGATTACATTTCCTTGCTGCCAAAATTAGCACAAAGAAATCCTCTATCCCATTGCTTTTTGAGTTTTCTATGCTCCCTGACTGTCTATCTTTTGTTTTGATGACTGTTAGCAAGCTGGACAGAGTGAAGAGACTATAGATATCGGTCCATTATAATTTCTGCACAGCTTCGATTTGGTTTTAGTAATTTCAATGTCGATTGAGTTCGCTTTTCACCGAAAAATAATCAAAATATATATATTTTTTAACTAAAACCACCCACGGGCCGGATTGAATGAGCTCCCGTGGGCCGTATGTTTGAGACCCCTGTTCTAGGGCATTGTGATAAACAATGGCCACTGGAATGTGATTTATTTGCACTTAACTGGCTAACAGTAGCTACTAAGGGTAAGCTATAACCTACATTTATTTTTGTTTTTACATACTGGTAACCAGAGTCGTTCAAGGGAATTCGGGACATGGGTGACTAGCTAACGTTAGCTTGGCTCTCTGTGTGTTTGTGCCGTGGGAGGAGGGGTTAGTTCGTTGGCAGAGAGCAATGGCTAGCTAGTATGCTAACTATTCTAGCTAACTAACTGGCTGAATAAGTTCATGATGTACTCACTCAAACTGTCAAAACTAACCCAAAACTTTACACAACGTTAGACATGGACACAAATGATCTGCTTGGCATGTTAACACACTGGTGGTTTGTTGTAGCCGAGTATTGGTGCTAAACCGTGTTATTGGAGGCTGGCATGCTAGTTGGCTTTGGCGTCATAGGATTCGCTGTACCAAGTTAGCTAGCTGAATAAACTAAGGTAGAGTCTATTCCTAGAAACATTGAACCGCTGTAGTTTACAACAATTATAATTTCTAAAGTGGAAGTTGGGAGAGTTATATTTGAGTGTTTCAGTGAAACGTAAGTGAGGGAGGCCCCCCTCTCTCGCTTTCCCAGATGTTTAGTTCATTTCATTCCGATCTCCTTTGCATTATTGTAGCCTTTCTCTGTAGCCTGTCAACTATGTGTCTGTCTATCCCTGTTCTCTCCTCTCTGCACAGGCCATACAAACGCTTCACACCACGTGGCTGTTGCCACTCTAATCTGGTGGTCCCTGCGTGCACGACCCACATGGAGTTCCAGGTCTCTGGCAGCCTCTGGATTTGCCGTTCTGCGGCCAACAAGGCAGAGTTCATCACAGCCTATGCTACCCTCCAGTCCCTCGACTTCTTGGCGCTGACGGAAACATGGATTACCACAGAAAACACTGCTACTCCTACTGCTCTTTCCTCATCTAACCATGTGTTCTCGCATACCCCGAGAGCATCTGGTCAGCGCGGCGGTGGCACAGGAATCCTCATCTCTCCCAAGTGGACATTCTCACTTTTTCCCCTGACCCATCTGTCTATCTCCTCATTTGAATTACATGCTGTCACAGTCACTAGCCCATTCAAGCTTAACATCCTTGTCATCTATCGCCCTCCAGGTTCCCTTGGAGAGTTCATCAATGAGCTTGACGCCTTGATAAGTTCCTTTCCTGAGGATGGCTCACCCTTCACAGTTCTGGGTGACTTTAACCTCCCTATGTCTGCCTTTGACTCATTTCTCTCCTTCTTTTCACTCCTTTCCTCTTTTGACCTCACCCTCTCACCGTCTCCCCCTACTCACAAGGCAGGCAATACGCTTGACCTCATCTTTACTAGATGCTGTTCTTCTACTAATCTCACTGCAACCCCTCCAAGTCTCCGACCACTACTTTGTATCCTTTTCTCTCTCGCTCTCCTCCAACACTACTCACTCTGCCCCTACTCAGATGGTAATGTGCCGTCGCAACCTTCGCTCTCTCCCGCTACTCTCTCCTCTTCCATCCTATCATCTCTTCCCTTTGCTAAATCCTTCTCCCTCCGATCTCCTGATTCTGCCTCCTCAACCCTCCTCTCCTCCCTTTCTGCATCTTTTGACTCTCTATGTCCCCTATCCTCCCGGCCGGCTTGGTCCTCCCCTCCTGCTCCGTCGCTTGACGACTCATTGCGAGCTCACAGAAGAGGGCTCCGGGCAGCCGAGCGGAAATTGAGGAAAACTAGACTCCCTGCGGACCTGTCATATTTTCACTCCCTCCTCTCTACATTCTCTTCTTCTGTTTCCGCTGCTAAAGCCACTTTCTACCACTCTAAATTTCAAGCCTCTGCCTCTAACCCTAGGAAGCTCTTTGCCACCTTCTCCTCCCTGCTGAATCCTCCTCCTCCTCCCCCTCCCTCCTCCCTCTCTGTGGATGACTTCGTCAACCATTTTGAAAAGAAGGTTGACGACATCCGATCCTCATTTATTAAGTCAAATGACACCGCTGGTCCTGCTCACACTGCCCTACCCTATGCTTTGACTTCTTTCTCCCCTCTCTCTCCAGATGAAATCTTGCGACTTGTGACGGCCGGCGGCCCAACAACCTGCCCGCTTGACCCTATCCCCTCCTCTCTTCTCCAGACCATTTCCGGAGACCTTCTCCCTTACCTCACCACGCTCATCAACTCATCCTTGACCGCTGGCCATGTCCCTTCCGTCTTCAAGAGAGCGACAGTTGCACCCCTTCTCAAAAAACCTACACTCGATCCCTCCGATGTCAACATCTACAGACCAGTATCCCTTCTTTCTTTTCTCTCCAAAACTCTTCAGCGTGCTGTCTCTAGCCAACTCTCCTGCTATCTCTCTCAGAATTACCTTCTTGATCCAAACCAGTCAGGTTTCAAGACTGGTCATTCAACTGAGACTGCTCTTCTCTGTGTCACGGAGGCTCTCCGCACTGCTAAAGCTAACTCTCTCTCCTCTGCTCTTATCCTTCTAGACCTATTCGCTGCCTTTGATACTGTGAACCATCAGATCCTCCTCTCCACCCTCTCCGAGTTGGGCATCTCCGGCGCTGCTCACTCTTGGATTGCGTCCTACCTGATAGGTCGCTCCTACCAGGTGGTGTAGCGAGAATCTGTCTCCGCACCACGTGCTCTCACCACTGGTGTCCCCCAGGGCTCAGTTCTAGGCCCTCTCCTATTCTCTCTATACACCAAGTCACTTGGCTCTGTCATATCCTCACATGGTCTCTCCTATCATTGCTACGCAGACGACACAATTAATTTTCTCCTTTCCCCCTTCTGATAACCAGGTGGCGAATCGCATCTCTGCATGTCTGGCAGACATATCAGTGTGGATGTCGGATCACCAACTCAAGCTGAACCTCGGCAAGACGGAGCTGCTCTTCCTCCCGGGGAAGGACTGCCCGCTCCATGATCTCGCCATCACGGTTGACAACTCCATTGTGTCCTCCTCCCAGAGTGCAAAGAGCCTTGGCTTGACCCTGGACAACACCCTGTCGTTCTCCGCTAACATCAAAGCGGTGACCCGATCCTGCAGGTTCATGCAGAGTACGACCCTACCTTACACAGAAAGCGGCACAGGTCCTAATCCAGGCACTTGTCATCTCCCGTCTGGATTACTGCAACTCGCTGTTGGCTGGGCTCCCTGCCTGTGCCATTAAACCCCTACAACTTATCCCGAACGCCGCAGCCCGTCTGGTGTTCGACCTTCCCAAGTTCTCTCATGTCACTCCGCTCCTCCGCACACTCCACTGGCTTCCAGTTGAGGCTCGCATCTACTACAAGACCATGGTGCTTGCCTACGGAGCTGTGAGGGGAACGGCACCTCCTTACCTTCAGGCTCTGATCAGACCCTACACCCAAACGAGGGCACTACGTTCATCCACCTCTGGCCTGCTAGCTCCCCTACCTCTACAGAAGCACAGTTCCCGCTCAGCCCAGTCAAAGCTATTTGCTGCTCTGGCACCCCAATGGTGGAACAAGCTCCCCCACGACGCCAGGACAGCGGAGTCACTGACCACCTTCCGGAGACACTTGAAACCCTACCTCTTTAAAGAATACCTGGAATAGTAAAAAAAAAAGAAGAAACAAAGTGGTTGTCCCACTTGCTATCATAAGTTGAATGCACCAATTTGTAAGTTGCTCTGGATAAGAGCGTCTGCTAAATGATGTAAATGTAAATGTAAATGTATTTGCATTCTAGAATTTGGGATTCCCTTAGCTTTCATTTGATTTATGGCCATGTTCTCAATACTGAACATTAAAAAATTTAAATAACTATGATAATCAGAAAGAGAATGTCACGATCGTTGAACGGAGTAGACCAAGGCGCAGCGTTGAAGGCAAACATACTTTATTATCCAAAGTGATAACACGAACAAAACAACAAACGATAACGTGACGTCCTAGGTCAAACACAACCAACACGGAACAAACCAAAAGGAACAAGATCCCACAACTACTGTGGGTAAACTGGCTGCTTAAGTATGGCTCCCAATCAGAGACAACAAGCAACAGCTGATACTCGTTGCCTCTGATTGAGAACCATACTGGCCAACATAGAAAACACAACTCTAGAATACCGACATAGAACAAGAACACATAGAATCTACACACCCTGGCTCAACATATAGAGTCCCCAGAGCCAGGGTGTGACAGTACCCCCCCCCAAAGGCGCGGACTGCGACCGCGCCTAAACATAAACAAACCAGGGGAGGGCTGGGTGGGCATTCCTCCTCGGAGGCGGTTCCGGCTCCGGGCTTGACCACCACCCTTCAACCATCCCCCCGTGGCGCCCCTGGTCCGGTCTGGCCCCGCTGGCTGGAGCTGGACTGGACATCGTAGAAGCGGATTGCTTAGGCTCCGGTGTGGAGCAGCTGACCGGTACCTGACCAGGCACCGGTGACCCAGGCACGGGTTGTGCCGGACTGACGACGCGCACCCCTGGCTTGGTGCGTGGAGCAGGAACGGGCCGGACCGGGCTGACGATGCGCACCCCTGGCTTGGTGCGTGGAGCAGGAACGGGCCGGACCGGGCTGACGATGCGCACCCCTGGCTTGGTGCGTGGAGCAGCAACGGGCCGGACCGGGCTGACGATGCGCACCCCTGGCTTGGCGCGTGGAGCAGGAACGGGCTGGACCGGGCTGACGATGCGCACCCCTGGCTTGGTGCGTGGAGCAGCAACGGGCCGGACCGGGCTGACGATGCGCACCCCTGGCTTGGTGCGTGGAGCAGGAACGGGCCGGACCGGGCTGACGATGCGCACCCCTGGCTTGGTGCGTGGAGCAGCAACGGGCCGGACCGGGCTGACGATGCGCACCCCTGGCTTGGTGCGTGGAGCAGGAACGGGCCGTACCGGGCTGACGATGCGCACCCCTGGCTTGGTGCGTGGAGCAGGAACGGGCCGTACCGGGCTGACGACTCGCACCCCTGGCTTAGTGCGAGTGGCAGGAACAGGCCGGGCCGGGCTGGCGACGCGCACCATTAGCTTGGTGCGGGGAGCAGGAACAGGCCGGGCCGGGCTGGCGACGCGCACCATAGGCTTGGTGCGGGGAGCAGGAACAGGCCGGGCTGGGCTGGCGACGCGCACCATTAGCTTGGTGCGGGGAGCAGGAACAGGCCGGGCCGGGCTGGCGACGCGCACCGTAGGCTTGGTGCGAGGGGCAGGAACAGGCCGGGCCGGGCTGGCGACGCGCACCATTAGCTTGGTGCGGGGAGCAGTAACAGGCCGGGCCGGGCTGGCGACGCGCACCATCAACTTAGTGCGGGGAGCAGGAACGGGCCGGACCGGACTGGTGACGCACACCACTTGCTTGGTGTGAGGAGCGGGACTGGGTTTCTTCATAACCCTCCGCTCCCTCAGCTGCCTACACAGTTCCTCTCGCCGTGCCTCTACTCTCACCTTCTCCCTTATCGCCTCCAGCAGCTCTGAACCACTAACTCCAGCTCCCTCTGGACCAATAGCCCCCTTAACCTGGTGGCCTCCTCACCTAACCTCCCAATACGCCCTGTAGCTGCCTCCTGCTGCCCCGTCGCCCATGCCGTGTGCCCCCCCCTAAAAATGTTTTGGGGTTGCCTCTCGTCCGTCCGACGACGACACTGTTGACGCCGTTGCTCCTCTCTCCGCCGCGCCTCCACCGTCTCCTTCCATGGACGCCGATCCATCCCGGCCTGGATTTCCTCCCAGGTCCAGGACCCCTGCCCATCCATGATCTGCTCCCACGTCCAGGCTGCCTGCTCCTGGACATGCTGCTTGGTCCTGGTATGGTGGGATCTTCTGTCACGATCGTTGAACGGAGTAGACCAAGGCGCAGCGTTGAAGGCAAACATACTTTATTATCCAAAGTGATAACACGAACAAAACAACAAACGATAACGTGACATCCTAGGTCAAACACAACCAACACGGAACAAACCAAAAGGAACAAGATCCCACAACTACTGTGGGTAAACTGGCTGCTTAAGTATGGCTCCCAATCAGAGACAACAAGCAACAGCTGATACTCGTTGCCTCTGATTGAGAACCATACTGGCCAACATAGAAAACACAACTCTAGAATACCGACATAGAACAAGAACACATAGAATCTACACACCCTGGCTCAACATATAGAGTCCCCAGAGCCAGGGTGTGACAGAGAAGTCAGAAAACAGATTGAAAAATAATGTTGGGAAGGATGTAGTTCCAAATTCTTCCATTTAATTTATGAATAAATGTTATTGTAATCATAAGCTCTTTTTTACCTTAAATTTTTTTTTTGCATTAAAATGTAACCTCCAACAAGAACATTGCATTCAATCATAATTCCCTGCCTGCCGGTGCAGATAATCAGACTGTCACCGCCTCAGTACTTCCAGCATCAGGCAGTAATATACTGTAACACTCTGGCTCCGGGACTTTTGTATTTGAGCCAGGGTGTATTGTGTTTTGTTGGGTTTTGGGTATTTTCTATGTTGGTAGTTCTGTTGTGTGTGTTTCTAGGTTTGGTCATTGACTCCCAATCGGAGGTAACGAGTGTCAGCTGTCGGCTCGTTATCTCTGATTGGGAGCCATATTTATTCTGTATGTTTTCTTGTGGGCATTGTGGGTTATTGTTCCGTGTTTCAGTCGTTGTACTGTGGACTTCACGAGTCGTCTTTTGTTTTGTATTTCGGTGCTTTTTCAATTAAAGTCATGTTCGTTCAACGCGCTGCGCTTTGGTCTCCTTCACTCCTAGACGATCGTGACAGAATAACCCACCATAAAGGGACCAAGCAGCGCGTCCAGGAGCAAAGGGTCTGGACATGGATGGAACTGTTGGACGGTAAAGGGTCCTGGACTTGGGAGGAGATCCTGGATGGTATGGATCGCCGACCATGGAACGAGACGGTGGAGAGGCGACGGCGAGAGGAGCAACGGCATCGGCAGGGCCATCGTCGGAAGGACGAGAGGCAACCCCAAAAAGTTTTTGGGGGGGGGCACATGGCTTGGGCGACTGAGCAGCAGGAGGCTGCCACAAGGCAGATTCAGAAGGCTACCAGGTTAAGGGGGCTGACGGAGGCAGAGAAGGGACGGATTCAGGAGGCTACCAGGTTAAGGGGGCGACTGGGAAAGGCAGGGAAGGAAGGTGTAGAGGCACGGCGAGAGGTACTGGGGTGTGTAACCAGTCCGGTCCGGCCCGTTCCTAATCCCGAGGTACAGCCAGTAGTGTGTGTCCCCAGTACGGTACGGCCTGTTCCGGCCCCTCGCACTAAGTGTACGGTGCGCGTCGCCAGCCCAGCCCGGCCTGTTCCTACTCCACGCACCGGGGATACGGTGCGCTTCGCCAGCCCGGCCCGGCCTGTTCCGGCCTCTCGCACCAGAGATACGGTGCGCGTCGCCAGCCCAGCCCGGCCTGTTCCTGCTCTCCGCACTAGGCCTTATGTGCGTCCCCAGGGTCCAGCAGGCCCTGTTGCTTCTCCCCGCACTAGCCCTGAGATGCGTGTCCTCAGCCCGGTACCTCCAGTTCCGGCACCACGCATCAGGCCTACGGTGCGTCCCCAGGGCCAAGCATGCCCTGTTGCTTCTCCCCGCACTAGCCCTGAGATGCGTGTCCTCAGCCCGGTACCTCCAGTTCCGGCACCACGCACCAGGCCTACGGTGCGCCTCAGACGGCCAGAGTCTGCCGTCTGCCCAACGGGGCCTGAACTGTCCGTCTGCCCAACGCCGCCTGAACTGCCCGTCTGCCTAAAGCCTGCAAAGCCGCCCGTCTGCCATGAGCCATCAGAGCCGTCCGCCAGACCAGAGCCGCTAGAGCCTTCCGCCAGACAGGATCAGCCAGAGCCTTCTGCCAGACAGGATCAGCCAGAGCCTTCTGCCAGACAGGATCAGCCAGAGCCTTCTGCCAGACAGGATCAGCCAGAGCCTTCCGCCAGACAGGATCAGCCAGAGCCTTCTGCCAGACAGGATCAGCCAGAGCCTTCTGCCAGACAGGATCAGCCAGAGCCTTCTGCCAGACAGGATCAGCCAGAGCCTTCCGCCAGACAGGATCAGCCAGAGCCTTCCGCCAGCCATGAGCAGCCAGATCCGTCGGCCAGCCATGAGCAGCCAGATCCGTCGGCCAGCCATGAGCAGCCAGATCCGTCGGCCAGCCATGAGCAGCCAGATCCGTCAGCCAGCCATGAGCAGCCAGATCCGTCAGCCAGCCATGAGCAGCCAGATCCTTCAGCCTGCCATGAGCCGTCCAGCCAGGATCCGCCAGAGCCAGCCAGCCAGGATCCGCCCCTTAGCCAGGTGCTGTCCCTTAGCCCGGTGCTGCCCCTAAATCCAGGTGGAGTAAGTTGGAGGGTGGTCATGTGGAGGAGGCTAGGGAAGCGGGTGGTGACTAAGGTGGGGTGGGGACCACGACCAGGGCCAGAACCGCCACCGTGGACAGACGCCCACCCAGACCCTCCCCGAGACTGTATGCTGGTGCGCCCGGAGTGCGCACCTTTAGGGGGGGGTACTGTAACACTCTGGCTCCGGGACTTTTGTATTTGAGCCAGGGTGTATTGTGTTTTGTTGGGTTTTGGGTATTTTCTATGTTGGTAGTTCTGTTGTGTGTGTTTCTAGGTTTGGTCATTGACTCCCAATCGGAGGTAACGAGTGTCAGCTGTCGGCTCGTTATCTCTGATTGGGAGCCATATTTATTCTGTATGTTTTCTTGTGGGCATTGTGGGTTATTGTTCCGTGTTTCAGTCGTTGTACTGTGGACTTCACGAGTCGTCTTTTGTTTTGTATTTCGGTGCTTTTTCAATTAAAGTCATGTTCGTTCAACGCGCTGCGCTTTGGTCTCCTTCACTCCTAGACGATCGTGACATATACTTCAGTTTGCTAGACTAAAGGAGGCGCTAGCGGAGCCATACCTGAAAGTATATCAGATTGGTATTTCACAAATAGTATATCAAATAGAGTATATACTTTGTTATTACAGATACGTAAAATGCAACCAGGCTTTTGACTACATAAGAACAAAAATGTCTGCATCTCTTGTGTAGCATAATAAAGTAAACATTTTTGCATATCCTTCTGCAAAGAGCAAACTGACCTTTTAAATGATTTTGGCCATAATTTGGTGTTGTTTTTTTCAGCCTACCTGTCAGAGAATGTCAAGGGCTCTCCTGACTGCCTCTGTCACCGTGGGGATAAGGCCAGATGATTGACACTTCCTAGACATTCACCTTGACAACCAGACTTGTACAGAGTGACAGGCTTTGATCTTCCTCCCTTCCACTCGGATGGACATGGGGAAGGGGACTCATGCTGCATTATATCTGAATTTTGTAGCTTGTTCCTGGTCCCTCTGAGTATCCAGCACCAAGGAAGAGAGGGTGGGATGGAGGAAGAGAGGGTGGGGGGGGAAGGGGGTTGAAAGGGGCCATGTGTCCCTGGCCGTTGTCACTCCCTCCCCATGGCTCAAATGTCACAACTGTTATTGACAGTTTTCTGTACCCTGTGTCCTGTGCTAACAGTCTCCAGACAAATTATTCTTACTCTGTCACAATAATGGTGCCAAGCCCAGCCAAGGGTCAGGGGGTTAAGGTCCTCTGTTATGATTTGACAAGACATACCACAGTACACAAGCGCTCAATAGGGATTATGTCACCAGTAAAGGCTTTTCCTCACTACATCCAATATCTATATTCTCAGTAAGTCCATATTCCTCATGCACATGACCATTTTCTTATCACAAGCAAAGTGAGGGTTGTATCCCACATTTGATGACCTGGTTGTCCTTCCAGGGTGAGTGACAGGTCAGTGACACTAACAGTGGCCTGGCCTGCTGTGTGTCACAGGGACATGGTACTGCAGCTGAGGCACAAACACACAGAGGTCACAGCTCTGGGGACATACACTATATAGGCTACACATTCAGAAGAAACATACATCTGATAAAAGCAAATGCTAAATGCACATAATGTAAAAAGAGGCTACTTATTTGTAATAGTCTCTTTAATAAGTTTGAGATGGTTTTACTTTCAACACACATGTTTAGATGCAGAGTTGGTGAACCAGACTCAGATGGGCCTTAGTATATCAGAGCCTCAGCTGTTGCAACCGCTCAGCCCAAACAGACACCCAGATAGAGCATGCTGAAATCTCTGAGACAGACACAAGATGGCTGCCGATGGCCCAGGGCAGACTGACCCACACATAGTCCAACGCTCGGCCACCAAACATGCCTCATGGCTAATTGTATGTTTTCATGGATGAACAGGTAAGATTAACAAAAGACAGAGAGAAAAAAAACAGCACGTCTAATGACATTTAAGCTATTCCCTTCCAGCTTGTGGTTTTGTTATTTTTGGGGATCTTTGGCTGGTAGCGAATATTGACTTTTTAACATATGCAACCTGTCAGGTTGGATTGGGCACTGGATTGCGATTGGATCTAAATGACAACAACCCCTTGAGCTACTGGCCTTTTCCTTTGACAACTCTATCCCTCCATCCCCCCCTCTCAACGCCCTGTCCCTGCTGGTGTCACAGAGACAGATGAGATCTCATCAGGAAACTAGTGGCCTTTTATGACATGTTTTCTCTTGGACTGAGTGACTGGCACCTCTGCTCCTGGCAATAACCTCAATAGGATTCATTCTCTCCTGTTCAGGATGGAAGTGTGTCATGATGAATTTGGGGCTCTCTCCTGCTGTACACATGTTGGTTTTGGGGGGACTTGTAAGGAAGATGACATAGATCTAGTGGTCTGTGTGTTAATGATGCCATGTACCATATGACAGCTGTCAGTGTGTGTTAGGCTGACTGGCCTCTCAGAGTGTGTGTTAGAGTTGGGTCTCTACATCCAGAGCGACGTGACCCGCCACCATGAGGTACCTGCCATGGCCTGGAGCAGCCTTCATTGGGTCCTTGTGTACCTGTTCAAAGGGTCATTCCTTTCCTTGTCCCTCACAGCCTGTCAGGTGGGATATCTGTGAACTTATCACCTGTCAATTTACAAACCAGTGTGCCAAAACTCAAATGAAGGGCAATGGCAGAAAACTGGCAGATGTTCACGTTTCTTTCTGTCAAGGGACTGTTTGTGCCGAACGCCTACAAGTCCTGCTCAGTCCTATAACCATCTACCTGGTCACTCCTCTTCTTTGTCCATCAGAATGGACTTCCACCGCAGGCCTTTCTGTGTCAGGCAATGCTGTGTGAAACATGTTATATGTGGGCCCTATCCCCATCTTATAAAATAGATTATCTGTCAGTGCGCTGGGTGAGACATGGAGTAAACTCAGGTGAGAGAGGAAAACCTTGGTTACAGCTCTGATGGGGATCTCTGGGTCTCTGGAGGCTTTGTTCAACCACAAAACAATACATTGAAAGGTCAGAACCTTAGGAATGGAAACCTACAGGCATCAGGGTGCTAGTGGCAATGCTGTTCTGAAAGACAGGGATAGCCCAACATATTTGCATAAAGACCCTGAGGACAACAAGCAAATGGAATTTTTACAATTTTTCTACTTCCCTTTCTTGCCCTTGTCCTGCTGGCCTTAGTGGAAATGTCACATGGTGGAAAGTGACAGGTTCTGTAGGATCTGGTTTAAGCAAGCAGAATGAGGCAGACATAGGAACAGTTTTTAAATGGCAGACAAATCTTAACTTAGAAATGGGCAAATTCACAAGGCTAAGGGGGGCCTTGCATTTCTCTTGTTTAGTCCAATCAGTCTTAGGGCCATGGCCAGTCATACTGTACTGAAAACCAGTGTGACTGTTAACGTGGATATATTCAATTAAACAACCAGTAGTTTTATTAATTTCCTAGTATTTGTCTCATTTCTCCTATGTCAGGTTGTTACTACTGCTGCTCCATGTACTGTATGGTTTGAAGCTTAATATAATACTTTCAACTTATAATACCGTTGTTATACTATAACCATCAACACACACAGTTAAAAACTATTTTAATTTAAAAAAGGGAGGCATGAAAGGTCAAAATGAAATTAATCAATCTCCACTCCGCAGAATAAAGTTAGCAGCTTAAATTATTTGCATGTGTTATAATTTAATCAGAGATCATATATGATAATTCAGATTGATTCACACTATGACAGATAATCAGTCTATGAACTCTCTGGGCTTGGAGGCACTTCTGACTATCTTACCTGTTGGTTTGTGTCCTCTCTCACTCTCTCTCTCTCTCTACCTCACCGCATGTCTGTCTGTTCATGACTGTCACTTTCCTATCATGATAGCACCAAACAAAGTGTTAACACTTTGAGTGGTGCAGTGGTCTAAGGCACTGCATCGCAGTGCTAGCTGTGCCACTAGAGATCCTGGTTCGAATCCAGGCTCTGTCGTAGCCGGCCGCGACCGGGAGACCCATGGGGCGGCGCGCACAATTGGCCCAGCGTCGTCCAGGGTAGGGGAGGGAATGGCCGGCAGGGGATGTAGCTCAGTTGGTAGAGCATGGCGTTTGCAACGCCAGGGTTGTGGGTTCGATAAAATAATGTATGCTCTAACTGTAAGTCGCTCTGGATAAGAGCGTCTGCTAAATGACTGAAATGTAAATGAACACACCTGCATGACCCATAATCACTGATGAAGTTATAGACATCTAAGCTTAAAGCACTAGTTTGCCAGGGTGTTGTGCAGGCAGTTGCAAAGCCAAGTACTTTCTCCTTTGAGTCAATTACAGGAGAGATAATTACATGTTATGCTCCTGAAAACCCTGAGCAGTCGACGGATAGTGAACTCTCAGAAATTGAACCTGACAAAAGTGAAGAAGAAGAACCTACGTCGACAGGTGAGGGGAAGGCTTCCGAGCCTCAACCCAAAGATCAGAAAAATGCCAGAGATGACCATGGCCCAGTGGGAGTACGATTCGTGGAGAAAGTGGATCAATACCTTTTGGTCGATCAATTTGTGGTATCAGGCTGGGTAAAGAAGGAATTTAGTTTTATGAATTTGGTCAAAGTATCCAGAAATGGACTTGTGATAATTTTTTTGTGTCTGCTGCCCAGAGGGTTAGGGCCTTACACGTTTTGCGACTCAGGACAAGAGATGTGTCCTGCTTTGCTCTCCAGAGCAGAGTGCCGCTGAAAGGAGTGATAACTGGGGTACCGTTGAGTGTTGAGGTGGATCGAGTGAAGTTTGACCATCCCCGGTGTCTGTGATGCACTCAGTTTGGTGCGACGCAGACCCAGTGGTGAGCGCAAGACTAAGGAGACCCGGTCTGTCCTTCTGAGTGTTTGCCTGATAAAGTCATGCTAGGGTTTATAAGTTATCCCATGAGAGCTTTTGTTCTGAACCCACTACGGTGTTTCAGGTTCCAAGTTTATGGTCATGTTGCAAAGTGTGTAGGAGGTGTGAGAAGTGTGCAGGAGGGCATGTGAGTGTGTAGTTTCGGTGGAAAAAGTGGTGTTTCAATTGTGGAGGTGGCCATGTTGCTGGGGATCAGAAATGTCCTGTGATAGTGAGACAGGTTGAAGTTTCCAAGGTGAGAGAGCACTGCAGAAAGTGTCATATGTTGAGGCAGTGAGGATTGTGGGCAAAGGGTGAGGGAGCCTGAGAAGATCCCTGTAGTAGGCCATTACAGAATCACCCGAACAGTTTGTGCTTTAGTAAGGTTGGCTACTTGGCGTGTATTGCTATGGTCATTAATTGTACTGCACAGATGGAAAGGAAATCCCAGAAGATTAAATTGGTAGTAGCAGCAGCAGAAAAGTTTTTGGGTGTCAGATATTTTAGTACAGAAGAACTACAGGGGGTTTTGAGAGAAGAGGTTCCAGCCCCACAGGCCAACTGCCTGGTGTAGGATCTGTTAGGGCCAAAGTAGTGGGAAGGGGTGATGGGGGATGGTGAGATATAGATATATAAAGTACCAGTCAAAAGTTTGGACACACCTACTCATTCCAGGGTTTCTTTATTTTTACTATTTTCTACATTGTAGAATAATAGTGAAGACATCAGAACTATGAAATAACACAGATGGAATCAAGTAGTAACCAAAAGTGTTAAACAAATCAAAATATATTTTCTGAGACTCCAGCCACCTTAGTCATAGACTGTTCTCTCTGCTACCACACGTCAAGCGGTACCGGAGCGCTAAGTCTAGGTCCAAAAGGCTTCTTAACAGCTTCTACCACCAAGCCATAAGACTCCTGAACAGATAATCAAATGGCTACCCATACTATTTGCATTGCCCCCCCCCCCCCCCCCCGTCTTTTGCGCTGCTGCTACTCTCTGTTTATTATCAATGCATAGTCACTTTAACTCTACCTACATGTACATATTACCTAAAATACCTTGACTAACCTGTGCCCCCGCACATTCACTCTGTACCGGTACCCCCTGTATATAGCCTCGCTACTGTTATTTTACTGCTGCTCTTTAATTATTTGTTATTTTTAACTTATATATTTTTTACTTAACACTTATTTTTCTTAAAACTGCATTCTTGGTTAAGGGCTTGTAAGTAAGCATTTCATTGTAAGGTCTACACCTGTTGTATGTGACAAATAAAATTGGATTTCATTTGATAATTGACTAAGAAAAGTAACAAATACAGCATCACAGCCAGGTCAAACATGTGTGTGTGTATGTGCGTGCGTGCCATTGGAAAGTCCGATTATCCAGTGTCCACAGCAACACTATTTATTATTCTCGACCAGTGCACTGGTGTACTGTGGTCTTAGGCATGCTCTCACTAACCCCCCTCTTTTCTCTTTCTGTGTCTCCCCTGCTTGAGGCTCTAGGACCACACAGTGAATAAAGAGGGCGACTAGGTTTTCAATGTGTCAATTGTATGCAATGCAAATTACAATAAAGACAGCTATTGTGAATTCATTGTGTTTTGTACTGTCTGATTTGGTAATTTCTCATTGACAAGACTGACCTGGTCTCTACATTGTGTATTCAGGATACTTGTGGTGATAAATCAATAATACTACTACCACCACCAGGGTTGAGGTAAATTCCATTGAAAAGCAATGTTTATAATCCTTTCAAACCTGCCTATCATAACCCAAGATCTAAGGCTGTATTAGTTAATCTTAGACTGTCTATAAATCAGTTTATACATTTGAGTGGTTATATTTTTTTGCACTAGCAGAATATGGCTCACATTAATGTAGTTGTTTTTACTTTTTCTATCAATGCATGACTGTTTGAAGAAACATTCTTTATTCTGTTGGTGTGCATACCTTTGTGTGCTTGTGTGATGAGGGAGCAATGTTGATATATTGCAAATAATTTAACGACACTTCTTAATTCAGCCCAATAGATCTTTATATTCTGTAGATTCTGAACAGTCAATTAACAATTGGAAGGAATAGTTGCATTTCAGTTGCATGTGGTTTTGTTGCTATGTAGGCCTGGTATTTATCCTTTGTTGGAGTTATCCAAGGGGACTGGAATTCCTTAGTTGCTGGTAACTAAAGAGGTGTTAGCTCCCAGGTGATGAGGCAATGAGTGAGAGACTCTGGACAGCAGACACACATGTACACCCTGTGGTCAACACATGGTTACATAGAACCTGTCAATAAAATAAAATGCATATCAAGTGTCTAACCCATGTCACATCTAAACTGTGTTCTGAACTGTGCTGAAATTAATTATCATTAATACTACAAGTCAACTCTGTGATTTCAGAGTGAACCAGCACCTAATAAATTAGTCCCCTTAGCTCTCCCCAACTGACTGGGTAGGAAAATCTAAACGTTGTCACAATTCCAGTTTAAATAAGCCTCTACACTTACAAAATGGCAAAATCAGACAGTACAAAAAATACACAACATATCATCTCGTGACTCCAAGTTTACTTCAATATGATGTTTATTATATACATTTCTTGCATAATTAATTTTACTGACTGAAAAAGATCCCACCTTGTCTAGCGCATTTTGTTTTGTCGACATTTGGAAAGTTTACCTACTAATTTTCCATTTCCATCAGGTCTGTTGACATTGTTTATCCGACATGTACTTTAATCGTATTGGATGATTTAGCTACGATACACGTTTCACAGCCTGAGAATTAGATGTAGTCCATCCTGGCATCTAGCTAGCTACCTACTGAGCACAGATGTCAGTTCAACGTCTATTTTTGATTTACATTTGGTTGAGTTGTCAACTAATGTGAATTCAATGTGATATCAACACAACCTTTCACCATGACATTGGATTTAGGTTAAAAGTTGGGTGAAAAAAATACTAAATTCCCTTACGTTGATGACTTATTGATGACTTATTGCAAATCGAAAGTTTTCCATGTTGATTCAACGTCATCACACAGATGTTTTGTTTGAAATGACATGGAAACTACGTTACCAGTTTTTGCCAGGTGGGAATCTATTTCTTTAAAACATTTACAAGCAGATACAGAAAGATGGGATACCAAAACTTCAAAACAATCAGGGAATACTATGTTCTAAGTTGAACGTATTGTGCGTCAATTGTGAATCTGTTTGTAATAAATGTCTTGTTCACATTTTGGTAGCTTTTTTCTGAGATATCTCTTTCTGTCACATAGAAGATGAGACCAGATTAGGGGATAATACACTACATGGCCAAAGGTATGTGGACACCCCTTCAAATTAGAGAATTTGGCTATTTCAGCCACACTCGTTAATGACAGATGTATCAAATCGAGCACACAGCCATGCAATCTCCATAGAAAAACATTGGCAGTAGGATGGCTTGTACTGAAAAGCTCAGTGACTTTCAACATGGCACCATCATAGGATGCCACCTTTCCAACAGGTCAGTTCGCCAAATTTCTGTCCTGCTAGAGCTGCCCCGGTCAACTGTAAGTGCTGTTATTGTGAAGTGGAAATGTCTAGGAGCAACAACGGCTCAGCCACGAAGTGGTAGGCCACACAAGCTCACAGAATGGGACCGCCAAGGGCTGAAGAGCGTAGTGCGTAAAAATCGTCTGTCCTCTGTTGCAACACTCACTACCGAGTTCCAAACTGCCTCTGGAAGCAACATCAGCACAAGAACTGTTCGTCAGGAGCTTCATGAAATGTTTTCCATGGCCAAGCAGCCGCACACAAGCCTAAGATCACCATGCGCAATGCCAAGCATCGGCTGGAGTGATGTTAAGCTCACCGCCATTGGACTCTGGAGCAGTGGAAACGCGTTCTCTGAAGTGATGAATCACACTTCACCATCTGGCAGTCCGACGGACTAATCTGGGATTGGCGGATGCCAGGAGAATGCTACCTGTCCCAATGCATAGTGCCAACTGTAAAGTTTGGTGGAGGAGGAATAATGGTCTGGGCTGATTTTCAGGGTTCGAGCTAGGCCCCTTAGTTCCAGTGATGGGAAATCTTAACGCTACAGCATTCAATGACATTCTGTGCTTCCAACTTTGTGGCAACAGTTTGTGGAAGGCTCTTTCCTGTTTCAGCATGACAATGCCCCCGTGCACAAAGTGAGGTCCATACAGAAATGGTTTGTCAGAATCGGTGTGGAAGAAGCACAGAGTCCTGACCTCAACCCCATCAAATACCTTTGGGATGATTTGGAACGCCGACTGCGAGCCAGGCCGAATCGCCCAACATTAGTCCTCGACCTCACTAATGCTCTTGTGGCTGAATGGAAGCAAGTCCCCGCAGCAATGTTCCAACATGTAGTGGAAAGCCTTCCCAGAAGAGTGGAGGCTGTTATAGCATTAAAGGGGGGACCAACTCCATATTAATGCCCATGATTTTGTAATGAGATGTTCAGGCTCTGATCAGTCCCTACACCCAAACGAGGGCATTGCGTTCATCCACCTCTGGCCTGCTGGCTCCCCTACCTCTGCTGAAGTGCCGTGCCAGAGGATCTCAGTCTGCGTCCTGGCTCGTAGGGAGATAAAAGATCAGAGATATAGGATGGGCCTTAAAAAAGCCTTAAACATGATTAATACAATTTTTAAATCTAGTCTAAAAGTGACCGGTAACCAGTGTAGAGAAGCTAAAATAGGCGTGATATGGTTACATTTTCTGGTGCCCGTTAAAAGCCGATCTGCAGCATTTTGAACTAACTGTAGACGATAAAGTGATTTCTGACTGAGACATGTATACAAAGAGTTACAGTAATCTAGGCGTGAGGAAATAAAAGTATGTATAACTTTCTCCAGATCAGTGACTGAAAAAAATAGCAAGGTGGTGGCCAAACAAAACAACCTCTGATTTCTTATCATTAAGCTGGAAAAAATTGTCAGACATCCAACATTTGATGTCAGCAAGACATTTGTGAAGGGTAGCTACGCTAGCTTTGTCACTGGGGCTGACTGGTAAATAAAGCTGTGTGTCAACCATATAGCAGCGAAACTGAATATTATGATTGCTGATGATGTCACCAAGGGGAAGTATGTACAGGGAAAAAAGGACGGGGCCCAGAATTGACCCCTGAGGGATACCATAGTGAATAGTTACTGGGGACGATACTGAACCATCCATGCTCACTGAGGAATGTCTGCCACATACAATGCATTCAGAAAGTATTCAGACCATTTTACTTTTTCTACATTTTGTTACGTTACAGCCTTATTCTAACATTTATAAAATTGTTTTTTTCCCCTCATCAATCTACACACAATACCACATAATGACAAAAAAAAATGTTTTTTTACTTTGTTGAAGCACCTTTTGGCAGCGATTACAGCCTCAAGTCTTCTTGGGTATGACGCTACAAGCTTGGCACACCAGTATTTGGGGAGTTTCTCCCATTCTTCTCTGCAGATCCTCTCAAGCTCTGTCAGGTTGGATGGGGAGCATCACTGCACAGCTATTTTCAGGTCTCTCCAGAGATGTTCAAGTCCGGGCTCTGGTTGGGCCACTCAAGGACATTCAGATACTTGTCCCGAAGCCACTCCTGCGTTGTCTTGGCTGTGTGCTTAGGGTCGTTGTCCTGTTGGAAGGTGAACCTTCGCCCCCAGTCTGAGGTCCTGAGCACTCTGAAGCAGGTTTTCATTAAGGATCTCTCTGTACTTTGCCCCGTTCATCTTTCCCTCAATCCTGACTAGTCTCCCAGTCCCTGCCGCTGAAAAACATCCCCACAGCGTGATACTGCCACCACCATGCTTCACCGTAAGGATGGTGCCAGGTTTCCTCCAGATGTGATGCTTGGCATTCAGGCCGAAGAGTTCAATCTTGGTTACATCAGACCAGTGAATCTTGTTTCACATGTTCTGAGTCCTTTAGGTGCCTTTTGGCAAACTTCAAGTGGTCTGTCATGTGCCTTTTACTGAGGAGTGGCTTCCGTCTGGCCACTCTACCATAAAGGCCTGATTGGTGGAGTGTTGCAGAGATGGTTGTCCTTCTGGAAGGTTCTCCTATCTCCACAGTGGAACTCTGGAGCGCTGTCAGAGTGACCATCGGGTTCTTGGTCACCTCCCTGACCAAGGCCCTTCTCCCCCGATTGCTCAGTTTGGCCAGACGGCCAGCTCTAGGAAGAGTCTTGGTGATTCCAAACTTCTTCCATTTAAGAATGATGGAGGCCACTGTGTTCTTGGGGACCATCAATGCTGCAGACATTTTTTGGTACCCATCCCCAGATCTGTGCCTCGACACAATCCTGTCTCCGAGCTCTACTGACAATTCCTTTGACCTCATGGCTTCGTTTTTGCTTTGACATGCACTGTCAGCTGTGGGACTTTATATAGACAGGTGTGTGCCTTTCCAAATCATGTCCACTCAATTAAATTTACCACAGGTGGACTCCAATGAAGTTGTAGAAACATTTCAAGGATGATCAATGAAAACAGGATGTACCTGAGCTCAATTTCGAGTCTTATAGCAATACTTATGTAAATAAGGTATTTCTGTTTAAGTTATTTTATACATTTGCAATAATTTCAAAAAAACTGTTTTCACGTTGTCATTATGGGTATTGTGTGTAGATTGATGAGGGGAAAAAATACTGAATCCACTTTAGAATAAGGCTGTCACGTAACAAAATGTGGAAAAAGTCGAGGGGTCTGAATACTTTCTGAATGCACTGTAGATATGACCTCAACCAGTCGATGGCAATGCCAGAGATTTCCACCCTGCCGGTCAACAAGGATGTTATGATCAACAGTATCAAACGTGGCATTGAGATCCAAAATAACTAGAATAGAGCATTCATCGGTAGCCAACAGAAGGTCATTACTGACTTTCAATAAAGCAGTTTCCGTGCTGTGAAGTAAGCGGAAGCCCGACTGACATTTTTTGAATAAGTTGTTCATACTCAAATAAGCCACCAATTGCTTGAAAACAACTTGATGGTGATGTCGATGGTGATGTCGATGACAATGATAAGATGTCATAATCTGAATAAATGATCAATTCGTTTTATGAGTTGTTTTACCAAAAAACATATTTGTGCACATTTTTAAGATTCCTCTACTTTTATGGAAGTGGCATTAAGAGATGGGCTCAGTTCATCCTCAATCCCCCTAGTTTACAGTACAGTACAGTGAGCTAAAGTTGTTGATCAGTAAAGTTGTTGACAGGTAATGGCTTAGTGCCAGACATTGGAGCTATGTGGAGCTTCTTAGTAGGGTTTGCCAGTGATTATCCATATAATCAGCATCTGACATTTCATAAGATCTTCAAAGTTTCCTCTGGTCTGTAACTTATTTGTGCAAATCTCTTAATAAGATCATCTTGGTTCTGAGAGGCATTAGCCAGCAGGAGAGTCAGTGTGTGTTTCTGCTTGACCCCCAGGATGCTTGAGTCGGTTTTATTTGTCTGACAAGCTTATTTGTGCTATTTTTCCCTGACTGTGTATGTGCTCAGTTTGCTGGTCTCTGGTACATCTACCATCTCCATTTAATAGTAATACATTGGCAGTTCAGTAGCAGGCTTTAGAATGGGGTCACATTTGGGGACTTTTTTCAGCATTAATGACACAATAATGGGGGTAGGAGTCTGTCCTTAAGGGACAGATGTCTAGGCGTAGGGTTGGATCAATAACAAGCACCATCTCTGATGCATTGGGGCATTTATGATTTTAATAGACTTTATCTAATTTTATCATGAATGGTTGGGTGTAGTTTCTTGCATTTCTTTCACCCCACGTCTTACATAATTTTAAATGTGTAAAGTATAGATCCATATTGATTACAAAAGGTGTGGGTGATGTGGCTGTGGTCTCCAAAGCTGTGAATGATGCCACTTTGCAAGTATGTACAGTGTGAGGTGGTTGTGAAAGGAGACTCCTTGGTTGTGTAAACAGACTTGACACCAACCCAAAAACACTGAGCCTGATGCTGTTCGGCTTGGCTTTGCTCCTGCTGGAGGCACTGGAGTGTGTACTCAAATGAGCTATGTGACCTCTAAGACCAATATGAGGATCTAAACCAGGGGTGTCAAACATACGGCCTGCGGGCCAGATCCGGCCATCGAAGCCATTCAATCTGGCCCGCGGGTGGTTTGGGTAAAAAAAATAAAAATAACGATCTCAATCGACATTGAAATGACTAAAGCCAAATCGAAACTGTGTAGAAATTATAATGAACCTGTCTCTTCACTGTGTCCAGCTTGCTAACAGTCATCGAAATGAAAGCTAGACAGTCAGGGAGCATTGAACTTTCCAAAAGTGATGGATAGAGGATTTTTTTGTGTGGAAATTTTGACACAAGGAAATATAATACATTTTAAGCGCAGCCCTCTGGACCTCAGTGAAGACTGAATGCAGCCTGCGGGCAAAATGAGTTTGACACCCCTGGTCTAAATGATAACAACATGACATAGTTCAGCTGAGTACATATGTGCCTCCCACTTGTAATTACAGTATGTGCTGAATATTTGTCTTTCTATTCCCCTCCCACTCTTCTAAACCCATAAACCATAAACTACCCATGGATGATTCAAACTCCCAACACTGAGTGAGCTTGGGGGAGGGACAGGACTGAAACAACTGCTTCCACAGTTTGCTTTTAGCTACTGAGATAATGTGAATTGGGTCAAAGGAGGAGTGGATCAGACCAATCATAAGGACATCTGTCCTCACATCCAGTGTGATGAGAGTGGAATGCTGATCATGGGAGGACTGATGGTGGCACACACAAAGTAGGGGAGATTGTCATGTCCATAATAGAGGGATCATGACACCCTCCCTTTCCTCAAGGAAAGAGTGTCATATGAAGGCCAACAGTGAGAAAAAATGTGTAAGTCCAAATCACTCAATGATATTTCAGATAAAGCAACAAAGGCAGATTCCCTGGGTGGTCCATGACTGTGTAAATATTGGAAGTGCTGAAACGTGATGTGTCAAAACATGCAGAGCTGCAACTATTCTGGAGATGAGAAGGGCCTCCAATAGCCACTGAGGTTGGCTTTGGAATAATGAAGCCTGCTGACAGACATGGACTTTAATGTGCAAGCCTGCATGTTGAGACAAAATCTGCAAGTGCACACACAAATGCACACACACACACACACGCACACACACACACACACACACAACACACACACACACACACACACACACACACACACACACACACACACACACACACACACACACACACACACACACACACACACACACACACAGACAACATATTTTTGTGAAAGTTGTTTTACAGATTGTGTCATGAATTACCTTTGTTTCACTTTCTCTGTTGAATTTGATATTTTGTATTCGTCAATCGATTTTTGTTTTCATTACACCTTTTCACATCAATACCATAATATCACTACAAATGGAATAGACAGATGTTTACCAGTTCTTATGAAAATAATCTACAAGTCAAAATACATCTATTTGCTGTTGAACCTGAAAAGCACACTTAAACAGAACATAAAACTTCAATTAGTTGGTATGGGGATAAAAGGTACTTAGATCCTGAAAAGAGCTTGGCTTGGCTGTTTTTGTGTGTCCTGTCAGACGAGGGATTACGGCCTGTGAGTGAATGGGCCAGGGGAGAGTCTGTGTAGGTGGAGACCTAGAAAGAAACAGCACTACCGGATGGACCCAGGGATCCAGGCTGACTCACACATGCATGCTTCTCCGTGGGTTATAGCACCAGTAGACAATAGCCACAACCCACATGGACAATACGAGCGGCACACAGGAAACAGGAGAACACCTCAAAAACAAACATGACACTCTGGTTCCTCTCCCAGCCGTGGGCTGATGCTTTGACAGAGCCAATGCACAGACAACTAGCCACGGCTCCAAAGTCAGTACCACGGAGAGGGCCTCTCCCTGTAAGCCCGCTGATTAAATGGCTCTAATGTGCTCCATGATTTGTACCATATTTACATTTTTCTGAAGCCTTTGTGTCAGGGAAAGACTGATGTTCCCTCAGCAGCCTCTGAAACACTTTTAAGTGTCACTGTGCTGGCGGGAACCAGGGAGGCCTGTGTGGGAGGCTTTGTAGAGCTTTGTTTGGGAGGGACAGAGTTAGTTCAGTGTGTCCAGACAGGGCTCTCTGCCTGGCTCTGTTGATGTGTTTTCTCACTTTGGATGGAACAAAACTAAGGGCCTGTTCTTGCTACGAGAGATTGCCTAGAGATTTTGAGAACATACCCCCGGCTAGACCTTTTACTGTAATGTAAACTATGAACTGGTCATGTCTCCTACGCCACCTCCGAAGGTCGTGGGCGTGCCTTCTTCGAGGGTCATCCCCCTACGAGCCGTCGGATGTAAACAGAATTGTCTCGTTGAGCCAAATGCTCCTACAGTAAAATTCTTAATAGCAGAGCAATTGTTTTGAAACAGCTGAAATGTATAGGCATCTTCCTTATATTAGAGACTTGTTTTATTGAGTTTTTACCTGAAATTGCAGTAAAAGCCAATTGATGTCATAATGGAATGTCAGAACAAGCAGGAATGCTAGCAGCAACTCAGTGAATGAAAAACCTTTTCAGTCACAATTTCATGTAATGATTTGCATGATATTGCTGAAATTAAGCACGGTTTGTTCTAAAGTAACTTCAACACGCTATGTAGGCCGAAAAAAGCAATCTAGCAATGGTTCAGCTAACGTTGGCTGACGTTAGCATTCAGTTAACTTAGCTAGTAAGTTAATTTTGTTGCTTCAACTCTCTTCTGCCTGAATATGCCCTAACTGTTGGGCATACTTTTAGAGTTCTATCATGACTCTGGGGTTTGGATTGTTGATTCAAGGGAGGCTCTCTCCCACCACAAAACAAGGCCCTTAGTCAAAACCAGAGGACATGAGAATCTGAGTGCCTCACCTTTAGTAGGTGAGAGATGGTTGTAGTCGAACGATAACAGTGTGTGTGTGTGTGTGTGTGTCTAGCCAGTAGATGTCAGTGTGGATGTTCTTACCTCACCCTGACTCTGTACACTTTGAGAAATGTCCTGAGCCTCGTTCATCACTAGAGACTACAGACTCTCTCCTTCCTCTGCCGCCTGATTCTCCTCTCCTCTATGTCAATGTTTACCCTGCTCCTGTTCAACACATAACTTCACCAAAAGACAGTTGTTATGAGGGTCCATGAGCTGCTGCCCCTCCCAAGGGGATCCATGGATCATTAGTATCTCTCTGTAGAACAGTAGAGCCCAACCAGAGCCTGCACAGGGGATAAGGGAAAGCTACTTTCAACAGGTAGCTAATCACAGGACAAAAATGATTACTGGCTGACTGCTCTGGCTGAGCTACAAAGAAACATTCTGTAATTGCTGTGTGAATGGGATGTGGGCTCACTCTGGTTTCAGACAGAAAAGAGAAAGTACTGTCTGCGACACAGTTTTTATTTTGAAACTTTTAGAAGAGGTTCAGTAACATAATCGAATAAGGATAGGAGATTAATTGAGAAAACATGCATGCGTAATGGTCAAACTAATACCTGTTGTATCATTTACCATGACGTATTACCATAGACTGTAGCATGTTGCATACCATTGTGTATAAAGCCCTGTTCCCTCCCTATAAAGCTTTCTGTTGGTTTACCTGCTCTGTCAATACATTCAACAGATCTGACCTTAATACAAATACTTAAATACATCCAGTGTCTTTTACATTTGTTTGTTAAGTATCTAAATATGATTGGTGAAGGTGAAGCAAACCCTATTAATCAGGAGTGTCTGTGAAGTGCTATAGGTGTAATAACACATAAAACCTAACTGTTTTGGGCTACTATATTTGCTCAGGAATTATATCCTAAATCCCAATTAAGCTGGTGTGAGGTAAAAACAATTGGAGTGTGTTAAAGAAAACAGGGGAGTGGACTGACTTCATACTATTCTGTTTGTGGTTAAACAGAGAAAAACAGAGTCAGGGGAATTAATCATTAGGCTGACCAACCTCTTTCAGCTCATTTACACCCAGACACAAAGATGGCAGGAAAATACCTGCTGCTGGTATGTGACGTCACTGCAGTTTTCTACTCACTGCCCAGAGCAAGATGTCAGAGGTTGTCAATGGAAGAACTCTGTCACAGAGCCTCATTATCAGTGTTAGGCTACTTCCTTAACAAGATGGGGCCAGACACACCAGACAGTGGAGAGAAGTGGAGGTTGGAGGACAGGGACGGGGGATGTGGGGGGGGGGGGGGGGGGGGCATGGTAATCTGCAGGCGTGGTGTTTGTAGATGCCATGTTACATTACTGGGACTGATGGATACATGTAGATGGGGAGAAGGGGGGTGAGACCTAAATGCTCCAGGACGGGGGCAGGCTCAAACCGAGAGCCCCCATTTCCTGTTAGGCTGGCATGAAGGGTTGATCTGGGAGTGGAAACTATAACATCCCACTTGGCAAAAACAGGTTGAATCAACATTGTTGTCACCACTTCATTTCTACACACATTTCAATCAATGTGATGATGTTGAATCAACATGGAAAACTGATTTGATTTGCTAAAAATCATCAACGTAAGGGCATTTTGTATTTTTTTCACCTAACTTTTAACCTAAATCCAATGACATGGTGACATTTTTTGTTGATTTCACGTTGAATTCACATTAGTTGACAACTCAACCAAATGTAAATAAAAACTAGAGGGATGTGTTTGTCTTCCATCCATGGATATCCCCTCTCTCATCAATGTGCTCTGTCAGACAGCTATCAGCTCTATCAAGGAGAGGGTATGAGTCTGGCACCTCAGGCGCCCTGCATTCTGCCAGTGTTCCATCTCTTTAACACACACACTCAGACACACTCACACGCAAAGTACGAAAGAAGCGTTACTGTTGCAGACATGGTACTTTACTCCATATCTGAAGACTGTCTGAGACATCTCTTGTTTCTCCACATTCCCGAGCATGTTTGGTGTTGCTGCCTGATAAGAGCAAGAGATATGGAGCCCCTCTCCCTGTCAGCATCATCTGACAGATAGGAGGCGTCTTCATACACCAAACACTCACAGACATTCACACACACTCCCATATATGAAGTGACATACACATGCACTCAAACATATTCTATACTCCTAAACACAAATTAAACCGCTTTATCAGATGCATTGGCTATTTGGAACAGGGTTATGTTGAAGAGTTAGGGGAAGGAAGGGGAGGTGTTGGCCACTCATTGTCTGCATTCAGCCCTAGCAGACCCCCCTGTAATACAGCTACACCCTTCCTGACTGTGTGATGGCAATCTGATGGTGTTTGTTTGGATTCCCCTCTTCAGCACTGGCGTCAAAGGGCCTAATCGAGGGAGACACACGCCAAACCCTCTGGCCGTGTTGAAGGGCCCCTCTTTTCATCCCTTTAAGTGGCCGGACGGTGGGGACTCTTGTCAAAACACACTCAGGGTCCTTACACTAAGGGTATCTGAGGGTGTCTGACCACCCTTCTCGGGCCTCACCCCCATCCGTCACTACTCCTTACACAGTCACACGCACGCACACATGCAAACACACACACACAAACAGACGTACACACACACAGAAATACACATACACACACATTGCCCCTGGACGCTACGTGCTGAACCCATTCCTGCTGGTTCTTTGAAGTGATGAGTGATGGAACAGGGCGAGGTGAGATGTCTAGACGGCCTCTTATGCCGCTGTGTGCTCTCACAGAGCTTATTTCACAAACACACTCTTGAACAAAAGCCTGACGGCTCAACTCCTGGCAGGTGGAGAGAGTAGGCATCACCTTTACGGCATGACCCGACCTGCAGGGTATTTCTCTCATTCCTCTGCTGAGGCCTGGAAGTGTCCAGTAGTAGTTCAGAAAATGTTCTAAGAATGTTATTTAAAAACCAACCTAGTCTCATAGACTAGACGTAACATAGTAAATGTGAATCTGGGACACTCAAATTAGTATGATTTGTTATGTTTGGTATGGTTGCATAAGACAGAAGGTTACTTAAGGCAAAAACTAAAGTAGGTTGGTTAGTCGGGGTGGATGGGTGGGCACATTACGCGCCCACCCATAGCTAATTAGCAACTTTGCAACTACTTACTACTTTTTAGCTCCTTTACAACTACTTAGCATGTTAGCTAATCCTTCCCCTAACCCTAACCTTAACCCTTTAACCTAACTCCTAACCCTAACCATAGCCCTAACGTTAACCCCTAACCCTAACCCCTAGCCTAGCTAACGTTAGCATTAGCCACCTAGCCACCTAGCTAACGTTAGCCACAACAAATTGCAATTCGTGACATATCATACGAAATGGATGATGGACATCCACAAATTAATACTTACCATACCAAACGTGACATATCATACTAATTGGAGTGTCTCGGTTTTACTTTTCCTATGTTACGTCTACCCCTGAGTCCAGGTTGCAAAAACATACATTCCGTTGTCAGAATGTGAAGAAAACCTTCCACAAAAACCACAAGAAAACTTTGGTAACATTCAGAGAACACTCTAAGAATGTTATTTAAAAACATATACATAACGTTCTCAGCATCAACAAAACTCTCTCTATCCTCTTATCTTGTTAAATCAGAATGGATCTCAGTGGCTGTCCTGTGATCAGGTGGCCAACTTATCCCACTCTTCCCATCACAGGAACCTGGGCAGAAAGACAGCCAGTGAGCCACATTAATGTACATTTAAGTGACGCAAACAGCTTGGTGGGATGATGTCTTTGCAGGTGTACATATAGAGTGAAGGGGGGTGGGGGGAATCTCAGGATTACCACCGAAAAGCGACTGTAAATCTGCAGATAACAAAAGTCGTCAAATCCCCCAGAGAGGGACTCATCTGGCCACTTGCAGCTCCCCTCTCAGACTATGGTCAATACAGATTAAGTGTTTACTTGATAAATACAGATTAGCAGGGATTAGAGGCATTGCCTTGCTGAATGACATACTCCTACAAGGGAACAGGGCTGCACAAGATGATTATTTGGATAAAGAGAGACGACAAAGAGCTCCGGACATCCTTGTTTGTAGCTAAGCTCTCTGTAGTCTGGCAAAGCCCATTATGTTAAATCCAAGATCTCCTCTGCCAATCAAGCTAAAAACTGAAGTAGTACAGAAGCTTTAATTAGATGACGATGCTGGGTTACCGCTGGACAGGTTTGGAGAGGTAAGAACCTTCATCTCTGAAAAACAGTGTTCAATACAGAGAAACAATCAAGAGCTTAAGTAAGTTATTTATGTTCTTCCATGGGCAGACTGAATGTTAATACTGTACCGCTGTGATGTACACTGAATGTACAAAACATTATGAACACGCAAAGCGCTACTAAGGGTGGTGCGGACAGCCCAGAACATCACTGGGGCCGAGCTCCCTGCCATCAGGGAAGGCCCGAAATGTTGCCAAAGACTCTAGCCACCCAAGTCATAGACTGTTCACTCTACTACTTTCTGGCAAACGGTACCGGAGCATTGGCTCTAGGACCAACAGTCTTCTACCCCTGCTAATTAGCCAGACTGCTAAATAGTCAATTAATGGTAGCCAAACTATCTGCACTGACCCTATCTCATACACTCACTAGACTTTATATACACACTCACTCACACACACTACACTGTCACTCCCACACAAATCCCTCACAAATTCAAACATACACATACACACACACGCACATAACACAAACACTTTTACACTCATCATTTGGTGCTGCTACTCTGTTCTTTATTTGACTCTATTATTATATATCCTGATGCCTAGTCACTTTACACTGCCTTCATGTACATATCTACCTCAAGTACCTCATACCTCTGCACATTGATCTGGTACTGGTACTCCCAGTATATACAGTGAGGGAAAAAAGTATTTGATCCCCTGCTGATTTTGTGCGTTTGCCCACTGACAAAGAAATGATCAGTCTATAATTTTAATGGTAGGGTTATTTGAACAGTGAGAGACAGAATAACAACAACAAAAAACAGAAAAACGCATGTCAAAAATGTTATAAATTGATTTTCATTTTAATGAGGGAAATAAGTATTTGACCCCCTCTCAATCAGAAAGATTTCTGGCTCCCAGGTGTCTTTTATACAGGTAATGAGCTGAGATTAGGAGCACACTCTAAAAGGGAGTGCTCCTAATCTCACCTTGTTACCTGTATAAAAGACACCTGTCCACAGAAGCGATCAATCAATCAGATTCCAAACTTTCCACCATGGCCAAGACCAAAGAGCTCTCCAAGGATGTCAGGGACAAGATTGCAGACCTACACAAGGCTGGAATGGGCTACAAGACCATCGCCAAGCAGCTTGGTGAGAAGATGACAACAGTTGGTGCGATTATTCGCAAATGGAAGAAACTGTCAATCTCCCTCGGCCTGGGGCTCCAATGCAAGATCTCAACTCGTGGAGTTGCAATGATCATGAGAACGGTGAGGAATCAGCCCAGAACTACACGGGAGGATCTTGTCAATGATCTCAAGGCAGCTGGGACCATAGTCACCAAGAAAACAATTGTTAACACACTAAGCCGTGAAGGACTGAAATCCTGCAGCGCCCGCAAGGTCCCCCTGCTCAAGAAAGCACATATACAGGCCCGTCTGAAGTTTGCCAATGAACATCTGAATGATTCAGAGGAGAACTGGGTGAAAGTGTTGTGGTCAGATGAGACCAAAATCAAGCTCTTCTGCATCAACTCAACTCGCCATGTTTGGAGGAGGAGGAATGCTGCCTATGACCCCAAGAACACCATCCCCACCGTCAAACATGGAGGTGGAAACATTATGCTTTGGGGGTGTTTTTCTGCTAAGGGGACAGGACAACTTCACCACATCAAAGGGACAATGGACGGGGCCATGTACCGTCAAATCTTGGGTGAGAACCTCCTTCCCTCAGCCAGGGCATTGAAAATGGGTTGTGGATGGGTATTCCAGCATGACAATGACCCAAAACACACAGCCAAGGCAACAAAGGTGTAGCTCAAGAAGAAGCACATTAAGGTCCTGGAGTGGCCTAGCCAGTCTCCAGACCTTAATCCCATAGAACATCTGTGGAGGGAGCTGAAGGTTCGAGTTGCCAAACGTCAGCCTCGAAACCTTAATGACTTGGAGAAGATCTGCAAAGAGGAGTGGGACAAAATCCCTCCTGAGATGTGTGCAAACCTGGTGGCCAACTACAAGAAAGGTCTGACCTCTGTGATTGCCAATAAGGGTTTTGCCACCAAGTACTAAGTCATGTTTTGCAGAGGGGTCAAATACTTATTTCCCTCATTAAAATGCAAATCAATTTATAACATTTTTGACATGCGTTTTTCTGGATTTTGTTGTTGTTATTCTGTCTCTCACTGTTCAAATAAACCTACCATTAAAATTATAGACTGATCATTTCTTTGTCAGTGGGCAAATGTACAAAATCAGCAGGGGATCAAATACTTTTTTCCCTCACTGTAGCTTTATTCTTGTGTATTTTAATGTATTCTTCTTGTGTTAGTGACACAATTGTTTTTTGTTTTTGTGTTTTTTTACTCTGCGTTGTTGGGAAATGTTCGTAAGCAAGTATTTCACTGTAAAATCTACACCAGTTGTATTCGGCACGTGATAAATACAATTTGATCTGATTTGATTTGACACCTGCTCTTTCCATGACATAGACTGACTAGGTGAATCAAGGTGAAACATGATCAGTGAAAATCAGTGTAGATGAAGAGGAGACAGGTTAAAAAATTATTTTTAAGCCTTGAGATAATTGAGACATGAATTGTGTATGTGTGCCATTCGGAAGGTGAATGGGCAAGACAATAGATTTGTGCCTTTGAATGGGGTATGGTAGTAGGTGCCAGGTGCACCGGTTTTTGTCAAGAACTGCATCACTGCTGGGTTTTTCACGCTCAACAGTTTCCAGTGTGTATCAAGAATGATCCACCACCCAAAGGACATCCAGCCAACTTGACACAACTGTGGGAAGTTTTGGAGTCAACATGGGCCTGCATCCCTGTGGAATGCTTTCGGCACCTTGTAGAGTCCATGCCCCGATGAATTGAGGCTGTTCTGAGGGCAAAAGGGGGTGCAACTCAATATTAGGAAGGCGTTCCTAATGTTCTGTACACTCAGTGTATACCAGAGGGGTATCCTACGAAGCAAGCTAGATCTACTCAGGGTTTTCTAAAGATAACCAGCTTCAGTTAGCTTCACATTCCAGGTCAGGCTTCATCTGTACTATGACGGTGGATATTGCTAATCCGCCTGCCACTACCTCTAGCAGGCTTGTAAATGCGCGTGCATGTCGCACGTGGCTAGTCGACCGCTGAACTCTTTATTGAGACAATGCTGAAACATCAATCCATGGGCCGAAATATAAAATGAAGGAAAAGTTATCTTGCAAATTCAGCAGGCTATGGTGTGAAATAGGCTTTTAGAAGTGCCGTCTTTATTTGTATTACTTATCGTTAATGGAGTCTTTGGTGTCCTTATCAATGCATGAGCACCTTTTTCCCCACTCCTATCAATAAAATAATTGTATATTAATAATCATTTTATTTTTCATACAAAAGTTTTACTGTCCATTAAGTTTCAAATGCATTCTGTCATTTCTAAATAATGTGATAGGTATTTAAAATAAATAAATAATAATTAACACACAACAAAACATTTGATTCATAAAATATTTAATCAGTCTTCTTCCTCAAATGAAAAGGATGGTGATGCAATCTTTGCAAGAGGGAGGGAATCTGGTTTCATTTGTCCTCAAGTCGTGGCTCACTTCATTCAGGATAAATGGAGTTAGCTCTGAGTAAGCCTGCCCCAGAGCAGGTTAGTTCTGAAGGATTCGTTGCCTGTCTAAAAGCTGAGCCACAGTCATATGACTGGTTATCCCAAGTTGAACTAAGAGTTGCCCAAAGTCACCTCGCTAACTCCTCAAAAGTGATTCGTAGGATACCCTTCTGGACACCATTTCCTTCCTCTATTGACTAAGTCACCCTGAGAGAAGTCAACTGGCCTGTACAGTACCTTGCAAAAGTATTCATCCCCTTGGCATTTTTCCTATTTTGTTGCATTACAACCTGTAATTTAAATGGATTTTTATTTGGATTTCATGTAATGGACATACACAAAATAGTTCAAATTGGTGAAGTGAAATTTAAAAAATAGCTTGTTTAAAATAATTCAAAAAAATAAATTACGGAACAGTGGTGCATGCATATGCATTCCTTTGCTATGAAGCCCCTAAATAAGATCTGGTGCAACCAATTACCTTCAGAAGTCACATAATTAGTTAAATAAAGTCCACCTGTGTGCAATCTAAGTGTCACATGATCTGTCACATGATCTCAGTATATACAGTGGGGGGAAAAAGTATTTAGTCAGCCACCAATTGTGCAAGTTCTCCCACTTAAAAAGATGAGAGAGGCCTGTAATTTTCATCATAGGTACACGTCAACTATGACAGACAAATTGAGATTTTTTTTCTCCAGAAAATCACATTGTAGGATTTTTAATGAATTTATTTGCAAATTATGGTGGAAAATAAGTATTTGGTCACCTACAAACAAGCAAGATTTCTGGCTCTCACAGACCTGTAACTTCTTCTTTAAGAGGCTCCTCTGTCCTCCACTCGTTACCTGTATTAATGGCACCTGTTTGAACTTGTTATCAGTATAAAAGACACCTGTCCACAACCTCAAACAGTCACACTCCAAACTCCACTATGACCAAGACCAAAGAGCTGTCAAAGGACACCAGAAACAAAATTGTAGACCTGCACCAGGCTGGGAAGACTGAATCTGCAATAGGTAAGCAGCTTGGTTTGAAGAAATCAACTGTGGGAGAAATTATTAGGAAATGGAAGACATACATGACCACTGATAATCTCCCTCGATCTGGGGCTCCACGCAAGATCTCACCCCGTGGGGTCAAAATGATCACAAGAACGGTGAGCAAAAATCACAGAACCACACAGGGGGACCTAGTGAATGACCTGCAGAGAGCTGGGACCAAAGTAACAAAGCCTACCATCAGTAACACACTACGCCGCCAGGGACTCAAATCCTGCAGTGCCAGACGTGTCCCCCTGCTTAAGCAAGGACATGTCCAGGCCCGTCTGAAGTTTGCTAGAGTGCATTTGGATGATCCAGAAGAGGATTGGGAGAATGTCATATGGTCAGATGAAACCAAAATATAACTTTTTGGTAAAAACTCAACTCGTCGTGTTTGGAGGACAAAGAATGCTGAGTTGCATCCAAAGAACACCATACCTACTGTGAAGCATGGGAGTGGAAACATCATGCTTTGGGGCTGTTTTTCTGCAAAGGGACCAGGACGACTGATCCGTGTAAAGGAAATAATGAATGGGGCCATGTATCGTGAGATTTTGAGTGAAAACCTCCTTCCATCAGCAAGGGCATTGAAGATGAAACGTGGCTGGGTCTTTCAGCATGACAATGATCCCAAATACACCGCCCGGGCAACGAAGGAGTGGCTTCGTAAGAAGCATTTCAAGGTCCTGGAGTGGCCTAGCCAGTCTCCAGATCTCAACCCCATAGAAAATCTTTGGAGGGAGTTGAAAGTCTGTGTTGCCCAGTGACAGCCCCAAAACATCACTGCTCTAGAGGAGATCTGCATGGAGGAATGGGCCAAAATACCAGCAACAGTGTGTGAAAACCTTGTGAAGACTTACAGAAAACGTTTGACCTGTGTCATTGCCAACAAATGGTATATAACAAAGTATTGATAAACTTTTGTTATTGACCAAATACTTATTTTCCACCATAATTTGCAAATAAATTCATAAAAAATCCTACAATATGATTTTCTGGATTTTTTTTCCTCATTTTGTCTGTCATAGTTGACGTGTACCTATGATGAAAATTACAGGCCTCTCTCATATTTTTCAGTGGGAGAACTTGCACAATTGGTGGCTGACTAAATACTTTTTTTCCCCACTGTATACTGTACACCTGTTCTTAAAGGCCCCAGAGTCTGCAACACCACTAAGCAAGGGGCACCACCAAGCAAGCGGCACCATGAAGACCAAGGACCTCTCAAAACAGGTCAGGGACAAAGTTGTGGAGAAGTACAGATCAGGGTTGGGTTATAAAAAAATATCTGAAACTTTGAACATCCCACAGAGCACCATTAAATCCATTATTAAAAAATGGAAAGAATATGGCACCACAACAAACCTGCCAAGAAAGGGCCGCCCACCAAAACTCGCGGACCAGGCAAGGAGGGCATTAATCAGAGAGGGAACAAAGATACCAAAGATAACCCTGAAGGAGCTGCAAAGCTCCACAGCGGAGATTGGAGTATCTGTCCATAGGACCACTTTAAGCCGTACACTCCTCAGAGCTGGAAGAGTGGCCAGAAAAAAAGCCATTGCTTAAAGAAAAAAAATAAGCGAACACGTTTGGTGTTCGCCAAAAGGCATGTGGGAGACTCCCCAAACATATGGAAGAAGGTACTCTGGTCAGATGAGACTAAAATTGAGCTTTCTGGCCATTAAGGAAAACGCTATGTCTGGCGCAAACCCAACACCTTTCATCACCCCGAGAACACCATCCCCACAGCGAAGCATGGTGGTGGCAGCATCATGCTGTGGGGATGTTTTTCATCGGCAAGGACTGGGAAACTGGTCAGAATTGAAGGAATGATGGATGGCGCTAAATACAGGGAAATTCTTGAGAGAAACCTGTTTCAGTCTTCCAGAGATTTGAGACTGGGACGGAGGTTCACCTTCCAGCAGGACAATGACCCTAAGCATACTGCTAAAGCAACACTCGAGTGGTTTAAGGGGAAAATGTAAATGCCTTGGAATGGCCTAGTCAAAGCCCAGACCTCAATCCAATTGAGAATCTGTGGTATGACTTAAAGATTGCTGTACACCAGCGGAACCCATCCAACTTGAAGGAGCTGGAGCAGTTTTGCCTTGAAGAATGGGCAAAAATCCCAGTGGCTAGATGTGCCAAGCATATAGAGACATACCCCAAGAGGCTTGCAGCTGTAATTGCTGCAAAAGGTGGCTCTACAAAGTATTGACTTTGGGGGGGGTGAATAGTTATGCACGCTCAAGTTTTCTGTTTTCTTGTCTTATTTCTTGTTTGTTTCACCCCAAAAAATATTTTGCATCTTCAAAGTGGTAGGCATGTTGTGTAAATCAAATGATACAACCCCCCCCAAAATCTATTTAATTCCAGGTTGTAAGGCAACAAAATAGGAAAAATGCCAAGGGGGGTGAATACTTTCGCAAGCCACTGTAGGTGAAACATTAGCTAAATTGTCACATCAAGACTATCTCTTACTGGGCCTCCCACATGGACTTGTAATCTTGCGATTTATCTACCTGACCTGGCTGTTAAAGTATCTTCTCAAAGGTGAATCCTCCCTAAGGCTGTTTAGGGGCATATGATATCAGACTCACCACAGACTTTAACAGGGGAAGTACACTGGGAGTTGAGAAAATAGTAGATTTTTAGCTGCTACACTACACTTTTGCCGGCATGAGCAGAGTGCTAACCACTGTATCCAGTGTTCTCGGGTGTGAGCTGCACATCGAATTCTTGAAAATATAACAAAGAGGGTAATTTTACACTCCAACCAGGATTTCTGGAAAACCAGGGAATTTATTGAAGTTTCTCTGAATTTTGTAACCCTAAGCCCAGGTTTCAAATTAAATGAATGGGAGCATCTCTCGCACTCTGCAAAAGTTATACGTCCAGTGTAGCAGGCATGTTAGTTAGTTTAGAGGTGACTGTAAAACAGGTGACCTGTTCCAGGAAAATACAAACAGCTTTGTCCTAGTTCCTAAGAGTCTTAAGTGTCATGGGGTCTCTGAAAAGTGCTATTTAAAACCCATTTATTATTATTCTATAGATTTACCTGGCTGCCGTGACACACAGTCAAGCAGTAAGCGTCTCAGAGCTGTGATACAACGATAGATTTAGGGTCTCAGCTCTGGATCAAAAGACTTATCAACTGGGTGATCCACAGCTTAGCCCAAGAGGCTTGTGCCCAGCTGGCCCTGTATGACTTACTACCCCACCACACAGGACAGGTAGTCTCTGCCTCATGCATAATAACACGCACAGACCCAGCAGGAAACCAATGCATATGTTTAAATGAGATGCACGCCACAATGGTCAGCTGAAATTGTCACCCTTTAATTGACACATGGGCTTCTTGCAGAGTAAATCTTTTAAAATGAAATTAAAACAGGAGTTGTTACAACTAATGACATGTCACCCTGGTGGTGTATTCAAGCCTCAGCACCTACTATAGAGGGAAAGCCTAAAGGCCACTTCTGAGCAGCTCTAAGGCCTTGCCCACTGGGCACACCATGTCATTTCAACGTGGAAATGTGGGTAGTATTTGGTTGAGGCCTTAGAGCCATTTTCACCCACTCAAAAAGACAGCCAGAAGTTTGTTCAATTTCCAATGTGTTATCACTATGCTTTCAACCATCTAAAAGCACAACCAAATCCAATGGAAAAAAACAATGTCTATTTATGGTTGAACCCTGGGTTGAATTGAAACAACTGCTGTTGATGACTTTGCAAATGCTATATAGGCCTAAATCGTATCATTAATGATATATGACTTATAAAGTATGGTTACATTTCATTTTCTTTGTTAAACCTACCCTTTTGAATGACTTCGACAGCAACAGTGAATCTTTTTAGTTATGAAGAGATCTTGCAATAATCATTATCTTGATAGCACATTGGTAGTAGTCAGTGACAACTGTCAAAGCTTAGCAGGGCTGGGCTTGGTTAAAACCCTGGATGGGAGACAGAAGCGATAGCTATAGATTGACTGACCAGTAGAAGGTGCTGCCTAACCTATTGTTTTTTTTCTGGTAGTGGATATAACATTGAAGATCTGACATTGTTTCGAAGGTACAAATTCAACATATTTTATACAAGGTTTGTCTATGTTGAAAATTGGTTACAATGATGACATAATCTTGTGGTTGAAATTTCACACTCAAAACAACAGTTGATTACTTTTTTCAAATCCAATGTATTTTCCACATAGATTCCACGTCACAATATGATGACAAATTACGTAGAAACAACATTGATTCAACCAGTTTGTGCCCAGTGGGTTGTAGCCTCCCTCCAGTTCCTAACAGGCAGGCTAGCTGTCTCTGTCAGCGCCAGAGATAAGATAAGGGAGAATCGGCTGGATGGATGAAAGCATGCCCCAAACCGCCTCACAGAGGCATCAGATGAACCAGCACGATACAAATACAGTAGGAATGAAGAGAGCCAGACAGATACTGATATCTATCAGCAGGCCTTGACCACAGGCAGTCTCTGTGTTGCTGAACCCGGTAAGACTGACACAGGGCTCCGTATGTATGCCTGCTCAGCTAGCACAAGTTAAGGGAACGTATGTTTTTGGTTTTACATTGGTTGTGGGAATGAAGCCATAGGTTTCCTGAACTGTAGAACAGAAGTTAACATTTTGCCTGTTCTGGGAATGTTTATTTTTAAGTTGAGAACATTTTATTCTGGTTCCTTTAAAGTTTTCCTGGGAGGTTTTATTAATGCTCTTACAACGGACATTATAGGTTATTTGGAGGTCTTTCACTGAATGTTTCAAAATTACTTTTAATAACAGTGCTAGCTTATTTTGGGTTAACATTTTTGAACTCCAAGCACAGATAGGACACATGGAAATTCATTTCCTTAAGCATTAAACATGCAAACAATTGTTTTTATTATTATGACACGGCATCAGTGAGATTCAGACCTATAATCTTCTGTTTTCTATCCATGGAATTAGTCCACAGCACAACCATGATGGCGCTAGCGTGCCAGATTATGTTATGCACACAAAGCTGTTAATTTTAGTCTATTCAAAAATACCCCATTTCAAAGGAAACAATCATTCATTAAAATAAGGTGTGGCACATTAGTGGGTGAGGCCAACACAAATTGGTCAAAGAATTAAGCAAATAACATAATTTAATTGGTTAATTGGTTAATTAATTGGTTAATTGGTTGGATTTATTTAGAAAAAACTATTAACAGCCACACACCTATGCAATGGCAGTACACAAGCTGGTAGAGTTCATATGGGCCGTAGGGCCTAAATATACGTTGACTGTGTGGGGATTTAGAGAATTGTCTATAGTGTAGAACTGCATAGACAGACACACATCCGCATGCACACACACACCATTAAGCTCAGCATGCTGTTGGCTTCAGTACACACAATTGCTCCATGACTGACTTTAATATGAGTAGCTAAAGTAGAACGCAATGATGAATTAATTCAAAGACCATTCCTACACATTCATCAAAGGGCACAACCGCAGACTGTAAAATAAACCTAACTTCCTTATTATTAATGTCTTTACTGATGGTAAGCTATGGATTTGCTCTGACGCTGTACATAGCGGATGCTGCACCTAGATTACAGTAATAATTACAGACTACATGCATTCATTTGTCAAATATTAGGTCTGGCTACATCAATTAGCTGTTGTTTGTGACTTGGAATGTCTTGCATTGTGGAATACAAGTGAATGGGGTTGAGTTGAACTGTTGGCCCCTGAGTCCAGAGGTGGAGCTCAGTTTCTTCCCTTCCCCAGCACCCCTGCCATCTGGGATGAGCATCACACGGAAGGGGTCGGGAGGAGCAGGGCAGGCGGAGGGGTCAACTGAGGGGTCAAAAAAGAATGGTTGGGGCACAGGGAGTCAGGGGAGACTGGGAGGGGGAGGGGAGGCTGGTGGTAGAGGCATCATGCCCATAGGTGGCTCAGGGGCACGTGCCCCCTCAGTTTTGTCCTATCAATCAAGTTAGAGAAGTTAGCTTCTCTAACTATCTTAGCTGGCAAGGTTGGTAGACTTTAGAAAAGCAAGCAATTACTAAATGTACATTCCTTTCAATCTTTTACCCAGATTTTACAGAGATGAAGAGAAGCATATTTAATTTATTTTTAAAAAAATATCCACATACAGAAAGCTTAAGAGGAATGCTTAGATATGTAGGAAAATAAACATATTTTTCACATAGAATTAAGCATAATGATTATGGCTCTGAAAAAGCTGTTTCAGGTGTTTGAAAAATGCAAAATTGTCCACCGCCCAGCTATCCTCACGTACTTTGTGCCTTCTCAGATTTTTGGGGTACTTGACACCTCTGAGTGGTGGCTACAAGTGCACATTACTTTTGTCTGCCCAACTGGTTTCCGTCTGAGACTAATGTTCTCATGATGTTTATGTTATGGTGCTGGAGCAGGTAAATAGTGAAGCCAAATCCTATCTGGCCAGTCAGCTGTGAGAGACCTGTGCATTCATATTGTTCTCGTACATTAGCCTCATTCTGATGACATGTTGATCCGCCTGGATGCCTTCACATGCTCCCAGCTTGGCTGTGAAACACAAGCTCAAAGTGTAGCAGGATCATTCCACCAATTCGGTGCCTTTTGAGAAATGTAACTTGGTCCAAAAAACCCATTTGATTTCACCTAATTTTAACATTCTGTAATAAAGAGCACATGTTCAACTTCATAATAAACACATTTTCCAATCTCAAGATGTTAAGTAAAAAAGTTACTATATTAAGTGCCAAAAAAAGTAACAGGATTGACCATAACAGGGTTGATGATTTCATCTTAAATCAGCCATAAATCCCATTTTGACAAGGGGAATGGAAGCTTGGTGTGTGCAACAAGGAGTGGCAATTGTATACAAGCTTCACAAAACATTTTAAATTGTTAAAACCTTTTTTGCCTGTCTATCTATGGGTAACAGGATTGATGTGTTATGTTCGACCCGCTCAGTTTTCCACCACAAAACACCAGAAAATGACCATACTGAGTAGAACCAGCTCATCTGCTTTTACACTTTGATTTGACTATTAGATGTTCAATGTTGTTTTTGTTTAAATGAATATTTAAAAAGGAATAGTTTCACCATATTAAAACGTGTCAAGGGGTGCTGAAGGTGGGTGTGGTGCATGAATCAAGCGCAGGACGCAGAAGCTCAGTCCAAAAGACTTTAGTGCAATATTCACGTAGAAAATAAGCCCGAAGGCGAAATAACGGCGCACACAGGCGTCAAACAAACGACGCACTAACATGTGCGAAAAACCTCTCCAAAACACTGGAGGGAAGTACGTAGCTCCAACACAAAACAGAAGAGCAATCACACACAAAGACAAACACACACAACGAGAACTAAATAGGACACTAACGAGGACTAACAAGACACAGGTGTACAACATCAAGACAAAACCAAACGAACATGAAACATAGATCGGTGGCAGCTAGTACTCCGGGGACGACGACCGCCGAAGCATGCCCGAACCAGGAGGAGGAGCAGCCTCGGTCGAAACCGTGACAGTACCCCCCCCTTGACGCGCGGCTCCAGCCGTGCGCCGACCCTGGCCTCGGGGACGACCAGGAGGACAAGGAGCAGGGCGCGCGGGATGGTCCCGGTGGAACTCCGACAGGAGAGATGGGTCTAGGATGTCCCTCCGCGGCACCCAGCACCGCTCCTCCGGGCCGTACCCCTCCCACTCCACGAGATACTGGAGACCCCCCATCCGGCGTCTTGAGTCCAAGATGGACCGAACGGTGTACGCCGGAGCCCCCTCGATGTCCAGTGGGGGCGGAGGAGTCTCCCCTATCTCATTGTCCTGGAGTGGACCAGCTACCACCGGCCTGAGAAGAGACACATGGAACGAGGGGTTAATATTCTTATACTCAACAGGTAGATGTAACCTATAACACACCTCGTTCAATCTTCTCAGGACTTTAAAGGGCCCCACAAACCGCCGACCCAGCTTCCGGCAGGGCAGGCGGAGGGGTAGGTTTGGCCATCTCGGCCCAGGGAATGTACCGTGCCCACTCCTCCGGCCGGCCCTGGCAATACGACCTCAGAAACCTACCCACATCCTGGTTGACACGTTCTACCTGCCCGTTACTCTCCGGGTGGTACCCTGAGGTAAGGCTAACCGAGACCCCCAACCGCTCCATGAACGCTCTCCAAACACGGGAGGTAAACTGGGGGCCTCGATCAGACACTATATCCTCGGGTACCCCGTAATGCCGGAAGACGTGGGTAAATAGGGCCTCAGCGGTCTGTAGGGCAGTAGGAAGACCCGACATAGGGAGAAGACGACAAGCCTTAGAGAACCGGTCCACAACGACCAGGATGGTGGTATTCCTCTGAGAGAGGGGAAGGTCTGTCACAAAATCCACCGAGAGGTGGGACCATGGTCGTTGTGGAACGGGCAGGGGTTGTAACTTACCCCTGGGCAGATGTCGGGGCGCCTTACACTGGGCGCACACCGAGCAGAAGGAGACATAAACCCTCACATCCCTAGCCAAAGTGGGCCACCAGTATTTAGTGCTAAGGCAATGCACTGTCCGGCCAATACCCGGATGTCCAGAGGAGGGTGACGTGTAAGCCCAGTAAATGAGTCGATCCCGAATCTCGAGCGGAACGTACTTCCGACCCTCAGGACACTGTGGAGGGCTGGGGTCGGTACGCAACGCTCGCTCGATTTCGGCATCAACCTCCCACACCACCGGTGCCACAAGGCAAGACTCCGGTAGTATGGGAGTAGGCTCAACGGACCTCTCCTCCGTGTCATACCGCCGGGACAGCGCATCTGCCTTACCATTCTGGGACCCAGGGATGTACGTGATTTTAAATACGAACCTGGTGAGAAACATACTCCATCGAGCCTGGCAAGGGTTCAGTCTCCTCGCTGCCCGGATGTACTCCAGGTTCCGATGGTCAGTCAAAATGAGGAAAGGGTGTTGAGCCCCCTCAAGCCAATGCCTCCACACCTTAAGGGCTTGAACTACAGCTAACAGCTCCCTGTCCCCAACGTCATAGTTACGCTCCGCCGGGCTGAGCTTTTTTGAGTAAAAAGCACAGGGGCGGAGTTTAGGTGGCGTGCCGGACCGTTGAGAGAGAACGGCCCCTATACCAGCCTCAGACGCGTCTACCTCAACCTGAAAGGGTAATGCGGGATCCGGATGCGCCAGCACCGGAGCCGACGTAAACAGGTCCTTCAGTCTCCTAAAGGCCCTGTCCGCATCAGCTGACCACTGCAGGCGCACCGGACCCCCTTTCAGAAGGGACGTGATGGGAGCTGCCACCTGTCCAAAACCCCGGATAAACCTCCGGTAGTAATTCGCAAAGCCCAAGAACTGCTGCACCTCTTTTACAGTGGTTGGAGTTTGCCAATTACGCACAGCGGACACACGATCCACCTCCATTCTCACCCCTGACGCGGACAACCGATAACCCAAAAAGGAGACCGACTCCTGGAAAAACAGACATTTCTCTGCCTTGACATATAGGTCGTGCTCCAACAGCCTCCTCAATACACGACGTACCAGGGTTATATGCTCGGCTCGGGTAGACGAGTACACCAGAATGTCATCAATGTACACGACCACCCCTTGTCCCTGCATATCCCGGAAAATGTCATCTACGAAGGATTGGAAGACTGATGGAGCATTCATCAACCCATATGGCATGACGAGATATTCGAAATGACCTGACGTGGTACTAAACGCTGTCTTCCATTCGTCGCCCTCCCTAATGCGCACCAAGTTATACGCGCTCCTGAGATCCAATTTTGTGAAAAACCGCGCTCCATGCAATGACTCTGTCATGGTCGCAATCAGAGGGAGTGGATAACTGTATTTCACAGTAATCTGATTGAGACCACGGTAATCAATGCACGGGCGCAACCCTCCATCTTTCTTCTTCACAAAAAAGAAGCTAGAGGAGGCGGGAGAAGTGGAGGGCCGAATGTATCCCTGTCTCAAAGATTCGGCTATGTAAGTCTCCATAGCTTTTCTCTCCTCTTGAGACAAAGGATACACGTGGCTCCGTGGGAGCGCTGCTCCTGCCTGGAGATCAATCGCACAATCCCCCTGTCTATGAGGAGGCAACTGCGTCGCCCTAGTTTTACTAAACACGAGAGCTAAATCCCCATATTCAGGCGGAATGTGCAGTGCGGGCACTTGGTTTGGACTTTCCACCGAAGTCGCCCCCACGGAAGTCGCCCCCACCCAGACATCGCCCCTCGCACTGAGCAGACCACCCATCGAGAGCCCTCTGTTGCCACGAAATAGCAGGGTTATGGGTGCTTAACCAGGGAATTCCCAGCACCACTGGGTACGCAGGAGAGTCGATCAGATACAGCTGTATAGTCTCTTCATGACCCCCCTGCGCACACATCCTAAGTGGTGCTGTGATCTCCCTAATCAACCCCGACCCCAACGGGCGGCTATCTAAGGCATGAACGGGAAAAGGTTTGTCAACAGGTAGGAGAGGGATCCCTAAATCTAAACAAAACTTCCGATCAACAAAATTCCCAGCTGCGCCTGAATCTACTAGCGCCTTATGCTGGGAATGAGGTGCAACCTGTGGAAAACACACAGGTATACAAAAGTGCGCAACAGAAAGCTCTGGGTAAGTGGGACGTCTACTCACCTGGGAGGCCCCCCCAGTGCGTGGCCTGTTGTCTTCTCCCCCGGAGAACCCTCCCCAGCACCTGGCCGCAGTGTGCCCTCCACGACCGCACTTGGTGCAGGAGACAGGCCCCCTCGGGCTCCTCCTCCTCCTTTCTCTAGCGCCGGCACCCCCAAGCTCCATAGGGCTCGGCTCGGTGGTGCCGGAGGGCGGAATGGATGGACCCCCCTCGGGACGTCCACGGGTGGCCAGCAGGGTGTCCAGACGGATGGACATATCGACCAACTGGTCGAAGGTGAGATGGGTATCCCTGCAGGCCAACTCACGTTGAACGTCCTCCCGTAGGCTACATCGAAAATGGTCGATGAGGGCCCGTTCATTCCACCCTGCGACCGCCGCTAGAGTCCGGAACTCTAGAGCAAACGCCTGTGCGCTCCTCCTCCCCTGTCTCAGGTGGACTAGACGCTCCCCCGCCGCTTTGCCCTCAGGTGGATGGTCGAACACGGCCTTAAAGCGGCGGGAGAACTCGGCGTAGGAGATGGTGTTGGCGTCCATCTTCCTCCACTCTGCGTTAGCCCACTCCAACGCCTTGCCCGTGAGACAGGAGATGAGGGCGGAAACGCTTTCGTGTCCCGAGGGCACCGGGTGTACAGTGGCCAGGTAGAGCTCCACCTGCAGGAGGAACCCCTGACACCCGGCTGCTGTTCCGTCATACGCCCTCGGGAGCGAGAGCCGAATCCCCCTGGGTTCCGGACCTGGGACTGGTGGACCGGCCGATGGGGTTGGCAGGGTAGGTGGAGGTGTGGGTACCCCGCTGGCCTCCCATCGGTGCAGGGTGTTGATGACGTCCTGTAGAGCGGTCCCCAGTTGTCGTATCTGGTAATCTTGGCCGCGAACATGCTCCTCGAGCGACTCAGGCGTAACTGCAGATCCTGCTGATTCCATTTTGGGGGGTGTGATTCTGTCAAGGGGTGCTGAAGGTGGGTGTGGTGCATGAATCAAGCGCAGGACGCAGAAGCTCAGTCCAAAAGACTTTAGTGCAATATTCACATAGAAAATAAGCACAATAAGCCCGAAGGCGAAATAACGGCGCACACAGGCGTCAAACAAACGGCGCACTAACATGTGCGAAAAACCTCTCCAAAACACTGGAGGGAAGTACGTAGCTCCAACACAAAACAGAAGAGCAATCACACACAAAGACAAACACACACAACGAGAACTAAATAGGACACTAACGAGGACTAACAAGACACAGGTGTACAACATCAAGACAAAACCAAACGAACATGAAACATAGATCGGTGGCAGCTAGTACTCCGGGGACGACGACCGCCGAAGCCTGCCCGAACCAGGAGGAGGAGCAGCCTCGGCCGAAACCATGACAAAACGGCAGTTCAGTTCACGTAACAGGGTTGACCTTAAAATGAGGGACAGACATAAATGAATCCCTAATCACATTAAATCAATAATAATCTTCAGAAATGATTTTGTCAAAGCAACGAAATAACTAGGGCTTTCTAATGATGGTGAAAACTTTGAGAAATGTTGGGATTAAGGGGGTTAAAACCTTCCTAGAAGTCACAGAGGGTGCATGGGGGACATGTCAAAATGCTGAATATTGGCACTTTAGCAAGTCTTTAGTGATATAAAAAATAATATTTATTGAATTATCCATATGGTCTATATTAAAGGGCACTTCATTTAATATTACAGGCTTTAAAATTCTATATTGGTGCACAATTTCTTTAAAATATCAAAGGGACGCAAAAGGCACTCTTTTTGTGGAACAACCCAGCAGCTGATTGGACTAAAGTATTCTGTCTTCTAGAAGAGTGTTCAAGGACACCATGATTGGCGACTTACTTGGGGCCTCTGCTCATGTTCCCCAGCTTGAGAAGAAATGTTGGGGTGGGGTGAGGTTGGTGTAAGGGCTTAGCTGCCACAGCCTGAGTAGCCATGGTGGGGTGAGGTGGGGTGAGGTGAGGTGGGGTGAGGTGGGTGGCCTAGCTGCCCCTTTGCCCTCATTACTCACCCTTATCATCTCTCAGGCGCTCCAGTGAAGTTGACAGTCGACCCTGCTGTGGGGCTGGGAGGGATATGGACCTAATGAGCTCTCCTCTGATACGATGCCTTTGGACAGCAATCCCAGGGTGTTTCTCTGCCCCCTTTCAGATGTGTCTTTGTTGCACATACAGTAAATACAGAAGTTACAGTCTCACCATTACTGGAGGACATGCCAATTTATGCTAGATACTTTATTAAAACATACAGTATGATCCAGAATTGTTTTACTTTAGTGGGTCCTGGAGCAGAGGAGGCTGGTGGGAAGCGCTATAGGTACCAAACACATCAAACACATGGAAACAACATGTTTGACTCCGTTCCATTGATTACATTCCAGCCATTACAATGAGCCCTTCCTCCTATAGCTCCTCCCACCAGCCTCCTCTGTCCTGGAGTAAAGTGTGTGTGCCTGTGTGTGTTGGTGTGTGTGTGCGTAAGCCCAGTGAGCCTCAGAGTGGAAGCTTCCTCACCAGCGGTTGCCCAGCATCTCTCTCCACAGTTCTCCACAGGCCTCTATGCTGTCTACTGCCAGTCTCTATCTGCATTGCTCTTTAGACTGCAGCTCTGCTGTCAGAGTCCCAGTGTAGCACCAGGCAGCAACACATCCACATGCAGGGCAGCTTTTCACTGTCACGCAACCAACAGCAAGGTTCAGTGGTAGGCTATTGTGAGTCAGGCTTTTTCTTATGGAGAACACATGTCCATTAATGGCAGACATAGAGCATGAGTGGTTCTGCGGTTCATGGCATAGAGGGAATGATTACAGAGGACGGGGGAGGGTGCCTGTGACCTTAGCTTGTCTTTTGATCATGTTATTCACCAAGGTGGCGCTGAGGAACTCCAGAGCCAGCCCTGGCAGAGGGTTACACTGAGCTGTTCCCACAGATGGCAGGGAAATGGAGGCTTGTGTGAGTCTTTGAGGACTACCACTGGACTTTTCTTGGCATGGCCAGAGTTTTGTCAGCACAGTGTTAACCGACACCTGAGCCCTATACTACGAATCTGGTTTGAGGAGTTAACAAGGTAACTTTGGTCAACTTTCAGTTGAACTCGGGATAACCGGTACCACAAAAATAGCTCACCTTTTAGCCAGGTACATTTCTATGGCAATGAATCCTTCAGAACTAACCTGCTCCGGGGCAGGCTAACTCAGGGATAATTCCATTTATCCTGAATGAAGTGTCTGAGCCATGAGTTGAGGACCAATGAAATCAGATTCCCTCCAGCTCTCAAAGAGTGCGTCATCATCCCCTTCATTTGAGGAAGAGGACTGATTAAATATTTAATTTAAAGATGTTGTGTTAAAAAAGGGTATTGTTACAATACCTATCACATTACACATTTAATAATGACACACTAAAACTTTTGTATGAATTAATCAAATTATTTTATCAACAGGAGTGGGGAAAAAAGGTGTTCTTGCATTGATAACCACACCAAAGCACACCAAAGTAATAAAATAAAGACAGCACTTCTAAAAGTCTATTTCACCAGTTAGCCTGCTGAATTTTTAAGATATCTTGTGGCACTGATTGATGTTTCAGCATTGTCTCAATGAAGAGTTTGGCCTTCGACTAGCCAAGTGCGACATGCACGCACATTTACAAGCCTGCTAGTAGTAGTACGGAAGAAGCCTGAGCTGGAATGGGAAGCTAACAGTGGAGGCTGGTGGGAGGAGCTATAGGAGGATGGGCGTATTGTAATGGCTGGAATGGAATCAATGGAACGGTATCAAACACATCAAACATATGTAAACCACGTTTGACTCCGTTCCATGAATTCCATTCCAGCCATTACAATGTGCCCATCCTCCTATAGCCCATCCTCCTATAGCCAGAGTGTGAAGTGGCATCAAGGACAGTAGGTTTAAACCAACAAGGGATGATCAACCTGGGCCAAAAACACTGTATCTAATGTACTGACTGCAGCTAGAGTTGTGAAAAATATTTCATATAGCACCGTAAGTAAGTATTTATTTGTCAAAGGTAACTGCCTCCTCATTCTGACCAGATACGTTAGTATTCAGCACCCATTAAATACATAATCCCTGTTTGTGGTGCGCTCAAGTACAGCTCATATAATACATGAATGCTAGTGCTGAATGCCAGACCAGGTCAAAGGTCAAAATAAACTGTTCACAGTCAAGATGATTCCATCTGGCACTTAATCTTGTCTCCTCCTTCCTCTTAAATGAGCCTGACACATTATGCTTGTTTCTCCAACATGCATGGAAGAAGATGATTGAGACATTACTTATGAATCCTGTATCTTAACTGTACTGTTCTGAGGGCCACAGCACTGTAAAATGTGGGATCGTTCCTCAGACTCTACACTGGAGAGGCCACAGTGACAGACACTGTGTGGTAATAGTAGAGACAAGGCCATAAAGCACATCAATGGAACTACTTTTCATGACCTCCCTCTAAATCAATCATTACAGCTTTTTCACCCTGTCTGTCTGTATACAGTGCCTTCAGAAGGTATTCATACCCCTTGACTTATTCCACATTTTGTTGTGTTACAGCCTGAATTCAAAATGTATTACATAGATTTTTTTTACCCATAATGGCAAAAGGAAAATATGTTTTTAGAAATGTTTGCAAATTTATTGAAAATGAAATACAGAAATATCTCATTTACATAAGTATTCACACCCCTGAGTCAATGCTTTGTAGAAGCACATTTGGCAGTGATTACAGCTGTGAGTCTTAGCAACATTTGCCCATTATTCTTTTCAAAATTCTTCAAGATCTGTCAAATTGGTTGTTGATCATTGCTAGACAACCATTTTCAGGACTTGCCATAGATTTTCAAATAGATTTAGGTCAAAACTGTAACTCGGCCACTCAGGAACATTCACTCTTCTTGGTAAGCAACTCAAGTGTAGATTTGGCCTTGTGTTTTAGGTTATTGTCCTTCTGAAAGGTGAATTAATCTCCCGGTGTCTGGTGGAAATCAGACTGAACTAGGCTTTCCTCTAGAATTTTGCCTTTGCTAAGGTCCTTAACTATTACAAGCATACCCATAACATGATACAGCCACCACTATGCTTGAAAATATGGATAGTGGTACTCACTAATGTGTTGTATTGGATTTGCCCCAAAAATAACTCTTTGTATTCAGGACAAAAAGTTAATTGCTTTGCCACATTTTTTGCAGTATTACTTTAGTGACTTGTTGTAAACAGGATGCATGTTTTGAAATAAAAAAAATTCTTCTGTACAGGCTTCCTTCTTTTCATTCTGTCAATTAGGTTAGTATTGTAGAGTAACTACAATGTTATTGATTCATCCTCAGTTTTCTCCTATCACAGCAATTAAACTCTGTAACTGTTTTGGCCGAATGGTGAAATTTACATTTACATTTTACATTTTAGTAATTTAGCAGATGCTCTTATCCAGAGCAACTTACAGTTAGTGACTGCATATATTTTCATACTGGCCCCCCGTGGGATACGAACCCACAACCCTGGCGTTGCAAGCGCCATGCTCTACCAACTGATTTAGGAAGGACGCCTGTACCTTTGTAGTGACTGGGTGCATTGATACACCATCCAAAGTGTAACACTATTATTGCATACAGAGTGAGTATCCATACAACTTATTATGTGACTTTTAAGCACATTTTTACTTCTTAACGTATTTAGGCTTGCCATAACAAAGGAGTTGAATACTTATTGACTCAAGACATTTCAGCTTTTCATTTCTGATTAATTTGAAAAACATAATTCCACTTTGACATTATGGGGTATTGTGTGTAGGCCAGTGACACAAAATCTAAATTTACTCCATTTAAAATTCAGAATGTAACACAACAAAATGTGGAAAAAGTCAAGGGGTGTGAATACTTTCTGAAGGCACTGTACGTAGCCATGTGGCATCAGGGCCAGGATCTGCTTTTTAATGGTAGCTCACATTTGGCTGCCTTATAGACATCTGACATATCATCCCCTTTGCGGTTATAGTTAGAGTTACATTTTCTGGTATACTCTTTACAGCTTCCTCTTTACACAGCTTTTATACAGTATATTAGTATAGCCAAGCTTCTAAAGAGATGACTGTTAACATGCTCTGAATTTCTTGGTCATTCAATATTGTAATATTGAAAATTCGTTTACAGAACAACACAATTCCCCAAATTCCTGTGTGAAATGGACTTATTTGCGACATCTACTGTCAAGGACAGATATTTCAGCTAATTTTGTATTTCCATACCCATTCTCAATAACCCCAGGTGAGTTTGTCCTGTTTGCGGTTTATTTAAAATACTTGCACAATTTTACTGTTGATCATTTATCCATAGACCTCTAGAAATCAGCTCAGCTTCTGCATCCAGGAGGGGGTGATACATAGGCTACAGGCAGACACAACTAGAAGAACTCAATTTAATGATGCTGCCTCTATGCATGAAGAATCAAAACAATCCTGCACAGGCTACAAGGTCGGTTCTTAAAATGCTACAAATGCACGTGGAAGGCTATAATTAAGAGAAATTAATCGTATTTCAAAGGGGCTGTAGGCTTGTTTGCACTCTTCCCTTAGTGTGAGTGGATCTTCGTGCAGGGCGACGTTATTCTTTTTCAAGCATCTGTGGACTTCCTGTGTGTATTATCTGTCAGGAGATCTGGCTCCAGTCAAGTGCGCCACTGTCTCAATTTTCAGGTAGTACAAAAGTGAGTTGAATGCCGGAGTGTATTACAAGCCACCCCTTTTGTGCCAAAAAACGACATTGCAACACTGTGCTACGCTCCACACCATCTGTCTCTGTAGTGTGTGACGATTAGAACCAAAAACCATGAATAGAAGGCAGCATTCGCGCAAAACTGAAAGCGTGAAGCACCGCATTTAACCATGGCAAGGTGACTGGGAACATGGACGTGTACAAACAGACCAGCTATGACCTCCGTAAAGCAATCAAAGAGGTAAAACAACAGTACAGGGACATAATGGGGTCACAATTGAACGGCTCAGACACAAGATTAGAAAGGGAAAGCCATCCACGTTGCGGACACTGACGTCTCGCTCCCGGATAAGCTAAAAACCTTCTTCACCCGCTTCGAGGAAAACAACATGACCCGCCTACGGGTCATCTCTCCATTTCCCAGTCTGTTGTCCCCACTTGCTTCAAGATCTCCACCATTGTTCCTGTACCCAAGAAAGCGAAGATAACTGAACTAAATGACTATCGTCCCGTAGCACTCACTTCTGTCATCATGAAGTGCTTTGAGAGGCTCGTTAAGGACCATATCACCTCCAACATACCCAACAACCTAGACCCACTACAATTCACCTACCTCCCTAACAGATCCATGGACGACGCAGTCGCCATTGCACTTCACACTGCCCTATCCCACCTAGACAAGAGAAATACCTATGTAGGAATTCTGTTAATCGACTACAGCTCAGCCTTCAACACCATAGTGCCCTCCCAGCTCATCACTAAGCTCAGGGCCCTGGGTCTGAACCCCACCCTGTGCAACTGGGTCCTGGACTTCCTGATGGGACGCCCCAGGTGGTGAAGGTAGGCAACAACACCTCCACCACGCTGATCCTCAACACGGGGGCCCCACAGGGGTGCGTGCTCAGCCCCCTCCTGTACTCCCTGTTTACCCATGACTGCATGGCCCCGCAAGTCTCCAACTCATTCATCAAGATTGCTGATGACACAACAGTGGTAGGCCAGATTACCAACAATGACGAGACAGCCTACAGGGAGGAGGTGAGAGCTCTGGCGGAGTGGTGCCAGGAAAATAACCTCTCCCTCAACAGCAGAGACAGCAGAGAGAGTATGCCCCCATCTACATTAACGGGGCCGCAGTGGAGAGGGTCAAAAGCTTCAAGTTCCTCTGCGTGCACATCACTGACGACCTGAAATGGTCCCTTTACACATGGTGTGGTGAAGAAGATGGAACAGCGCCTCTTCAACCTCAGGAGGCTGAAGAAATTTGGCTTGGCCCCAAAGACCCTCACAAACTTCTACAGATACACCATAGAGAGCATCCTGTCGGACTGTATTACCGCCTGGTACAGCAATTGCACCGTCTGCAACAGCAGGGCTCTCCAGAGGGTGGTGCAGTCAGCCCAACGCATCATTGGGGGCACACTGACTGCCCTCCAGGTTATCTACAGCACCAGGTGTCACAGGAAGGCAAAGAAGATCATCAAGGACCTCAGCCATATACAGTGCTGTGAAAAGGTATTTGACCCCTTTCCAATTTTCTCTATTTTCTGCATATTTTTGGTACTGAATGTTATCAGATCTTCAACCAAAACCTAATATTAGATAAAGGGAACCTGAGTTTACAAATAATAAAACAAATTGATATTTATTTTATTTATTTAATTAACAAAGTTATGCAACATCCAATTCCCCTGTGTGAAAAAGTAATTGCCGCCTTACACTCAATAACTGGTTGTGCCACCTTTAGCGGCAATGACTGCAACCAAATGCTTCCTGTAGTTGTTGATCAGTCTCTCACATCGCTGTGGAGGAATTTTGGCCCATTCTTGCATGAAGAACTGCTTTAACTCAGCAACATTTGTGGGTTTTCAAGCATGAACTGCTTGTTTCAAGTCCTGTCACAACATCCCAATTGGGATTAGGTCTGGACTTTGACTAGGCCATTCCAGAACTTCAAATGTTTTGCTTTTTAGCCATTTTGATGTAGACTTGATTGTGTGTTTTGGATCGTTGTCTTGCTGCATGACCCAGCTGTGCTTCAGCTTCAGCTCACAGACGGATGGCCTGACATTCTCCTGTAGAATTATCTGATACAGAGCAGAATTCATGGTTCCTTCCATTAAGGCAAGTCGTCCAGGTCCTGAGGCAGCAAAGCATCCCCAAACCATCATATTACCACCACCATGCTTGACCGTTGGTATGCGGTTCTTACTGTGGAATGCAATCTTTGTTTTTCGCCAGGCAGAGGGTTGTGCAGACTGCCCAGTACATCACTGGAGCCGAGCTCCCTGCCATCCAGGACCTCTATATCAGGCGGTGTGAAAAGGAAATCGTCAAAGACTCCAATCACCCAAGCTATTTAATCTGCTGCCGCACGGCAAGAGGTATCGATGCATCAAGTCTGACACCAACAGGCTCTTGAACAGCTTCTATCCCCAAGCGATACGACTGATAAATAGCTAACAATATAGCTACACGAACTCTCTGAGTTAACCTTGTATATTTTACCTTTTCTCTATGCACACTCACAGGGCCATACAGGGCCATACACACACTCTCACACACACTGTCACTCCAACACACACAAACACTCACTCCATCATTGCCCACTCACACATAAAATGCACATACATTTATACTGACTGTACACACATGCACACCCACTCACATACAAGCTGCTGCTACGCTTTTTATCTTATATCCTCTTGCCTAGTACCCTTATCCCTATACATATCTACCTCCATCACTCCAGTATCCACATGTAAATATGGTATTGGAACTGACTTAAAAAAGATTTCCTGTATACAGTGCCTTGAAAAAGTATTCATCCCCCTTGGCGTTTTTCCTATTCTGTTGCATTACAACCTGTAATTTAAATGGATTTTTATTTGGATTTCATGTAATGGACATACACAAAATAGTCCAAATTGGTGAAGTGAAATGAAAAAAATAACTTGTTTCAAATAATTCTACAAAATAAATAACGGAAAAGAGGTGCGTGCATATGTATTTACCCCCTTTGCTATGAAGCCCCTAAATAAGATCTGGTGCAACCAATTATCTTCAGAAGTCACATAATTAGTTAAATAAGGTCCACCTTTGTGCAATCTAAGTGTCACATGATGTCAGTATATATACACCTGTTCTGAAAGGCCCCAGAGTCCGCAACACCACTAAGCAAGGGGCACCACCAAGCAAGCAGCACCATGAAGACCAAGGAGCTCTCCAAACAGGTCAGGGACAAAGATGTGGAGAAGTACAGATCAGGGTTGGGTTATAAAAAAATATCCAAAACTTTGAACATCCCACAGAGCACCATTAAATCCATTATTAAAAAATGGAAAGAATATGGCACCACAACAAACCTGCCAAGGGAGGGCCGCCCACCAAAACTCACGGACCAGGCAAGGAGGGCATTAATCAGAGAGGCAACAAAGAGACCAAAGATAACCCTGAAGGAGCTGGAGTATCTGTTCATAAGACCACTTTAAGCTGTACACTCCACAGAGCTGGGCTTTACGGAAGAGTGGCCAGAAAAAAGCCATTGCTTAAAGAAAAAAATAAGCAAACACGTTTGGTGTTCGCCAAAAGGCATGTAGGAGACTCCCCAAACATATGGAAGAAGGTACTCTGGTCAGATGAGACTAAAATTGAGCTTTTTGGCCATTAAGGAAAATGTCTGCCGCAAACCCAACACCTCTCATCACCCCGAGAACACCATACCCACAGTGAAGCATGGTGGTGGCAGCATCATGCTGTGGGGATGTTTTTCATCGGCAGGGACTGGGAAACTGGTCAGAATTGAAGGAATGATGGATGGCACTAAATACAGGGAAATTCTTGAAGGAAACCTGTTTCAGTCTTCCAGAGATTTGAGACAGGTTCACATTCCAGCAGGACAATGACCCTAAGCATACTGCTAAAGCAACACTCGAGTGGGGAAACAGTTAAATGTATTGGAATGGCCTAGTCAAAGCCCAGACCTCAATCCAATTGAGAATCTGTGGTATGATTTAAAGATTGCTGTACACCAGTGGAACCCATCCAACTTGAAGGAGATGGAGCAGTTTTGCCTTGAAGAATGGGCAAAAATCCCAGTGGCTAGATGTGCCAAGCTTATAGAAACATACTCCAAGAGACTTGCAGCTGTAATTGCTGCAAAAGGTGGCTCTACAAAGTATTGACTTTGGGGGGGTGAATAGTTATGCACGCTCAAGTTTTCAGTTTTTTTCTCTTATTTCTTGTTTGTTTTACAATCAAAAATATTTGCCATCTTCAAAGTGGTAGGCATGTTGTGTAAATGAAATTATACAAACCCCCCAAAAATCTATTTTAATTCCAGGTTGTAAGGCAACAAAATAAGAAAAATGCTTTCGCAAGCTGCTTTATTTTTACTGCTCTGTTGGAGCTAGAAACACAAGCATTTCGCTGCACCTGCGATAACATCTGCAAATCTGTGTGTGACCAATAAACGTTACCTTTATAGCACTTGTTTGAGGAAACAGGCGGAAGACAGAGTCGACTACCTACCTAATTATACTGAACAAAAATATAAACGCAACATGCGACAGTTTCAATCATTTTACTGAGTTACAATTCATATAAGGAAATCAGTCAATTTAAATAAATTCATTAGGCCCTAATCTATGGATTTCACATGACTGTGCAGCGTCCCACCCACTGGGGAGCCAGGCCCAGCCAATCAGAATGAGTTTTTTGCCACAAAAGGGATTTATTATAGACAGAACTACTCCTCAGTTTCATCAGCTGTCCGGGTGACAGGTCTCAGACGATCCCGCGGGTGAAGAAGCCGGATGTGGATGTCCTAGGCTGGCGTGGTTACATGTGGTCTGTGGTTGTGAGGCCGGTTGGACATACTGCCAGATTCTCTAAAACGACGTTGGAGGCATGCCTATTTCACGGTCCCTCAGAACTTGAGACATCTGTGGCATTGTGTACAAGGTTCCAGTACAAGGTTCACCTGTGTAATGATCATGCTGTTTAATCAGCTTCTTGATATGACACACCTTTCAGGTGGATGGATTATCTTGGTAAAGGAGAAATGCTCAATAACAGGCACATGACAGCCCGCTTGGAGTTTGCCAAAAAGGCACCTTAAGGACTCTCAGACCATGAGAAACAAGATTCTCTGGTCTGATGAAACCAAGATTGGCCTGAATCCCAAGCATCACGTCTGGAGGAAACCTGGCACCATCCCTAAGGTGAAGCATGGTGGTGGCAGCATCATGCTGTGGGGATGTTTTTCAGAGGCAGGGACTGGGAGACTAGCAAGGATCGAGGGTAAGATGAAATGAGCAAAGTACAGAGAGATCCTTGATGAAAACCTGATCCAAGACCTCAGACTGGGGCAAAGGTTCACCTTCCAACAGCACAACGACCCTAAGCACACAGCCAAAACAACGCAGGAGTGGCTTCGGGACAAGTCTCTGAATGTCCTTGAATGGCACAGCCAGAGCCCAGACTTGAACCCAATCGAACATCTATGGAGAGACCTTATAATACCTGTACAGCAATGTTCCCCATCCAACCTGACAGAACTTGAGAGGATCTGCAGAGAAGAATGGGAGAAACTCCCCAAGTACAGGTGTGCCAAGTATTTCTGTTTTTTATTTTTAATAAAGTTACAAACATTTCTAAAAACCTGTTTTTGCTTTGTCATTATGGGGTATTGTGTGTAGATTGTTGAGGAAAACAAACATTAAATCCATTTTAGAATAAGGCTGTAACGTAACAAAATGTGGAAAAAGTATATGAGAACTGAAAACCCAAGTAAGATATGAGCAACGGTTCATGTTTCAAGATTATGTATGTGGGAGGGTCAGAATACCGCTGTGAATTTTGCCCTCCTATGATCATGAGACCCATATAGACTTATTTGACCCTTTAGTCATTTTGAGGTTTGGATGAGGCACTAATTGACCAGTCATTGACTAATTGTTTATGACAAACAGTTTTCCTCCTCAGGACTTGGGGTCGAGAGGAGGGGGATTCTCGCTCTGTTAATTGCGAAATAACAGAATGTAGGGCAACAATGGGCGCTAACTAAAATGAGTTCTGTGATTATCGTAGAATAAAAAGAAAAAGGCGACAGGGCTCACTAATTAGGAGCTGTGGCACTCGAGGTCCTAGTCAGTCTTCGTGCGCGGGTGTGTAGAGGTTGTGGGGCCGGCGGCAGGCGACAGGCGCCGGTGCCTGGACAAAGGACTGTCTGCTGCTGGGTTGCAAGGATTCCCAAGCCCCAGTGCCGCGATGCTTAACCCCTTCACCAGAAGATGCCATTTCCGTCATCACTCTCTCTCTCAGGCTAATGACCGTATATGATTCTTTTCACATTCGTCAACTTGCTTGCAACATTTTAGCTTTTTTTTTTATGTCATAGGCTACAGACAAAAAAAAAGAAAGTGGTGCGTTTCACCTTTAGACCTATTTGAACATAAACATCACCTTTGAATATACATTTCAAATATCTTGAACGATATTGACTTCTAATTTGTAGGCTACAGTTGTAACTCTGGAAATATGAATGCGCAAATAGAATATGTTTAAAATAACTGGACAGCCTAACTAATATGCTCACTATACACCCAATATGGTATGTATAAACAATTACAGATATGGCCCGAATAATACAATGCAAAAGGCTGAAATCCTAAAACTTAAATAAACAATTACGCACTAGTTTGATAAAAAAAATTATTTCTAAATTGTATTGCATGAAGGTGAGGGAATAAGGAAAAACCTAGAAAAATAACGTACATTTTATTATTTTTGTGAGAACATTTCGTATCCAACAATGTTTTTGTAGTGCAGGCTAACATAGAGCTAGGCTAGAATTAAAATGTTTATTTAGGCTCAATCTGGACTCAGGTGTAGACGAGCCAGGCTGGAATCGTTTTTAATAGCCAATTGGATTTCAGTATTTAGCCATACATTTGTAAAGACCTCAGTTCTTTCGATGCTGAGGGCGTACTATTTAATCAGCAACGGCAGGGGGCGCAACATAATTTATTTGTGCAATGTTGGGTTTGTACAAAATGTTCCAGAAAATGTTATTGGTAGGTCATATTGAATATTATGAGACATTTTAAGATGTTATTGATTCGATACACCCATAACATAAGGCACAATATTAAAAGTTGTACTTTTTCTTTATAGTAATTACGGATTACAACTTTGTTTTTGGTCAAACTTGTCATGTCAAAACAACTGAAACCTAGGCTTAGTTTGATCCTGACATGCGAATGTCATAGCCTACTGTTAAACATACAGGGACATATTGGCCATTAAAGGAAGGGCCTGGTTTGAAAGAATAAAATAGAAATATACGGTTTATTCTTCCAAAAAGTATAAATATTGTTTAAATGAACTAATTGCACACTCTTAGGCCTATTATAACCCACTTAAACTCCATCTTTTGTAAAAAGTTCGCTTTGATAATAAAGCTATAGGAATCCAACACTATTGAAAGTTACATGCAGAAACCGTTGCAAGAAAAATAATATTTGCTCTTATTATCAAGGAACAAAGCCTGTAAGGCATGACGTTTTTTTTTTTTACCAAGCCTTTTCAAAATCTAATTCCCAAACATGTACTTCACAAGGCAAGCTTATCAATAAACAAAGCAAATTAAGTAAATGATACAAAACATCACCTGGACGACACATTCATTTTTATTTAAAGTGTGAGGAACTCAACAAAAGCATATTAATGCATATTAATTTACCCGAATAAACCAGCACAAAATATACCAATTGAGCTACCTCTGACGAGGTAGTCTTCAGTGCTGGTGAAAAAGAAACCTGAGTTTTCCCTGCCAATTGCACAGTGCTGCGCATTGTATCGCAAAACAATGTTTCATCAACAGCATCCAAGATCCTTGGGACTTCCCTACCCTAACCCTAACTCTAACTCTAACCTTAACCTTAACCTTAACCCTTACCCTTACCCTTACCCTTACCCTTACCCTTACCCTTAACCTTAACCATAACCATAACTCTTACCTTACCCTACCCTGACCCTAATCTTAATCCTTACCTTGACCATTTTACATTTCAACTTCAATGGGGTAGGGAAGTCCCAATGATCCCGGATAGCACGGACCGGAAAGGGTACGCAGGTGGCACGCATTTCCTTCGTATTTCATCTCACTGGCAGGATAAACAGCAATGCATCACAAACATTTGAAACTCATTCGGTTAACAACAAACGCTAAATAGTGTTCATGTACAATATATTTCCATGTAAAAGGGGAAATTATAAATGCAACAAGTTGAAATCTAAGTAGTATATACACGCCAATGTACAGATTTGAATAAATTAATAACAAGTTGCGTATTATGTTATCCTTACAGTATATTTACAGAATTGCTTTTCTTGGAAACATAAATAATTCAATCAGATTAATCTTTCATGTTGTGAGTTACAAACGTCCTTCCAAAACAGCTTCAGAAACCAGTTTAACTGTGTCTCCTTTCCATCCCTTTTGAAATCTATTGTAATGTATTTTTTGGATGTAGCTTTTTCCTTATCAATAGCCTACCGAACAGCCCCAACATCCTCTGTTCATCCTCTGTTCCTCCTTCATGGGCGGAGATGCTCTCCATACACATGCAGTAGCCTACACTGACGTTAAAAAATGAATCTATATCACCAATAGTATGTAATTTGATGAACTCCCCATCTCACTCTCAGCACAACTGTGTATATAGCCCGACAGTATCATGTCAAATATACCTTGATGAAACAGGTGGTTTGGTCACTTTGGAGCGTCAATGGCAGGAGACATTTCTCTAGGTTTTTCCAGTCCTCTGACCAGCCTCTGTATATTTTGCAGTTCGTTAGTAGAATCCTTCTTAGGAGTTTTGAGGGATGCCGTCCTCAGGCTGGTCGCTTTGTGGCTGTGGTGCTCGGTTACAGGACTTGTTTCTCTGCTGTCTGATTTAGATAGGTCTGATGCTGCGTTTAGACTGCCCGGTAGCCCTGTGGTGAGCAGGTTTGTGCTTGAAGGAATAGACGTGGGGATCTGATAAGGGTTGAATCGCAGCCGAGGTCGGGAGGTGGTTAGGAAAGGGTTTCTGCCCAATGTGGAGGCTGCAGTGCAGGCGGGGAGGGCCGAGGCCGCAGCAGCTGCAGCTGCCATGTAGGTGTATGGATACGGGAACAGTCCTCCGAAAGGTGGCATCGAAATTCCCTGTGTTTAAAAAATAAGAAATGATTATACATGCACAAATGCTATAAAGACAGAATTCCGGGCCTGTCATAATCTTCAATATGCATGGGTGGTTTTTGTTGAACATTTCCCCTGAAAACATTTTAGAGTTACATTATTTTCTCTCTGTCTCTTTCATCGACAACTGTAGCCTACAGGCTATTAAAATAATCTAATCTACTACCATTACAAAAGTAGGCCTATGTCTATCTATAATCAAAATTATATTTTCATGTTCTCAATAAAATCGAAAAAGGCATCCACAAGGTCCCAATTTGTTTGGAATAACCCAATATAGGCTACTTTATTCATTCTCCATAAAGTCATACATCTACATGAAATATACTGAAATTATGTATTATGAATGCAATTGAAAGTGATGCTAAAAAGACGCTTCAATTGCAGAAGTTTGTGCAGGAAAACTTAGAGAAATATGAATTGTTCCTCAGCTACATCTATTGTGGTGTAATTCGTTGTTGGGAAGACATAATTATTATTAGGACTGCATGCATTGCTGCTGTCATGCATGCTTGTCTGTTGAAATGAGTTAGAGTAGAACTTCATTTTTACCTGAGATGCTAGCATGTGCTGTGACAGGTGGAACGGGAAGGCACTATGAGAGCCCGCGCTTTGAGAGGAGAGGCCTCCGTTTTCCAGGCCATTCGCTCCAGAAACAGATGCAAACAGATGCCCCATTCCCATGGTGGGGAATGGCCCTGGTGCCATCGCAAACTGTCCGGGGTGGAACAACATCTGTCCCGTATTCAAAGGGTTAAAGAACTGTTGACTGTGCAAACCAGAGAAGGCCAGACTCTGCAGGTGACTCGCGCTAAAGTGTGATGGGCTCTCCGTCTGTACCATCAGAGGAGAAAACCCATCTTTCACCCCACTGATGCCCCCACTGTCCGTGTCGTTCTTTGTAGGTTCCGTCTCTTTGCGGTGCTTATGATCTAACTTGACCTTTTCAAGATTTCGAATACTGAACACAGAGTCACTCTCTTTCCTTGAATCCAGGTAGTCGCTCTTTTTTTCCAGCAGGATCCTATCCCTCACTCTGTTGTCGCCTTTAGGACTGAGAGGAGAGGTTGGTTCAGGCCCGGGGCTGCTGGCTGCGATGGAGCGCTCCTCTTGTGGGTCAAGCTCCTGATCGCTGTCAGTGCAGTTCTTGTCGTCTATAAAACATTATATCAAACTTCCATTAAGATATCGACATTTTATGATACAATATAATAGAATGTATTTAAAAACTCTCAAGTCTAACTTAAAGGCTTTGCATAGCCTATAGCACAATTAAAGCAAAAATAACTAGAGGCTATGATGAGTAGGTCTAGCCTATGTATAGCTTCCAGTATGCTAAAACCATTTAAAATCACAACCAGCACATGCGTGGTATTACTTTATATATTATTTGAAGGAAGGAGTCGTGATTTAGTGTTAACGTTCATTTCCTAACCACTTCCCTTCTGCTCGTAAAAAGGTATGGTTCGCTGGTAAGATTGACATGCATTTTGTTTTAAAGTCGTTCTATAAAGCTTCCGCAGTTGAACTATAGGCCATCGTTTAGTGCTTGGTTGATAATCTAATGCATAACTATCGAATAATGATCTGAAAACCATACTACAGTAATCAAGGGGCTGAATGTTTATGGACCTGTCAGTAGATGGCGCATTGGATCAAGCTACACTGATGCATGAAGCCTAGCTTTCGTGTTCTATAGAGATATGGGTACGTAAAATAGTATACTGTGGATAAAGAAGTCATCGTGTATGCTATTGTTTCTCCTTTTAATGAATTTTGCCTTATTTTATGTTGTACCACACGTTTATACCTTCTCCTTAACTTTAAACCAATGTCACAACGGAGCACACAGCACGCAGAGATCTCTCCACTTTTTCTTCTTCTTTTCTCTTACAAATATTATTTTTCTCTCTTATCCAATTGTAAACCACCCAATTCTCCTCAGGTTAATGACACATAATAACAACCTTTCAGCTTTGTGCCCATTTGTATTTATCAAGCCTTAATTACTGGCATCTTCAAAATGACCAATTAGTGGACACGCAAAGTAATGTAAACAATGTTTTATGAGCAGTCTTACCTCGACTGGTTCGGTTGAACCTCAGTGGACTAGTTACAGGTCCCAGTGGAGAATGAACCGAGTCTCTTCCGGTGGTTTGTTCAAAGGAGGAGTCATCTGAGTCGGCACAGTCCCGGTCCCCTTTAAGGTCCCGGTCCTCATACATGTGCAGCGATGGAAGGGTTAACTGCTTCCTGCAGACGGGACTGAGATTAGTTAATGCATCTGTATTTTGATCAAATCACTACACAATAATGCTCGGTCTGGCAATTATTGTTTTTTATCCCCATGGGACAATCAACTCCTGGTCATATTTTCATGGTCATATTTTTTTATTCAATATCGAATAAAATAATATACCTCTTTTCCCGTCGTCCATTTCCCGTGTCTCTGAACCCTTTAGCAAATGGGTTGTGATCAATTTTGAGCTGTGTGATCTGTAGAGAAAACGAGAGTGCATGGCATCAACAATGGGATCCTGAAAATACTGAAATGTATTTCAAATGTACTATTCTTAAATTGCTTGGCCTACCACTAATAATAATAATTATAATGACATTGATAAGCAAAATAATGCCACTGATTTAACCGGCATTATTGATGGGATAATAATTGTAACAATAGCAATTGTATGGTGCTGGGGACTGCTGTGCTTGTTATCTCGTGCGCTCTAGAGAGGCAAGACAAGCATCTCTGTTGATGAAGTGTAATTACTAAAGCGCTTCAATTATTCATAATTATTCTTAAAGGAAAGTACTATACCTAACATTTCGATTAGTATACGCTGATGTCATTTTTTCAGAGACTGAATGCTACTTTTTATTGAAAGCTACTTTTGAACTTTAATTGCACTCACACACGGCCTTGTTCATTTAGGAACAATACTATTCGTTCATGTATTAATTTTCGTCTGTCCTTTTGTGTTTTTCCAAGCTGTGTGTGTTCATGCATTGCGTTAGTGGATTGCATGCTTTGATTGTTTGTTCAGAACTGCTTTGGAGTCTCCATGAAATAGCCCGAGGACATAGTGAGGATGACTGCCTTCTAATCAATTGTGACTCTGTACCATACATTTTATGATACCAACAAGCCCACTAGGCATTCAACATGTACTCCAATTAACATCAACAGGGGAGGGGTTGCTATAGCCAACATTAGGCCTATACGATAAGTTATTGAGTAGCCTAAAACATTCCAAACGAAAGTTAACTGACACCTCAGGTCCAACTATAACCATATATATATATACACACTACCAGTCAAAAGTTTGGACACACCTACTCATTCAAGGGTTTTTCTATATTTTTACTATTTTCTACATTGTAGAATAATGGTGAAGACATCAAAACTATGAAATAACACATATGGAATCATGTAGTAACCAAAAAAGTGTTAAACAAATCAAAATTTATTTTATATTTGAGATTATTCAAATAGCCACCCTTTGCCTTGATGACAGCTTTGCACACTCTTGGCATTCTCTCAACCAACTTCACCTAGAATGCTTTTCCAACAGTCTTGAAGGAGTTCCCACATATGCTTAGCACTTGATGGCTGCTTTTCCTTCACTCTGCCGTCCGACTCATCCCAAACCATCTCAATTGGGTTGAGGTCGGAGGATTGTGGAGGCCAGGTCATCTGATGCAGAACTCCATCACTCTCCTTCTTGGTAAAATAGCCCTTACACAGCCTGGAGGTGTGTTGGGTCATTGTCCTGTTGAAAAACAAATGATAGTCCCACTAAGCCCAAACCAGATAGGATGGCATATCACTGCAGAAGGCTGTGGTAGCCATGCTGGTTAAGTGTGCCTTGAATTCTAAATAAATCACAGACAGTGTCACCAGCAAAGCACCCCCACATCATAACACCTCCTCCTCCATGCTTTACGGTGGGGACTACACATGCGGAGATCATCCGTTCACCCACACCATGTCTCACAAAGACACGGCGGTTGGAAACAAACATCTCAAATTTGGAGACCAAAGGACACATTTCCACTGGTCTAATGTCCATTGCTCATATTTCTTGGCCCAAGCAGGTCTCTTATTATTATTGGTGTCCTTTAGTAGCGGTTTCTTTGCAGCAATTCGACCATGAAGGCCTGATTCACACAGTCCCCTCTGAACAGTTGATGTTGAGATGTATCTGTGACTTGAACTCTGTGAAGCATTTATTTGGGCTGCAATTTCTGAGGCTGGTATCTCTAATGAACCTATCCTCAGCAGCAGAGGTAACTCTGGGTCTTCCATTCCTATGGTGGTCCTCATGAGAGACAGTTTCATCATTGTGCTTGATGGTTTTTGCGACTGCAAAGTTCAAAGTTCTTGACATTTCCGGATTGACTGACCTTCATGTCTTAAAGTAATGATGGACTGTCGTTTCTCTTTGCTTATTTAAGCTGTTTTTGCCACCTTGTCACAACACAACTGATTGGCTCAAACGCATTAAGAATTAAATAAATTCCACAGATTAACTTTTAAGAAGGCACACCTGTTAATTGAAATCCATTCCAGGTGACTACCTCATGAAGCTGGTTGAGAGAATGCCAAGAGTGTGCAAAGCTGTCATCAAGGCAAAGGGTGGCTATTTTAAGAATCTCAAATATAAAATATATTTTGATTTGTTTAACACTTTTTTGGTTACTACCATATGTGTTATTTCATAGTTTTGATGTCTTCACTATTATTCTACAATGTACAAAATAGTAAAAATAAAGAAAAACCCTTGAATGAGTATGTGTGACCAAACTTTTGACTGGTAGTGTATAAATATATATATATATATATATATATATATATATATATATATATATATATATATATATATATATATGTGTGTGTGTGTGTGTGTGTGTGTGTGTGTGTGTGTGTGTGTGTGTTTGTGTATATATATATGTATATTTTAGAGAACTTATGAAACTGTGAAACTATGGTTTAAGCCATCTCTCTCTCTCTCTCTCTCTCTCTCTCTCTCTCTCTCTCTCTCTCTCTCTCTCGCTCTCTCGCGCACACACACACACCATAGGTAAAAAAAAAACTAAAACATAAGTAGAATAGGCCTAATTTTGAATACACAACAGTGTTTACACATTCAGCAGTCAATATTCAATAGTCTAACATTTAAAATAGACGTTTCGGATATTATTTTCTGGTAAAGCTTACCTTGTCATTCTGATATGCAGTGACAGCGATAAAATCTGTCTCTGGAAAAACGTATGTCCGGAAGGTGCTGTAAGGGAGCTTCAGAATGTCGTTGGCCCTCACGATATGAAACCTGGGCTGGTATTTATGCATCGAATTCAGGATAGTCTGAGAATGCAAAGAAACAGAAAATATGTTAAGGTGATCATGCTGATACACGTTTTGGTTGGAACTGAGATAATGATGACAATAACAATTATGATTTCGTTGATTTGTTAGCACTTGTATTTCTTGTGTTATTGCAGGGAATGTATACATTCCACCGAAACACACACTGTGTTTAATAATGCATTATTAATTTGTATAGGCCAATGATTTCCTTAAATCATGATTTACTCTACAGTGAAATATAACAAATGTAGGCCTACTACACAAGTTGTTAACTATTTCGAGCGTTTATTGGGGCACAGTCATTTACTGGAGCCTACCATCCAGGTTATAATGTGGAACTAAAGATCATGATTATGTCTTATCATTATCCCATTGCTGTTGTTATTACATGTATAGACCTATATAAACCGGTTACGTGGGATTCTGCATTTATATAAACTTTTCCCAAATGTTTTACTGCACTTGCCAATTCATATTAACGTATGAAGCATTTGCAACATCTTTGAAAAGGTTTCAATGACTTTTCATAAATGCGTAGGGTATGTAGGCTGAACATGGTTATGAAATCAACAGCTCTTGTAACGCTTTGCCTAATTTGGATTGTGATAACCTGCATTAGACATGCAAAAAAACGAAAAGAGCATGCAACAATAACTGAATGACTTTTTTTTTCACAATACCATCAAATCAAAACTGTATTGAAATCATATTCAAAATACTGGCCTATACAGCGACGTAGGCAGTAGTCTATTGGAAAGCATTTGGGATACTTGGTTGTTATTGCTTTTGCATGTAAGTATTGAGCGAGTATCTGCTACCATTTCAAAGCACCACTCTTGCAATCTTTTAATCCAAATTGCACTGAAAGGAAACACTACCATAACCAACAAAAGAGAGATAAAGTCTGCCCTCTATGTCTTTGACCTGGTTCTTGCCACTTGACTTAACTGCAAACTTTGTCACTCCGCACCAAAACATACCACGAATTCAATACTTTAAAAAACAATACATCAAATCTGAACCACTGTTGTTGAGCCTTAAAACTATTTTGGAGATGCATGGTGGATTACTGTTGTCCTATCAATATTTTTGTGATATTCTAATGCATCATTTTGCATTGTTGTTGGTTATCAATAAAGGTTAAATAATTGATCAACTGATGTTATAGCCTCCAAAGACATTACAAATATAGATTATTCTAGGCCTACTATTGACCTCATAATAATATGTACCATAATTACATTAGACCTAGGTCATACACATAATCCAAAAACCTTTGTTATGTGCGTCTACAAAATTGCAGGAATATCAGCATTGAACCCTTGCCAATAGCACGGGTTAGTTTTACACAAAAAGCTAATTCATCTTTCATCGAGATGTCATCAAATTAAATCAAGAAATTACTTACAAATCCATGCTTGTCGGAGATATTATTAGTCAACTTGAGTTTATGAAAAGCAACAGGCTTCGCCATCCACTGCTCTCCTGTGGCAGGGCTGTCCGGATGGATATACATTCGTTTGGGCATCTCCGGGTCGGCTTTCCCAGCTACCATCCAACGCGAGTTGTGGAACTTGTAGCGGCAGTCGTCAGCAGAGACTATATCCATAAGGAGGATATACTTGGCTTTCTTATCAAGCCCATTGACGCGAACTTTGAATGGGGGAAACATCCTCCTGCAATAGAATAAAACAAGAGTGAGCACACTGGGCCTGTCAATCATCTGTCTTAAAATTATGGCATTCGAAAAAAATAATAATCTGGATTTTATTCACATTGATTGTACTATACCTAACACTAAACACATTATATTTATAATTGTTTCTTTGAGAAGAAAATACAGGTTATCTAAAGTACTGACAAAACCGAGGGGGTGTAGGCTACACCAAGACGTCTACGGTCACGCCTTGGAATTCAGCACAAAAGTTCGCCTATATAGCCTAACCACACGATTTACTTTTTTCTTCTTCAAACGCACTTGTTTCGACACATGCATGCATTGTTTGATTGATTGAATTGGTTCATTCGTTTATTATTCTCGTGTTAGGTCTATCCCTCTATAATGTGTGAACAGTAGCCTATGCTTATCCTAAATCACTCAATAGCCAACCAGACTTTCATAAACAGTGATATTTTAATAATTAGGGGTGCAATGTAAATAAAGATCTGTGTTTTTGGAGAAAATAGTTGGCTATTAATGCAGTAGCCTAGAAAGCTAAAAATCTCTCATAAATATTTGATAGCCTTTGGCAGCACCAGCGACACCGCCTTTTGGATTACTATTACTTGATCCAGTATGACTATCACTATGAGTGATTCATTTATAACCATTTCCTAATAAAATAAACTTACGCAGCAGTGCACATAACATTGCCTATAATATGCGCGCATAACAGTAGCCTAAATAAAGGGAAGCATGGCTTTACCTTCCTGATTTCGTAATAACCATCTCCGTTCCTATTTTGTGAAATTGGTCCCATAAATCCTTGGCCTCCAGATTGACTTTTGGGTCGTCCTCCACCTCTTCCTCCGGCTCCAAGCTCTTGAGGGAGCGGAGGTGAGCCGCTTGATGGTGATGACCCAACGCCGCGTGGAGTCCCGCTTCCGCGGCTCCAGATAAAGCATGGCCTGATAGAGGTTTGGTGAGACCGCCGTGAGACAGCGTCAGTCCGGGGAAGAAGGAAGGCTGTGCAGCTGCAAGGAAGGCTGACATAGGAAAGTCGGCCGGCCGGTGAGCGTGGAAAGGGTGATAAGCCATGGCAGTCCCTGTGTAAACTGGATCTCTCATCGGTGCATTAAAACATTGATATAGAATGATTATACGCTATTATGTCCACCCTCAGTAGAATTGGTATGTGTATCCAAAAGACAGATCTCTTCGTAAATCGAGCAGAAATATAAAAGTAGTTTCGCGTGCTCAACCAAGAGCGAATGCGTCCCAGACGTCTCCAACAGATGGAGGAGGAAATGAGTCTACTGCTACTCCTGATGCTCGGTTCCCACACAGCACGGTGATAATATCCGTCGAAGAGACAGCATCGACACTTCGAGAGTAGAACTGGGCTTCCCTTCTTATTCACCCAAGTAACTTTCGGAAAAAGAAAATCCCTCTTTTCTCGGATAGGGAGTTCGAATTGAGAGGTCTTGCTCTGACCACGTTGGTATTGTGACTGTCCAACATGTCTCTCCTCCCTGGATCCCGACACTAATGAACCAATCCCCCTTAATTGCTGATTTTACGCTTTCCGGACCAATTGTGGAGCTCTACAGGCGTGGTTTTGACAGCTCCGGCGAAAATCCGTAAGGGGGGGGGGGGGCTAAAAGGTGTCGGAGGCATTAGCAGTAAGAAGACATGTCAACAGAATAAAATATTAACCAATGACATAGCAAAGATCTGGAAATCCCTCCCCCAAACTTCGAATCGAGCACCAGGGCTGGCTTTTGCTGCATGGCCGGTGAAGAGGACGGATCATCCGGCAGCTTAGTCGTTTTGTGAAGCCTTCACGCCCTGGAGGAACTAGCCTATAGCCTACATCCTATCTCAAATCTCGACTGGGTTTAAATCATTCGTTCAGTAAAACCTAATTTGAAAAGATGGTATTCATAGGCCTACTTATGAATGAGTTTATAAATAAAACAACAGCAATTATCCCTACAAAACATTTTGTATCGAAGCGAATGTCTCTGCGCTGGCTGGTAAACAGACGGCTACTAGGCTACTGCAAAGCCTTGCTACCTGACCTACAATTTGGTTGTGTTTTAAAAAGTAGACTATTGGGCCTACTTTATGGTGTGTTTTGATGAGCTGTTGCACTTTTATAACGTTGTAATAGCCTATATTAATATTCATAAACAAAATACTTATAACTATGCTATTGATATGTGCCTATCACTAGCGAAACATACACATTGATTATTTAACAGCAAATACATGTAGCCTACGACACATTTGTTTCATGGATTCATAGCCTATATCGAAGCACAGAAGAGAGATTTGAAGCGGTGAGAGAGCTTGTTGTCTTGGAGAGCTACATCCAGTTAAAACCGAGCTGAGGCGAAGTGGGCTTATACCTTCGAGGAGTTATCAGGAGTTATTCAATCAAACGGAAATGCCTACATCCTAGAAACAGACGGATTTAAGATAAGGATACGATTTTGTATTATTATAACGAATCTACGGAAGTGGCCTATTATGGGCCACCCTACTTTTTCAGCAATTTACGAAGTTCTTTACCATAGCCTACAGAATGAATCCAAAATTGACACAAACTAAATTGACTATTCGAAACAATAGCATATCATATAGTTTACAGCGGTAAGGGTTTATGAATAGACAGTGGTAGGCTATGCTAGACGATTTGTGGGGAATCGCAAGTAGGCTACTACTCCTCATGTGTTATGCAAGATGGAAACGGGCAATTTTGTGAAACTTCACATACTATCGGCTACCAAAGGTTGTGTGTGATTCCTGTGTTGCGATATAACTTTCTCCAAATACCATTGTGTATACCTTTAAGAAGATCATTGATTAAGTGGGACTACGTTTGTTAAGGAGCGCTTGGCGCCAGTCTGCTGGCGTCCCACAATAAGAACCCTCTCCTGTCACTTCATATTTACCCCCAAATCTTCAAACAGCGTGCTTCAATCCCCTCTACATTCCACCCAAGGCTGCAGCCCATGATAGATCTCCAACTTCGGATTTCCTGCATTTGCCACATATATGCGGTAGTATGAAAAATGTATGCACTCACTAACTGTAAGTCGCTCTGGATAAGAGCGTCTGCTAAATGACTAAAATGTAAATGTAAAATGTTTAGCTATAATGATTTATTCGAATACAGAATTCTTAATGAATGACCGAAGACGTGCAGGTGCAGTTGCAGATTTAATGCGCGATTACGTGGATACTAAATTCCCAGACTCAACCCAAGCTTAAAAGTCATTCAAAATTCAGTTGAATACACCGGACCTCTGTCATAATGGTGAGACTCTTCAAAACAACTCTCATAAACGCTAATGCAATAATTTTCACATTATAGCCTATTTTCTTTCTATTTTGGTGTAAAATTGTTGATCTGAGAGTATCTAATTTTGAACTAATTTTCACTTGTTTGCATTGAAGAAAATTATAAGTGATCTTATTTTGAAAACATGCAGTCACACAGAATATATTAGACTACTAAAAGTTGTTTTAACTTTTTTAGTGACTAGGTGACAATCACTTTGCAGAAGGGCGATAATGACTGTGTTTATTAAATTACATTTACAGATCGGTCAAAGGATTAGGGAAGAAGAAGTGGAATATGGAAAGTAGGCCTAGGTGTCGATAATGGTAAATAGATCCCGTGTAGCTCAGTTGGTAGAGGATGGCTTTTGCAACGCCAGGGTTGTGGGTTGATTTCCCTCAGCGGCAGGTAGCTTAGTGGTTAAGAGCGTTGTGCCAGTAACCGGAAGGTCGCTTGTTCTAATCTCCGAGCCGACTAGATGAAAAATCTGTCGATGTGCCCTTGAGCAAGGCACTTAACCCTAATTGCTCCTGTAAATCGCTCTGGATAAGAGCGTCTGCTACATGACTAAAATGTAGATGAGTCCATTAATATTTTTGAAATGTGTTTCTTGGTGCTAATTTAGTATGACACAACCTTGTACAACTATCAAAAACCACCAGACTGACCTGCAGACTTAAGGCATTCTCATGTGCAACATTGCGTTAGTTTTAAAACCAACATTAACAGGGCAATAGTGAGGTCAGACAAGTCATCGATGGTATATTCTTAGTCAGGCAGAATTAGGAAAGTGAAATGCATTCATAATTTTTTTTAACAGAATGCCTATTTTCATACATTACTTTTCCTGTTGAAGGTGCACACATTTTATTGGAATATAGGCCTATGTTGTTTATTCATTAGGCCTAAAACTTTTTATGGCAAACATTTGTTTTAGCAACCTAGCCTACTTAAACCTTGAAATATAACTTCACATTATTCACAAAATGCTATGTAATTTTTCAACCAGTCAGGTTCAAACGTTTGGGAAAATGCGTCATTTACAGAAGGAAAAAATACAATGCATGAAAAACATGACTTTACTATTATTTATATTTTTTACACTGATTATGATTGGACTAAAGGTTTGGTTAAGGTTAACGTCCACGCACCTACAGGCTTACATATAACCCTATCACATGAGGCCAATTTTGGGTGCTTGTGTCTGCAATTCCCACACCCAGAAAATTGTAGTTACGGCAGTGTTAGAGCAATGGTAATGCCCAATTAGTGTACAGTCTGACGGCAATTGCTGAAATAAAGTAACAGAAAAAACACAGTTTTGCTATTATTATTTTTCAGTACCATGTTTGGTAGATAAACTAAACTAGCCGGCAGGTAGTTCAGTGGTTAAGAGCGTTGTGCCAGTAACCGAAAGGTCGCTGGTTCTAATCCCCGAGCCGACTAGGTGAAAAATCTGTCGATGTGCCCTTGAGCAAGGCACTTAACCCTAATCGCTCTGGATTAGAGCGTCTGCTAAATGCCCCCAAAAAAGAAAGTAAAATGCTACTCCATATTTTGAACTGTTGAAATGCAAAAGGATTAACCCCGCATGGAGACAGATAATGAGGTCCCATGTAGGCTATATATCATTCAAGTAATTATATAAACCAAGGCGGACATTATGCTCAATTTATTTGTTTTAGACATTGTTTTAGAAGGATACGAAATATATAGGCCTCGTTGATGTTGTGGCTATGAGTTACCTCGGTGAGTGCACAGTTGGACTTTTGTATTTAACTTTACTTTTGATTTGAACTTTAACTTCAATTTAAATAATTTATACTGTTGAGAGCAGTCAGTGGGTCAATTTGTATTTGTTGACATGACACCGAGAATTAGGTGCACAAATAAGTAACGATATAGCCTAGGCCTATAACCTACCAAATAGTCTACATGTACCAGCCAGCACATGTAAGGTGTAGGGCTATACACTTTAGGCTATATGAGGGAGCATATCCGCAAATAAGCACAAATTATTTAAAACTGATCGGATACAACATGTTCTGTTTGCCAACCCCCCCCCCCCCCCCCCCCCCCATAATGTATGCTGTTATAAATCTGCTTTATATTTCCCTTGAATCTTTTCATCATTCCCCTTCCATCTCTCTCTGCAACTGATCCTCCGCTATATTTATCCTGAGGACTGAGTTCTTGGCGCCAGACCGTTTAAGACCTGTCAGAGTCCCTCATATTTCCCCGTCACATAGCCAAGGCAACTAGTCTACGAGCCTCAACAAACTCAACCAATCCCCTCTCCCCTCTTACCCATGGTCAATGCCCTTCACTGCACTCTTCGCGTCATTCATTCATTCATTCATTAATTCATTCAGATATGGCTTTAATCGTCTTGCATCACGTCAGTGTTTGGTGGTTTAGCAATTTGCTCTTCGTCGTGGTTGTCTCATCTCATTGACCCCAGTCAGTGGGACTGCGGTCCGGTTCCCTACCCCCGCCAATTCAATATAGGACAAGTTGTTCAACATAGGACACTCCAAAGGCCTTTTCCATAATATAACACGCTATTTCAGCTGGATACTTTAAATGAAATATGGGCTAATTAACCTGCTCATTTGACCTCACACTCATAAACTCCATAAGGTGATCTTGGCAGAATACTTGTCATTAGGTAATCATGTCTGCAGGAGGATACTGGCTCCGCTGGGATCCGGGGATGAGGGAATTAAGGCCTAGTTCTGAAGAGCACCTTTCACTTAGGTAACAGGTGGGGGCGCCATATTAAGACCCTTTAGGGAATTGAGAAGAAAGACGTTTTTCAATCTAACCCGATGTTTCGCCCTCAAAATATGATCTTTAGACTAAACGAGTATGTATATAGATTTAATTTGAGTGACTATGGTCAGTCATTTGTTTCTTCAAAACTGTAGCACGCTATAGCCCCTTGCCTTGTGGCTGTCATTGCCATCATTATAATGATCGCATTCCCTTATCATTACCTGGAATTGTGGGCCTGTCAATATCTCTTCATTAGCCTACCTAGTTATGTGCACCGTGTAGGCTATTTGACATTAGTTGACCTAACTATTCATGTATTTTCATATTCATAAGGAGGGATACACTTTAACTCTTTAATTGAAAACTCTACTCACCTGCCGCACCACTGAGCCGATCGAAAGCAAGAAATGGTTCGTTGATCAATAGCAGGTTTTATTGGGAAGGTTTGAGGAATTAATATCAACTCGCTTCTTTTAAACCTAAAAAGTCCTACCACAGTGGATGCTTTAAACGCTATCTTCACAGAGAATGTATTGAGTAACTACAGTTTTTTGTTTTTTGAATAATTTATTGAAAAAAATAAAGTCAACAGGGAGATTTCGAATGAAATCTAGTTTTGTGGTTATGGTATGTCAGTTCACCAAACGTATATATCTTAACGGCTTACTGTAACTGGTTTACCTGTTCTACTAATCTGATAGGTGCCGACGATCAGCAACATATAATATAGCCTACACCATATGGTGTAAAATTGCCTATTTGAACTTAACTGAATTAACGAAGTAAATTAATAAATTAATCTGTTGGATGACATCACAAATTAAACAGGAAGATAGCCTGTTGATTCAAAGTTAACATCCAGATTATTATTGAAATATGCATGACTTTGATACATTTGAAATTATTAGGCCTATTTCTCATCAAACACGTTGAATAACAATTAATACCACGTGCTCTAGCCTCTATTCTTTTATAAGAATAAATTGGTGGTTTGTATCTTTTACACTAAAGCCCCTCATTCTCAACTGATATTTATCTTACTAGCTTAATGAATACAAATATTGTTTTGTAAGTTGATGATTTATTAAACACTTGTTAAATATAATATATATGAATCTACTATAAACAAATATTCAAACTATCACTGCAAGAACTGCAAGAATATTAAACACATTTCCGTAATGGATTTCCTGATGGAAAAGACCAGGGAATTGAGGACTTTTCCAGGTAGGCTATCCTAATCCTCAGTTCTGCATCATCTCCCTAAAATAGAAATGTCAATATTGAATAACATTTCTGAACATTTTACATATCATATTTTAGATACATTTTTGGCATCTGACAATGTCTAATGAAAGCCACAATTTGAATAATGACCAAATGAAATAGCATAGAATGCCTACTTTTCACTGTCCATGAGTGTCTCTCAACTTAACTGCTAGCCAGATACTTGTAAAACTATATCAAATTGATATTTACAGAGCTTTGAAGTGCCTATAGCACTACTCAATAAGGTAATAGGAAAATGTATACAGTGTCTGAATTCATTCCCTACACATGGAAACCAGTAATGTTTTTTAATGTCAACAACAACCATTTCTACAGAATTTCTTATCTCATAATTAATGTACAGAAGTAAGCATTCATGTGAGTGAAGACAATTATTCCCTATTGTTGTTGGAGTTTCAGGAGAGAGTGAGGATTTATTTTGAAGCTGTTGTCTCTGAGGGATGATGTCAGCCAAACGGGTCAAGTAATGCTAGAAATATACATTATATTATTGTATTACTCCTCAAGGACACTGCTTTAAGAGACCTGTGTAACAGTGAATCCCTTTCCAGACTGAGTCCTGATACAAAGGATATGTCTGTGTTTTTGTATCTGTTTTTCATTCTTTCAATAAAGACCACTTCAGCACTATGGTTCGCTCTTGTACTGCCTCCCATATGAATTATGTTTCAGCTACAAAAGAGCACTTAATGAGTTGTTTTGTCTGTACTCTGTTACATGTCCACAATCCCCCTTAGGCTAATTTAAAACAGACACAAACTTTTTCTCTGAAGAAATGATTTTCTATCTTATCATTTAATATTACTATGCAATCCTCACTTGAAACAAGTCACATGGACTGACATGTACACATAACAATTTGTGATTAATTGAATGCGAAATCAGTGCCCAGTGAATATAACACAGATGAGTTACTGTCATTGAGGTTAGACTCAGTTTCAGTTTTTATAAAACATGCATGACTCAAAACAGAACTAATGGTGCTGCTATAATAATGGACATACAACAGGCAGAAATTGCCATGAATGCATAATTAATCTCACAGTCAAATTCAACAAATACAGCATCCTCTTTACCACACTGCATGTGATTGTGGTTGTTAAGGGAAGTGTCATGCTAGGTGCATTCTAGGAGCTGCTGTAAGCACTATAAGGCTGCCTTTGGACCAGGCTAAAGGGCATCTCCAGGTTAATTATGATTCATGAAGCCTTCATTAACTATTGGCATGCTTCATTTTTGTCAACAAAGTATGATTTATCATATGATATAAAATTAAAACCATCTGACCATCACGCATGTGATGGCCTTTGGACTAAATTATGGCACTGATAATGCTGCGTTAGTACAGCATCCATTACATTACCCATTAATTTGGCATTTGGTAAAGCAATAATCATATAATTTTAAAAATAAGTGTATAAATCGATGTGACCTATTTTGCGAGATACTTTGTTGTTTTCTTGATGGTACAGAGTGTTTTCCATACTTTGTGTTGGTTGGTCATCTCATGTGCCTGCCTTGGCTCAGTGATTCTCCCCTGATCAAAGGCCTAGCAGAGCACGAGGGGGAGGCTAGCTAGCCTCCTGTGTTGTGGACTGTAAGGTGAATGCAATAACCTGACAGGTCAGCATCTCCCCACATCAATGCTGCCACACTGCCCTGTGGAATGTTCACATCAGGGTCAGGTAAGGGATTGGCCAGTGTGGGTATACCAGCTTTTTCATCTGACACAGACTGATCAATTGACAAAAAATGACATACTCTCCGTATCTTGTTGGAGGGATGTGATATAGGTTGTTAAGGTTATGTGTGTTAACGATATGCATTTGTCAAAGGCTCTGGACAGAGGAACTATTAGTATCTGTCAGTTGGAATGCATTATGTCCAGACCCATAAATATGTGTAAACATGTTGGAAACAATTTGCACATAATTAAAAAAGTTATCTCGAATTACAAAATTACTCAAATGTTTCCTTTCCTTGACAGTTAGAGGCTGCAATCCACGCTTTGGGTTTGTTTACTCAGCTACAGCCACCAACGGTTAACATTAGCATTGACAACCAAAAAGCACTGGGAGTACATGGGGAACAATTAGCATGCTTTTAATTGGATGCTCAAATGACCTTAAATTCTCAACATAATTTCAACACCCAGTAACGACACAATACCACAATCTGCTGCCCAGGGTGATAGGAAACATGATACACTTTTTGTTATGTTTTGGGGAACTATCCCTTTAAATCCCAGTTTTCTCCTCTTTTGATATCTGTCTGTTTTTTCTTCTTCACTGTTGGAAAATTCAGACAGAGTCTGTATTCTGTCCCTGTGCTGCACTAAGGGCTAGCTGGCTGGCAAGCCGGTGTAGAGAGTGCAGACAGAGTCTGTATTCTGTCCCTGTGCTGCACTAAGGGTTAGCTGGCTGGCAAGCCGGTGTAGAGAGTGCAGACAGAGTCTGTATTCTGTCCCTGTGCTGCACTAAGGGTTAGCTGGCTGGCAAGCCGGTGTAGAGCGTGCAGACAGAGTCTGTATTCTGTCCCTGTGCTGCACTAAGGGTTAGCTGGCTGGCAAGCCGGTGTAGAGAGTGCAGACAGAGTGAACTGGTGAGCTGAATGGGAGTTGGATGACAGGAAAGGCTTGAGCTAGGAAGTGATCTCAGTGGTCCCACACAAGACGAATGGCTCCCTAGATACAGAGGGTAATAACTTGTAATCAAAGCCATGAGACTGGTATGGGCCGGGGAGGTTAGGTCAGGACTGAAAGAAGTGATAGGAGGACATTAATCGCACCTCTCCTCTCCCCTTTCATGAGGTGCAGATGAGTGGTGAGGAGGTGAGGATGTTTGTTTGTTTTCTCAGAATGGAAAGAGAGCCACATATGTGACATTTCCTCACTGACAGGCAGGTGGGCAGGCAGGCGGTTATACATAAATTGTACAGTAGGGTTTGAAGTGAAGGGAGGCAGGATGATGACGGGGTCTGCTTCTCCTCACTCACTGCTGCTGAGGCGGGATGGTCCCTGACACCCCCTGGCCCCTCCCGGGCCCCTCCCGGCCCCAGCCCCAGCCAACAGCACATCAGAGGAGCACTGGAGCAGGAAGGAGGCAATCAATCTGAGCGACGGCGCACGGCTTTCACCTCTCCGGTCACAGTCCACACCTGGGACACATTCAGCAGAATGTTAGGTCACACAGGGCTCCAGGCGAGTCATCCCGAGGTCGAAACTGTAAAGTAGAAATCACATCTGAAGGCTGTAGACTCTCTCAGTGATAAACAGGAATAAGAGAAAGAGCTCAGGCTGGAATTATGGCTGAGCAACCAGACTGCAGTGCTGATGTAACTCTACAGCAGGACCCTTTTATTCCCAGGAGATCAAAGGCAAAGCAAGTACATACAATATCGGTTTACAGTCATTATCAGGACATTTTTTACTGGGTACACGTTGTTCTCTTCTCATTATACAGGATAGCTTCATACCCATGCATATCGCATTGCAACAATAGGGACTTTATTTTTCGATTGTTAATGATACGTCATTTCATCTAATCCATCCTTCCTACTGGAAGGAACACACATACACACACCTCCATACATGCAGAGGTCGTGCAGACTTCTGAAGTAATCCATAATGATATCAATTTCGCGGCCAAAGCTCAGGCTCCAGTACCACTCTCCGAGCTTCAGCTCCCAGAGGAATGTGAGTGTGGCTCATTACTCTAAAGGATTTAAGATGATGAACTCGACCAAAGACTTTAAGGCTTTCTTCTGCATCTTAATGCACCCACATCTGTGTTGTCCCTATTTGTGTAGCCAGACCAGTCTAAACAGTTAAGAAATAATTTTCTCTTTTCTTTTTAACTTTAGTGGTGGTATCTATACAGTAAGTAAGCATGTTGTTCTTATTTTTAATAATCTCTTCATTTGACATATTCTAACAATGTCTCTTAAATTCTCCAATCCACACTAATTATTCATCTGGAGGATATTTCTAGGTTTTAAGTTTAGCATGTTTCAGAAGATGAAGAGTTAACAGTTGAGTCTATAACACAGTGAAGTGTAAAATGTGGCAATTTATAATACTTCTAAACTATTTCACACTAGAATTCTCAGATATGGATGGATTTAGTGCTTTTCTGTGAATAACTGTAATCCTCTTAAGTTTTCTCTTCTCACTTTAGGCTGGCTCTGGGATATAAACCCTGCTTTTACGTGATAGAACACGGCTTTGTTTCTTGCCAATGATGTAAGGATGGATTCCAGACAGAGTCTGCTGGACAGGCTAAGAAGTGAAACCCAAGGAAAGTGACTTGAGAACGTGTATGTATCTCTAGTCTTAGCGCCAGCCACTCAGACGACCCGCTGATTCAGAACATATTGCTGCAAACCAAAGGCCTGTGTTGATGGAGATACATTGAACTCACAGCAAAATGTGGATCAAAGGGAAACAAAGAGCCTCTTAATCAGTCGTTCTGTGCCAGCGTTCAACATGAGGAGAGAGGGAGAGGGAGCGGTCCAACCCCAGTCCAATTTCATCCTCTTCAGCCTGTGTAAACTAGGGGAGAGAGAGGCCACCTTGGGGACCAGAGACCAAGGTAGAAAGCCACATCAGTTCCACACTTATCCCATCTGATTTGTTATGTTGTTCAAATGGCAATCCCACCATGGTCTCTCTCCCAGCTGCCTCTGGTTAGGGCTCTCACGTCACACACACCGCCCTGCCTGCCTGCCACCATGTTGCCCTAACCAACCAGGACGACTGATATCCAATCAGGGCTCATTAAGGAAGGACCCCCTCTCTGTGTTACGCTCTGTCAGCCTCCCCTCGCCCAAACACACACACACACACACACACACACACACACACACACAAACACACACACACACCTCTATATTCTGCAAGGTCCTGCCAACCCGTATTTTGCTCGTCTTCCCGATATAATAACAACCAAGATCTTTGTCATTCTATTTTAGGATGACCAGAGATAATTAGGCTACATACAGTGGGGAAAAAAAGTATTTAGTCAACCACCAATTGTGCACGTTCTCCCACTTAAAAAGATGAGAGAGGCCTGTAATTTTCATCATAGGTACACATCAACTATGACAGACAAAATGAGGAAAAAAAATCCAGAAAATCACATTGTAGGATTTTTAATGAATTTATTTACCCAGCCACGTTTCATCTTCAATGCCCTTGCTGATGGAAGGAGGTTTTCACTCAAAATCTCACGATACATGGCCCCATTCATTCTTTCCTTTACACGGATCAGTCGTCCTGGTCCCTTTGCAGAAAAACAGCCCCAAAGCATGATGTTTCCACCCCCATGCTTCACAGTAGGTATGGTGTTCTTTGGATGCAACTCAGCATTCTTTGTCCTCCAAACATGACGAGTTGAGTTTTTACCAAAAAGTTCTATTTTGGTTTCATCTGACCATATGACATTCTCCCAATCCTCTTCTGGATCATCCAAATGCACTCTAGCAAACTTCAGACGGGCCTGGACATGTCCTGGCTTAAGCAGGGGGACACGTCTGGCACTGCAGGATTTGAGTCCCTGGCGGCGTAGTGTGTTACTGATGGTAGGTCTTGTTACTTTGGTCCCAGCTCTCTGCAGGTCATTCACTAGGTCCCCCCGTGTGGTTCTGGGATTTTTGCTCACCGTTCTTGTGATCATTTTGACCCCACGGGGTGAGATCTTGCGTGGAGCCCCAGATCGAGGGAGATTATCAGTGGTCTTGTATGTCTTCCATTTCCTAATAATTGCTCCCACAGTTGATTTCTTCAAACCAAGCTGCTTACCTATTGCAGATTCAGTCTTCCCAGCCTGGTGCAGGTCTACAATTTTGTTTCTGGTGTCCTTTGACAGCTCTTTGGTCTTGGCCATAGTGGAGTTTGGAGTGTGACTGTTTGAGGTTGTGGACAGGTGTATTTTATACTGATAACAAGTTCAAACAGGTGCCATTAATACAGGTAACGAGTGGAGGACAGAGGATCCTCTTAAAGAAGAAGTTACAGGTCTGTGAGAGCCAGAAATCTTGCTTGTTTGTAGGTGACCAAATACTTATTTTCCACCATAATTTGCAAATAAATTCATTAAAAATCCTACAATGTGATTTTCTGGATTTTTTTTTCTCATTTTGTCTGTCATAGTTTACATGTACCTATGATGAAAATTACAGGCCTCTCTCATCTTTTTAAGTGGGAGAACTTGCACAATTGGTGGCTGACTAAATACTTTTTTTCCCCACTGTAATTGAAAATGAACAGCACACTAAACAATAGGACTATACTATGAATAGACTGCAGACAGGCATGAAAAAAGTACATGTGAAAAAGCACGTGGTTTTCTGACACACGTATGAACAATACATGTGTCAGAAAACCACATGTGCTTTTTCACATGTACTTTTTTCATGTTTGTTTTGTAAGGGCCCCTCTACTGGCTTTACAGCTAATGCTTTACAACAGCTTTGGGTTTATGGGCAAATACTATAGGCTACTACTCTATGGCTGCACAGTAAGATTAACCAGAACACATGTCAACTGTTTTAGGAAAACTGCCTGTCTGCAGTCTATTCATAGTATAGTCCTATTGTTTAGTGTGCTGTTCATTTTCAGCTTACTACAAATCACGTGAAAAATGGCCTGCAAAAAATATATATATATATTTTTCCATGAGTCAGGCGTGGTTTTCGGACACGTGTGAAGATTCAAATTGATTTTTCATATGTACATTTTTCTCATGTGAACAAATCACGTGAAAAATGTCACATGTGAAAACCAAAAATTAATATGAGTCAGACACATAGCTTCCCATCATTTCACATGTGATAGTCAAAGTTTCACATGTGTACTTTTGTAACCGGCTGGATTAGAACCAATTTCTTGACCATTTAGACCAAGAGGGCCGACACTGGGTTTCTCTTCCAATGTACATGTATTATCAATTTCTCTTTATCTCAGCATATGGACTGTTCAATTCAAAATAGGCTGTCAAACGTTTTAAAATGTTATTGAGTTAATCGCAGGATTTGCTGTGATTAATGACAATTAATCGCAAATTCAGAATTTGCTCAAAGTTAGCTGTAATTTAAGATTTTTTATATAAAAAGCATTACAAGAATGTTGATGTCTCGATTTCTTCCAAAGTAACGGTTAGCAAAATCTGGTAAATTGATAAAGCACACTTTCTTTAACCTCAATGCCAACTTGTTTTGACATAGCATTGTTGTTTTCAGCTGTATAGATTATGCATTTTGGTTGTTTTCAGTGTATTTTGAAAGCTTTCAGAAAATGTGATTAATCACAATTAAAACAATTTGTGCACTAAAATTGCAAAAAGTTAAGTTGAATTAATTGATTAACTCTAACAGCCCTAATTCAAAATGATCTCTTTGTAGAAAAGCATCTGTTTACATTCACTCAGCAAAAACATTCACACATTTTCAAATACATTAAAATCCTGTTTAAGCCTGTGTATTAAATGTAACAAAAACCAATGGACAGCTAACAGTAATGGAAACTAAAAATAGCTAGCTATGACGAAATGGAAAGCGGTTAGCAAGCGGTTAGATACAAATTTCATAAACATGTCCCTTTTTTAAAATACATATCATTAGCGTGGTTCATATGTACAGATGTAAATACACTCAATGAGCTCTCTTTCGTAAAAATAAACCCATTTAAGAGCCAAAACATTTGGAACAGAAATAAAAACATCACCCAAAACGCCATCTTGTTCTCATTGACTTGCATACAATAGTGAGTTAGCTAGCTTCACTCGGTCAAAACTATTAAAAAATACATCAAAATGACCAGAAAACTCAACACAATTTAGTTAAACATGGTATTGCTAGATTTTGAAAACGTAACCATGGTACAAACCAAATAACAGGATATAAAATAAGAACACACAGGGCTTCTTCCAACGGTCATGGACCAACGTACGAAGAAGAAGAGAGGCACGTGCCTGCAGCAGTAACACTCTGAATGCCTCTCCCGAGTGTAGCGCTAAGTATACATAATATCAATGCAACACCACGGAGGTCTACAATAATAATGGAGTGGATGGCTCAGAAATAAGAAATTATTTATAACGCACTTGAATTATCATTAATCAGGTTGGCTAATTAACCTTTTTACAGAATGGTATTACAGAATTTGCAATTTCACATGTGGAAACATTGCTACTGCAACATGTTAACACCACCTTTTCACATGTATGGAGAAAAACACAATTTCACCCCCACAAAGTGAGATTTACACATGTGGAGTTTTCTTACATGTGAAACTGCAAATGTGATTTTCACATGTAATTTTTTTCAAATGTGAACTTGCATTTCACATGTGAGGTGAAAACATGTCATTCTCCTCATGTGAAAAGGTGGTGTTAATATGTGAACGCGATTTTTACAAATTTCAAGTTTATTTTTGTAAGGGGGGGGCATTACAACTAAAAGTAAGAGTCTGCCCCTGTGCTAAATAACCTTGACAATTCTTTTCCCTGACCCCTACCTCTCTGTGGTGATTGGCAGCATCAGCGGTTGCCCCACTTTGGCAGAGGTAGCGGGCGGGGTGGGGCCGGGATCACACATTTACATTTACATCATTTAGCAGACGCTCCAGGAGCACAGAGGCATCACCCAGCTGCCAGGGCACTCGGAAAAACAAACAGAGAAAAACGATACAGCTCTTCCAGAGGAGGGGGCTGGAGGGGTCATTGTCATTCAAATACACTTTCAGACGGCAGTGCAGGTGGAGGTGGCGGAACTCCAAACTGTAGCACCGGAGATGCTTTCAATTACCTTTAAATGAAAACCCTACCGCTACCCAGCTCAGCCCCTCAGGGCCTGTAGGAAGCCTGACCAGATTCTCATCAACCCTCACACAGCACATCATAAGAAACTATACACATGTTAATCTCTTACCTTAATCTCTTCTATTCAGCTTTGTGTTGTATATCCTGAAATGCTTCATAGTAAACACAGGGCAATCATACTTTAACATGATGAGGAGAGGAATGTGCTGTGAGTTGGTTTGCATTTGGCAGAGCCTACATGCAGTCTTGGGAGAAACATGGTGCACATGGCTGGGTTTTGTGTGTGGGAACATTGAGGGAACATTAAACAGACCAAACCTACAATAGTCACAAATATTCATGTAAAAAACTGAAATCATGTTCTGTAAATAAGGCACAGACACACACACACACACACACACACACACACACACACACACACACACACACACACACACACACACACACACACACACACACACACAGGCAGGCACAAACAAACACTCTCTGTTCCCTTTTCTCTGGCACTGAAAGCCCCTACAATCTGCTTGAAGCATGCTATTAAGTGCACTGTCTAAAATCATCCACAGAGGAGCTGATTGTTGTGGGTTAGTGCTCTCACTCCACCTCCATCCATTCTGCAGGCATCACTTTGCCGATGTTAGTGAACTCAGTGGCAGAGGGGAAGTGGGGATTAATGTTACAATGACATACAGGGATGATGTGTTAGAGAGGGTTGTGGGGATAGGGGAAGGAAGTGGCTGCCTTGCATACAGGAATTATTCTTCATCGTCTCACAGCAGTGTCGCTGTGCATTATGCTCAAGCTTTTAGCTCAACATTCATAATTGCAGCCCTCATTTACACTCTCGAGTCGATTTTAACAGCTGTGTACACACCAAGCCTGTCTTAAGGTCACCTCAAATTCTTATTTTAGAAGCTCTATGTTGTGTTTCAAAGTTTTTTTTGTATTCTTTATTTTTAATTGTTAATTTTTGTATTTAATTTTTTTATTTTTTTGGGGGGGGGGTGGGGGGGGCGGGTAGATCAGCTTTAATATTGCAGATAGATTGTAACTTCCATCAATGTAATTGTCTACATCACTTCCAATCCCTCATATGTTTTATTTTCTCGCAAATATATATATATATATATATATATATATATATATATATATATATATATATATATATATATACACATACATACATATACATACATACACATACATATACACATACATACATATAAATACATACACATACATATACACATACATACATATATATATATACATATCATTTTTTTTTTTTTTCACTTTATTACTTTCCAACCCCACCACCCTGTCACGACTTTGGCCGAGGCTGCCTCCCCTCCTTGTTCGGGCAGGCATCGGTGTTCGTCGTCACCGGCTTACTAACCACTGCCGCCCCAATCATCATCACAATTGTCTCGTCTTGTCAATCACACACACCTGGTTCCTATCCCCTAATTAGTCTGTGTATAAGTGTTCCCTCTGCCCCCTTGTCCTTGTAGGTGACTGTTAATTGTGAAGGTAATGTAGCTCGGTGGAGCTACTCATAACATTGTGTTGCCAGGGTAGATTTTCCCCCTGTGCCTATGTATTATTGGATTATGTTACAGTGTAATTGCCAGGGATGTTTGTTTCCCCTGTGCCTGTTTCGTTGATCGCTATTGGAGCGCATTTGTGTGTCAACGAAGGAATAAACACTGTATTCGGTGATTACCCTCCTGCGCCTGACTCCTTTCACCACACTCATCACAGAATCACCCACCCGCTATGGAGTCAGCGGGAGAAGAGCGCATGCCTGGAGTCGTGGCACGGGTCCAGGAGCATTCCACGATGCTGGCCAGCTTGGGGGAAGCGATGGATCGGGTTCTTCAGGTCGTCCAATGCCTGGAGAGGAGAGGACCCGATCTGTCGAGACCAGCTGGCCAACCGGATCCAGCCATCTACACCCCAGCACCCGGAGGGATCCAGATATCCTGACCACGGGCGTTTGATGGGACGGCGGCGCTCTGCCAGGGATTCCTCCTCCAATTGGAGCTTTACTTTGCCAGCATCAGACCGGCGCCATTGGAGCGGGAGAAGGTGTCCGTCCTCGTTTCCTGCCTCTGTGGGAAAGCCCTGGAGTGGGCCAACGCGGTGTGGAACAAGGGAGGAGCCGCGTTGGAAGACTACAGGGAGTTTGCTCGCCTCTTTCCGGCGGTCTTCGATCACATTTTACATTTACATTTTAGTCATTTAGCAGACGCTCTTATCTAGAGCGACTTACAGTTAGTGAGTGCATACATTTTCATACTGGCCCCCCGTGGGAAACGAACCCACAACCATGGTGTTGCAAGCGCCATGCTCTACCAACTGAGCTACAGGGGCCCACGTTCACCTCCAGCGCGCCGTGCATCGTCAGATGGCCAACGCTGACCATCACCGCAGTGAGGCCCCGGGGGGGCTTTTAGTACCTCGTGGAGTGGGAGGGGTACTGTCCGGAGGAATGGTGCTGGGTCCCGGTGAGGGATGTCCTCGATCCAAATCAAATAAAATAAAATTTTATTGGCCACATGCGCCGAATACAACAGGTGTAGACATTACAGTGAAATGCTTACTTACAGCCCTTAACCAACAATGCATTTATTTTTTAATAAAAAAGTAAATAAAACAACAACAACAAAAAAGTGTTGAGAAAAAAAAGAGCAGATGTAAAATAAAATAACAGTAGGGAGGCTATATATACAGGGGGGTACCTGTGCAGAGTCAATGTGCAGGGGCACCGGCTAGTTGAGGTAGTTGAGGTAATATGTACGTGTGTAGAGTTAAAGTGACTATGCATAAATAATTAAGAGAGTAGCAGCAGCGTAAAAAGATGGGGTGGGGGTGGGGGGGCAGTGCAAATAGTCCGGGTAGCCATAATTAGCTGTTCAGGAGTCTTATGGCTTGGGGGTAGAAGCTGTTGAGAAGTCTTTTGGACCTAGACTTGGCACTCCGGTACCGCTTGCCATGCGGTAGCATAGAGAACAGTCTATGACTAGGGTGGCTGGAGTCTTTGACAATTTTGAAGGCCTTCCTCTGACACCGCCTGGTATAGAGGTCCTGGATGGCAGGAAGCTAGGCCCCAGTGATGTACTGGGCAGTACGCACTACCCTCTGTAGTGCCTTGCGGTCGGAGGCCAAGCAGTTGTCATACCAGGCGGTGATGCAACCAGTCAGGATGCTCTCGATGGTGCAGCTGTAGAACTTTTTGAGGATCTGAGGACCCATGCCAAATCTTTTCAGTCTTCTGAGGGGGAATAGGTTTTGTCGTGCCCTCTTCACGACTGTCATGGTGTGTTTGGACCATGATAGTTCGTTGGTGATGTGGACACCAAGGAACTTGAAGCTCTCAACCTGTTCCACTTTTTTCCTGTAGTCCATAATCATCTCCTTTGTCTTGGTCACATTGAGGGAGAGGTTGTTATTCTGGCACCACACGGCCAAGTCTCTGACCTCCTCCCTATAGGCTGTCTCATCGTTGTCGGTTATCAGGCCTACCACTGTTGTGTCGTCGGGCAAACTTAATGATGGTGTTGGAGTCGTGCCTGGCCATGCAGTCATGGGTGAACAGGGAGTACGCACCCCTTATGGGTGAGGAGACTGAGCACGCACCCCTTAGCGGCCCCAGTGTTGAGGATCAGTGTTGCAGATGTGTTTTTACCTAACCTTACCACCTGGGGGCGGCCCGTCAGGAAGTACAGGATCCAGTTGCAGAGGGAGGTGTTTAGTCCCAGGATCCTTAGCTAAGTGATGAGCTTTGAGGGCACTATGGTGTTGAAAGCTGAGCTGTAGTCAATGAAAAGCATTCTCACGTAGGTGTTCCTCTTGTCCAGGTGGGAAAGGGCAGTGTGGAGTGCAATAGAGATTGCATCATCTGTGGATCTGTTGGGGCGGTATGCAAATTGGAGTGGGTCTAGGGTTTCTGGGATAATGGTGTTGATGTGAGCCATGACCAGCCTTTTAAAGCACTTCATGGCTACAGATGTCAGTGCTACGGGTCGGTAGTCATTTAGGCAGGTTATCTTAGTGTCCTTGGGTACGGGGACTATGGTGGTCTGCTTGAAACATGTTGGTATTACAGACTCAGTCAGGGACATGTTGAAAATGTCAGTGAAGACACTTGCCAGTTGGTCAGCACATGCTTGGAGTACACGTCCTGGTAATCTGTCTGGCCCTGCGGCCTTGTGAATGTTGACCTGCTTAAAAGTCTTACTCACATTGGCTACGGAGAGCGTGATCACATAGTCATCCGGAATAGCTGGTGCTCTCATGCATGCTTCAGTGTTGCTTGCCTCGAAGCGAGCATAGAAGTGGTTTAGCTCGTCTGGAAGTCTTGTAATTTGTAAGTCGCTCTGGATAAGAGCGTCTGCTAAATGATGTAAATGTAAACGTGTCACTGGTCAGCTCGCGGCTGTGCTTCCCTTTGTACTCTGTAATAGTTTTCAAGCCCTGCCACATCCGACGAGCATCAGAGCCGGTGTAGTACGATTCAATCTTTGTCCTGTATTGACTCTTTGCCTGTTTGATGGTTCGTCTGAGGGCATAGCGTGATTTCTTATAAGCGTCCGGGTTAGAGTCCTGCTCCTTGAAAGCGGCAGCTCTACCCTTTAGCTCAGTGCGGATGTTGCCTGTAATCCATGGCTTCTGGTTGGAGTATGTACGTACAGTCACTGCGGGGACGACGTCATCGATGCACTTATTGATGAAGCCAGTGACTGATGTGGTGTACTCCTCAATGCTATCTGAAGAATCCCGGAACATGTTCCAGTCTATGCTAGCAAAACAGTCCTGTAGCTTAGCATCTGCGTCATCTGACCACTTTTTTATTAACCGAGTCACTGGTGCTTCCTACTTTAGTTTTTGCTTATAAGCAGGAATCAGGAGGATAGAGTTATGGTCAGATTTGCCAAATGGAGGGCGAGGGAGTGTCACGTACGTTAAGGAACGGGACGGACCAAGGTGCAGCGTGAACGGCGAACATGTTTATTAACTAATAAACACACGAAACAGTAACCAAAACAACAAACTTAACCGTGACGGTCCAAAGGCTAACACACAAGCCTAAACATGAACATAACAAAATCCCACAACGCAGGCAGGAAAACTGGCTGCCTAAGTATGATCCCCAATCAGAGACAACGAGCGACAGCTGCTTCTGATTGGGAACCACACCCGGCCAAACATAGAAATACAAAACCTAGAATATATTCACACCCTGACCAAACTAGCTAGAGTTCTAAAGGCCAGGGCGTGACAGGGAGAGCTTTGTATGCGTCTCTGTGTGTGGAGTAAAGGTGGTCTAGAGTTTTTTTTCCTCTGGTTGCACATTTAACATGCTGGTAGAAATTAGGTAGAACGGATTCAAGTTTCCCTGCATTAAAGTCCCCGGCCACTAGGAGCGCTGCCTCTGGATGAGCGTTTTCCTGTTTACTTATGGCCTTATACAGCTCATTCAGTGCGATCTTAATGCCAGCATTGGTTTGTGGTGGTAAATAGACAGCTATGAAAAATATAGATGAAAACTCTCTTGGTAAATAGTGTGGTCTACAGCTTATCATAAGATACTCTACCTCAGGCGAGCAAAACCTCAAGACTTCCTTAGTATTTTATTTTGTGCACCAGCTGTTGTTTACAAATATACACAGACCGCCACCCCTTGTCTTACCGGAGTCAGCCGTTCTATCCTGCCGATGTAGCGTATATCCCGTCAGCTGTATGTTGTCCATGTCGTCGTTCAGCCACGACTCCGTGAAACATAAGATATTACAGTTTTTAATGTCCCGTTGGTAGGATAAGCGTAATCTTAGGTCATCTAATTTATTCTCAAATGATTGAACATTGGCTAATAGGATTGATGGAAGAGGCAGTTTACTCGCTCGCCGTCGGATCCTTACAAGGCACCCCGACCTATGTCCACGAAATCTCCATCTCTTTCTCATGTGAATGACGGGGATTTGGGCCTTGTCGGGTGTCTGTAGGATATCCTTCGCGTCCGACTTGTTGAAGAAAAAATCTTCGTCCAATACGAGGTGAGTAATCGCTGTCCTGAAATCCAGAAGCTCTTTTTGGTTATAAGAGACGATGGCAGAAACATTATGTACAGAATAAATTACAAATAATGTGGAAAAACACACATAATAATACAATTGGTTAGAGGGCTGTAAAACGGCAGCCATCTTCTCCTGCGCCATTCTGTTGCGGGATTTCCACCGTTGCCATCCGGCTCGCCCTGCTCCACGTCGTCCTGGCCGTCCCCGAGGCCGGGGTCGGTGCGCTGCTGGAGCTGCGCGTCAAGGGGGGGGGGGGGGGGGGGTTACTGTCACGACTTCGGCCGAGGCTGCCTCCCCTCCTTGTTCGGGCAGGCTTCGGCGTTCGTCGTCACCGGTTACTAAATACTGCCATCCCAATCATCATCACAATTGTCTCGTCTTGTCAATCACACACACCTGTTCCTATCCCCTAATTAGTCTGTGTATAAGTGTTCCCTCTGCACCCTTGGCCTTGTGGGTGATTGTTAATTGTGAGAGTAATGTAGCTCGGTGGAGCTACTCATAACATTGTGTTGCCGGGGTAGATTTTCCCCCTGTGCCTATGTATTATTGGATTCCGTTACAGTTTAATTGCCAGGGATGTTTGTTTCCCCTGTGCCTGTTTCGTTGATCGCTATTGGAGCGCATTTGTGTGTCAACGAAGGAATAAACTCTGTATTCAGTGATTACCCTCCTGCGCCTGACTCCTTTCACCACACTCATCACACACCCATTTACATTTACATTTACGTCATTTAGCAGACGCTCTTATCCAGAGCGACTTACAAATTGGTGCATTCACCCTATAGTTAGTGTGTTAACCACTTTCCAAAATGCTTTATCCTATCCCAGGTATTCCTTAAAGAGGTGGGGTTTCAAATGTCTCCGGAAGGTGGTGAGTGACTCCGCTGTCCTGGCGTCGTGAGGGAGCTTGTTCCACCATTGGGGTGCCAGAGCAGCGAACAGTTTTGACTGGGCTGAGCGGGAACTATGCTTCCGCAGAGGAAGGGGAGCCAGCAGGCCAGAGGTGGATGAACGCAATGCCCTCGTTTGGGTGTAGGGACTGATCAGAGCCTGAAGGTACAGAGGTGCCGTTCCCCTCACAGCTCCATAGGCAAGCACCATGGTCTTGTAACAGATGCGAGCTTCAACTGGAAGCCAGTGGAGTGTGCGGAGGAGCGGGGTGACATGAGAGAACTTGGGAAGGTTGAACACCAGACGGGCTGCGGCATTCTGGATGAGTTGTAGGGGTTTAATGGCACAGGCAGGGAGCCCAGCCAACAGCGAGTTGCAGTAATCCAGACGGGAGATGACAAGTGCCTGGATTAGGACCTGTGCCGCTTCCTGTGTAAGGCAGGGTCGTACTCTCCGAATGTTGTAGAGCATGAACCTGCAGGATCGGGTCACCGCCTTGATGTTAGCGGAGAACGACAGGGTGTTGTCCAGGGTCACGCCAAGGCTCTTCGCACTCTGGGAGGAGGACACAACGGAGTTGTCAACCGTGATGGCGAGATCATGGAACGGGCAGTCCTTCCCCGGGAGGAAGAGCAGCTCCGTCTTGCCAAGGTTCAGCTTGAGGTGGTGATCCGTCATCCATACTGATATGTCTGCCAGACATGCAGAGATGCGATTCGCCACCTGGTTATCAGAAGGGGGAAAGGAGAAGATTAGTTGTGTATCGTCAGCGTAGCAATGATAGGAGAGGCCATGTGAGGATATGACAGAGCCAAGTGACTTGGTGTATAGGGAGAATAGGAGAGGGCCTAGAACTGAGCCCTGGGGGACACCAGTGGTGAGAGCACGTGGTGCGGAGACAGCTTCTCACCACGCCACTTGGTAGGAGCGATCGGTCAGGTAGGACGCAATCCAGGAGTGAGCCGCGCCGGAGATGCCCAGCTCGGAGAGGGTGGAGAGGAGGATCTGATGGTTCACAGTATCAAAGGCAGCAGACAGGTCTAGAAGGACAAGAGCAGAGGAGAGAGAGTTAGCTTTAGCAGTGCGGAGAGCCTCCGTGACACAGAGAAGAGCAGTCTCAGTTGAATGACCAGTCCTGAAACCTGACTGGTTTGGATCAAGAAGGTCATTCTGAGAGAGATAGCAAGAGAGTTGGCTAAAGACGGCACGCTCAATAGTTTTGGAAAGAAAAGAAAGAAGGGATACTGGTCTGTAGTTGTTGACATCAGTGGGATCGAGTGTTGGTTTTTTGAGAAGGGGTGCAACTCTCGCTCTCTTGAAGACGGAAGGGACATAGCCAGCGGTCAAGGATGAGTTGATCAGCGAGGTGAGGTAGGGGAGAAGGTCACCGGAGATGGTCTGGAGAAGAGAGGAGGGGATGGGGTCAAGCGGGCAGGTTGTTGGGCGGCCTGCAGTCACAAGTCGCAAGATTTTATCTGGAGAGAGAGGGGAGAAAGAAGTCAAAGCATAGGGTAGGGCAGTGTGAGCAGGACCAGCAGTGTCATTAGACTTAACAAACGAGGATCGGATGTCGTCAACCTTCTTTTCAAAGTGGTTGACGAAGTCATCCACAGAGAGAGAGGAGGGGGGGGGGGGGAGGATTCAGCAGGGAGGAGAATGTGGCAAAGAGCTTCCTAGGGTTAGAGGCAGATGCTTGGAATTTAGAGTGGTAGAAAGTGGCCTTAGCAGCAGAAACAGATGAAGAAAATGTAGAGAGGAGGGAGTGAAAAGATGCCAGGTCGGCAGGGAGTTTAGTTTTCTTCCATTTCCGCTCCACTGCCCGGAGCTCTGTTCTGTGAGCTCGCAATGAGTCATCAAGCCACGGAGCTGGAGGGGAGGACCGAGCCGGCCGGGAGGATAGGGGACACAGAGAGTCAAAGGATGCAGAAAGGGAGGAGAGGAGGGTTGAGGAGGCAGAATCAGGAGATTGGAGGGAGAAGGATTGAGCAGAGGGAAGAGATGATAGGATGGAAGAGGAGAGAGTAGTGGGAGAGAGAGAGCGAAGGTTGCGGCGGCGCATTACCATCTGTGTAGGGGCAGAGTGAGTAGTGTTGGAGGAGAGCGAGAGAGAAAAGGATACAAAGTAGTGGTCGGAGACATGGAGGGGAGTTGCAGTGAGATTAGTAGAAGAGCAGCATCTAGTAAAGATGAGGTCAAGCGTATTGCCTGCCTTGTGAGTAGGGGGGGACGGTGAGAGGGTGAGGTCAAAAGAGGAGAGGAGTGGAAAGAAGGAGGCAGAGAGAAATGAGTCAAATGTAGACGTAGGGAGGTTGAAATCCCCCAAAACTGTAAGGGTTGAGCTATCCTCAGGAAAGGAACTTATCAAGGCATCAAGCTCATTGATGAACTCTCCAAGGGAACCTGGAGGGCGATAGATGACAAGGATATTAAGCTTAAATGGGCTAGTGACTGTGACAGCATGGAATTCAAATGAGGAGATAGACAGATGGGTTAGGGGAAAAATTGAGAACGTCCACTTGGGAGAGTTGAGGATTCCTGTGCCACCACCCCTCTGACCAGATGCTCTCGGGGTATGCGAGAACACATGGTCAGACGAGGAGAGAGCAGTAGGAGTAGCAGTGTTTTCAGTGGTAATCCATGTTTCCGTCAGCGCCAGGAAGTCGAGGGACTGGAGGGTAGCATAGGCTGGGATGAAGTCAGCCTTGTTGGCAGCAGAACGGCAGTTCCAGAGGCTGCCTGAGACCTGGAACTCCAGGTGTGTGGTGCGTGCAGGGACCACCAGGTTAGAGAGGCAGCAGCCACGCGGTGTGAGGCGTTTGTGTAGCCTGTGCGGAGAGGAGAGAACAGGGATAGGCAGAGGCATAGTTGACAGGCTGTAGCAAAAGGCTACAATAATGCAGAGGAGATCGGAATGAAATTAACTAAACATCTGGGAAAGGAGAGAGTAGGGCCTCCCTCACCAAAACTCCCAAATATAACTCTCCCAACTTCCACCTCAGAAACTATAATTGTTTCACTGAACCACCCGAATAAAACTCTCCCAACTTCCACTTTAGAAATGAGAATTGTTGTAAACTACAGCGGTTCAATGTTTCAAGGAATAGACTCAACTTACTTTATTCAGCTAGCTAACTATGACGCCATAGCTAACTAGCATGCTAGCATCCAATAACACACAGTTTAGCACCAATACTTGGTTACAACAAACTACCAATAGTGTGTTAACACACTAAACAGATAATTCGTGTCCGTGTCTAGTTCCTTTCATAACGCAGCAATAATTAAACGTTGGCTAGCTAGCACAAATATATTGTATTTAGCTGCTACAGTACAGCTAGCTGGTCGTGTTGGCTAGCTAGCAATGGCTGCTGTGTTGACTTTGTTTTGAAAAACGGCGGCGCTGCGAACAAATGTAGCTGGCTAAAAGGATATTGTATTTAGTTGCTACCGTTGCTAATAGCTACTCGCCAGCTAGTCCAGGAGGTGAGTTAGCTAGCTAGCTAGCTTCGTGCTACACCCGGCACCGCCGAATACAATGCTAACCTACAATAATTACATACAATAACTACCCACAACAACCCACGATGCCAATCTAAATACATAGTTTAAGCCTTACTCGACAAAGCCCAAGCTATGTATAAAGCCAAACTTACCCGACGCCAGCTGTCTGGGTGGCAGACAAGTGGCAGACACCCCTTCCCTAATTGGAGTAAACTAGTGAACAAAAAAGCTCATGCCTCTACTTCCAGCTTATACATTCTATATACATGTTATGGATACAGTCAATTTTACAATCATTCTATTTTGTTTGTTTTTACTCCTGAACTTCCTCTACCCTCAACCTCTCCGATAATTTTCATGATGTCCATCCGGTTTGATTCTATATGCCATATCTTTCTAACTTCTCTTTCACAAAAGCTCTCAACCTATAACCTATATACTTATTATGGACACAGTATGCTTTACATTTGTTATCTTGTTGTTATTAGTTGTTCTTAGTTGTTATTAGTCCCATCCTTCAGCTCCATTCAACACCTCCCATCTATCTCTTAACACCATCCATATTGGATTTCTATTTGCCATATATTTTAACTGTACTGTGATGTTTCACAAAAGTTCTGAACCCTTCTATTCTCATTGTTTCTACAGATTGTAAATTGAAAATAAACATTTTTGCTAAAAGTATTATTATATTATTGATCGATTGAGCATGACTTCTCAGATCACCCAGTAGTGCTATCTGCAGGGTTAGCTCCAGGTAAATATTGCAATCCTTCAGCCATTCCTGGACCTGTGACCAAAAACAAGCTACAAATGGACAGTATCAAAACAAATTATCTAATGATTCTGTCTCTTCACAGCAAAATCTGAAGAGCTGGGAAGATTGTATCCCCCATATAAATAACATTCTATTGGTAGCAAGAATTTTGTAAAATAATTTAAATTGAAAAATTATTTGTTTTGAATCAGGCGTCGTTTTGCGTATCAGTTCATAAACACTATGCCATGTGTTTCAAAGTTACTAAACTATGGTAACTTTGGTAATTAAAACTTGAATAACTTTTTTTATTTTTTTTATGGCCACACAGAGGGCCAGAGATAATTACAGACACCTGTCATAATCTAAAGTACTCAAAAAGGCCACTAGATGTCATATTATAAAATTCCAAATAAACTTTGAAAGTTACCAAAATTCTGGTAGTTTACAGGTAAACTTAGAAAGTTTCCAGTAATATACCCTCCCTTTGCAACTCTACAGTACATGCATATCATGTCTAGTTGAGGTCCTTCCTCTGATGTAATCAGAAAGTCAGTGGTAACTTTACTGAGCACCAGCACTGAACACCACCACATGGTAGTCACCACCTCCTCATGCTTGTTCCGAGTAGGTGGTTGAAAATCACTATGTGGAAAGGGCCTGCCGTTCCCCTGCTTAAAAAACATATCTCTCTGCTGATTACTCCTGTTAATGTGATGTATCACTCAAACGCAGAAATGCGTGGAATAAGGGTATGATTACGCTATCTAGATAGCGAGGGCAAGAAAATAAATAAAAAAACCTGTAGGAGACAAGGGCTGGGCCCAGCAGTCAAGTGAACCCAGCCATAGTAGACTGCAGCAGAGATGGTTATCAGTGTTACGACAGGCAGGCCGCACTACCCAGCAGTGACGTGCAGTGAGGTCGGTGGCTGGGTAAGCACTGGCTATTATCAAAGCCAGATTTACTCACAAATAAACCTTGATGAAGCCCAAGTTCACCATACAGATAGCTCCATAAATTTGATGAAGCCCAAGTTTACCAATAGATACAGTGCCTTCAGAAAGTATTTACACTCCTTGACTTTTTCCACATTTTGTTGCGTTACAGGCTGAATTAAAAATGGGTTAAATTGAGATTTTGTGTCACAGGCCTACACACAATACCCCATAATGTCAAAGTGGAATTATGTTTTTTGAAATGTTTACAATTTAATTAAAAATGAAAAGCTGAAATGTCTTTAGCTAATAACTATTCAACCACTTTCTTATGGCAAGCCTAAATAAATTTTGGAAAATAAAATTGCTTAACAAGTCACATAATAAGTTGCATGGACTGTGTGCAGTAATAGTGTTTAACATGATTTTTGAATGATTACCTCATCTCTGTACTCCACACATACAATTACAGTGGCTTGCGAAAGTATTCACCCCCCTTGGCATTTTTCCTATTTTGTTGCCTTACAACCTGGAATTAAAATTGATTTTCTGGGGGTTTGTATCATTTGATTTACACAACATGCCTACCACTTTGAAGATACAAAATATGTTTTATTGTGAAACAAACAAGAACTAAGACAAAAAAACTGAAAAGTTGAGCGTGCATAACTATTTACCCCCCCCCAAAGTCAATACTTTGTAGAGCCACCTTTTGCAGCAATTACAGCTGCAAGCCTCTTGGGGTATGTCTCTATAAGCTTGGCACATCTAGCCACTGTGAGTTCCGCTAGTGTACAGCAATCTTTAAGTCATACCACAGATTCTCAATTGGATTGAGGTCTGGGCTTTGACTAGGCCATTCCAAGACAATTTTTTTTTCTTCCCCTTAAACATCTCAAGGTGAACCTCTGTCCCAGTCTCAAATCTCTGGAAGACTGAAACAGGTTTCCCTCAAGAATTTCCCTGTATTTAGCGCCATCCATCATTCCTTCAATTCTGACCAGTTTCCCAGTCCCTGCCGATGAAAAACTAATCCAACAGCATGATGCTGCCACCACAATGCTTCACTGTGGGGATGGTGTTCTTGGGGTGATGAGAGGTGTTGGGTTTGCGCCAGACATAGCGTTTTCCTTGATGGCCAAAATGCTAAATTTTAGTCTCATCTGACCATAGTATCTTCTTCCATCTGTTTGGGGAGTCTCCCACATGCCTTTTGGCGAACACCAAACGTGTTCGCTTATTTTTTTCTTTAAGCAATGGCTTTTTTCTGGCCACTCTTCCGTAAAGCCCAGCTCTGTGGAGTGTACGGCTTAAAGTGGTCCTATGGACAGATACTCCAATCTCCGCTTCAGGGTTATCTTTGGTCTCTTTGTTGCCTCTCTGATTAATGCCCTCCTTGCCAGGTTTGTTGTGGTGCCATATTCTTTCAATGTTTTAATAATGGATTTAATGGTGCTCTGTGGGATGTTCAAAGTTTCTGATATTTTTTTATAACCCAACCCTGATCTTTGCTTCTCCACAACTTTGTCCCTGACCTGTTTGAAGAGCTCCTTGGTCTTCATGGTGCCGCTTGCTTGGTGGTGCCCCTTGCTTAGCGATGTTGCAGACTCTGGGGCCTTTCAGAACAGGTGTATATATACTGAGATGTGACACTTAGATTGCACACAGGTGGACTTTATTTAACTGATTATGTGACATCTGAAGGTAATTGGTTGCACCAGATCTTATTTAGGGGCTTCATAGCAAAGGCGGTGAATACATATGCACACACCACGTTTCCGTTATTTATTTTTTAGAATTCTTTGAAACAAGTTATTTTTTTCATTTCACTTCACCAATTTGGACTATGTCCATTACATGAAATCCAAATAAAAATCCATTTAAATTACAGGTTGTAATGCAACAAAATAGGAAAAACACCAAGGGGGATGAATACTTTTGCAAGGCACTGTATCTGTAAGGTCCCTCAGTCGAGCAGTGAATTTCTAACATAGATTCAACCACAAAGACCAGGGAGGTTTTCCAATGCCTCACAAAGAAGGGCACCTATTGGAAGATTTAAAAAAAAGTTATTTATGGCAAGACTTGAAAATGGCTGTCGAGCAAATCTTTAAAATAATAATGTGCAAATATTGTTAAATCCAGGTGTGCAAAACTCTTAGACTTACCCAGAAAGACTCACAGCTGTAATCACTGCCAAAGGTGATTCTAAAATGTATTGACTCAGGGGTGTGAATACTTATGTAAATTAGATATTTCTGTATTTCATTTTCAATACATTTGCAAAAATGTCTAAAAACATGTTTTCAGTTCGTCATTATGGGGTAGTGTGTGTAAATGGGTGAAAACAACAACAATGTAATCAATTTTGAATTCAGACTGTAACACAACAAAAAGGGGTATGACTACTTTTGAAGGCACTGTAGCTCCAACGACCAGAGTGACATAGGCTATTAACCAAAATTATGTGAATTATTATTTCACACACATATATAATAAATAAGTAGCCTAACACTCAAATTGCAAAGGAAAATGCATTCAGGCCTACCTTTACTTGTAAATAAAATTAATTTGTCTGGTGAACCTCTCGGTGATAGCATTGTAAAAGTCACAGCAGAACCTGTCACAGCATGCACACAGCAGGGAGACGCATCTCCAAGGCCTCCTTTTGGTTCCATTTCCACTCCGTCACAAAAAGTAATTCCCATTCCAATTACATCCACAAAGCAAAAGTAGATGTCCAAGATGTGTAAAAGTCAGGTTAGAAAGTTTTAATTGGTAACAGGGCTGGCCCCAGGTATAAGAGACATAAGAGCCCCCGGCCACTAGGGGGCTCCCGACCCAAAACATTTAATCAACAAATAAGTATATATTATATATACACCGTCAAATTTCAATTAATAGCCCAGTTTACAGTTGAAGTCGGAAGTTTACATACACTTAGGTTGGAGTCATTAAAACTCGTTTTTCAACCACTCCACAAATTTCTTTTAAACAAACTATGGTTTTGGCAAGTTGGTTAGGACATCTACTTTGTGCATGACACAAGTAATTTTTCCAACAAATTCCAGAAAATGATGTCATGGCTTTAGAAGCGTCTGATAGGCTAATTGACATAATTTGAGTCAATTTGAGGTGTAGCTGTGGATGTATTTCAAGGCCTACCTTCAAACTCAGTGCTTCTTTGCTTGACATCATGGGAAAATCAAAAGAAATCAGCCAAGACCTCAGAAAATAAAATTGTAGACCTCCACAAGTCTGGTTCATTCCTGGGAGCAATTTCCAAACGCCTGAAGGTACCACGTTCATCTGTACAAACAATAGTACGCAAGTCTAAACACCATGGGACCATGCAGCCGTCATTCCGCTCAGGAAGGAGACGTGTTCTGTCTCCTAGAGTTGAATGTACAGCAAAGGACCTTGTGAAGATGCTGGAGGAAACAGGTACAAAAGTATCTATATCCACAGTAAAACGAGTCCTATATCGACATAACCTGAAAGGCCACTCAGCAAGGAAGAAGCCACTGCTCCAAAACCGCCATAAAAAAGCCAGACTACGGTCTGCAATTGCACATGGGGACAAAGATCGTACTTTTTGGAGAAATGTCCTTTGGTCTGATGAAACAAAAATAGAACTGTTTGGCCATAATGACCATCGTTATGTTTGGAGGAAAAAGGGGGTTGCTTGCAAGCCGAAGAACACCATCCCAACCGTGAACCACGGGGTGGCAGCGTCATGCTGTGGGGGTGCTTTGCTGCAGGAGGGACTGGTGCACTTCACAAAATAGATGGCATCATGAGGAAGGAAAATGATGTGGATATATTGAAGCAACATCTCAAGACATCAGTCAGGAAGTTAAACCTTGGTCGCAAATGGGTCTTCCAAATGGACAATGACTCCAAGCTTTCTTCCAAAGTTGTGGCAAAATGGCTTAAGGACAACAAAGTCAATGTATTGGAGTGGCCATCACAAAGCCCTGACCTCAATCCTATAGAACATTTGTGGACAGAACTGAAAAAGCGTGTGCGAGCAAGGAGGCCTACAAACCTGACTCAGTTACACCAGCTCTGTCAGGAGGAATGGGCCAAAATTCACCCAACTTATTGTGGGAAGCTTGTGGAAGGCTACCCGAAACGTTTGACCCAAGTTAAACAATTTAAAGGCAACGCTACCAAATACTAATTGAGTGTATGTAAACTTCTGACCCACTGGGAATGTGATGAAAGAAATAAAAGCTGAAATAAATAATTCTCTCTACTATTATTCTGACATTTCACATTCTTAAAATAAAGTGGTGATACTAACTGACCTAAGACAGGGAATTTACTAGGATTAAATGTCAGGAATTGTGAAAAACTGAGTTTAAATGTATTTGGCTTCAAATGTATTTGCTTAAATCACTGAACACAACAGGTGCTTATTAGAGATAGGCTTCTATTTGAGCCAGTCGTCTACTTCCTTAATGCACACAGCTTTTGCTCATTTGCATAGTTAATTGTTGAATTCCAAAATTTACTTCCAGCATTTAAATCCATGTATTTATTTCCTGCACTGATGTGTTATCAGTTACACACTGTGTCACGTTTCTTTTGTCTTAGTATGCCTCAATAAGAAAATCGGTTTTACGGTGTATATACGTGCATTCTGAAATTATTCAGACTCCTTAACTTTTTCCACATTTCGTTACATTACAGCCTTATTCTAAAATTGATTACATTGTTTTTCCCCCTCATCAATCTACACACAATTCCCCATAATGACAAAGCAAAAACAGGTTTTTAGAAATGTTTGCAAATTTATAAAAAATCGAAAACTGAAATATCACATTTACATAAGTATTCAGATCCATTACTCAGTACTTTGTTGAAGCACCTTTGGCAGCAATTACAGCCTTGAGTCTTCTTGGGTATGACGCTACAAGCTTTGCACACCTGTATTTGGGGAGTTTCTCCCATTCTTCTCTGCAGATCCTCTCAAACTCTGTCAGGTTGGATGGGGAGCGCCGCTGCACAGCTATTTTCAGGTCTCTCCAGAGATGTTCGATCGGGTTCAAGTCCGGGATCTGGCTGGGCTACTCAAGGACATTCAGAGAATTGTCCTGAAGCCACTCCTGTGTTTTGGCTGTGTGCTTTGGGTCGTTGTCCTGTTGGAAGGTGAACCTTCGACCCAGTCTGAGGTCCTGAGCGCTCTGGAGCAGGTTTTCATCAAGGATCTCTCTGTACTTTGCGCCGTTACTCTTTTCCTCGATCCTGACTGGTCTCCCAGTCCCTGCAGCTGAAAAACATCCCCACAGCATGATGCTGCCACCACCATGCTTCATCGTAGGGATGGTGCCAGGTTTCCTCCAGACGTGACAGTTGGCATTCAGGCCAAAGAGTTCAATCTTGGTTTCATCAGACCTGAGAATCTTGTTTCTCATGGTCTGAGAGTCATTTAGGGGCCTTTTGGCAAACTCCAAGCGGGCCGTCATGTGCCTTTTACTGAGGAGTTGCTTCCGTCTGGCCACTCTACCATAAAGGCCTGATTGGTGGAGTGCTGCAGAGATGGTTGTCCTTCTGGAAGTTTCTCCTATTCCCACAGACGATCTCTGGAGCTCTATCAGAGTGACCATCAGGTTCTTGGTCACCTCCCTGACCAAGGTTCTTCTCCCCCAATTGCTCAGTTTGGCCGGGTGGCCAGCTCTAGGAGAGTTTTGGTGGTTCCAAACTTCTTCCATTTAAGAATGATGGAGGCCATTGTGTTCTTGGGGACATTCAATGCTGCAGACATTTTTTGGTACCCTTCCCCAGATCTGTACCTCCACACAATCCTGTCTCGGAGCGCTACGGACAATTCCTTCGACCTCGTGGCTTGGTTTTTGCTCTGACATGCACTGTCAACTGTAGGACCTTATATAGACAGGTGTGTGCCTTTCCAAATCATGTCCAATCAATTACATTTACCACAGGTGGACTCCAATTAAGTTGTAGAAACATCTCAAGGATGATCAATGGAATCAGGATGCACCTGTGCTCAATTTCGAGTCTCATTGCAAAGGTTCTGAATACTTATGTAAATAAGGTATTTCTGTTTTTTTATTTGTAATACATTTGCAAAAATGTCTACAAACTTGTTCTCGCTTTGTCATTATGGGATATTGAGTGTAGATTGATGAGGAAAATGTTTTATTTAATCAATTTTAGAATAAGGCTGTAACGTAAACAAAATGTGGAAAAAGGGAACAGGAAGGGGTCTGAATACTTTCTGAATGCACTGTATATATATATTTTTAGGAACTCAGTCGGGAGTAAGAATAGTAGAATACACCAGGTGTAATTTTGAAATTTGGTTGTCCATCAGCAGTTTTTCTCTTGATATGACAGTCACTGACAGTCACTCAATTAGCAATGTCAGCTAACAATTTTTAGATTGGTAGCTATCTAAACTTGCAATAATCATGGCCGAATACCGACCAGGCACACAGAGCACGTGCCCAGGGGCCCTGACCTACAGGGGGCCCACATTGATTTTGTTAGTCACACTCACTCAGATATCATTAACATGGCATTATCATGCCATAAGTATTGGCAAAATGTGTAGAATTGCAGGAAATTAGCTTTAAAACTGCAAATATTTCTCTCCATCACATGGCAAAATGGGTAAAAGTTCAGAAAATTTTCTTTTTCTTTTGCCCCATGGCAAAATGAGTAGAATTGCATGAAATGTGCTTTAAACTGCAACATTTTCTGTATGCTCCATGGCAAAATGTGTAGAATTGCAGGAAATTAACTTTAAAGCAAAAAATGTTTCTCTCCAATGTCAAGAGGGGGGCCACTAAAATGAGGGGGGGCACTAAAATGAGGGGGGGTACTAAAATGCGGCATCAACAATTTGAATGTATTTGAATGGATGGAAAGGAAGGCATGAATTCCCTGGCACCTTTCCTGAGGTTTCGAGCATAAAAACCACCAGAATCATTGAGAAAAAACATTAGATAACAAAAGAAACATCACTGCTACCCACCTACTCACTCACACAATCACAGCTGGATTAAAACACACAAAATAACTTACCATAGTGAAGAAAATAAACAAAAAGCACAGGAAGTGGTGCAGCCTAGGAGACAGGCGTCCATTTTCTATTAACTTCCATTGTCCTACAAACTCAAACCATCTCACACATGACCAAGCAAACAGGAACCTGGTACACCTCTGGACTGCATCACTTCCCATGGGCAGCCATCTAGAACACAGAAAGAAACAGCTGTGAGGCAGTGGCAATATTACTAAATGTTAGTGGCAGAGAATATTGGATAACTAATTCCGGTTGAGAAATGGATTGATTTAGTCATTCTAATTGAATTGGCAAAAATGTGCTCTAATCAAGCTATTATGAACTCTGATTATCTAAAAGAAAGAAAAGACTCAGTTCCTCCTTATCTGACCCCTCTCAGCTGTGAGTTGAAGGAACCAACCAGCCAATCACATCAGTCGATCACCACTCAGACAGCTCCTTTTAGTTTTCACTGTCCCAAACCTAACATAGCAGGCGTAAAAGAAACACCTGAGCGGGATGACCCACATTCTGGTCATGACGAGAAAAAAAATGTTGGGGGAGGTTCTCTTCTGCACTGTTCAGTAAATGTTGAGGAGGAGTTAAGATGAAGTGTCGCCTTGTTAATATTCCAGATGGAAACAACTTCAGAGAGCAAGCTAGCACGTGCCATAGCTAGCAACTAGTCAGATATTAGCTAGCGTTATCTAGCGATAATGGAATCTGCGCCAAAGTTCACACCAACAAAATTGGTATGTGGTGTCGGTCGACTTTGTGGCAAGAACGAAGAAAGACATGTACTATCTATAGGCATCCACTATATGTTTCATCAGGGACTGTAAACAGCAAGGTGCACGTCCAAAAGCGGACGTCACAAGCTCTCTTCCATTTCCCCTGAAAACCGGATGTTTCCGGTTTCTACCGACCCCACTGAGGTTGATATGTCCCTAACTGGCACTGATAAGAAGATGAGATGAATCAACACTTCATCACGTGTGTACAAATATGTACAAATAAGGCTATTATTACTAAAGCAACAAAAAAAAAAACATCTATACCAGCGGTGGCCAACCTTGCTCCACTGATCCCTGATCTACTGGGTGAGCAGACTTCTGTTCCAACTCAGCAATAGCACACATCAACTCATTAGGTTTGATAAACAAAAGCCTGCACACCAAGCAGACCTCCAGGAGCAGGGTTGGCCTGCTCCATTTGTAATAGGTTTATACATTATGTGTGATGTTTAATTGTATTTTTGTATACAACATTTGCTAACATAGGTACACATATAACCCATGGCATATAGAATATACCATTAGTCTCTTGGGACATTCATTGGGATCTCTTCATCTGCAAATCAAATCAAATCAAATTTTATTGGTCACATGCGCCGAATACAACAGGTGCAGACATTACAGTGAAATGCTTACTTACAGCCCTTAACCAACAGTGCATTTATTTTTAACAAAAAAAGTAAAAATAAAACAACAACAAAAAAAGTGTCGAGAAAAAAAAGAGCAGAAGTAAAATAAAGTGACAGTAGGGAGGCTATATATACAGGGGGGTACCGTTGCAGAGTCAATGTGCGGGGGCACCGGCTAGTTGAGGTAGTTGAGGTAATATGTACATGTGGGTAGAGTTAAAGTGACTATGCATAAATAATTAACCGAGTAGCAGCAGCGTAAAAAGGATGGGGTGGGGGGGCAGTGCAAATAGTCCGGGTAGCCATGATTAGCTGTTCAGGAGTCTTATGGCTTGGGGGTAGAAGCTGTTGAGAAGTCTTTTGGACCTAGACTTGGCACTCCGGTACCGCTTGCCGTGCGGTAGCAGAGAGAACAGTCTATGACTAGGGTGGCTGGAGTCTTTGACAATTTTGAGGGCCTTCCTCTGACACCGCCTGGTATAGAGGTCCTGGATGGCAGGAAGCTTGGCCCCAGTGATGTACTGGGCCGTACGCACTACCCTCTGTAGTGCCTTGCGGTCGGAGGCCAAGCAGTTGCCATACCAGGCGGTGATGCAACCAGTCAGGATGCTCTCGATGGTGCAGCTGTAGAATTTTTTGAGGATCTGAGGACCCATGCCAAATCTTTTCAGTCTCCTGAGGGGGAATAGGCTTTGTCGTGCCCTCTTCACGACTGTCTTGGTGTGTTTGGACCATGATAGTTCGTTGGTGATGTGGACACCAAGGAACTTGAAGCTCTCAACCTGTTCCACTACAGCCCCGTCGATGAGAATGGGGGCGTGCTCAGTCCTCTTTTTTTTCCTGTAGTCCACAATCATCTCCTTTGTCTTGGTCACGTTGAGGGAGAGGTTGTTGTCCTGGCACCACATGGCCAGGTCTCTGACCTCCTCCCTATAGGCTGCCTCATCGTTGTCGGTGATCAGGCCTACCACTGTTGTGTCGTCGGCAAACTTAATGATGGTGTTGGAGTCGTGCCTGGCCATGCAGTCATGGGTGAACAGAGAGTACAGGAGGGGACTGAGCACGCACCCCTGAGGGGCCCCCGTGTTGAGGATCAGTGTGGCAGATGTGTTGTTACCTACCCTTACCACCTGGGGGCGGCCCGTCAGGAAGTCCAGGATCCAGTTGCAGAGGGAGGTGTTTAGTCCCAGGATCCTTAGCTTAGTGATGAGCTTAGAGGGCACTATGGTGTTGAATGCAGACAGGCTTTTAAAGCTTTCCATATCTAAGGACAGAAAACATCACAAAGAAATAGGCTTCATTATACTAAAATTAGACAGCACTGAATATTATGTTGCTATGATCTCTCTGTCCTAATAGTTTTCCTTCCTAGGAACTGGAACTGGATACTATTTTCATAATGTCCTCCCACAAAATGTCCTGCCCTATCCAGTAGCCTACTCTCACCCTTTTCTGACAGCTGGAGCTGCAGTCCTTTCGCCCCCTTCCATGGCTGTTATCTACAAATGCATTTGGAGCTTGCATGCATGAATGATGTTATGGAGCTATTTTGCTTCCACTGGTCCTGTGGCCATTGTTAAGGTCAACGGCATCATTAACTTTTTTAGCCAAAAACCTGGTTACCTGTGCCAGGAGGCTGAAACTTGGGCGCATGTGGATCTTCTAGCAAGACAACAACCCCAAGCACACATATCTGAGGCAAGCAACACTGAACCATGCATGAGAGCACCAGCTGTGCCGGATCTACATCTGCATTGCTTGCTGTTTGGGGTTTTAGGCTGGGTTTCTGTACAAGCACTTTGTGACATCTGCTGATGTAAAAAGGGCTTTATAAATACATTTGATTTGATTTGATCTAGCTCTCCGTAACCGATGTGAGTAAGACCTTTAAACAGGTTAACATTCGCAGAGCAGCGGAGCCAGACGGAATACCATGACGTGTACTCAGAACATGTACTGACCAGCTGGCAAGTGTCTTTACTGACATTTTCAACCTATCCTTGACACGGTTTGTAATACCGACTTGTATCAAGCAGACCACCATAATCCCGTAGCACTCACATCTGTAGCCATGAAATGGTTTGAAAGGCTGATAATGGCTCACATCAACACCATCATCCCAGACACCCTCGGTTCAGATCCCCTGAATGAGACATTAGCTCCCCTAAATGCAACAAAAGTCCAACTTTGGATGGGGGGGTTCTCTTAATTATGCTAATTTAACCATTGTCCTATTTATTTAAAATCCAGTGGTACATATGTTTTACAGTGGTAAATATGAAAACAAAAACTTTCAAATGAAACTAACACCCCCACCTCTCTTTCATGGTTTAAACCATTTATTTCTAAGTGGCTGCACAAACTGTCTGCCTATCCACAAATTGTACTGTAGAATTCTATACCTGGCTAGACAGCTGCACTGTCCACTCAGTAATGCTGAATTTCGGCCTCAGCTGAGCTCCTTTAAGTGCAAAGATTTTCCTTTGTACTTGCTAATTTTTGCCATTTGTTTGCCAATGCGCCCTTGATAAAAAATAGTCGTTATTCCAATGCATTAGACTTATCTGTTGATTTATCATCAGTCAGTTGTTAAGATCGCTGATTGCTTTGTTTTTCAGGTGTGCATGGGTATTGGTGTTCTCAATGCCATCTGTTGCCAAAAGAAGTACACCATTTATTATTATGTTTTTTTTACCCCCCTTTTTCTCCCCAATTTCATGATATCCAATTATGATCTTGTCTCATCGCTGCAACTCCCCAACGGGCTCGAGAGAGGCGAAGGTCAAGTCATGCGTCCTCTGAAACATGACCCACCAAACCGCGCTTCTTAACACCCGCCCGCTTAACCCGGATGCCAGCTGCACCAATGTGTCGGAGGAAACACCGTTCAACTGACAACCGAGGTCAGCCTGCAGGCACCTGGCCTGCCACAAGGAGTCACTAGAGTGTGATGAGCCAAGTAAAGCCCCCCCCGGCCAAGCCCTCCCCTAACCCGGACGACGCTGGGCCAATTGTGCGCCGCCCTATGGGACTCCCGGTCACGGCCGGTTGTGACACAGCCTGGGATTGAACCTGGGACTGTAGTGACGCCTCAAGCATTGCGACGCAGTGCCTTAGACCACTGCGCCACTCGGGAGGCCCCAGCTTTATTATTTTCTATCAATATTTGTTCTCGTTCCTGGAACAGCTGATGATGGTTGCCAATATCAATATAGACAACTCGCCTACAGCTAGACAGACATCAATGCGCATCCAATCCATCCAACAAGTATACGTTAATTACAGTAGGCCTATAGATTGACTCTTTCGGTTAGAAGCATTCCATTTTGCAATGGCATAGGCCTACATTATTTTGCCCATGAACAGTTTTCACGGCGAAACATAATGAAATGTTATGTAGGCATAGTTACACTTACAGTGCATTTTCCGAGATCGCCAAGATACAGGTTTCGTTCAGGGTTTAAGTTCAATGTTCTAATTCAATTGTTAAATGCTTAATAATAACATAACAAATAAACGTCATTAATGTAAGGGAAGAAAGGTAGTGTTTTATGTCACACGATCTGTGAGGACTCCAAGCATTCAACTCAGGTCGAGAGCTTCAAGTTCCTCGTTGTCCACTTCAGTAAGCAATTAACATGGTCCACACACCAACACAGTTGTGAAGAAGGCACGACAATGCCGCTTCCCCCTCAGGAGGCTGAAAAGATTTGGCATGGGGCCTCAGATCCTCAAAAGGTTCTACAGCCGCACCATCGAGAGCATCCTGACTGGCTGCATCACTGCCTGGTATGGCAACTGCTCGGCAACCGACCACAAGGGGCTACAGAGGGTAGTGTGTACGGCCAAGCTTCCTGCCATCCAGGACCTCTATACCAGGTGGTGTCAGAGGAAGGCCCTAAAAATTGTCAAAGACTCCAGCCACCCTAGTCATAGAATGTTATCTCTGCTATCGCACGGCAAGCGGTACCAGAGTGCCAAGTCTAGGTCCAAGAGGCTTCTAATCAGCTTCTACCCCCAAGCCATAAGACTCCTGAACAGACTTATAACATTTTTGACATGCGTTTTTCTGGATTTATTTGTTGTTATTCTGTCTCTCACTGTTCAAATAAACCTACCATTAAAATTATAGCCTGATCATGTCTTTGTCAGTGGGCAAACATACAAAATCAGCAGGGGATCAAATACTTTTTTCCCTCACTGTATATGTACATATCTACCTCAATTACCTCGTACCCCTGCCCATCGACTCTGTATTGGTACCCTGTGTATATAGCCAAGTTATCGTTACTCATTGTGTATTTATTCCTCATGTTATTTGCCTATTTTTCTCTCTGCATTGTTGGGAAGAGCCCGTAAGATAGCACTGTTAGTCTAAACCTGTTATTTACAAAGCATGTGACAAATACAATTTGATTTGGAGACGTATAGTGTTGTGTATTTAGATATATTTTTATTCCTTTATTCTTCATTGTGCTTTCTCCCCCAATTCCCTGCTCTCTCCATCAACGGAGGGTTCACCTAATGTGTGTGAGAGAGCCCCCTCATCTGGGACTGGAGCCTAATTTGATCAGTAATGAATTTTGTGTTACATTAGGCCTGTATAAATGGACGGACAAGCACAGACTACAAGTGTCCAGGAGTCGGACTTAATCTAATGACAGCCAGGCAGAGACAGAACCAATTAGAGGGAGAGGGCCAAATCGCTGCTGCTGCAGGGACTGCAAATGAATAGGTACAAATCAAATCAGGGCCTAATAGACGCGCTGCGAGAGGAGCCAGTCGATGCTAACAGCATTAGGGCCTCGTGACCTCCCAGCTCATAGCCACATCGGCCAGAGAAACTTCCATCGGCCCTTCAAGGAAAAATCAAAAGACCTCTTGTTCAATTAAGGAGAGGGGAAGAAACGTTTTTGCCGTCTCCTAAACAAGTTAAACATTTGGGTCATCAGTATGGCAGACTTCCCCTTCAGGGTTTCAATATGGATTACTTAAAGGTGCAATATGGACAAATCGCTCCACCATTTCCTGGTTGCTAAAATTTTAATAGTTCGCCTAATTTCAGTTTGTGACAAAACAAGCAATGTAGACAGTGCTTGACTTGGGATGAAAGAGGTGCATTAGACTATATTCACATAAATTCCCAAATGACATAATGCTATACACTGAGTGTACAAAACATTGACATGGACTGACCAGGTGAATCCAGGTGAAAGCTATGATCACTTATTGATGTCACTTGTTAAATCCACTTCAATCAGTGTAGATGAAGGAGAGGAGACAGGTTAAATAAGTATTTTTAAGCCTTGAGCAATTGAGACATGGATTGTGTATGTTTGCCATTCAGAGGGTGAATGGGCCAGACGACAAAATATTTAAGTGCCTTTGAACGGGGTATGGTAGTAGGTGCCAGGTGCACCGGTTTGTGTCAAGAACTGCAACGCTGCTGGGTTTTTCACACTCAAATTTCCCATGTGGATCAAGAATGGTCTACCACCCAAAGGACATCTAGCCAACTTGACAAAACTGTGGGAAGCATTGGAGTCAACATGGGCCAGCATCCCTGTGGAACACTTTCAAGACCTTGTAGAATCCATGCCCCGACGAATTGAGGCTGTTCTGAGGGCAAAGGAGGGGTGCAACTCAATATTAGGAATGTGTTCCTAATGTTTTGTATACTCAGCGTATACACACATTATTTTAATGGGGGGGAGGGGGGGTGCAAGTCAATCACAGGAGGTTGGTGGCACCTTAATTGGGGAGAACGGGCTCATGGTAATGACAAAGTAAAATAACTGCACTGCTAGGCTACTGTATAAAACACGTGTATAAAACACGTATGAGCTACTGGGTGTGCAGGCTTTTGATCCAGGCCTGAAACACACCCGAGTCTGCCTATCAAGGTCCTGTTGAGCAGCTGATGTTTAGGCTACAATGTGGTGTGAACAAATGCCTGCACACCCAGTAGCTCTCCTGAAGGATGGTTGGCCACCCTTGATATAAAATATTGCAACATTACAACCAAATACTTTTATGTCTTTATAGAACTATTCCCTCATTCAATGAATCAGTGGTAAATTGGATGAGTTAGGCTACTTCAAAGCAAGGTAGCTAACTAAGACATGTTTATCTATAACCTTATAAGGCTAAAATATTAATGTTTCAGGGGAGATCTATGTACAGCTTGGAAGCTATTTGCCAATTAGGCTATTCTTTGAATATCTTTTAACCTTGTTGGAATTACAAAGCCTACTGTTTAATAGAGGGGAATCCCAGCATTCAAATAACAGTGTCAGATTTATTTCTCAACAGTGCTGGTGGAAAAGCGACAACGAGTCAATGACATTAGCCTAATGCTTAGTGAGATAGTGTCAGAGCGGGCGTAGGTGTGGTGTGGGAATCAGATGCAGGATACAGAAGTAGGTCCAAAATACTTTAATAAAGTCCACAGAATGAACGGCTACAAACAGAGCCGGAGGCACAAGAAAAATAACGCACTCAGCGTATAAAAACAAAACACGCACAACAGTGCGGACTCTCTACAGAAATAGAGCACAAACTGACATGGAAACACCTGCTGACAAAGAACAACTACACACAACCACAAGACAGAAACAACGAGAACTTAAAGGACACATAATCAAGACAAAATGAGAAACAGGTGTACCAAAACAGACCAAACCAAACGAACACAGAAACAACGAACGGTGGCAGCTAGTACTCCGGGGACGACGACCGCCGAAGCCTGCCCGAACAAGGAGAAGGAGCAGCCTCGGCAGAAACCGTGACAGTACCCCCCCCTTGACGCGCGGCTCCAGCCGTGCGCCGACCCCGGCCTCGGGGACGACCAGGAGGACGCGGAGCAGGGCGCGTGGGATGACCACGATGGAACTCAGTCAGAAGGGACGGGTCTAAGATATCTCTCCTCGGCACCCAGCACCGCTCCTCCGGACCGTACCCCTCCCACTCCACGAGATATTGGAGACCCCCCATCCGACGTCTCGAATCCAGGATGGACCGAACTGTGTACGCCGGAGCCCCCTCGATGTCCAGCGGGGGCGGAGGAGTCTCTGCTATCTCACAGTCCTGGAGTGGACCAGCTACCACCGGCCTGAGGAGAGACACATGGAACGAGGGGTTAATATTCTTATAATCAATAGGAAGTTGTAATCTGTAACACACCTCGTTCAACCTCCTCAGGACTTTAAAAGGCCCCACAAACCGCCGACCCAGCTTCCGGCAGGGCAGGCGGAGGGGCAGGTTTCTGGTCGAGAGCCAGACTCGATCTCCCGGTGCGTACACCGGTCCCTCACTGCGGTGGAGATCGGCGCTCGCCTTGTGTCGACGGATGGCCCGCTGCAGATGTACGTGAGCAGCGTTCCACGTCTCCTCCGAGCGCCGCACCCACTCATCCACCGCAGGAGCCTCGACCTGGCTCTGATGCCAAGGTGCCAGAGCCGGCTGGTACCCTAGTACACATTGGAAAGGAGTGAGTCTGGTGGAGGAGTGGCAAAGGGAGTTCTGGGCCATCTCGGCCCAGGGAACATACCTCGCCCACTCCTCCGGCCGGCCCTGGCAATACGACCTCAGAAACCTACCCACATCCTGGTTTACCCGTTCAACCTGCCCATTGCTCTCCGGGTGGTACCCCGAGGTAAGGCTCACCGAGACCCCCAAGCGCTCCATGAACGCTCTCCAGACTCGAGAGGTAAACTGGGGGCCTCGATCAGACACTATATCCTCGGGTACCCCGTAATGCCGGAAGACGTGAGTGAATAGTGCCTCAGCGGTCTGTAGGGCAGTGGGGAGACCCGGCATGGGAAGGAGACGACAGGCCTTCGAGAACCAATCCAAAACGACCAGGATGGTGGTATTTCCCTGGGAGGGGGGAAGGTCAGTAACGAAATCCACCGAGAGGTGAGACCAGGGTCGTTGTGGAACGGGCAGGGGTTGTAGCTTACCCCGGGGCAGGTGTCTGGGTGCCTTACACTTGGCACACACCGAGCAGGAGGAAACATAAACCCTCATATCCCTGGCTAACGTTGGCCACCAGTACTTAGTGCTAAGACAGTGCACCGTCCGGCCAATCCCTGGATGTCCAGAGGAGGGTGACGTGTGAGCCCAATATATAAGTCGATCCCGAACCTCGAGCGGAACGTACGTCCGACCCACAGGACACTGTGGAGGGCTAGGATCGGTACGCAACGCCCACTCGATTTCGAAATCGACCTCCCACACCACCGGTGCCACCAGGCAAGACGGCGGTAGTATGGGCGTGGGCTCAACGGACCTCTCCTCCGTGTCATACCGCTGGGACAGGGCATCTGCCTTACCGTTCTGGGACCCAGGGATGTACGTGATCTTAAAAACGAACCGGGCCAGAAACATGTTCCACCTAGCCTGGCGAGGGTTCAGTCTCCTAGCTGCCCGGCTGTACTCCAGGTTTCGGTGGTCAGTCCAAATGAGGAAAGGGTGTTGAGCCCCCTCAAGCCAATGCCTCCACACCTTTAGGGCCTGGACCACGGCTAGCAGCTCCCTGTCCCCCACGTCATAATTTCGCTCCGCCGGACTGAGCTTTTTAGAGTAAAAAGCACAGGGGCGGAGTTTCAGTGGCGTGCCAGACCGTTGCGAGAGCACGGCCCCTATACCGGCTTCAGACGCGTCTACCTCGACCTGTAATGGTAGCGCGGGATCCGGATGCGCCAGCATCGGCGCCGAGGTAAACAGGTCCTTCAGTCTCCCAAAAGCCCTATCAGCTTCAGCAGACCACTGCAAGCGCACCGGACCTCCCTTTAGAAGAGACGTTATGGGAGCTGCCACCTGTCCAAAACCCCGGATAAACCTCCTGTAGTAATTCGCAAAGCCCAAGAACCGCTGCACCTCTTTAACTGTGGTTGGAGTTTGCCAATTACGCACGGCCGACACACGGTCAACCTCCATCTTCCCCCCTGACGCAGACAACTGATAAACCAAAAAGGAGACAGACTCCTGGAAAAACAGACATTTCTCTGCCTTGACATATAGGTCATGCTCCAACAATCTCCTCAACACTCGGCGCACCAGGGCTACATGCTTGGCTCGGGTAGAAGAATACACCAGAATGTCGTCAATGTACACGACCACTCCTTGCCCCTGCATATCCCGGAAGATCTCATCTACGAAGGATTGGAAGACTGAAGGAGCATTCATTAACCCGTATGGCATGACGAGATACTCGTAATGACCCGAGGTGGTACTAAATGCTGTCTTCCATTCGTCTCCCTCCCTAATACGCACCAAGTTGTATGCGCTCCTGAGGTCCAATTTTGTGAAGAACCACGCCCCGTGTAAAGACTCCGTCATAGTCGCAATCAGAGGGAGTGAATAACTGTATTTCACAGTAATCTGATTGAGACTGCGGTAATCAATACACGGGCGCAAACCTCCATCTTTTTTCTTCACAAAAAAGAAACTCGAGGACGCAGGGGAAGTGGAGGGCCGTTTGTATCCCTGTCTCAGAGACTCGGCTATGTAAGTCTCCATAGCTCTCTTCTCCTCTTGAGACAAAGGATACACATGGCTCCGCGGAAGCGCAGCTCCTACCTGGAGGTCTATCGCACAATCCCCCTGTCTATGTGGTGGCAACTGCGTCGCCTTCGCCTTACTAAACACAATTGCTAAATCCTCATACTCGGGGGGGAATGTGCAATGCGGGCACTTGGTTTGGACTCTCCACCGAGGTCGCCCCTACGGAAACGCCCAGACATCGCCCTACACACTGGGCAGACCACTCCTTAAGAGCCCTCTGTTGCCACGAAATAGAGGGATTATGGGTAATCAACCAGGGAAGCCCCAGCACCAGCGGATACGCAGGAGAGTCAATAAGATATAGCTGAATAGTCTCCTCATGACCCTCCTGCGTCCCCATCCTAAGTGGAGCTGTGACCTCCCTAATCAACCCCGATCCCAACGGACGGCTATCTAGAGCATGTACAGGGAAAGGATTGTTGACAGGAAGGAGGGGAATCCCTAACTCTGCACAAAATCTCAGATCTATAAAATTCCCGGCTGCGCCTGAATCTACTAGCGCCTTATGCTGGGAACGAGGTGCAACCTGTGGGAAACAAACAGGTATGGTTAGGTGCACAACAGAGAGCTCTGGGTAAGTGGGGCGCCTACTCACCTGGAAGGACTCCCCAGTGCGTGGCCTGCCGTCTTGTCCTCTAGGAGACCCCCCCCCAGCACCTCGCCGTAGTGTGTCCTCCACGGCCACAGTTGGTACTGGGGGTGATCCCCTTGGGGCTCCTTCTCCTCTCCTCTCTAGCGCCAGCACCCCCGAGCTCCATAGGACTAGGCTCGGAGGTGCTGGAGGGTGGAATGGATGACCCCCACTCAGGACGTCCGCGGGTAGCCAGCAAGGTGTCTAGGCGAATGGCCATGTCCACCAACTGGTCAAACGTAAGGGTGGTGTCCCTGCAGGCCAACTCACGGAGGACGTCCTCCCGTAGGCTGCAGCGGAAGTGGTCTATGAGGGCCCGCTCATTCCACCCTGCGTCTGCCGCTAGAGTCCGGAACTCCAGTGCAAACTCCTGGGCGCTCCTCCTCCCCTGTCAGAGGTAGAATAGACGTTCTCCCGCCGCCTTCCCCTCAGGTGGATGGTCGAATACAGCCCTGAAGCGACGGGAGAACTCCGCATAGGTGATCGTCGCGGGGTCTATTCTCCTCCATTCGGCGTTGGCCCACTCCAACGCCTTGCCGGTGAGACAGGAGATGAGGGCGGAAACGCTCTCGTGTCCCGAGGGCACCGGGTGTACGTTGGCGAGGTAGAGTTCAACTTGTAGGAGGAAACCTTGACACCCGGCAGCGGTACCATCATACGCCCTCGGGAGCGAGAGCCGAATCCCACTGGGTTCCGGAGCGTGGACAAAGGGACTGACCGGTGCTGGTGGTAATGTGGGAGGAGGCGTGGGTGCCCAACTGGTCTCCAGGCGATGCAGGGTACTCATTACTCCCTGCAGAGCGTTGGTGATTTGGGCTATCCTGTCATCCTGTCCGCGGACGCGCTCCTCCCATGACTCGGTCGCTGCTGCTGCTCCTGCTGATTCCATGAGTGGTGTGTAGTTCTGTCAGAGCGGGCGTAGGTGTGGTGTGGGAATCAGATGCAGGATACAGAAGTAGGTCCAAAATACTTTAATAAAGTCCACAGAATGAACGGCTACAAACAGAGCCGGAGGCACAAGAAAAATAACGCACTCAGCGTATAAAAACAAAACACGCACAACAGTGCGGACTCTCTACAGAAATAGAGCACAAACTGACATGGAAACACCTGCTGACAAAGAACAACTACACACAACCACAAGACAGAAACAACGAGAACTTAAAGGACACATAATCAAGACAAAATGAGAAACAGGTGTACCAAAACAGACCAAACCAAACGAACACAGAAACAACGAACGGTGGCAGCTAGTACTCCGGGGACGACGACCGCCGAAGCCTGCCCGAACAAGGAGAAGGAGCAGCCTCGGCAGAAACCGTGACAGATAGCTTGTATTGTGGCTAGTTGTGTTTTGAATTGGCTATTTAATGGTTAGTCTGTCATTGTTTTATAGGCTACCTACTGCTGAAATGTCTCTCTCTCTCCTCGGTCAACGGCCCACTTGCACTGGCACACACTCAGATGATGCACAGCACATAGACACAGACGGGCTGAAGGGTAGGCCTAATTCTGATCATGGCTGATATGTAGATTTCTAAGTGATTGATAATATATTTTTTAAAGAAAACACAATAATACAATTCCATGACTTTTCCAGGATGTTCATGACTGTAAGAACCCTCATTTGACGACTTGGAACAGCGCATCCTGCGCATTCAGGCTGGCGCATTCTCAATCTGCGCATGCTCAAACTCGAACAGTCTACTGGCACGCAGACACCGGATTCACAGACTAGTGTCAAATATGCTTGAACAAAGCGGAATCAGGATATGATTATACACTCTCCATTGCTATTCAATGCAAATCCTGCCTTAATTCCACTTTCATCCATTTTCTTTTGCTGCTGTGTGTGAATCCGGGCCGGTGATAGGCCACTTTGTATTACGCAGTTCCCCAAAAATTAGAGGGGTGCTCCAGACAGCTCCAGCCCAAGTCTAGCACTGAGTGTAGAGAATCATTGTCCCATCTAAACCACTGTGAAATATATTTTCAATAACCACAAATATTGCATTTTCAGCTGTTTGAAGCTGGTGTACAAAACCGAAAGTAAAAGATGCAAAAACTAAACTTAAGAACAGGAAGCAGAGAAATAGTGCACATAGAACAGATGTACCACTTCCTAGACTTGCTTTTCATGAGAATGATACATCTATAACCCACATTTCTATGTGAATTTGGTCAGGTCGCCCAAAAAGTTACATATTGCAGCTTTAATAGATAATTGTAGGCCCTTTAAAATGTAGGCTCCTTTTTGGCAGCTTATCTAAGCAAAATAAGACATCACTGGTTTACAAAGAGACACTGTGCCTCTTGCACATTAACACATTAAAGGAAACTGGGAAATAAAATAAAAGGTGGAATAGAAATGTCAACTCAATTTGCGGTGCTTCTTGAGATAAATACTTTATAGGGTTTACTTGACAAATGGACACTGTATAAACACTATGCTTTGTAGAATACATCAAGAGTCATGCTGTTAAGACATTAGCACTCTAAATCCATCAAATAAGACTGCTTACATTAGTGATTTATAGCTAACTTCATGAGCCATCTCGGAGGTATAAGTGGAATATGGACTGACTACATGTGACCACGCTGAACATACTTCACCTGAGGCAATTTAGAGGCAATGAGGTGAACTGAGGACAATACTAGAGATTAACCCCAGTAACATATGGTTTATGAGGACAACCATGCATTTACAACTGATAACATTATGACTGCCACTATGAGAGACAGCAGTAATTAAAGATTTTGAGATTAAGAGCTTTATTTAAAAAATACTTACAAAATATTGATATTGACATAAAAACCAATGCATATCATTGCTGAGATAATAGCAAATGTATTATTTAAATAAAGTACCACACTTGTAATCTCCGACAATGTATGACAATGTATAAAGATTTTGTCATTTTCCTAGAAGAGGAGCAGCAGAAAAGCTACTAAGGAAAGAGGGATCAGAGGAAGTTGTCTGGTTTCTGTGATCACAGACAGGGCCATAGAAATAGACAGAACAGAGCAGAGGAGTGCAGTGGCCTTGCTGGACAGATAGCTCACACACCAAACGCCACTGGGTTATCACAGGGCCTTGCATGGGACCCTTTGATGTGGGGGCCCCTGGCTATCTGCACTTGTCCCCGGGGCCCCCTGGCCTGGCTCAGCCACACACTGGCCCCTCTGACAGCTGCTAATATGCAGGCAAGAGTGGGGAGCAGGCGGCCGCTGCACAGCGCTGCTGATACGGCGAGACAACCACTATCTACTGGTTGAACACTCAGCCAGGCCAGGCAGACTCACACACCAGCAGATAACTTTCTACCACTTCATAAAAGCTGTCTGAGCATGGGTCTGTTCCCAGGCCAACAGATCCACCATCAAAGAGCTGGTGTTTAGGTGGGTGGATTTCTTGAGGAATGTGAAAATACAAAGACATATGTACTGTATAAACATCTCTCTAAACATAGTACATCTAATTGTTTGAAGTATTTGTAATCTGAATTTGGATCTGTAAAGGTGAGAGTGTGATTTGCCTCACTTCGTTGAGAGGCTAGAGTCATCCTCTCCACCTCCTCTGGACCTGTCGGTGGCGGGGCAGATCTTGGTGGCAGAGCCGGACAGACAGTGTGAACAGCACAGTGTGTGGCTGTGGATCGCTCTGTCTGTCCATACACACATTTTGTCTGCTGCAGTTATTTTAAGGTCTAGGGTTCAGTCCAGTGGAAGTGTGATAAAGAAGGGGCAGCAGTCTATCTGGATATCAAGGTCATGAGTTCATCCTCCGGACCCAGACCATCTACTCTCCTCCCTCCCTCAGTCTGTCTGACAGCCAGCCATGCACCACATTCCACTCCCTTCACACCCAGCTTTTAAAATGACATAATTAAATAATAATGCGTCTCCCGAGAGATAGACATAGAGAAAAGAGAGAGAAGAGAGGAGAAAGAATAGTGAGAGAGCCCACAGAGAGCAGACAGGCAGAAAGGCTCTGGCTAAATGCGTTCTCTCTCTCTTAAAGAATCTCCTCCAAGCAGCAGAGGGATATATGGGGCACAGTAGATGGAGTGGAAATACAACATTAGAAAATACAACTGTGATTTTCATCACTGTGAAAATAAAGAAGTGAGAGATTATGTATAAGGCAGCTGTTGGCAAACGCCTGCTTGCGTATCACACAGCAGTGACAGTTCCTTACAGATTTGATCAGCCGCCATTCAGTAATAGAGCAGAGTGTTGGAGTGAAAAAATACATGCACTGCCATTGCCATAACTAATTTCCCTGTCAAGTTGTTACCTGGCCAAGGAAACACACTGGGACTTAGTCATTCAAAACCAGTGATGGAATATGAACAGGTTTGATTGAAAAGGGCCCACAGTGTAGCTAATCACAGAAGGGTGTTGCAAAGCCCTACTTACTGAAGGAGTCAGAGCAGTAGTGGCCTCTTCCTTTCTTCCCTTTTGATATATGCCCGAGCTTTCAGCTATCTGTGCCCTGCTCTTACAGCCTCTTTACAGTCCAAACCCGACACTATTCCCTGTAAGCCCCACAGACAACCCCCACTCCATTCCTCATTCCCTCCTCTCCCCACACCCCCAGTTCATAGAAGAGGCCCAGCGCTGGCCCAGAGTCCCCAGGCTGCCCCCCCCCCCCCAGAGCCCAGCACACCGACAGCCCTGCAGACAAGTGTAACGTCGCCCACCTCCGCAGCCCTGAGAGCTGCCACAAGTGCTTAGCAGCGAAGTGTGAGTGTTAATGTGGATGTAAGCTCCCAGGATCAACCACCGCCACGATGGCTCCAGTAGCATCTTCCCTTCTCTTCACGCCCAGGGATTCACCTCGCTTCCATTACATTAGCTTGTCGCTGTTAAATCATTTACTGCTTTTTTCTCTCTTCCTTACCCGCCAACTCCATTCTCTCCCTGGGCTCCGGGAGTGTTAGCAATCCCATCAATAGCAGCCTTCTGAGGGCTTTTACTATAGCTCTTTCTCACACAATGGAGCTCTGCCTTTCAGATCCTTTCTCCTCCCTGCCCTGCGTCCCTAAAAGCCATATCTGGAGCATCCGAGGAGAAGGGGGGCAATCTTTCAATTAGCGTTAAACCTTTAATAGCGCAAAGAGGGCCTTCAGTGTCTGCTGTGTGTGGCACTTTCCATACTGTTCCTCTGTGTTTTTTTGAAGAGCTGAGGGGACCTCTCATAGCCAAATAAGCCTGCTTCCATGCCCCAGGGCATCTCGCTGTGTGTGGTAGTGGTGACTGGGATCTCAGACATGCTCAACAGTTACAGGATGGGGGAGTGTCGAAAACAAGATAGGATTCCTACAAAGATAGGATTCTAGATAGGATTCCTATCTAGATAGATAATATCATAGATAAGTGTATAATAACTAGTAAGACCAGATATACAGTACTGTATATACTGTATGTCATCGATTGCAATGTAGGCTCTGATAAGACTTACTGTAGGAGTGAAGGAGCAGTAGTGAGTGAGTGGGTGACAGTGCTGTGTTTAAGCCTGGGGTGTTATCTACTAAGCTGCTAATGTGCGTCTCCTCTGATTAATTGTTTGATAGCCAAACACTACCTGTGTGGACAGATAGGGCTGTGTCCATATATTACCTACTGTTCTTGGGGGTTATGCATTGGCTAGCGTGGCACTGTGAAGAAGGACCATAAAGGAGAACCACGGTTCAATGCCCAGTAGGTCCTACGACACATAGCCACAGCAAAGGACAAATGACCACAAAGTTGTGATGTAACCATTCAAAGCAGTGGGTACTATCAGTGCATTCCTTTGTACTCAGAGTACAGTCAATGGAGAAAAACAGTGTGGAAAATGAATACTCCAACCCAGTCTGCTCTGTCTGGACTTTCTCTCATTATCTTTTTCTTCCAGAGCCTTTAATGGGCGTTGCTGTCTGAGCAGGCCTGACAGCATCAGTAATGGATTCAACATGGGCACTGGTAGAGACTGAAGGGTTAAAATCACCTTGACAAAGAGCAGATGCCAAATGGTGTGCTCACTGACAAAGCGCTGACAAACCCCGACATCTGGATGAAGGGAACCTCGATCCTTCCTGCACGCGTCCATGCCTTGCTGAAATCTCACACTATGGTGTGCGTTCAATGGTCATCTTTCACATAGCGATGATGTGTAAGGCTTGGGCATTCTCCCTTCCTGGGCCCTGGTCATACAGTAAAGTATAGCCCGAGTACAAGCTCCCCGACTGCTTCTTTTACACCCAGCCCAAACCACACAGCTGCCTGAATGGCTTCCAGGAGCCGATTTAAACAAATTAGCTCTCCAGCCTCTGGTCCCCCCCGGGGCTGCGTTCTGAGAGTCACATTATGAGTGTAATGGGTGGGCTTTATGTAAACAGAATATTACGGTTTACAATGAATAATGAATGAGGCAGCAGGCTGAGAGGAAGTTGGTGGTACACCTAGTTGTCAGAGGGCCTAATGGATTCCAAACAGGCTTGTGTTACAAGCAGACTAAATGAAGCAACGCTCTGTTTATGCTGACATGTTAATGTGCTTTAAAGCTACTTTACTGGCAGGCCGTAGGGCTCCGGCATGCGCTGCACCACACATCAATGATGTCTCAGAGAGCGAGACAGAGCGAATCGCGGAGATCCAAAAAGGATTCCATACATGCAAAGAAAAGTGAAAACATGACACTGAAGAAGTATGTTGTTGGCTAGTTGCAGTGCAAATAGAGGTTAGTGTCAGTGATGTACTGAGCAGAGTTTTAGGGAGTATGGTGTAGGGGTAGGGGAGTAGGAGTGCAGGCGTAGCACATGGAGATGTGTGAAACGTACTCCTCAGCCTGAAGTGGTACTCGCTAAGCAAGCAGCGTGACATCCTTTACAGTGGTGCCTAATGACCCGGATCTACAGTTGTGCTCAGCTCAACACTGGGGTCGCTGTTGAGTAAGTTTGAGGGGTGAAACTTACTCCTCAGCCTGAAGTGTCCCCACTTGCGCTAGAGCGTTGCTGGGGTCATTAATCAGGGTGCCCCTCCCTGTTGGTTCCATTCATCAGGCCTGAGTTTCATACGGAAACCCGATCAGCCCCCTGCCTGCCTGGGTCAAACAGTCCACAGCAGGCGATTGATGGCCAGCCCCTTTCCCCTCCACCTCCCTGAGCTCTCTCCATGTTCACGCTACCCTCTCATAACATTATTACTACACATCCCAACTGTACAGTATATGACGAGAGACAGCATGCTGTAAAACTCCACAGAGCTGTAGTGTATTGTTTACAAACTGTCATACACTTTTCACCATACAGCAATATGTTCCTCAATGCATGACTGACTGACTGACTGACTGAGTGTGTGTGTGTGTGTGTGTGTGTGTGTGTGTGTGTGTGTGTGTGTGTGTGTGTGAGTGAGTAAAGAATGCAGAAACCTAAGAAAGAAATTGAGAAACCTATCCAACCAAAAACATAGAGACACAGAAAACCTGAGCCTACGCCTTCACTATGGTGAATCACTAAAACAATACAGAAATACACTACAGAAAAAGAAGGAACAGCACGTCAGAAATCAGCTCAATGTAATTGAAGAATCCATAGACTCTAACCACTTCTGGAAAAATTGGAAAACACTAAACAAACAACAACACGAAGAGCTATCTATCCAAAACGGAGATGTATGGGTAAACCTTTTCTCCAATCTTTTTGGCCCTATAACAAAGAACAAACAGCAAAATATACATGATCAAATGCAAATCTTAGAATCAAATATTAAAGACTACCAGAACCCACTGGATTCTCCAATTACATTGAATGAACTAAAGGACAAAATACAAACCCTCCAACCCAAAAAGGCCTGTGGTGTTGATGGTATCCCTCAATGAAATGATAAAATATACAGACCACAAATTCCAATTGGCTATACTTAAACTCTTTAACATCATCCTTAGCTCTGGCATCTTCCCCAATTTTTGGAACCAAGGACTGATCACCCCAATCCACAAAAGTGGAAACAAATTTGACCCCAATAACTACCGTGGGATATGCGTCAACAGCAACCTTGGGAAAATCTTCTGCATTATCATTAACAGCAGACTAGTTATTTTCCTCAGTGAAAACAACGTACTGAGCAAATGTCAAATTGGCTTTTTACCAAATTACCGTACGACAGACCACGTATTCACCCTGCACACCCTAATTGACAAACAAACAAATCAAAACAAAGGCAAAGTCTTTTCAAAAAAGCTTTTGACTCAATTTGGCATGAGGGTCTGCAATACAAATTGATGGAAAGTGGTGTTGGGGGAAAAATATACGACATTGTAAAATCCATGTACACAAACAACAAGTGTGCGGTTAAAATTGGCAAAAGAACACACACATTTCTTTCCACAGGGCCGTGGGGTGAGACAGGGATACAGTTTAAGCCCCACCCTCTTCAACATATATATCAACAAATTGGCGAGGGCACTAGAACAGCTGCAGCACCCGGCCTCACCCTACTAGAATCTGAAGTAAAATGTCTACTGTTTGCTGATGATCTGGTGCTTCTGTCACCAACCAATGAGGGCCTACAGCAACACCTAGATCTTCTGCACAGATTCTAGCAGACCTGGGCCTTGACAGTAAATCTCAGTAAGACAAAAATAATGGTGTTCCAAAAAAGGTCCAGTTGCCAGGACCACAAATACAAATTCCATCTAGACACCGTTGCCCAAGAGCACACAAAAAGCGATACATACCTCGGCCTAAACATCAGCGCCACAGGTAACTTCCACAAAGCTGTGAACGATCTGAGAGACAAGGCAAGAAGGGCCTTCTATGCCATCAAAAGGAACATAAAATTCAACATATCAATTAGGATCTGGCTAAAAAATACTTGAATCAGTTATAGAACCCATTGCCCTTTATGGGTGCGAGGTCTGGGTCCGCTCACCAACCAAGAATTCACAAAATGGGACAAACACCAAATTGAGACTCTGCATGCAGAATTCTGCAAAAATATCCTCAGTGTACAACAAAAAACACCAAATAATACCCACTAATGATCAAAATCCAGAAAAAAGCAGTTAAATTCTATGACCACTTAAAAGGAAGCAATTCCCAAACCTTCCACAACAAAGCCATCACCTACAGAGAGATTAACTTTGAGAAGAGTCCCCTAAGTAAGCTGGTCCTGGGGCTCTGTTAACAAACACAAACAGACCCACAGAGCCCCAGGACAACAACACATTTAGACCCAACCAAATCATGAGAAAACAAAAAGAGAATTACTTGACACATTGGAAAGAATTAACAAAAAACTGAGCAAACTAGAATGCTATTTGGCCCTAAACAGAGAGTACACAATGGCAGAATACCTGACCACTGTGACTGACCCAAACTTAAGGAAAGCTTTGACTATGTACAGACTCAGTGAACATAGCCTTGCTATTGAGAAAGGCCGCCGTAGGCAGACCTGGCTCTCAAGAGAAGACAGGCTATGTGCACACTGCCCACAAAATGAGGTGGAAACTGAGCTGCACTTCCTAACCTCCTGCCAAATGTATGACCATATTAGAGACAAATATTTCCCTCAGATTACACAGATCCACAAAGAATTCGAAAACAAACCCAATTTTGATAAACTCCCATATCTACTGGGTGAAATACCACAGTGTGCCATCACAGAAGCAAGATTTGTGACCTGTTGCCACAAGAAAAGGGCAACCAGTGAAGAACAAACACCATTGTAAATCCAACCCATATTTATGTTTATTTATTTTCCCATTTGTACTTTAACTATTTGCACATTGTTACAACACTGTATATATACATAATATAACATTTGAAATGTATTTTTTCTTTTGGAACTTCTGAGTGTAATGTTTACTGTACATTTGTATTATTTATTTCACTTTTGTTTACTATCTACTTCACTTGCTTTGACAATGTTAACATATGTTTCCCATGCCAATAAAGCCCTTAAATTGAATTTCAATTGAATTGAATTGAATTGAGAGAGAGAGAGAGAGAGAGAGAGAGAGAGAGAGTAAGTAAGTAAGTAAGTGAGAGAGAGAGAGAGAAAGAAAGAGAGTAAGTAAGTAAGTGAGAGAGAGAGAGAAAGAAAGAGATTGAGATTCAGAGAAAGGGGGAGGGAGAGGCAGACATGTATGCAGTAATGTTGACCATGATTCCTGTGCCCTCTTTGTAAGTGAGTTAGGATGTACTGCCTGCTATTTATCTCAAGCCCTCCAAAGACAGCAGCAGTGAAAGAAGCCTGAAAAACCCAGACCTCAGCTGGTCTTCATTCGAGATATGTAGGCAGTGGACACGCACACACACACACATGCACACACACCCTTCCCTTGGCCTTGTCATCTAGCATTATTTATCAATGCGCTGACGTCTACCATGGAGCCCGCACCACATGAGAAAGTGATATGATTGATGTGAGACACGGTTCCATCTGAATGCAGACCGCTCCTGGGCAACCGCCACGCCTCTATCTCTACTGCTCTACTCTGGCCTGCTCAGAGAGAGGCAGGCTGTATATCAGTAGTTTAAGTGCTTCTCCTGCTGAGTCCGGGACCAGGGTGGGGTGTGTGTAGGCCTACATGTATGTGTGTGTTCATTTTGGTGGGGGATGGGTTGTGTTCACGTGAGGGCTGCATGTGTATCCACATTGACGTTTGTGTGTATGTGTGTTTGAGCACTAAAAGAAGTGGGCACACACTAGCAGTGACAGAGGAGGTGTTAGACGGCTCCCAAGGCTGCTGTGTGTCGGCCTGTCTTCTCTCTCACCTTAATCCAAACAGAAAACCTGACACATTTTCAAGGATCCTAAAATTACTGACTTATGAGATGCCACCACATTGCCAGCAGGGAATGAGGAATGAGATGACTCAAGTGTCCCTTCACACCACAGGGTGTGTGTGTGTGTGGCGTGTGTATGTGTGTGTGTGTGTGTGTGTGTGTGTGTGTGTGTGTGTGTCTGAATATGGCATGAAAACAACAACAGAAGGGAATGCAGACACCCTGAGTTAATTCATCATTACATATCTGGAGCTCTCAGGCTCCACTGTATGATCTGCTGGAGTGTGGGCTGAATACCAATGTAGTGGCCCAGTCACTGCCATCATATAAAGGCTAAACAAATATGAAGCATGTGTCTGTACATTTTTGCCAAGCAACGCAAAGTCCTTTCAATTATTAGGTGAAGGATTTCACTATTCATCAAAATACATAATAAAAATAACAAACATATTATAGCTAAATTTGCTGTATGTGAATTTGCTGTGTGTTCAGAGGCTTCGGATTGCATGTTGTAATTCTTCTATTTACCCTTTATGATAATTGTGGACCCATAATTGACTTTTTAAACGTGGGTTAAAGGGCATGAGAGCAGGGACTGGGTTTGAAAGAGGAGTCACAAGGGTCAGTCCTTTCAATCTATAGAGAAAAATAGCATCGGGAATGACTTCATAATATCCACTGTGCCTTAGAGCTGCAGAACAACCAAACCATTTGGCTACAAAATGGTTTGGATCTGGGCTCGTAAATGGGAGGTTTCTGGTTCAAATCCCATGTCACAACCCTTGAGAAAGGTACTTAACATCAATTACTTCAATAAAAATATCCAGATGAATAAGCAGATATTTCTTTGCCTTTAAGAGCATCTGCTATGTAAAGAGCTGATGACAATAATAACCCACCATTACGGCTAGATAGGGAAGTCTCTTAGAGTCAGCCAAGGAAAGGGAAATGGTTTGTTACCTCTGCCTCACCCAAACTGGAGTAATCCCCTTTAAACTTGGCTAATCTTGTTTAGGACTGCTCTATGTACTCTACAGAGTGCTGGGTTTTGACCAACCTCATGTGTAGTTAAAGGGTTTTTGCGATTCTGATATTATTGCAGTCAAATCCTATTCTTCCTCTGGGACAATGATTCAGCTCATCCAGTTTAGAATCCTTCAGTCCAAAACTCTGGGCTAAAAACTAGCCCTGTTCAACAAGGAAATTAATGCATGGTGTTACCAAGCTCAGGGCTAACCCAGGCCAAAGGGTCTGCAGCATCATAGAAGAGTCTGACACCATAAAAGTGGAGAGTATAGGTATTTTATATCCACTTGACCCCGCTAGAAAGGCCTAGTCTTACCACATTCTCCCTGATCAAAGTCATACCAGAGGAAAAGTGAGGTGAAGAGTCAATTGGTTTACATAAAATAATGAGTGACTGTGACAAACAATATAAACAGTGAATGCGTGCTGACAGAGTCCTGAGCCCTGGACAATCTCATCTCAGTCCCACTTAAAACAAGACTTGTAAATCTGCCCAAATGTGTCCTGCAGTAAAAGTGTCAAGGGGGTCTATTTTTATTTGGCCACACATACAGAGTAAAATACAGGCACTTCAGAGGTCTACCAGGCAGGGCAGTGGTTTGTCCATTATCTGGGGCCATGCAAGGCCTGACCTCATCATTGCAATGGACATCACCTCTCTAGTCTGCTCATATCCCCACTGGTATCCACACACAGACCTACTAGGGAAAACATCCATTGAACTGCAACTTGATTGGAGGGTGATTGTTTCCACCCAAGGTAGCTAGTGCTCAGGTCCAGAGGAGTCTGCTACCTCCCTCCTTCCCTGCAGTGGAAATCCCAGATGTGGCCGTGCTAGTGATGGTAATGAGGAGGAAGTGGAGGGTCCAGGGCACGACACCTTAGAGGGATTAAACCACAGACACGCTTCCCCGTGGAGGCATAAACGCAAACACTGGAGTAGCTAGCAACCCAGTGGCCTAACCCTCCAGATCCCTAACAAACAACAGAAATGTACACAGCCTGGGCCTGAGTGGAGGAAGCAGATAAAACAGTGGGTCTAGTTGAAGCAGGGTGGGGTGGAGGACACACAGTCACAGAGCAGTGTCTGGAGAGAGGATTGACCAGAGGAAGCCACTGCAGTGGCAACAGCAACAGGTAGCAGACAGACACACAGAACAGAGTTCAAAGAAGAGGGATTCCAATGCATACTGCATAACTGTAGACATCTGGGCTAGTAATCAGCAGGCTGCTCTCAAGGGCTGCCAAGGCAAACAGGGCAATAACAAATCCACTTTGCAGATCATCGATCTGCCTCTGCCAGGGCCAAGGTAAACACGCTGGGGCTGAAGTTTGCTTTTGAAACCAGGGCTCAGGGATCGAGGGGAGGCCACTAGCCCCCCGTCCACCCCAACCACAGATGAGCTGTCTTCTTCTCTTCTCTATAGGTCTGTCAGAAGGATTTCTCCATCTATCCAATAGTCACTACAACTCACTAAAATAGTGAGAAGTTTCTCTAGAGAAACATGACTTACACACAGTATAGCATCATCATAGTGTTTGCTAATTGATGTTTACCAAGTTCAAGTGCATGTAAGTCAGTTATCTGTGCAACGGGCAATTGCAATGCAAGTTTAGAACACAGCAGAATGGATTATCACAGACAGAACGACACAGATTGTGTAGAACCTGTATAATCTACTAAGAGAAAATCAATGGCAGCGGATACGGCTGTATCACACACCTCTGTCCCTCAGTTCCACAAAACAGTCTGTTGATTAACGGGTATGACAGTAAAATATGCCAGATTTCCTTTACTAAGCTCTCAAACAAGACCTTGCTTCGGACCAGCTGTGAGTTCTGTTATGACTGATACACACAGGCACACACACACACCGGCAAAACTCGGGGCAGGAGACAACCTCCACTGAGAGAGCAAATGAGCTGTTCCACCCCCAGAGACCAGTGCTTATAGTGCGGAAACACAGTCCAGATCCCCTGATAGAGGAGCAGGCAGGTTGGAGGAAATGGAGCCTGATGGTTGGGATGCTTAATACAGGGTGTATCTTAAATGAAAGGATCGGGGTCAGCCATAAACATCCAAGCCTGCCTGATGTTATTATATGTCCCTTAAACGTCTGCTCCATCATCTGCCCACTTCTCATACTGTGCTCTTTATGGATGATGGCATCTGTTAATCACATATGCATGAGGACATCTTTACCCACAAGCCTTAGTGGAAGGGCAATGGGATTGAAAGAGCAGCTAAGGAAATAGAAATAACAAACATCCAGGTGTTTTATTATAATTTTTTGATTGTGTGTCAATGCCTGCCAGACTTCATAGTGGTCCATATTGTCAGCAATATAACTGACAACTCTGTGTTGTTGTTTTTATCGCACTGCTTTGCTTTATCTTGGCCAGGTCGCAGTTGTAAATGAGAACTTGTTCTCAACTGGCTTACCTGGTTAAATAAAGGTTAAATAAAATACAAATAAATAAAACACTTTAGTAAATCTTTTTTTAGACGAAACAGTTGATGGGTAGCTAAAATCTCAGGATTAGCTGGCTGGTTGTCCCGGAGTATCCAAGGTTAGGGCAGGCTGAGTCCTTTTAGAAGGGGAACACAGATTGGCGGGCTGGAAGCAGGAAGGATGAGGGAGCCAGAAGGCTAGAAGTGAGATAAAAACAATGTTTGGAAAACTAGGTCAGTTAACAGAGACTGATGAAACGTATAGATGATTAATTCCACTGCAATGTTTATTGACGTTGTGCTGGGCACTGGTCCATATTTGTGTACCTCGTTCTAATACAGCAGGGGGAGAATGTTGCAAGGCTTTTGACATCCTATACATCCCATGCTTCGCAGCTGTAATGACATGTGTTGGTCACATAAGTAAAATAAGTACTCCTTATCCAACCTCTCAGATCTTATGAAAAGATCTGGATCTCACAGGATGTTTACAGATCCAATTGATCTTTCGCACTAGAATTTTGGGCAACCAAACCAAGCACTCCAGTGGATAGCAACTGTCGCTAACCAAGCTCAAGTCTGACACCTCGCATAAACTCACGTTTCAAGCTCGCGTTTCAAACGCATGGAAGCCAATAAGGGCAATGGCGAAAACAGAGATTTTCGAATAAAAAAATGAATTATTGAACAGTGCACCAGGGGTACGTGGCTGTGATTCCTGAAATGCAGAGCCTTTTGAGCTTAGCTATCCAACGTCGCCATGACATCGCCTACAAGCGTGATTGGGGATTTCTATTGGAGAAGCAGTTTCTGCCCATCTTCATACTGTACTATCTTTGATAGTCGGCAGAGCAACCAAAGAGGTGGGCAGAGCCAAGCACGAGCTAGCAAGATCCTATTGGCGCATGTATTTACATTTGTTCGTTAGGGAATGCCTACTCTGTGAAGTGCACGTGTGCAATAACTATATTAGCCCTTGCACTCCTTCTAAACAACACTTTTTTATTTTTCTTTTAGAAAGGGTCAAGTCTACAAAACTTAGTGCACTCTGTTCGTAACAGATTATAGTTTTGAGAACAGAAAACTGTATTGAGATCTAATGTTTCATCGATTAGAACATTTGCAGAATGTCGGCCAAGTTTTATCTTGCTCCATCCTCCCCCACTTCCCGACACTTGACTTCCTCTCATCACCATATTTGGTGGTGAGAAGAAGTTCTAAACAGATGCTTCAGATTTTAAGCCCATGTGACATGTCTGGGTTTGCCCTTTTGTCTATGATTGCATGTTGTAGGGGAAGGAAGATAATGCACAGCTTGGGGAGAAAGCATAGAAGAAAAACTGGGTTTTATAATCAATTTTTTATGAAGTGAGGGTTTGTGTCTCTTTGAGGTGGTTGGGCAAAGAGGTCCAAATACAGGAAACGGGGTACAGAATTGCATTAAATATATAATCGTGTTACATATAGAATCAGAATACATGTTTTATTGGCACCTAAGTATTGTGACAATATCGAGGTCCCTAGAAATTCCCAGCACTAAAGTGTGGTTTCCTTTCTGAATTGACTGAAACTGAAATGGAGTTGACCACAACCCTCGACATCATAGAATGCTTAATATAACAAACATTTCTCACATTAAATTAAATGTTTCTTTATTTGCAGTTAGGGCCCGATTCCGACTTAGGAAATTAAGCCTTTCTTACGCACGGCTTTCCTACATACTTCTCAGTAGTTGGTAGACTTACCTTATCAATGTGCGTAACGGGCTTTGCAGGTGTGGTTCCCTTGCGAGTGCTGAATAAATGTAATTCAACTGCTGAAAACCCTCCCACTTGATGGCCAACAGATTTTCTTGTGGAGTTTTCATTTATCCTTAGCCATCCCTTTAAATACAGTGTAACTTTAATTCAAATTTTGTCGACAGACTAGAATACATAGAGAGAACGGGTTCAGAAAATAGGGATCAATTAAGTTCAAGGTCAGAATACGCATAGAGTGAAAAGTGCATAAACAGGAAAAAACCTTCCATTTACGCACGCTTAACTCGGGTCGTAATCAAGGCCATAGTGCATTCATCTTAAGATAGCTAGGTGAGACAACCACATATCACAGTCATAGTAAGTAAATATTTTGTTATTTACAGTTAGTGCATTCATCTTAACCCTAAAAGCGCCAACAGGGGTAAATTCTGACCCAACTGGGTCAAAAATATCATAATCTTTAAACCCTTTTTTTAATCCTTCTGAAATTTTGGGACTTTGACATGCTACTGAAAAAAATACAATTTACCATGATTTCTGTGTTAATATGGAGGAGTGAAAAATAAATTATATTTTGTATACTAGTGGTACGCGGGTGGCTAAACTGAAAATGTGGACTCAATAGTAAACTTTGTGATAAAAGCACCAAATGTTGCATTAAGGTAGATGTATCTTGAAAAGAGTTAGATATGAAGCCACCCCAGATTTGGCCCCTGGGGGGCATGGCAGTCACTTTAACCAAAAAATTACTCAACAACATAAATACATATTTAGCTTCCATTCAATGCCGAGAGTCTCATCTTTCAGATGCAATTGGAACTGAGTTGATAGCCCATAGTGTTCCAAAGTTATAGTTAAAAGTCTGATGGCACCGGTGCCCATATCGCCCAACATCTTAGGTCGTACCAGTATGTCAGATTAGCTCAATCGGCTATTTCTCAGCCTCTGAGTATCACAGAAACACAACACTTTGAATTAATAACAGAGAAATGTTAATAATAAGTGGCTATGGATGAAATTGATAAAAAACATATATTTGGGTAGGAGCCTATGGCAATAGCCCATGGCATGGGCTATTGGGTTGTGGGTTCGTTTCCCACCGGGGGCCAGTATGAAAATGTATGCACTCACTAACTGTAAGTCGCTCTGGATAAGAGCGTCTGCTAAATGACTAAAATGTAAAAATGTAAATGTAAATGTAAAATGCATGATCACAAAATTCGTATTGTGTGATTTAATCACAATACTTTGTGAAGAGGTAGGTTTTCAGACATTTTCAGAAAAGATGGGCAGGGACTCAGCTGTCCTGACATTTGCTTGTTCCACCATTTGGGTGCCAGGGTACAGAAGTAAATATATGTTTATTTTGAGACCAGAGTAAGAGTTCATAGAGTCTACTGAAAATAATGACAGGTTAATCAGGGTTAGGTACTGGACGTCCCCAACTAAGCCCCTGTAGGTCATCCCAACGAGGGCCCGCCAGCCAGGCTGTGGATGGAGCTGTTGCAGCCTGCAGCCCTCTATTCCCATATATCAAATCTCTCTCTTCTGTGCCGCCCTGCTGGGCAAATTTGTCCAATTAGATATGGCCCCACAGGGAGGCATTCAGTTTGAAATGTGGCCACTACTGCCTGCAGATTAAGCCACAATAAAGAGTGTTTCACAGATACGCTCATTTAAAGACTCCCAATGGCCAGAGGAGACAGGACCGCACAGACACACACAGGGCACGCAGACAGACAGACAGACACAGGGCTGGTAGAAACGTCCTCCCAACGCATATGAATACACAGACACACACAGGGCATGCAGACAGACAGACACAGGGCTGGTAGAAACGTCCTCCCAACACATATGAATACACAGACACACACAGGGCACGCAGACAGACACAGGGCCCAGTACCCACCCTCACATATACACACTAGAGCCCAGTACCCACCCTCACACAGATAGACACACACACAGGGCCCAGTACCCGCCTTTACACAGACACCAGACAAACACACACACAGAGCCCAGTACATAATCAATAATCTAATTGATACACAGTTTACAGCATGTATAAAAAGGTGCAGTGAAATGCTTGCATGCTAGCTCCCTCAATATTGCAGTACACCACCTCTGCCCCCTAGGTGTCTGTGATGAGTCTCAGGCTGATCTGTCTCACACCTAACCATCCGTGGCGACATAATCCAAGCCCCTGGCCCAGACTAAGAGCCTTACAGGTGTCAGAAGAGGCCAGCTGCCACCTTCAATGGAATCCAATGACTGAAAATACATACCTGGTGGGTGGCACTAGTGAGGCAGGGTTACAAGCGGACAAATTACAAGCGGATCAAATGGAATGGAACATGGAGCCAAGAAAAGTAGGGATTGACACGCGCCCAAAGTGGGAAGCACTCATTAAGTATCTTACTGCAGTCAATCAGATCAACTCCAAACCCCTCCTTCAGACTCTGAGGAAATAGATTGTGTAACACATTTCTACATTTTACATTTTAGTCATTTAGCAGACGCTCTTATCCAGAGCGATTTACGCAACGTTGAAATCAATCCACGATTGTGCAGCCCAATACATGTCAGACATGCTTTTAAGTTATGTACCCAGTAGGTCCCTCAGGTACTCTGGCACTGGCCTTTTAACTATCCCAAAGCCTAAGACCAAGAGGCATGGAGAGGCAGCCTTTAGTTATTATGCCCCCAGCCTCTGGAATAGCCTGCCAGAGAACCCGAGGGGGGTCGAAACTGTGGACATATTTAAAAGAGATCTTAAAACACACCTTTTTAGCTTTGCTTTTCCTTGGGGTGCTTTTTAGTCGTTCAGTTTTTTTTGTTATTCTTTGGTTTTTTATCCTCTTATGTTGTGTAGTAAATATTTCAGTTTCTATTTTCATCGTTTTTTATTAGTTTTTTTCCTGTGAAGCACAATGCGTTGCATTCAATGTCTGAAATGTGCTGTTTAAATAAAGCTTGATTTTCAAGTTTTCAAGTTTTAATGTCACTTGCACAAGTACAGTGAAATGCCTTTCTTGCAAACTCAAAACCAAACAATGCAATTAACAATAACAATGTAATACTAGAAAAAAAACACGAAAAATAAGAAGAAATATGAAGAACACAATAAGTAAGTAAGTAAGCATACTATATACAGGGTCAGTTCCAATACCATATTTACAATGTGCAGGGATACTGGAGTGATGGAGTTACAGTGGGGAAAAAAAGTATTTAGTCAGCCACCAATTGTGCAAGTTCTCCCACTTAAAAAGATGAGAGAGGCCTGTAATTTTCATCATAGGTACACGCCAACTATGACAGACAAAATGAGAAAAATATTTCCTGAAAATCACATTGTAGGATTTTTAATGAATTTATTTGCAAATTATGGTGGAAAATAAGTATTTGGTCAATAAAAAAGTTTCTCAATACTTTGTTATATACCCTTTGTTGGCAATGACACAGGTCAAACGTTTTCTGTAAGTCTTCACAAGGTTTTCACATACTGTTGCTGGTATTTTGGCACATTCCTCCATGCAGATCTCCTCTAGAGCAGTGATGTTTTGGGGCTGTCGCTGGGCAACACAGACTTTCAACTCCCTCCAAAGATTTTCTATGGGGTTGAGATCTGGAGACTGGCTAGGCCACTCCAGGACCTTGAAATGCTTCTTACGAAGCCACTCCTTCGTTGCCCGGGCGGTGTGTTTGGGATCATTGTCATGCTGAAAGACCCAGCCACGTTTCATCTTCAATGCCCTTGCTGATGGAAGGAGGTTTTCACTCAAAATCTCACGATACATGGCCCCATTCATTCTTTCCTTTACACGGATCAGTCGTCCTGGTCCCTTTGCAGAAAAACAGCCCCAAAGCATGATGTTTCCACCCCCATGCTTCACAGTAGGTATGGTGTTCTTTGGATGCAACTCAGCATTCTTTGTCCTCCAAACACGACGAGTTGAGTTTTTACCAAAAAGTTATATTTTGGTTTCATCTGACCATATGACATTCTCCCAATCCTCTTCTGGATCATCTAAATGCACTCTAGCAAACTTCAGATGGGCCTGGACATGTACTGGCTTAAGCAGGGGGACACGTCTTGCACTACAGGATTTGAGTCCCTGGCGGCGTAGTGTGTTACTGATGGTAGGCTTTGTTACTTTGGTCCCAGCTCTCTGCAGGTCATTCACTAGGTCCCCCCGTGTGGTTCTGGGTTTTTTGCTCACCGTTCTTGTGATCATTTTGACCCCACGGGGTGAGATCTTGCGTGGAGCCCCAGATCGAGGGAGATTATCAGTGGTCTTGTATGTCTTCCATTTCCTAATAATTGCTCCCACAGTTGATTTCTTCAAACCAAGCTGCTTACCTATTGCAGATTCAGTCTTCCCAGCCTGGTGCAGGTCTACAATTTTGTTTCTGGTGTCCTTTGACAGCTCTTTGGTGTTGGCCATAGTGGAGTTTGGAGTGTGACTGTTTGAGGTTGTGGACAGGTGTCTTTTATACTGATAACAAGTTAAAACAGGTGCCATTAATACAGGTAACGAGTGGAGGACAGAGGAGCCTCTTAAAGAAGAAGTTACAGGTCTGTGAGAGCCAGAAATCTTGCTTGTTTGTAGGTGACCAAATACTTATTTTCCACCATAATTTGCAAATAAATTCATAAAAAATCCTACAATATGAATTTCTGGATTTTTATTCCTCAATTTGTCTGTCATAGTTGACGTGTACCTATGATGAAAATTACAGGCCTCTCTCATCTTTTTAAGTGGGAGAACTTGTACAATTGGTGGCTGACTAAATACTTTTTTTCCCCACTGTAGATATGTATAGGGGTAAGGGGACTAGGCAACAGGATATAAGATAAACAGAGTAGCAGCAGCTTGTATGTAAGTGGCTGTGCATGTGTGTACAGTCAGCAAAGATGTATGTGCAAATTATGTGTGAGTGAGCAGATGATGGAGTGAGTGTTTTTGTGTGTGTATAAGATCCTGTGAGTGTGCATAGAGACAGTGGAAAAATTAAAATAAAAGGTCAATAAAGATACAAGGTTAACTCAGTCTGTGTAGCTATTTTGTTAGCTATTTATCAGTCTTATTGCTTGGGGATAGAAGCTGTTCAAGAGCCTGTTGGTGCCAGACTTGATGCACCGGTACCTCTTGCCGTGCGGAAGCAGACAGAATAGTCTATGGCTTGGGTGGTTGGAGTCTTTAATGATTTTCCGGACCTTCCTGATGTACAGTCGTGGTCAAAAGTTTTGAGAATGACACAAATATAAATTTTCACAAAGTCTGCTGCCTCAGTTTTTATGATGGCATATACTCCAGAATGTTATGAAGAGTGATCAGATGAATTGCAATTAATTGCAAAGTCCCTCTTTGCCATGAAAATGAACCCCCAAAAACATTTCCACTGCATTTCAGCCTTGCCACAAAAGGACCAGCTGACATCATGTCAGTGATTCTCTCATTAACACAGGTGAGAGTGTTGACGAGGACAAGGCTGGAGATCACTCTGTCATGCTGATTGAGTTAGAATAACAGACTGGAAGCTTTAAAAGGAGGGTGGTGCTTGAAATCATTGTTCTTCCTCTGTTAACCATGGTAATCTGCAAGGAAACACGTGCAGTCATCATTGCTTTGCACAAAAAGGGCTTCACAGGCAAGGATATTGCTGCTGTCACACCCTGACCTTAGAGATCCCTTTTGATTCTCTATTTGGTTAGGTCAGGGTGTGATTTGGGTGGGCATTCTAGTTTTTCTATTTCTTTGTTGGCCGGGTATGGTTCCCAATCAGAGGCAGCTGTCTATCGTTGTCTCTGATTGGGGTTCATACTTAGGCAGCCTTTTTCCACCTTCATTTGTGGGATCTTGTTTTTGTATAGTTGCTGTGTAGCCTGCAGATCTTTACGTTTGTGTGTATTTTGTTGTTTTGTCTGTGTTCAGTTAATAAATGAATATGTTCGCCTACCACGCTGCACCTTGGTCCGAGCCTTCAATCAACGAGCGTGACAGCTGCTAGTAAGATTGCACCTAAATCAACCATTTATCGGATCATCAAGAACTTCAAGGAGAGAGGTTCAATTGTTGTGAAGAAGGCTTCAGGGCGCCCAAGAAAGTCCAGCAATCGCCAGGACCGTCTCCTAAAGTTGATTCAGCTGCAGGATTGGGGCACCACCAGTGCAGAGCTTGCTCAGGAATGGCAGCAAGCAGGTGTGAGTGCATCTGCACGCACAGTGAGGTGAAGACTTTTTGAGGATGGCCTGGTGTCAAGAAGGGCAGCGAGGAAGCCACTTCTCTCCAGGAAAAACATCAGGGACAGACTGATATTCTGCAAAAGGTACAGGGATTGGACTGCTGAGGACTGGGGTAAAGTCATTTTCTCTGAATCCTCTTTCCGATTGTTTGGGGCATCCGGAAAAAAGCTTGTCCGGAGAAGACAAGGTGAGCGCTACCATCAGTCCTGTGTCATGCCAACAGTAAAGCATCCTGAGACCATTCCTGTGTGGGGTTGCTTCTCAGCCAAGGGAGTGGGCTCACTCACAATTTTGCCTAAGAACACAGCCATGAATAAAGAATGGTACCAACACATCGTACGAGAGCAACTTCTCCCAACCATCAAAGAACAGTTTGGTGACGAACAATGCCTTTTCCAGCATGATGGATCACCTTGCCATAAAGCAAAAGTGATAACTAAATGGCTCGGGGAACAAAACATCGACATTTTGGGTCCATGACCAGGAAACTCCCCAGACCTTAATCCCATTGAGAACTTGTGGTCAATCCTCAAGAGGCGGGTGGACAAACTAAAACCTTGATTATGCAAGAATGGGCTGCCATCAGTCAGGAGGTGGCCCAGAAGTTAATTGACAGCATGCCAGGGCGGATTGCAGAGGTCTTGAAAAAGAAGGGTCAACACTGCAAATATTGACTCTTTGCATAAACTTAATGTAATTGTCAATAAAAACCTTTGACACTTATGGAATGCTTGTAATTATACTTCAGTATACCATAGTAACATCTGACAAAAATATCTAAAAACACTGAAGCAGCAAACTTTGTAAAGACCAATACTTGTGTCATTTTCAAAACTTTTGACCACGGCTGTAGATGGCTGGGAGCTCAGCCCCAGTGATGCAATGGGCTGTCCGCACCACCCTCTGTAGTGCCATGCAATCGTGGGCGGTGCTATTACCATACCAGGCAGTGATGCAGCCAGTCAAACTGCTCTCAATGATTTGATTTGACAGGAGCGATTAGGGTTAAGTGCCTTGCTCAAGAGCACATCAACAGATATTTCACCTAGTCGGCTCAGGGATTCGAATCAACGACCTTTCAGTTACTGGCCCAACGCTTTTAACAGCTAGGCTACCGTAAAATAATGATGACTCCAAATCATTATATCACAAAATGCTCCACTTAAGGCAGGTCTAAATCTCTTCAGATGAAGCAAATCTGACATTCTACAGTATAACACTCAGTTGACATCACAGAAGCAGATTCCCTGGCAAAGGCATCATCTGACGCTATCCACAGCTTCATCTGATGCTATCCATAGCATGATGTGACGCTATCCACAGCCCACAGTGAACTTTTAATGCTTATTTAGGCAGTAAAGGGTCATACTGCTTGCTTTTTTGCTAGGGTAAACGTGGGTCATTGGTTGATAGACAGACACATACGTACATTAATGAAAATCGCCATGATTATTAGGTAACAAATTACCAGCTGTTTGCAAGTTCCTTGAGGAAGTTCAACCCAGTCAGTAACTAATGTCCCAGACAGGGACAGATTGGGACCAGAAATCGTTCTAGGCATTCCTAACGCACAGGCCCATTTCTTTCCTCGAGGCCCCCAACAGGCCCACTGGACTAAAGATGGACCAGCCCATCTGGCATTTGCCAGAATTGTCCTGTTGCCAGTCCATCTCTGGTGCCAGGTCACTTTGATGAACTGTGAGATATTCAAAGAAACCAAGATTAGGTCACTTTTATTGGTCTGGTTCAGTAAATGTTGACAACTTCAGTGTCACGACTTCCGCCGAGGCTGCCTCCCCTCCTTGTTCGGGCAGGCTTCGGCGCTCGTCATCACCGGCTTACTAACCACTGCCACTCCTATATTCATCATTCCATTTGTCTTGTCTTGTCACTACACACACCTGGTTCTTATCCCCTCATTAGTCCGTGTATAAGTGTTCACTCTGCCCCCTTGTCCTTGTGGGTGATTGTTTAAATTGTGAGAGTAGTGTAGCTTGGTGGAGCTACTCGTACCATTTTGTTGCCAGGGTAGATATTTTCCCTGTGCCTATGTATTGTTTGATCTACCGTTACAGTGTTTTGCCAGGGATGATAGTTTCCCCTGTGCCTGTTTCATTTGTCGCTATTCCAGCGCATTTGTGTGTAAAGACGGAATAAACTCTGTATTCGGTGATTACCCTCCTGCGCCTGACTCCTTCCATCACACTCATCACATTCAGTGGTATCATGGATATATCCATCTCATGTTCGAATGTTGCTATGGGTAAGCCAAATAACAGAAGTGATGGATTTGACTTCCGCTTTACTTCCCTACTGCAGAACGCCGTGTCAAACTTGCCAAAGTAAATTATTTGAAGGAGTCAATTTATAGAGCATAAAAGTAAAGTAAACAAGTGTGAGAATGAATGAATGAACGAAATTATATTTTCGTGTGAAATCGCCAATTGGCAACCCATCCCGTATAGGATTCATTGACACAAACAAACATTACAATAATTCACTGTGATAATTAAGTGACAATTCTACTTCCAGTGTTCTCTGCAGTGCACATCGCATGAAGAGTGAAAAAATTAAAGGTAAAAATAAATACATAATAGTAAATAAGTTTATCCAAACAATAATTATATCCCTAGAGCAGTAAAATAATATACATACATACATAAATATACACATACATACATACATACATATGAAACAGAAGGAATTTGAACCCAATCTGGCACAAAGAGAAGATTCATGTGGGAGATAAGCCTATACACAATCTATATACACACATACCATTTACCACATAGAAGCTAAATATTACTTTTATTTAGGCATTTTTCTTTTATTCCAGGCTTTATCTAATTATTCCGCAAACAGAAATACACAATTTCAGTTTCTCCTCATCGCTCAGCCACATAATGCCAGGGTATATCTGGTGTGCTTTCTGGAATAAGAGCAAGCGTATATTGTGGTAGAAAGGGCAGTAGAGGATCAAATGAGTTTCATTCTCTATTTCTTTGAGGTCACAATAGTTACATAGTCATTCCTCTTCTATTTCACCACAATACCGACCTGTTTCAATACGCAGAGGCAATTACCCTGATCATACCTGTGTACATTGCGATCTCTTGCTTTTAGGTAGGTTATAAATAATATATCTCACACACGAATTCACCCTTAAATCAAACAAAAGGTTCTCAATTTGGGTTTATGATTAATCTCCTCCACCCATTTTTTTCATAAAGCATCAACAGTTGTTTTTTAAACATATCTATGTGAGTGTATAAGTGTCATTTTATATTTATTTCATTCAAGTTCGCTGACGCTAGCTAGAGCTACTAGTAGTTCTGATGTGATAATAACGTTAGTTGTATTGTGTAAGATGTCAGGGCATCCACCAAGCCAATAACTATAACTATAATGATAAACTTTCCTCTAGTGTGGATGCTCACCAATGTTTTATAGTTATGTAGACTATAGTTTATCGTTCTACAGTCCTACACCCGTCAATCAACTGATCAATGCATTCTACTGCATGCTGCCTATTAATAAGGTGGTAACATGAAACATCCGACTGGCATTTCTACTCACCACCAAATATGGTGATAAGAGGAAGCCCAGTTGCAGGCAGTGGGAGAAGATTGAGCCAGATGGTTTTGGCTGACAATCTGCACATTTTCTCATCAGTTTTCTGTTCCCAAAACTAAAATCTGTTATGAGCGGAGTGGACTACGTTTTGTATACTTTACCCTTTGCCAAAGTTAAAAAAAGATTGTGTTGTTTAGAAGGAGTGCAAGGACGAATTCAGTTATTGCAAACTCCCGAGGCTGCACTCCCAGTTCCCGGACACAAAGCTCAAAAAGCTACCCTATTGATTATTTTTTTTAGGGACAACAAATGTATCCTACCTAGGCGACAACAACAAGTGAGTACATAAGTATTCAGACCCTTTGCTATGAGACTTGAAATTGAGCTCAGGTGCATCCTGTTTGCATTGATCATCCTTGAGATGTTTCTACAACTTGAGTCCACTTGTGGTAAATCCAATTGATTGGACATGATTTGGAAAGGCACACACCTGTCTATATAAGGTCCCACAGTTGACAGTGCATGTCAGAGCAGAAACCAAGCCATGAGATCGAAGAAATTGTCCGTAGAGCTCAGAGGAAGGATTGTGTCGAGGCACAGATCTGGGGAAGGGTAAAAAAAAATGTCTGCAGCATTGAATCTCCCCAAGTGGCCTCCATCATTTTTAAATGGAAGAGGTTTGGGACCACCAAGACTCTTCCTAGAGCAGGCCACCCGGCCAAACTGAGCAATCGGGGGAGAAGGGCCTTGGTCAGGGAGGTCAAGAACCCGTTGGTCACTCTGAGCTCCAGAGGTCCTCTGTGGAGATGGCAAAACCTTCCAGAAGGACAACCATCTCTGCAGCACTCCACCAATTTACATTTACATTTTAGTCATTTAGCAGACGCTCTTATCCAGAGCGAGTTACAGTTAGTGAGTGCATATATATTTTTTCTTCATACACCAATCAGGCCTTTATGGTAGAGTGGCCAGACGGAAGCCACTCCTCAGTAAAAGGCACATGACAGCCCACTAGGAGTTTGCCAAAAGGCACCTAAATGAATCTCTGACCATGAGAAACAAGATTCTCTGGTCTGATGAAACCAAGATTGAACTCTTTGGCCTGAATGCCAAGCGTCACGTTTGGAGGAAACCAGGCACCATCCCTACGTTGAAGCATGGTGGTGGCAGCATCATGCTGTGGGGATGTTTTTCAGCGGCAGGGACTGGGAGACTAGTCAGGATCGAGGCAAAGATGAACGGAGCAAAGTACAGAGAGACCCTTGATGAAAACCTGCTCCAGAGCACTCAGGACCTCAGACTGGGGTGAAGGTTCACCTTCCAACAGGACAACAAACCTAAGCACACAGCCAAGACAATGCAGACAAGTTTGGACACACCTACTCATTCAAGGGTTTTTCTATATTTTTACTATTTTTTACATTGTAGAATAATAGTGAAGATATCAAAACAATGAAATAACACATATGGAATCACATAGTAACCAAAAAGGTGTTAAGAAAATCCAAATATATATTATATTTGAGATTCTTCAAATAGCCACGCTTTGCCTTGATGACAGCTTTGCACACTCTTGGCTTTCGCTTAACCAGCTTCATGAGGTAGTCACCTGGAATGCATTTCAATTAACAGTAATCCTTCTACCCCCCCCCCCCCCCCTTACCCCACCCCCCAAAAAAAAAAAAAAGTAAAAACATTTTTGTAAAGTGGTTATCCCACTGGCTATAAGGTGAATGCACCAATTTGTAAGTCGCTCTGGATAAGAGCGTCTGCTAAATGACGTAAATGTAAAATGTAAATGTAGGGGAGGTATACAGAAGATAGCCCTATTTGGTAAAAGACCAAGTCCATATTATGGCAAGAACAGCTCAAATAAGCAAAGAGAAACGACAGTCCATTATTACTTTAAGACATGAAGGTCAGTCAATACGGAACATTTCAAGAACTTTGAAAGTTTCTTCAAGTGCAGTCGCAAAACCCATCAAGCGCTATGATGAAACTGGCTCTCATGAGGACCACCACAGGAATGGAAGACCCAGAGTTACCTCTGCTGCAGAGGATAGGTTCATTAGAGATACCAGCCTCAGAAATTGCAGCCCAAATAAATGCTTCACAGAGTTCAAGTCACAGACACATCTCAACATCAACTGTTCAGAGGAGACTGTGTGAATCAGGCCTTCATGGTCGAATTGCTGCAAAGGGTAAATACTTGCCCATCCACAGGCAAATAAATCCTCAAGGGAATACAGAGTACCAAACGTTTGCTTCTTAGCAAAGCACGTTATCTGGTGAGGTAAATCTGCCTTAAATCAATAAACCTGGTAGTAATGTATTCGGAGGTGAACGAGCTCCCAAGGCTTTAAGACTCTTAACCTGACCAACCACTACATCCTATATAAATCAGCAGTTTCCTAGAATGCAATAGACAATAAACACATAATAGGCTTCATTATCTTTTAACCACAACCATGAGCTGCCATGACTAGAACATTACAATGGCATATGAAGAATAAGAAATGTGCAAATCAATAAACTAACTAGATGTGACTTAAAGAACTCTTGAAAAAACAACAACATTGTCTGCCTTGTTTCACATAATTTCACCGTATGTAAGGGGCTCTGACTCAGGGTAGCTACCATCACAGCTTAGCAATGAAACTGCTCTGTGCCACTGCCTGCCTGCTGATAGACTTTAAAGTGGAACAGACAGCGTTTTAACTACTTTGCAGATATGAAATAAACAGACAATCATAATATCAGTCCAAAATATACAATTCCCAGTTTATGCTACAAAACCAACTTCATAAGTGGTTTTAAAATAGTTTATTTGACAAAAAATTCCATGACGTACAGTAAGGCACTGTTGGCAGAATAGACGGATGCAGTTATATATATTATTCATATAATTCACCAATACATTTCTTGGTAGTCCAGAAAATATTGCTATAAGGCTGTAAATCTTAGCTGGCCTGGTACATTGTTTGCTGCCTCCAGTCATTCGGGATACACTTTTTCAGTTTCAATTACTCAATATTTTGGACAAAAACGGATGAATGTAACTAAGGCTGGGAATGTCAATACAATCAAACTTTCAAGGGCAATGATCACAAGTCAGTCATAACATGGCTAATAGGCTAGCATAGCTTTTTATGTAGCTATTTAGTTAGCAAACTAAAAACACAGAGCCTAACGTTAGCTAGCTAACTAGCTGCTGGGAGGACATCATGTCATTGGTCGAGTAGCCAACGTTTTCCCCTCACATCGTTTTTCGTTGGCTACAGCTAGAGATGCAGGTGTCATTTGATTAGCTAGCAAGAAATGCGAATTGCTTTGCTGGCTAGCTAGCTAACGACTGTTATCCACAGTTAGCATGCATATCTCTTAGTTGTTAATCAAATGTATTTTGCATCGATCAAATGGGCGGGTAGGCAGTTCCCATTCAGTTGTCAAAACGTGGGTTGGGACAAGCATGCATTGGCAGTCAAGCTGCAGAAGGGCGAGCAGGCTCCTATTCCCCATCGTTTATCAGTGCAAATTTGACGACCAACTACAAGCTGATTAAGTTTGAAAGGGTATATCTACTCTTGCCTTGTTAGATTTTAGCTAATCTCACTCTGGCTAACATTAGTTGTTGATTTTAGGGAGGGAGAGATAGCCTACCTGTTCATGGTTGTTTGATCAATAGAACTGTAAAGTTCCCAAATGTAAGGTTTTATTTACTGCAGTGTCTATTAATTGTCCAAACAAACGTCCGCTTTCCCACTCTATATTGATATAGAATGTTCACAAATGCCTTACTCTACATCATTCCCAAACATTCTATGAAAGTATGAAAACGACCATGTCTAAGTGCTTGCTTGTCAGAAAATGTTTTTTAAAAAGGCGTCATATTCTTCCTGGGTGTGTTCAGTACATGAACAGATTTGTATAAGATTTCATGTTGCTAAAACGCTGTCAGTTCCACTTTAAGACTAGTCTTTTGCAATGTCCTTCATGTTGTATTGTTGATACAGCAGTTGGTTTCTGCTAAGTACTTTAACAGGCTTCAGAAAGTTCCGAACTGGGATGCACTAGGGCTGACTCACACCTCTTCTCATGATCACATCACTCTATTTTCCCCTCCGCTGACTATTCCTATCTGCTCTCGTATTGACTGCAAATCCATCCCCACAGTTAAGTCAACTTGTCCACGAAACCCAGGGCTCTGATCTAAAGTACCTTAGCGACCTGATCAGACCTTACCACCCTACACGCATCCCAAATTCCTCAAGCTCCCCCTTTGCCAGCCCCGCTGCCAGCTGAAAACTATGGGGGGTATGTAGAGGTTTTAGTTGTGTTGCTCCATGGTTGTGGAACATATCTGTATGTTTATCAGTATGCAGCTTCATGAAAATATTTAGCTCTGCGTGACCCTAGCTCTACGTGACCCTAGCTCTGCGTGTCCCTAGCTCTGCGTGTCCCTAGCTCTGCGTGTCCCTAGCTCTGCGTGTCCCTAGCTCTGCGTGTCCCTAGCTCTGCGTGTCCCTAGCTCTGCGTGTCCCTAGCTCTGCGTGACCCTAGCTCTGCGTGACCCTAGCTCTGCGTGACCCTAGCTCTGCGTGACCGTCTATAGGTTTGATAGTGGAGACCTGAAGAACACACAAAGACCTGACCTGACCCACCTGGTGCCCTAAATACCAGTAGCAGACTGTCAGGGGGCAAAAACAGATTACACAAAGGACACCAGTCTCAGCTAATCTAGAATTTGTGTGTCATAAAGGATTTAGTAAAACACTTTATTGGCCACAAAATAATAACTGCTGAATAAAATGATGAACATTGTGTGGCTTGAAACTCTACCTGACCTGCATGATGGTGCTGGCATGGCTGATGAGACCAAGGACAAGGATTTGAGACAGTATCTTTTAGATCATTAGTAGGGACTACAACAGTCCTGTGGAAGACGTGCCGACATCCTGGCTGCAACTGAGGCCTGAAGATACTGATTGGATGAGACTGAACCTCCATGCACCAGCCCTCCAACCCCATCCCACACCCACATCCTTGACATGTAAATGCATCAAGCCATCCTCCCCTTAAATACGAGGTCTAATGTTTCCTTAATGTAATGGAGTTTGATCTGCAGTGTCCAATGTCCAATATTGTGCTGTTATGCTGGAGTTAAGAGCTCTCTGGGGCTTCTCAGGTTCACACACACAGGACCTCCCAGACTGTGTTGTTGGACTGTTGTCTGTACAGTCCCATAACCACAGACAAGCCTGCAATCAGAACTCAGCAATTTGATACACTGCCTGCCTCTGTTTGGAGGGGGCTGACAGCGTCTCCGGTTGGACGGTATGGGACTGTCCACCCTGGCATCCTCCCCGCCAAGCACCATACTGTTGCAGACCTCCAAACAATGAGGAATCCACAGACGCCCGAGCCTTGGACGCTTTCATTTGTTACGTTTCTTTAACAGGGGGAGAGAATCATACTAAAGTCAGTGAAACTAATGATACGAGGCGACATAAATAAATACAGTCAAGTGCAGAGGGTTGACATGCGCCTAGGGGCCCCTTAATTGACTTACTGCCAATATTTTGGGACTGTGGTCAGGGAGCAAGACACCCTGCGCAGACTTTAAGTCTGATAGGTTGGAATTAGATTAGGCTCATGCCACTGGTATTTGACCAGAAGTGACAGTGGGGAACAGGTAGCTGGTTTGACAAGATGACCATTAAGATGTCTAAAAAGTCTATAATCAATCCACTTTAATCGTGAAATGCAAATTGAATTGACAAGGAGACAACGGTGCTATAAGCACCATGATCCTCTATTCAACAGTCCTTGTATAACCCATATATTCACTGATCTAATCCGGCTGTTTACAGCCTAGCAGGAATATCAACTGTCAGTCTGTCCTAATGTCCTTGTCACAATGTGGACAGACTGACCCACCAATACAGCGGTCTGTAGCTGTGTCTCCTGCCCACCCATGTTTGCTTAACTCTGCTGTGAATTAACACCCTGGGTTTCCTGGAGGGCACATTTCTGGCAGATACAGACACAGATAGGGGGTCAACAGATCAGAAAACATGTGCACCACATTCTTTAAGGGGACATGCTGAAGTGAGAAGCCGGCGCCTGACAAGCAAACATTTAGTCATTTCAGTGGTGGATCGATGGTTTCGACATGCGTGGGGGCCACCTGAGCCCCCCGACCACCTGCCCTGCCACCACTCACTGGAATGACAACTCCAACAGCTGGCCCTGGGATTTACACACATTAACAGCCAGTCTGCCAGCCCAGTGTGGTGTGAATAACATTCCTGGGTCACCACCACCATAGCCTCAGCCCAGCCCAGAGCAGAGCCCAGAACTGATCGTTCAGAGTCAAGAGCATGGCGCAGGATCACCTCCTCATGCTTAATACAGGGGAGTCCAATCTCAAGCCTGTTCTCTCAGCGGTTCAGCGTTACCTTTATTTCCCATCAACTGAAAGGGTATACTCCTTAATCCATGCCCACTCCGTTGGCGAGCCCCATAGTGCCACATCAGGATTAGCGCCCTCTTAATGGTGCTTATCAGTGCATGAGAGTGCAAGCAGCATGGTTATTTACACCCTAATCTGTGAGAGAGGGACTAAATCCCTGACTGATCCCAGCCAGAGCAGCCATTGTGGTACTGCCCGTCCACCTGCCCGCTGACACCCCGCTCTCAGCACCCTCTCCTGCACTCCTCTATCAATGACCACAGCTTCCATGCAGTCACACAGTCACACATTCACACACATCGTAGTTGTGTTTACCAGTGCGCAGAACTAAGTGGATAGAAGACCCCTTACGCACACAGAAATAATCGATAAAACAAATATTTTTGAAAAGGCATAATGCAAAACAAATTAACTTTACTAAACCTATACAAGTTTGTAAAATTTTTTGTAACAGATCATAGAAAGGCCAAGTTACAAGGCTACGCATGGCAGACATTTCAACCAACACTCATCCTCCTCATGTAGCATGGTGTTTGCCCAAATACTACTGCCTAACTAACACATTGTCCAAGTAAAACCAACTAATAAAATAAAATGGAACAGAACAGAATTGTACAATAGTTTTTACAAATGTACAATAGTAACATTTCCTGACTGAAATGTCTTAGGTAGCTCCAATATGTTTACAGCATCAATCTCCTGATGATTTCAGTGACACCAGGATTCCAACAGTAAGAGGACAACCAACACGATTACTGACTTGTCCCCAAGATGACATCCTGACATTGGGAAAGAGTGGTGTAAAAACAGACACCTGATTAAGTGTTTAATTACTGTTAACTAACATTAACTCTATGGAAAGAGTTTTAAAAAACGCGTCCAACTAAAACCAATTAGATGAATTAGTAGGGCAACCAAAGGACAACAGCAAGTAACGCCTCCTGAGATGACATCTTAGGAAAGAGTGTTGAGTATTGTACAGGACACCCAATTAAGTGTTAAATAGCATTAACTAATTTCTACCTTGAGCGTGGGAAATTAACTTTACAAATTAAATATTATTATTATTTTTAACACTATGGGAAAGGTTATTGGAATTCCACCTTAATTTGCCAACAAGCTGTTAGGGAATAGATAACTAGATAGCTTGCATGCTTTATCTAATTGACTGAAGTCTTCCTCAGCACAGTGTTTAGTTGAAACACCTTGTACAACTGACAAATTATATTTTTCAGGGCAAACTAACGGGGTGGACCAAAAAGCTGCATTTTTCAATCAACCAGCCACATTGGCTGGTAGGTTGGCTATACCAAAAATAAAAAGTACACATTACAAATATTAGGCAGAAATATTTGTTATACAAATGATCAGCAATCAACAACTTACAGTGGCTTGCGAAAGTATTCACCCCCCTTGGCATTTTGCCAAATTTTGTTGCCTTACAAATTCGAATTAAAATTGATTTTTTGGGGGGGGGTTGGTATCATTTGATTTACACAACATGACTCCCACTTGGAAGATGCTGAATATTTTTTGGTGTGAAACAAACAAGAAATAAGACAAAGAAAACAGAAAACCTGAGCGTGCATAACTATTCACCTCCCCCAAAGTCAATACTTTGTAGAGCCACCTTTTGCAACAATTACAGCTGCAAGTCTCTTGGGGTATGTCTCTATAAGCTTGGCACATCTAGCCACTGGGATTTTTGCCCATTCTTCAAGGCAAAACTGCTCCAGCTCCTTCAAGTTGGATGGGTTACGCTGTTGTACAGCAATCTTTACGTCATACCACAGATACTCAATTGGATTGAGGTCTGGACTTTGACTAGGCCATTCCAATACATTTCAATGTATTCCCCTTAAACCACTCGAGTGTTGCTTTAGCAGTATGCTTAGGGTCATTGTCCTGCTGGAAGGTGAACCTCCGTCCCAGTCTCAAATCTCTGGAAGACTGAAACAGGTTTCCCTCAAGAATTTCCCTGTATTTAGCGCCATCCATCATTCCTTCAATTCTGACCAGTTTCTCAGTCCCTGCCGATGAAAAACATCCCCACAGCATGATGCTGCCACCACCATGCTTCACTGTGGGGATGGTGTTCTCGGGGTGATGAGAGGTGTTGGGTTTGCGCCAGACATAGCATTTTCCTTAATGGCCAAAAAGCTCAATTTTAGTCTCATCTGACCAGAGTACCTTCTTCCATATGTTTGGGGAGTCTCCCACATGCCTTTTGGCGAACACCAAACGTGTTTGCTTATTTTTTTCTTTAAGCAATGGCTTTTTTCTGGCCACTCTTCCATAAAGCCCAGCTCTGTGGAGTGTACGGTTTAAAGTGGTCCTATGGACAGATACTCCAATCTCCGCTGTGGAGCTTTGCAGCTCCTTCAGGGTTATCTTTGGTTTCTTTGTTGCCTCTCTGATTATTGCCCTCCTTACCTGGTCCATGAGTTTTGGTGGGTGGCCCTCTCTTGGCAGGTTTGTTGTGGTGCCATATTCTTTCCATTTTTTTATTGTCACGATCGTTGACGAACGAGAAGGACCAAGGCGCAGCGTGATATGCATTCATGTTTATTTATATATTGAAAAACACCACGACAAAATAACAAATTAACGATACGTGACGTCCTACGGTACACACAACAAACCTCACACGGAACAAGATCCCACAACCCACTAGTGCCAATAGGCTGCCTAAGTATGGTCCCCAATCAGAGACAACGAGCGACAGCTGCCTCTGATTGAGAACCACACCGGCCAACATAGATCTAGACATACTAGATTCTACAACAATGAACAAACACAACAAGGTACTGTCACGCCCTGACTCTGAGGACTCTTATTTGTTGAGTCAGGGTGTGATTTTCCTTGTTGTGTTTGTTCATTGTTGTAGAATCTAGTATGTCTAGATCTATGTTGGCCGGTGTGGTTCTTGCATATCACGCTGCGCCTTGGTCCTTCTCGTTCGTCAACGATCGTGACATTAATAATGGATTTAATGGTGCTCCGTGGGATGTTCAAAGTTTCTGATATTTTTTTATAACCCAACCCTGATCTGTACTTCTCCACAACTTTGTCCCTTACCTGTTTGGAGAGGTCCTTGGTCTTCATGGTGCCGCTTGCTTGGTGGTGCCCCTTGCTTAGTGGTGTTGCAGACTCTGGGGCCTTTCAGAACAGGTGTATATATACTGAGATCATGTGACAGATCATGTGACACTTAGATTGCACACAGGTGGACTTTATTTAACTAATTATGTGACTTCTGAAGGTAATTGGTAGCACCAGATCTTATATAGGGGCATCATGGCAAAGGGGGTGAATACATATGCACACACCACTTTTCCGTTATTTATTTTTTAGAATTCTTTGAAACAAGTTATTTTTTTCATTTCACTTCACCAATTTTGACTATTTTGTGAATGTACATTACATGAAATCCAAAATAAAAATCCATTTAAATTACAAGTTGTAATGCAACAAAATAGGAAAATCGCCACATCATCACTACATAAAACATGTCAACCACAAAACAAAACACACAGGTAAAACGAGAATAGACCTTAAAGATATATAAAAAATTAAAATTAAAAGTGCAATTGTATTCACTCACAATCTCATTATAATGATTCAAGAAGATGTCATTATTTTTGTTATCAACTAAGGTTAATGTCTTAACTACATTCGATCAGAAATATTTGTCATTTTGGTATAGATTTCTGGAATTTTGTTGGTGTATAAAGTATTTGGAAACAAGAAAAAAAAGAGGGAAAAAAATAAAATGGTCATTGCAATAGTAACATATAATATCCTTCATGTCAAAAACATGGGTAGCCCTTAAACACAATTACAATCTGTATCTCCTTTGGTTCTTCCAGTGATGTCAGGTTCCATTAGAAAAGCCCTTTTACCCCGGAAACCAATTAGTATGGTCTCAATAAGCAACAAGATTAGTGACGCCTCCTGAGATGACATCTGAACTTTTGGCAACCAGTGGTGTAAAAACAGACACCTAATTAAAAGTTAATTTACTGTTAACTAACATTAACACACACACACAGGCTACTTCAGGTTACAGTACATTGAAAAAGCCCTTGTCCTCTTCTATCCTATCATCTCTTTCTTCCACTAAATCCTTCTCCATCCTGTCTCCTGACCCGCCGACTTTGAGCCTCTTCACACCTACTACACTTTGCGTAAAATACCGTCAGATACACATATTACTACAATGTAAACCAGAGGTAGAGCACGACACTCAACCGACAGTTGCCCCCCTTGAAGCAGGGAAGTGTAAACAGAATGTTCTCTTTTAGCCAACACTCCTACAGTATAAATGTTAATAGTAGAGCAATGTTTTTTTTTTATATAGCTGAAATGTATAGACATTTTCATAATATTTTAGACTTGTTTTATTGAGTTTTTTCCTGAAATTGTAGTAACAGCCTGTTACATTCTGAAATTGTTGCAGTAGCTGCCAGCCATCCCCACCACCAAAAACATGTCAAATGTAGATCATACAAATAGAATATGTTTTTTCATTTGAAACATTGTGTGGTGATTTCAGAGGTGGCACCACAGGTCGCAGAGTGGTGGGAGGGGAATTGTTTTCCTGGGGCCCAGAGTTATTCCTGATCTGTTAGTAGGCTAACCTAACCAAATCCGGACCCTAGTTGTAGTGTATGACATAGTAATAAATTAGCTGTAAAAAACGGTTTTACATTGGCTATGATATGGGCTATGATGGGACAGATTATTTGTCCTCCCTAGGGAGGATGAAAACATGAAAACCCTTTACACAGACAAAGATACAAAAAATGCGATTGGACAAAAACAAACAAAAACAAAAACAGGGCTGAGTTCGCTGTATGCAGGGTTGCATCATGTAGGCCTTTGATTCTGTATTTAAAAAGATACTCATACAGTATGTCATCACTATTGTGTTGATTGATTAATGGGCCTATTTTAGGCTATAAAAACATGAGTTTATGTTTCCCCTGGCAAGGCCCAGATGGGATTAGACTAATTATGCACATTCACAAATCATTTTTAAAAATTGGTGGCGAGCTTCCATATAAAACAGGTTGTAGGGGTGAATTCACTTACAGTATACCAACATTTTCAGTCACAATTAGTTTTCAATGATTTGCATGATATTGATACAAATGAAGCCTGGTTTGTTGTAATGATGTAAGGTAGGCCTACAGTACTTTTATATTCGTATGAAAGGCTTAATCGTTAATCTTTGATAGGCTAACATTACTTGATAAAGCCATGCCGTTATAGCTCTCCGTGCTTTTGTCTTGAAGCCCACAGACGACAAAATAAACCCTTTAATTGTCAGCACATACAGTGCCTTGCAAAAGTATTACATTTACATTTTAGTCATTTAGCAGACGCTCTTATCCAGAGCGACTTACAGTTAGTGAGTGCATACATTATTTATTATTTATTTTTCATACCGGCCCCCCGTGGGAATCGAACCCTCAACCCTGGCGTTGCAAACACCATGCTCTACCAACTGAGCTACATCCCTGCCGGCCATTCCCTCCCCTACCCTGGACGACGCTGGGCCAATTGTGCGCCGCCCCATGGGTCTCCCGGTCACGGCCGGCTACGACAGAGCCTGGATTCGAACCAGGATCTCTAGTGGCACAGCTAGCACTGCGATGCAGTGCCTTAGACCACTGCGCCACTCGGGAGGCTATTCATCCCCCTTGGCGTTTTTCCTATTTTGTTGTATTACAACTTGTAATTTAAATGGATGTTTATTTGGATTTCATGTAATGGACATACACAAAATAGTCCAAATTGTTGAAGTGAAATGAAAAAAATAACTTGTTTCAGAAAAATTGAAGAAATATATAACGGAAAAGTGGTGCGTGCCATGAAGCCCCTAAATAAGATCTGGTGCAACCAATTACCTTCAGAAGTCACATAATTAGTTAAATAAAGTCCACCTGTGTGCAATCTAAGTGTCACATGATCTGTCACATGATCTCAGTATATATACACCTGTTCTGAAAGGCCCCTGAGTCTGCAACACCACTAATCAAGGGGCACCACCAAGCAAGCGGCACCATGAAGACCAAGGACCTCTCCAAACAGGTCAGGGACAAAGTTGTGGAGAAGTACAGATCAGGGTTGGGTTATAAAGAAATATCAGAAACTTTGAACATCTCACGGAGCACCATTAAATCCATTATTAAAAAATTGAAAGAATATGGCACCACAACAAACCTGCCAAGAGAGGGCCGCCCACCAAAACTCACGGACCAGGCAAAGAGGGCATTAATCAGAGAGGCAACAAAGAGACCAAAGATAACCCTGAAGGAGCTGCAAAGCTCCACAGCGGAGATTGAAGTATCTGTCCATAGGACCACTTTAAGCCATACACTCCACAGAGCTGGGCTTTACGGAAGAGTGGCCAGAAAAAAAGACATTGCTTAAAGAAAAAAATAAGCAAACACGTTTGGTGTTCGCCAAAAGGCATGTGGGAGACTCCCCAAACATATGGGTGGTCCTCTGTAGCTCAGCTGGTAGAGCACGGCGCTTGTAACGCCAAGGTAGTGGGTTCGATCCCCGGGACCACCCATACACAAAAATATATATATATATATATATATATATATATATGTTTGCACGCATGACTGTAAGTCGCTTTGGATAAAAGTGTCTGCTAAATGGCTTATTATTATTATATGGAAGAAGGTACGCTGGTCAGATGAGACTAAAACTGAGCTTTTTGGCCATCAAGGAAAACGCTATGTCTGGCGCAAACCCAACACCTCTCATCAACCCGAGAATACCATCCCCACAGTGAAGCATGGTGGTGGCAGCATCATGCTGTGGGGATGTTTTTCATCGGCAGGGACTGGGAAACTGGTCAGAATTGAAGAAATGATGGATGGCATTAAATACAGGGAAATTCTTGAGGGAAACCTGTTTCAGTCTTCCAGAGATTTGAGACTGGGACGGAGGTTCACCTTCCAGCAGGACAATGACCCTAAGCATACTGCTAAAGCAACACTCGTGTGGTTTAAGGGGAAACATTTAAATGTCTTGGAATGGCCTAGTCAAAGCCCAGATCTCAATCCAATTGAGAATCTGTGGTATGACGTAAAGATTGCTGTACACCAGCGGAAACCATCCAACTTGAAGGAGCTGGAGCAGTTTTGCCTTGAAGAATGGGCAAAAATCCCAGTGGCTAGATGTGCCAAGCTTATAGAGACATACCCCAAGAGACTTGCAGCTGTAATTGTTGCAAAAGGTGGCTCTACAAAGTATTGACTTTGGGGGGGTGAATAGTTATGCACGCTCAAGTTTTCTGTTTTTTTGTCTTATTTCTTGTTTGTTTCACAATAAAAAATATTTTGCATCTTCAAAGTGGTAGGCATGTTGTGTAAATCAAATGATACCAACCCCCAAAAAATCCATTTTAATTCCAGGTTGTAAGGCAACAAAATAGGAAAAATGCCAAGGGGGGTGAATACTTTTGCAAGCCACTGTACATGCTTGTGAATTGTTGCATTATTCAAGAGTGTAACATGGTTTGGTTGCATTACTCAATAGTATAATATGTTTTAAAATAAATGTTTCTGTCATTGTTGAATAGTTTGTGCTTAATGGTTAGAGGCTACTGTGAAATGTACGGTCAATTTGAGCTGCGGCCCAAGAATGTTGCGTTGCCAGCCACAACTAAAGGTAAGGCAAGGATGTAATGTGAATTGTAAAGTCTACATTTCTTTCGCCACCCGCTCCTCAGACTCTCCTTCATACTTCGTAGTGGGAATAGGGCCTTTGACTCCAACTGTCCGGCTCGTCCCTCCCCTCTTGCTCTGTGGCCGAGTGACTCACTGCGTGCTCACAGAAAAATTGAGGAAAACCAGTGGTGTAAAGTACTTAAGTAAAAATACTTTAAAGTACTACATAAGTATTTTTTTGGGATATCTGTACTATTTATATTTTGGACAACTTTTACTTCACTACATTCCTAAATAAAATTATATACTTTTTACAACATAAATTTTCCATGACACCCGAAAGTGTGGTGAAGAAGGCGCAACAGAGCCTCTTCAACCTCAGGAGGCTGAAGAAATCTGGCTTATCACCTAAAACCCTCACAAACTTTTACAGATGCACAATTGAGAGCATCCTGTCGGGCTGTATCACCGCCTGGTATGGCAACTGCACTGCCCACAACCGCAGGGCTCTCCAGAGGGTGGTGCGGTCTGCCGATCACATTACCGGGGGCAAACTACCCACCCTCCAAGACACATACAGCACCCGATGTCACAGGAAGGCCAAAAAGATAATCAAGGACATCAACCACCGGAGCCACTGCCTGTTCACCCCGCTAACATCCAGAAGGCGAGGTCAGTACAGGTGCATCAAAGATGGGACCAAGAGAATGAAAAACAGCTTCTATCTCAAGGCCATCAGACTGTTAAATAGCCATCACTAGCACCTTAGAGGCTGCTGCTGCCTATTGAAATCACTGACCACTTTAAGAAATGGAACACTAGTCACTTTAATAATGTTTTACATATCTTGCAATACTCATCTCATATGTATATACTGCATTCTATTCTATAATATTATTCTGTATCTTAGTCCATGCCGCTCTGTCATTGCTTGTCCATATATGTATATAATCTTAAATCCCATTCCTTACTTTTTTGTGTGTATTGGGTATATGTTGTGAAATTGTTAGATATTACTGCATTGTCGGAGCTAGAAGCACAAGCATTTCGCTACACCCGCTATAACATCTGCTAAACACGTGTATGTGACAAATAACATTTGATTTGATTTGATTTACTCGTTACATTTTGAGTGCTTAGCAGGACAGGAAAATGGTCCAAATCATGCACTTGTCAAGAGAACATCCCTGGTCATCCCTACTGCCTCAGATCTGACGGACTCACTCAACGCATGCTTCGTTTGTAAATGATGTGTTGGAGCGTGCCCCTGGCTATCCGTAAAATAAAATAAAGAAAATTATGCCATATGGTTTGCTTAATATAAGGATTTTGAAATGATTTATACTTTTACTTTTGATACTTAAGTATATTTTAGCAATTACATTTACTTTTGATACTTAAGTATATTTAAAACCTTTTACTCAAGTAGTATTTTACTGGGTGACTTTCACTTTTACTTGAGTCATTTTCTGTATCTTTACTTTTACTTAAGTATGACAATTGGGTACTTTTTCCACCACTGAGGAAAACTAATCATCTTTCCACTTCCTCATCTCTGCTTTCTCTTCTTCTGTATCCGCTGCTAAAGCTGCTTTCTATCACTCTAAATTCCAAGTCTATGCCTCCAACCCTAGGAAACTATTTTCCACTTTCTCCTCCCTCCTTAATCCTCCATCTCCCTCTCTGCAGACGACTTTGTCAACCACTTAATAATAAGGTTCTGTAAAAAAAGTAATTAAAATAAACAGATGTCCAACTAAGTATTTATTAAAGAGCGACTACCTTTAAAAAACAACGAATCCCTTTGAAAACGGCCCATGTGACATCAATATGACTCAGAAACAGTTATTCTAGTGTCAAAATTGACTACAAAGTGTAAATAGGATAATTTTGGTCATAAAGTCAGTCTTGTCTAAAACAGAGTTTGGAACATCCAAACGTCACAACGGGTAAATGAAGGTTGGGTTTTGATTTGACGATGTACATTTGCCCATTAACATGGGGTGAACAGCTGCGGTGATTACTCTCTATACAATAGCATAGACAATGAGACAGATCTGCCCAGCAGCCCGACTTTGTTTAGATAATACAACACATCGCACATTTATTTACTTGCGAAATATTGCACCAAACACCTTAGTTAGATGTGAAATTGCGCAACAAAAACATCCTAGGCAAAAACGTCAAAATTAATTACAGATTTCTTGAGTTATCTTAGATTCATTCTGGGGATTTTGAGGAAGTAAAATAGGCTTCCATGTCTACAGTGTCTCATGGGGGACAAACATTATTAGCCAAACGCAGACATTTTGTCTTTCTAATGAGCAACAGAAAAACACATGTGCCAATTGGCATGTTCAGTGGCTCTTTAACATTAACACTATTGAAAAGTTCCTGGAATCTACCTTAATTGCCTAACAAGCTGTGAGGGGATCGTTAACTAGCTTGCTATTGCTTATTAGCTAATTGACTGAAATCTTCCTGAGGCAGCGTAGTGTTCACCCAAATACTACACTCTATCACATTGTCCAATGTAAACCAATTGAATGAATCAAATGAAAATGCTTTTTAATTGTTATGTGACTTCGGCTGCGTTTACACAGGCAGTCCAATTCTGATCTTTTTACACTAATTGGTCTTTTGACCAATCATATCCGATCTTTTCGCATCAGATATTTTTCAGAGCTGATCTGATTGGTCAAAAGAACAATTAGTGAAGAAAAGATCAGAATTGTTTGTCTAAACGCAACCTTCCTGACCACATTGTCGTAGCTCCAATACAATAACAATCTTTATCTCCTTTAGCACCTTGAGTGAATGGATAAAGTTATTGTAATCTACCTTGATTGGACTACAAGCTGTGAGGGGATGGATAACAAATTACGGTAACTAATTATAGCTAATTAACTAAAGTCTGTTCACCAGCTTCTAGTTCTCACCTTTTTCAGGTTTCTGAAGTTGCTATTTTATACCATAAAGACAGAGTTACCTAACGCATTTCCACTAAAATTCCAAACACAGCACTAATAATTAATGAAATGACAATCAGTTATACCAATTATTCAACATGTACTCAGTTTGTTGTTCCATGCTCATCAAAATGTTTACATCATTCTTTGACCCTGATCTTCTTGATAAACCAAGGCATCTAAAGATTCTAGCTACTCTTACCTGCTGACCTTATCCCTTGGCCCCACCTTCCCTTGGCTGGCCACTCTGACACAAGGATTAAAAGGACATCAGGTCAGGGCCAATAGGATTTGGAAACAAAGCAATCAATTAAGACAGATGCATGCGGTCGGGTTCCCCTGCTGACGCATGCCAGATTTTACAACGCCTGGATAGCTATTTTACGTTTCAGCTAACCACATCATATGTTATAGCAATCTGGTGCTCCCCGGCACAGTCGATGACGTGGCGCACAACCGTTGGATGATGCATGCAACGTCTGAGCATAGGAACACGACCCCTGTAAAGTGTTTAGGGGATTTATCACACCTGTAGGGACATATACAATCTGCAATGCAGAAAACGTGGATGAATCACAGAATACATACATTAAACGGAATTCAACAATATAAAAAACAGTAGTATCAGCCAATGTTCAATCATTTGAAAATAAATTGACCTAAGATTACAGTTATCCTACCAACGGGACATTAAAAACTGTAATATCTTATGTTTCACCGAGTCGTGGCTGAACGACGACATGGACAACATACAGCTGACGGGATATACGCTACATCGGCAGGATAGAACGGCTGACTCCGGTAAGACAAGGGGTGACGGTCTGTGTATATTTGTAAACAACAGCTGGTGCACAAAATCAAATACTAAGGAAGTCTCGAGGTTTTGCTCGCCTGAGGTAGAATATCTTATGATAAGCTGTAGACCACACTATTTACCAAGAGAGTTTTCATCTATATTTTTCATAGCTGTCTATTTACCACCACAAACCAATGCTGGCATTAAGATTCCACTCAATTAGCTGTATAAGGCCATAAGTAAACAGGAAAACGCTCATCCAGAGGCAGCGCTCCTAGTGGCCGGGGACTTTAATGCAGGGAAACTTAAATCCGTTCTACCTAATTTATACCAGCGTGTTAAATGTGCAACCAGAGGAAAAAAAACTCTAGACCACCTTTACTCCACACACAGAGACGCATACAAAGCTCTCCCTCGCCCTCCATTTGGCAAATCTGACTATAACTCTATCCTCCTGATTCCTGCTTATAAGCAAAAACTAAAGCAGGAAGCACCAGTGACTCTGTTAATAAAAAAGTGGTCAAATGACGCAGATGCTAAGCTACAGGACTGTTTTGCTAGCACAGACTGGAACATGTTCCGGGATTCTTCAGATAGCATTGAGGAGTACACCACATCAGTCACTGGCTTCATCAATAAGTGCATCGATGACGTCATCCCCACAGTGACCGTACGTACATACCCCAACCAGAAGCCATGGATTACAGGCAACATCCACATTGAGCTAAAGGGTAGAGCTGCCGCTTTCAAGGAGCGGGACTTTAACCCGGACACTTATAAGAAATCCCGCTATGCCCTCTGACGAACCATCAAACAGGCAAAGAGTCAATACAGGACAAAGATTGAATCGTATTACACCGGCTCTGATGCTCGTCGGATGTGGCAGGGCTTGAAAACTATTACAGACTACAAAGGGAAGCACAGCCATGAGCTGCCCAGTGACACAAGCCTACCAGACGAGCTAAACCACTTCTATGCGAGGCAAGCAACACTGAAACATGCATGAGAGCACCAGCTGTTCTGGATGACTATGTGATCACGCTCTCCGTAGCCAATGTGAGTAAGACTTTTAAGCAGGACAACATTCACAAGGCCGCAGTGCCAGATGGATTACCAGGACGTGTACTCCGAGCATGTGCTGACCAACTGGCAAGTGTCTTCACTGACATTTTCAACATGTCCCTGACTGAGTCTGTAATACCAACATGTTTCAAGCAGACCACCATAGTCCCCGTGCCCAAGGACACTAAGATAACCTGCCTAAATGACTACCGACCCGTAGCACTGACGTCTGTAGCCATGAAGTGCTTTGAAAGGCTGGTCATGGCTCACATCAACCCCATTATCCCAGAAACTCTAGACCCACTCCAATTTGCATACCGCCCCAACAGATCCACAGATGATGCAATCTCTATTGCACTCCACACTGCCCTTTCCCACCTGGACAAGAGGAAGACCTACGTGAGAATGCTATTCATTGACTACAGCTCAGCGTTCAACACCATAGTGCCCTCAAAGCTCATCACTTTTTATTTATTTTATTTTACCTTTATTTAACTAGGCAAGTCAGTTAAGAACACATTCTTATTTACAATGACGGCCTACACAGGCCAAACCTGGACCAATTTTGCGCCGCCCAATGGGAATCCCAATCACGGCCGGTTAAGATACAGCCTGGAATTCAACCAGGGGGTCTGTAGTGACACCTCAAGCACTGAGATGCAGTGCCTTAGACCACTGCGCCACTCGGGAGACCACTAAGCTCACTAAGCTAAGGATCCTGGGACTAAACACCTCCCTCTGCAACTGGATCCTGGACTTCCTGACGGGCCGCCCCCAGTGGTAAGGGTAGGTAACAACACATCTGCCACGGTGATCCTCAACATGGGGGCCCCTCAGGGGTGCGTGCTCAGTCCCCTCCTGTACTCCCTGTTCACCCACGACTGAATGGCCAGGCATGACTCCAACACCATCATTAAGTTTGCCGACGACACAACAGTGGTAGGCCTGATCACCGACAACAATGAGACAGCCTATAGGGAGGAGGTCAGAGACCTGGCCGTCTGGTGCCAGGATAACAACCTCTCACTCAATGTGACCAAGACAAAGGAGATGATTGTGGACTACAGGAAAAAAAAGAGGATTGAGTACGCCCCCATTCTCATCGACAGGGCTGTAGTGGAACAGGTTGAGAGCTTAAAGTTCCTTGGTGTCCACATCAGCAACAAACTATAATGGTCCAAAGACACCAAGACAGTCATGAAGAGGGCACGACAAAGCCTATTCCCCCTCAGGAGACTGAAAAGATTTGGCATGGGTCCTCAGATCCTCAAAAAGTTATACAGCTGCACCATCAAGAGCATCCTGACTGGTTGCATCACCGCCTGGTATGGCAACTGCTCGGCCTCCGACCGCAAGGCACTACAGAGGGTAGTGCGTACGGCCCAGTACATCACTGGGGCCAAGCTTCCTGCCATCCAGGATCTCTATACCAGGCGTTGTCAGAGGAAGGCCCTCAAAATTGTCAAAGACTCCAGCCACCCTAGTCATAGACTGTTCTCTCTGCTACCGCACGGCAAGCGGTACCGGAGCGCCAAGTCTAGGTCCAAAAGGCTTCTCAACAGCTTCTACCCCCAAGCCATAAGTCTCCTGAACAGCTAATCATGGCTACCCTGACTATTTGCACTGCCCCCCACCCCCACCCCATCTTTTTACGCTGCTGCTACTCTGTTAATTATTTATGCATAGTCACTTTAACTCTACCCACATGTACATATTACCTCAACTACCTAACTAGCCGGTGCCCCCGCACATTGACTCTGCACCGGTACCCCCCTGTATATAGCCTCCGTACTGTTATTTTATTTTACTTCTGCTCTTTTTTTCTCAACACTTTTTTGTTGTTGTTGTTTTATTTTACTTTTTTATTTAAAAATAAATGCATTGTTGGTTAAGGGCTGTAAGTAAGCATTTCACGGTAATGTCTACACCTGTTGTATTCAGCGCATGTGGCAAATACAATTTGATTTGATTTGAATCTACATTTCTTTGATTTTTACCAGACCTCAAAAGTGGTCTCCTGATGTGGCATTAGTTGTGGACTTAGAACATGCAATTTAGTTTTTCCCCAAAAAAGTGTGATCTTAAAAGCGAAAACCTGAAAGAAATGGGGAAAAACCTGGAAAAATGTAACAGAGAAAACGTCATTTGGAAAAAAGCAAAACAGAATTAGGAACAAAAATAAAACTGATTCGATAGGGCTCTACACCTGCAACACACACACAGACAGACACACACATAGTTTAAATTAGGCTCAGCAGGTTGCAGTAATGTGTAAACAAACCCGCACTATGGATGTCTTTATTCTCACTAATTAGCTCCTTCGGCCCAGAATCAATCTTAGGAATACCAAAAGAGCTTAAACTCTAACAGGTGTTTAAACCAAGCCATTTATATATTTCATAACTGCTGGCCCCTCTAACCATTGCTTGCCGTTAAGAATCAGGATCAGCCTTCCAAAAAGTAGCTCAAAGCCCCTTTGTTTTGTAAAGGGAAGTACAACTTTGATGGAATATGTTACATCAAGCACTTCCCTCAACCCTGCCCCAGCCCCTTTCTGTAAAGCTAGGGTGGTGTAGTCTGATCTTTAGCATTTAGAGATGAGTTTAGAAACATCCCATTTTGGCTAGGGTGTTATGTTACTTATGTTACGTACTGTATGTGTGCAGGGAGAGAGAGAGAGAGAGGGGGAAGAGAGCGAATGAGGGAATGGTCCCTTTGGTTCTAACCTGCATCTTACATTTGTCACAGTGTAAAGAAGGCTTAGGGGAGCAGTAACTTGGAACAATGACTCCATGAGTTCTTGGTCTTTCAGCTTTAGACTACTTTAGCCTAAGCATGGTCTATATGGGTATAAAACACAACCCCATGTATCTACAACCAGGAGGCAAGGCAGATCCTGGAAAAAACATCTCAAGCAGCTGTAAGTCTGCATGTACTGACAAGCGCTGCAGGCGTAAGCAAACAGAGGGAGCCGATGACGCTTCAGATATACAAGTGTTTTCTTTGTGAGAGAGAGAGAGAGAGAGAGAGAGAGAGAGAGAGAGAGAGAGAGAGAGAGAGAGAGAGAGAGAGAGAGAGAGAGAGAGAGAGAGAGAGAGAGAGAGAGAGAGAGAGAGAGAGAGAGAGAGAGAGAGAGAGAGAGAGAGAGAGAGAGAGAACTCCCTCCCTTCGTGAGCCCAGGACTTTCCTTTCCTCCCCCGGTTGACTGATCTGAAGTGATTAAACCTCAGCCATCACTCCCCTGTTTCTCATCACAGAAAAAACATGCTCTTTCAGCACCACCACTCCCACTTCAGCTTAACTGGGCTAACGCTGTGCAGACTGGGGTAAGAGTGTAGGCTGCCCTCGGAGCTCCACGCTGCACACTAAATCCAGTCCACATATGGGCAGAGAGCAGGCAGGGACAAGGCCAGATCTTATCCACTGAGAGACCTTTCATCCATCTGCCCCTGATAATTCATCAGTGTTTCCTCTCAAGACAACATCATCAGAATCACAGCCGTACACATTCATCTCCATCTGTAACGTCTCTCAGCCCTTCCTGGAAAAGATGTTGTCTACCCTCTCGTCTGGTCTTTTATTTCTAGCTATGTGTAAGATAACCAGGGCTTCATCATGATGTTTCTGTGAATGCTGCTGTGTAGCTGCTTAGGAATGTTGCTCGTCAGACTCTTGCTACAATCTTGCACTCCGCGACACCAGCACCTCTCCTGTTCTCTGGCCTCCTCATGTTGTCTCTGTGGTCATATGATCAGAGAGAGGCTTCCGGCACAAACAGGACTCCATTATGGAATTATGTGACAGGCTGCAACACAAGACATGGCTCTGGGTAGACTGTGATAGACATGGAATCAGAGCACCTAGGTTTCTAAACACACTGTTCCCTGCAATACATCCATCCAGAAATCCCTCCTTCCCTGGCAAGTAGATGAGCTTCCTGGCCCTGTCTGTCTGTTTGCCTGTCTCCAGCCTAGTGGATTTGACTGGTTGGCTGGCTGGACAGCAGAGGGCTTGGAGTGAGTGGGTGACAGCACGGTGAAACATTAGCCAGACCACCTAGAAACAGGGAGAAACAGGGGAAAGTGCAGTAAACTGTTTGATTATTGTGCCTCCGCTCGTAGCCAAAGTTATATTTAACTGTTCCCATTAAGCAATGCTTGAGAAATGGGACTTGGGAATGGGAATGGCCTCAGTGTGGGCCAGCGGAAGAGGAAGTGGCATTTCACCTCAGACGGCTCAGGGAGTGTTTATAGGACGCTCTGGGCAGATAGGCTGCGGCTGGGGGAACAGGGAGGATGCTGGGACGTTCTGTGGTCAGCATGTGAAATGTTCTCACTTTCACCCCCTTGGTCTTTGTGGGTACTTTTTGAATCCCCTGCCCTGAGAATACATCTGAGATGATAAGATAAAAATGTACCTCTGTATATTTAACCAAAGCAGCAGTATACTGTGCTTGTATGCATACCTTCAAACATGAATCCTTATTTTAGAATACACATTGTACATGACATGCACTTTCCCTTCAACCACATGAGTCAAAACAAATCACAAGTTGTAATACTTCAGCAGATTATTATAATTAGACAAAAGCACTCATGTCCTGTTGGCATGCCCTTTTATTATTGCTCAATAACATGTATCCAATCACAGTCTAGCTTGTGAATGATTGACAGGTGGGAGGGAGTACTGACTGTAGCCTGGCGGTGGTGCTGTTAAGTGGTATGTGTGACACTCCAGACTGTGGACACTGCCTGCTGAGACATATGTACCAATACAAGCTCAGCTTTCTAGCACATGTAGCTATTCATGTCGAGGATTAAAACTTCCCTGTCTGAAGACATATCTTCAAGTTTATAATTGTTAACCGTTAATCCTCTCCTAATCAAGACGTAACAGTACATAAACACAAGCAAACAGAACATCGTTGAATGTCTGTGCTTCTGCCATGGCTCCAATGTGATTATGTCTGCTATATACATTATATCCATCCCCTGGTCTTATTATATTCTGTAACTTGTAAAAGTAATGAACAGAACAGTCCTTTCTTTATGTTTGCCAAATGCAATAGATTAATATCTGTAAGAAACTCTCACAGTCTATGATTAACAACAGTAGAAACTCTCACAGCCGTTAAATAAGGGGGGAACCAAACTCTCCACATTTCATTCATCTTTCTGATTCAGTAGAGACCGTGTGTGTGTGTGTGTGTGACTGTGTGTGACTGTGTGTGTGTGTGTTTGTCTGTGTGTTAGAGATGGTGTGTGTGTGTGTGTGTGTGTGAGACTGTGTGTGTGTGTGTGTGTGTGTGTGTGTCTGTGTGTGAGAGACTGTGTGTGTGTGAGACTGTGTGTGTGTCTGTGTGTGAGAGACTGTCTGTGTGTGAGAGACTGTGTGTGTGTGTGAGACTGTGTGTGTGTGTGTGTGTGTGTTTGTGTGTGAGAGACTGTGTGTGTGTGTGTGTGTGTGTGTGTGTGTGTGTGTGTGTGTGTGTGTGTGTGTGTGTGTGTGAGAGACTGTGTGTGTGTCTGTAAGTGTCTTTGTGCGTGCTTGCTCTTTCCCAACAATGCAGTAATCAATATCAGTAGTACTATAAAAAATACAATAAATCAAGTAGAACAAAACAGAGGTGGGGGTTCGGAGCAGGCATTTGTTGGTGGACTAGGGAGGGCTTACAGTGTGTGTGTGTGTGTTAAGGTTTAATGAGAGCAGGCCTTCAGCAGGCAGAGCCAGACCATCGGTCGGTGGGGCTCTCTCTGATATTAAGCAGCGCGGGCTGTATAGCGGTGGCCCAGCGGCCTCTCTCTAATCTGCCCTGATTTGAGGTGTGCTCTTCCTGTGGCTCAGCCCCGGCCTGGAGACAGCCTGGCGTCCTCTCCTACACACACACACACACACACACACACACACACACACACACACACACACACACACACACACACACACACACACACACACACACACACTGTACGCCCACCCTAGTCACCCAACATATGCCCACTCCGAACCCTCACCTCTGACTCAACCAAGCCGCACAATAAAACCTCTATAGCGCAGCAGTGTACACCTCACATCAGTCTACTGTACACACATACAAATAGGCACATAGACAACATTATATACAACAGGTATTTCATTCACATAAACACTTCGATGCTTACTTCCTCCAGATGTGTTACTGAGTAGGCTTGTCTAGACGATGGGACGATTGGGGAAGTCAGAGTGTTCAGCAGACGTACACATGACCATCTGTCTTACCCCCTCCATGTAACACGCACAGCTTACCATTGTCAACAATCAATCAGTCCTCCATACATGTTCAGTGTGTACAGAGGACTCCACAGGACGGTGGACCAGAAGACCATGCAGTGTTATCAGGGCCCAGGAATGTAAATCAGGAGGCAGCTCAGGCCCATTAGCACTTCATCAACGTCTGAAGTGTGTGTGCTGTTCACATGAGAGTCATCAGTCCTGTGTTAAGTGTAGTGTCAGAGCTGTGGCCATTATCTCCTCAGGGCTGGATAAACATACACCACACACACACACACACACACACACACATCCATCCTGTAAACAAAGACCCACCAACACAGACAGATCACCCCACTCTGAGAGACTTCTCACATGACTCCTCTCAACTGCTACCAGTCACACACATACCGTACATACCAAATATACACAAAAGGCTACATAAGCCCAGGTAAACATACAGTAGTCTTATTTAATATAGTAAACACACAGTATGCACACACACACACTCACTCAACTCTAAGGATAGCTATCAAAACTAGATTCCAGACACCCTCTTAGTAATGTGTGTGAATCTGACATGGCCAGTGCACTCTCCCTCATCCTCTCAGGCAGGGCAGGGTTGCTCTGAGTTCAGCCAGGGTCTAATTTGACCATGTCCCTCTGACCCTGGCAGGACAGGGATAGGGAGTGCTGGGAAGCAGCACAGAGGCCCTGACCTGCTGCATCCACTCTGTCCCTGTCCCCTTTCCACACTCCCAGAGGTGCCCTGGGAGCCTGGCAGAACATCTCCCATCACATCACAGTTCCCAGGACCAGGACTAGGGACTTCACCCACCCAGGAACCCATAGGGAACCCATAGAGAACCCAGAGGCAGCCTCCTCTCGCTCTGCTCCATCAGCTCCACTATGGCCCCAGGACCTCTGGTTCCCAGGACCACAAGGCAGCTTCCCAGAGCCTCTGGACACTGCCCAACTACAGTGTCTCCCCCTCACAAACATGGCTACTATTATCTTATTATAGTAATGGGGCTTATCACTATGTGAATGCAAGGTTCCTCTTCCTCTTTTTATTTTCAAACATTGAAAGTGTAAGTGCTCTTTGCAACCCACTGCTTCTCTTCCGGAGGCCCTGATGTACTCACTATGAACTCATGTTAAATGAGAGGACTGTGTCATTAGAACAGCCAGTGGCTTGCCTGACACACTGCATGGTAGACGCCAGAGGAGGGGGAGCAACACAATCACACCAGGCGGGCATGGCAGGCATTTGAACCCTACAGTTCATTGTTAATTGAGGCGTCGGACACCCTGAGTGGCACAGAGACGCCGGCTGTGCCCAGGAGACGGGTATTCTAAGTGAAGAGATGTGAGGTGACACATGTGCCTGTCTGACGCACCAGCCACCAGAGGTGTGACAAGACATTACTCTGCTTTAATAGGAGAGACCATTACTGTGCTTTAATAAGAAGGGCATGCTGCTGTTGACTGCAGCCAGGCACTGATATGAATAAGTGGAGGGGTTTGGGGGGGTGATAACTATAGCTATAACAGCTACACTAGCCCTTTTGTGGTGGAGGGCAGAGGGGGACAGATGGACTAACATGGAAACAGACGGACAGAGGATATATAGGTTCATGCTGAAGCAGGAGAGCCAGGGGGAGCACGAGTGGGTGGTCAAAAAGTAGCTATTCTCATATAGCCTCTGTCCCATCATATACACTGTACTGTTATCAACATTGTAGAGTGTTTTTAGAACAAAATATTGGGAGACCTGTGGAACAGCCAGCCAGTGTAATTCAGGGAAACTACAGCACACAGATGAATGTCCATTACAATTGGAGTTTATCATTACCTTTTGAAGTTTATTGAGAAGCAGACAAAATAAACCCCTTTAGTTGTGGACTAAGTAAATAATTAACCCATGTACATACTTCAGGCATATTGTGGCCTGTTTCTGTAGTGTAAGCCTTGTATTCCAGTCACACTCACGCACATCAAACACGGTCAAAAATGAAACTCCCAAAAAGAATGGATGAAGCCAAGACAAATGAAAAGGGAGGATATACAAATGAAGTTGTAAAGCGTGTCTGAGAGTGATTTATTTCACATCATAGCAGGGTACCATCCCTCTCTCCCTATGAAAGAACAACATGGAGACTTAGCACACAGCCTCCACAGATCCCTGCTAAATGTGGCTAATGGAGGAAACAAATGGAGGGTTCCCACGGTTTTGTATTTATCCAGGGCTATTTTAGCTAGCGCCTCTCACTCACTGGGCCCTGTGATGCCTGCCCTGCCTCTGGGCTCTCCCTGTGGAGCAGTGGGGTTATGTGAAAATACAGACAGGAGTAGGACAGAGAGAGAGAGAAAGAGAGAGAGGAGACAGGAGGGTGTGTGATGAAGAGGGCGAGAGAGAGAAGGGGATGAGAAATAGGGTGAGGGTGTGTGAGAGAGGGAGAGAGAGGAGGCGGGAGAGAGGGAGGGGGAGAGAGGGAAGACAGGGGGCAGAGAAAGAGGGTGTGTAAGAGGGAGGGGGGGATCAAAAGAAAGAGAGGGTGCATGGGGAGCCTGCATGACCGGAGTCAGGTCCAAGCAATTATTTCCATTAATTAGATCAGAACCCAACACAGAGCCAGACATATAGACACGCTCACACACTCATACACAAAGAGCCACACCCACTCACCCACTCACCCCCTCACCCCCTCATCCCTTAAACCCCTCATCCCCTCACCCCCACATGCCAACTCAAGGGCCACTAATTCCCTCCACCAGCCCAGGGACATTGAAAATGGAGACCTAATCATGGGCAAACAGCTGGCCCCTGGGTCCGGAATGTAGCCACTTGAGTCCAGCTAATACCTCTGTAACAAGGCCAGCCCTGGCAGAGCCTCAGACCCCTTTACTCCTGGGTTTGTCTGGCCCACTTGGACTAGTTCGACCAAAGAAAAAATCCCCATAATATTAAAGTGCCTTGCAGTTTAAATCAGATGAATATGTTGTGTCATCATTGTTTTGAATCACCCTGCTAGTCAAGTAAACGTAGCTTTACCAAGATGTCGACCAAAACACACAGGCAGTTCTGGTGATTAAAATCTAGCCCCAATCTAGAAAAACATACATGAAACAGGGAGTTTCCAGAGCCTCTATAGATGGATGGAGATCAAGGCCACAGAGAAGTGGGACAGACTTACAGAAGGAGAGGAACAAGGGTACATACCTCTGTGAATGGATAGTAAAGGAGGGTGAGGTTTGGAGGGGTGCTCAAAGGAAAACCATGCCCTCTCTCTCTCCCTGTGAGTGCCTTTTCCAGAGCCTTCTTCCTTTGTCTAATGCTTTACCCAGACCAGCTCCTTATGGAGGTCATCCAATAGCTCCTTATCCAGATGTTTTCATCTTCACTTTTTATCTGTCACTTTCCGCCAGATTATCAACACTGGGAGAGGATTACACGAAGACCTGAAGAAAATAACTACAGTGCATTTGGAAAGTATTCAGACCCCTTGACTTTTTCCACATTTTGTTACGTTACAGCCTTATTTTAAAATTGATTAAATTGTTTTCCCCCCTCATCAATCTACACACAATACCCCTTAATGACAAAGCAAAAACAGGTTTTTAGAATTTCTTGCACATTTATCAAAAAAAATAAAAAATTGAAATATCACATTTACATAAGTATTCAGACCCTTTACTCAGTACTTTGTTGAAGCACCTTTGGCAGCGATTACAGCCTCGAGTCTTCTTGGTTATGACGCTACAAGCTTGGCACACCTGAATTTGGGGAGTTTCTCCCATTCTTCTCTGAAATCCTCTCAAGCTCTGTCAGGTTGGATGGGGAGCGTCGCAGCAGAGCTATTTTCAGGTCTCTCCAGAGATGTTTGATCGGGATCAAGTCGGGGCTCTGGCTGGGCCACTCAAGGAAATTCAGAGACTTGTCCTGAAGCCACTCCTGCATTGTCTTGGCTGTGTGCCTAGGGTAGTTGTCCTGTTGGAAGGTGAACCTTCACCCCAGTCTGAGATCCTGAGCGCTCTGGAGCAGGTTTTCATCAAGGATCTCTCTGTACTTTTCTCAGTTCATCTTTCCCACAATCCTGACAATTCTCCCAGTCCCTGCCACTGAAATACATCCCCACAGCATGATGCTGCCACCACCATGCTTCACCGTAGGGATGGTGCCAAGTTTCCTCCAGACGTGACGCTTGGCATTCAGGCCAAATAGTTCAATCTTGGTTTCATCAGACCAGAGAATCTTGTTTCTGATGGTCTGAGAGTCCTTTAGGTGCCTTTTGGCAAACTCCAAGCGGGCTGTCATGTGCCTTTTACTGAGGAGTGGCTTTCATCTGGCCACCCTACCATAAAGGCCTAAATGGTGGAATGCTGCAGAGATGGTTGTCCTTCTGGAAGGTTCCCCCATCTCCACAGAGGAACTCTGGAGCTCTGTCAGAGTGACCATCGGGTTCTTGGTCACCTCCCTGACCAAGGCCCTTCTCCACCGATTGCTCAGTTTCGCCGGGCGGCCAGCTCTAGTAAGAGTCTTGATGGTTCCAAACTTCTTCCATTTAAGAATGATGGAGGCCACTGTGTTCTTGGGGACCTTCAATGCTGCAGACATTTTTTGGTACCCTTCACGAGATCTGTGCCTCTACACAATCCTGTCTCGGCACTCTACGGACAATTCCTTTGACCTCATGGCTTTGTTTTTGCTCTGACATGCACTGTCAACAGTGGGACCTTATCTAGACAGGTGTGTGCCTTTCCAAATCATGTCCAATCAATTGAATTTACCACAGTTGGAACTCCAATCAAGTTGTAGTAACATCTCAAGGATGATCAATGGAAACGGGATGCACCTGAGCTCAATTTCGAGTCTCATAGCAAAGGGTCTGAATAATTAATACTTTTATTTTTAATACATTTGCAAAAATTTCTAAAAACCAGTTTTTGCTTTGTCATTATGGAGTATTATGTGTAGATTGATGAGGGGAAACATTTTATTTAATCAATTTTAGAATAAGGCTATAATATAACAAAATGTGGAAAAAGGGAAGGGGTCTGAATACTTTCCGAATGCACTGTATATCTTTAAATCTGACCAGCTGCAATCCCTCCCTGCACACAGAGAAACATATGCCATTTTGTGAATGCTCTTGTATCAAATACAGGGTTATGTATTGATTCCTTGTGATAGTGTATGTGAACAAAGGGCAATTTAGTCGGATTTAGTCCATGCTTTCCAGTCAGAAGCACCTTCAGCCTATAACAGCAGTGTTAACCCGTGGCCATACTGTATTTTGTGATGTGTATCACAGATGGGCCATTGACCCAGATGAACCCTGGGTCCTCCAGGCTAGACAACAATGGGCCTGAAAGAGCTACTGACAGACAGAGGCCCACTGCAGCCCACCATCTGTGCCAACAGATAGCAGGGTCTGATTAGGACACCCACCCACAGGCTGCACTTCCCTGGGCAATCAGGCTGTTAGCTAAATGAGCGCATGTGCAACACAAGCTATTGAGTGGTTTGTGTCTCTTTAGACGAGCGCCAGGTTGAACTTAGAGGGGTCCCCAAAGTATTTGTTTTCTTGGAAACTCACTGACCCTGACCCTGAACCTTCTCTGGTCTGGAAGACGTGGCCTCTGAGGATGCTGTACAGATTCAAGTTCAAGACCTTTAGATCAACATACACAGACACATTCTAAATCCATGCTCTACCAATGTTTTCCAGTACACAGATTTGACCTACTATAGTAGCTATGTTGGTCTATTGTACTTCAAACAATGTGTAGGCAGAATGCTTAGGATTCAAACATTCTCGAACAGCCTACTTCATACTCTTAGAGGAGATGCTGTACTGCATACATACAAAATAAAGCATTGCATGCTTTCCACCTCAAACTAAGACATTATCCCATTCCACTACTTTATCAAATGTTTTAAATTATATGAAAGCAAGCTTTGCTTTTATAAGACCCAGGCGTGATTGAATTTGCTTATTGTCTTGTAATATTTAATGCGGTACCTGCCTGCTGTTCTTTGTCGTTTAAATTTTAATTTATTTAAACATTTATTTTAGCAATATACAGTACCAGTCAAAAGTTTGAACACACCTACTCATTCAATGGTTTTTCTTTATTTTTATTATTTTCTACATTGTAGAATAATAGTGAAGACATCAAAACTATGAAATAACACATATGGAATCATGTAGTAACCAAAAAAGTGTTAAACAAATCAAAGTATATTTTATACTTGAGATTCTGCAAATAGCCACCCTTTGCCTTGATGACAGCTTTGCACACTCTTGGCATTCTCTCAATCAGCTTCACCTGGAATGCTTTTCCAACAGTCTTGAAGGAGTTCCCACATATGCTGAGCACTTGTTGGCTGCTTTTCCTTCACTCATCCCAAACCATCTCAATTGGGTTGAGGTTGGGGGATTGTGGAGGCCAGGTCATCTGATGCAGCACTCCATCACTCTCATTCTTGGTTAAATAGCCCTTACACAGCCTGGATGTGTATTGGGTCATTGTCCTGTTGAAAAACAAATGATAGTCCCACTAAGCCCAAACCAGATGGGATGGCGTATCGCTGTAGAATGCTGTGGTAGCCATGATGGTTAAGTGTGCCTTGAATTCTAAATAAATCACAGACAGTGTCACCAGCAAAGCACCCCCACACCATAACACCTCCTCCTCCATGCTTTATGGTGGGAACTACACATGCGGAGATCATCCGTTCACCCACACCGCGTCTCACGAAGACAAGGCGGTTGGAACCAAAAATCAGCAAAATGGACTCCAGACCAAAGGACACATTTCCGCCGGTCTAATGCCCATTGCTTGTGTTTCTTGGCCCAATCAGGTCTCTTCTTCTTATTGGTGTCCTTTAGTAGTGTTTTTTTGCAGCAATTTGACCATGAAGGCCTGATTCACTCAGCCCCCTCTGAACAGTTGATGTTGAGATGTGTCTGTTACTTGAACTCTGTGAAGCATTTATTTGGGCTGCAATTTCTGAGGCTGGTAACTCAAATGAACTTATCCTCTGCAGCAGAGGTAACTCTGGGTCTTCCTTTCCTGTGGCGGTCCTCATGAGAGCCAGTTTCATCATAGGGCTTGATGGTTTTTGCAACTGCACTTGAAGAAACTTTCAAAGTTCTTGAAATGTTCTGTATTAACTGACCTTCATGTCTTAAAGTAATGATGGACTGTCGTTTCTATTTGCTTATTTGAGCTGTTCTTGACATAATAAGGACTTAGTATTTTACCAAATAGAGCAATATTCTGTATACCACCCCTACCTTCTCACAACACAACTGATTGGCTCAAACACATTAAGTTAACTTTTAACAAGGCACACCTGTTAATTGAAATGCATTCAAGGTGACTACCTCATGAAGCTGGTTGAGAGAATGCCAAGAGTGTGCAAAGCTGTCATCAAGGCAAAGGGTTGCTACTTTGATTTGTTTAACACTTACTTGGTATGCCATTTAGAAAAATGTATATTTCATAAAAACATCCTTTCTTGGTCAGTAGGTGTTCAACATACAGTGGGGAAAAAAATTATTTAGTCAGCCACCAATTGTGCAAGTTCTCCCACTTAAAAAGATGAGAGAGGCCTGTAATTTTCATCATAGGTACACGTCAACTATGACAGACAAATTGAGGAATAAAAATCCAGAAAATCACATTGTAGGATTTTTTATGAATTTATTTGCAAATTATGGTGGAAAATAAGTATTTGGTCACCTACAAACAAGCAATATTTCTGGCTCTCACAGACCTGTAACTTCTTCTTTAAGAGGCTCCTCTGTCCTCCACTCGTTACCTGTATTAATGGCACCTGTTTGAACTTGTTATCAGTATAAAAGACACCTGTCCACAACCTCAAACAGTCACACTCCAAACTCCACTATGGCCAAGACCAAAGAGCTGTCAAAGGACACCAGAAACAAAATTGTAGACCTGCACCAGGCTGGGAAGACTGAATATGCAATAGGTAAGCAGCTTGGTTTGAAGAAATCAACTGTGGGAGCAATTATTAGGAAATGGAAGACATACAAGACCACTGATAATCTCCCTCGATCTGGGGCTCCACGCAAGATCTCACCCCGTGGGGTCAAAATGATCACAAGAACGGTGAGCAAAAATCTCAGAACCACACGGGGGGACCTAGTGAATGACCTGCAGAGAGCTGGGACCAAAGTAACAAAGCCTACCATCAGTAACACACTACGCCGCCAGGGACTCAAATCCTGCAGTGCCAGACGTGTCCCCCTGCTTAAGCCAGTACATGTCCAGGCCCGTCTGAAGTTTGCTAGAGTGCATTTGGATGATCCAGAAGAGGATTGGGAGAATGTCATATGGTCAGATGAAACCAAAATATAACTTTTTGGTAAAAACTCAACTCGTCGTGTTTGGAGGACAAAGAATGCTGAGTTGCATCCAAAGAACACCATACCTACTGTGAAGCATGGGGGTGGAAACATCATGCTTTGGGGCTGTTTTTCTGCAAAGGGACCAGGACGACTGATCCGTGTAAAGGAAAGAATGAATGGGGCCATGTATCGTGAGATTTTGAGTGAAAACCTCCTTCCATCAGCAAGGGCGTTGAAGATGAAACGTGGCTGGGTCTTTCAGCATGACAATGATCCCAAACACACCGCCCGGGCAACGAAGGAGTGGCTTCGTAAGAAGCATTTCAAGGTCCTGGAGTGGCCTAGCCAGTCTCCAGATCTCAACCCCATAGAAAATCTTTGGAAGGAGTTGAAAGTCCATGTTGCCCAGTGACAGCCCCAAAACATCACTGCTCTAGAGGAGATCTGCATGGAGGAATGGGCCAAAATACCAGCAACAGTGTGTGAAAACCTTGTGAAGACTTACAGAAAACGTTTGACCTGTGTCGTTGCCAACAAAGGGTATATAACAAAGTATTGAGAAACTTTTGTTATTGACCAAATACTTATTTTCCACCATAATTTGCAAATAAATTCATAAAAAATCCTACAATGTGATTTTCTGGATTTTTTTTCCTCATTTTGTCTGTCATAGTTGACGTGTACCTATGATGAAAATTACAGGCCTCTCTCATCTTTTTAAGTGGGAGAACTTGCACAATTGGTGGCTGACTAAATCCTTTTTTCCCCACTGTAACAACAGGTGGTGGTTGAACACAGTCACTCATATACAGTGCATTCGGAAAGTATTCAGACCCCTTGACTTTTTCTACATTTTGTTACGTTATAGCCTCTTTCTAAAATGGATTAAATAGATACAAATCCTCATCAATCTCCACACGATACCCCATAATGACAAATTGAAAACAGGTTTTTAGTCATGTTTACAGATTTATAAAAAAGAAAAACAGAAATACCTTATTTACATACATATTCAGACCCTTTGCTATGAGCCTCGAAATTGAGCTCAGGTGCATCCTGTTTCCATTGATCATCCTTGAGATGTTTCTACAACTTGATTGGAGTCTACCTGTGGTATATTAAATTGATTGGACATGATTTGGAAAGGCACACACCTGTCTATATCAGGTCCCACAGTTGTCAGTGCTTGTCAGAGCAAAAACAAAGCCATGAGGTCAAAGGAATTGTCTGTAGAGCTCCGAAACAGGATTGTGTAGAGGCACAGATCTGGGGAAGGGTACCAAAACATTTCTGCAGCATTGAAGGTCCACAAGAACACAGTGGCCTCCATCATTCTTAAATGGAAGAAGTTTGGAACCACCAAGACTCCGAGAGCTGGCCGCCAGGTCAAACTGAGCAATCGCGGGAGAAGAGCCTTGGTCAGGGAGGTGACCAAGAACCTGATGGTCACTCTGACAGAGATCCAAAGTTCCTTTGTGGAGATGGGAGAACCTTCCAGAAGGACAATCATCTCTGCAGCACTCCACCAATCAGGCCTTTATGGTAGAGTGGCCAGACGAAAGCCACTCCTCAGTAAAAGGCACATTACAGCCCGCTTGGAGTTTGCCAAAAGGCACCTAAAGGACTCTCAGACCATGACAAAAAAGATTCTCTGGTCTGATGAAACCAAGATTGAACAATTTGGCCTGAATGCCAACTGTCACGTCTGGAGGAAACTTGGCATCATCCCTATGGTGAAGCATGGTGGTGGCAGCATCATGCTGTGGGGATGTTTTTCAGTGGCAGGGACTGGGAGACCAGTCAGGATCAAGGGAAAGATGAACGGAGCAAAGTACAGAGAGATCCTTGATGAAAACCTGCTCCAGAGCGCTCAGGATCTCAGACTGGGGCGAAGGTTCACCTTCCAACAGGACAACGACCCTAAGCACACAGCGAAGACAACGCAGGAGTGCCTTTGGGACAAGTCTCTGAATGTCATTGAGTGGCCCAGCCAGAACCCGGACTTGAACCCGATCAAACATCTCTGGAGAGACCTGAAAATAGCTGTGCAGCGACGCTCCCCATCCAACCTGACAGAGCTTGAGAGGATCTGCAGAGAAGAATGGGAGAAACTCCACAAATACAGGTGTGCCAAGCTTGTAGTGTCATACCCAAGAAAACACAAGGCTGTAATCGATGTCAAAGGTGCTTCAACAAAGTACTGAGTAAAGGGTTTGAATACTTATGTAAATGTGATATTTCCGTTTTTTACTTTTGCAAACATTTAAAAAAAAAACGTTTTTTACTTAGTCATTTTGTGGTATTGTGTGTAGATTGATGAGGGGGAAAAAACAATTTAATCCATTTTTGAAAAAGGCTGTAACTTAACAAAATGTGGAAAAAGTCAAGGGGTCTGAATACTTTCCGAATGCACTGTAGATAAAGAGGTCTATAGAGCCTGCCTGCATTCCTGATTTCTGTAACCATTACCTAACCTGTGTAGTATTGAAATAAGCTCAGAACCACTTGTTTTGCAAACATTGTCCTGGTTTATCAATATCTGTCTTGATTAATGGACAGTTTATTATCTCTGTCAAATGAATATGTAGCCTAAAGTTATGTTTGTATTTGTATTTATTTTCGCAGGAAAGATGGTGACGCTACAATAAAATAAATTTACAATAGGCCTATATCTAAAAATACATACTGCCTAATGATATACACTGAGTGGACAAAACATGAAGAACACCTGCTCTTTCCATGGCATAGACTGACCAGGTGAATCCATGTCACGAATTCAGCCGAGGCTGCCCCTCCTCCTTGCTCGGGCAGGCTTCGGCGTTCGTCGTCACCGGAGTACTAGCTGACACTGATCAATGTTTTCTGTGTTACACTTGTCTTGTCTGTATTGATCACACCTGTTACCCATTATGTTAATTTCTTTCCCTATTTTACTCTCTGGTTCCCTCATGGTGTTGTGCGTGATTGTTCATTGTTTTGCTGTCTTTTGGTGAGCCCGTATTTGCTCTTCCCTGCGTGGAGCATTTGCTCTGCTATTGTTGTTCCAGTAAAGAACGTTGTTATTATAGTTCTGTGTCCTGCGCCTGATTCCATCCTACCGCTACACCCAGACGCATGACAGAATCACGCACCATTGTAATGGAGTCAGCAGGCACATCCATTCCTTCAAGCTCAGTGGGGGAACGGATCCAGCAGCACTCGACCATGCTACAAACTTTGGGCACAGCTATGGATCGAGGGGAGAGAGGAGGTTCCCCGACATCTCTTCTTCATCCAATTCCCCCCACGTCGCTGTTCACCCATTCTAACACTGGTGCCAGTGGGATTCGGCACTCGCTCCCGAGGGCATATGATGGAACAGCTGCCAGGTGTTAGGGGTTTCTGCTCCAGGTGGAGCTCTACCTGGCAACCATCCACCCGGCTCCCTCGGGATACGAGAGCGTGTCCGCCCTCATTGTGGCACTCAAGTGGGCCAACGCGGAGTGGGGAGGTATAGATGCGGAGTCTGTGTGCTATGAGGACTTTACCCGCCGTTTCCGGGCTGTATTCGATCACCACCGGAGGTGAGAGTGGCGGGAGAGCGGTTGTTCCACCTCAGACAGGGGAATAGGAGCGCACAGGACTTCGCATTGGACTTTGGCAGCCAGCGCGGGATGGAACGAGAGGGCCCTGATAGACCACTACTGATGCAGCCTATGGGAGGACGTTCGTCGGGAGCTGGCCTGCAGGGACACCACTCTTAACCTGGACCAGCTGATAGACTTATCTATCCGGCTGGATAACCTGTTGGCCACCCGAGGACGTCCGGATCAGGGTCCATCCAGTCCATCTCCCAGCACTTCCGAACCTACGCCCATGGAGCTTGGAGGTGCTGATGTAAGGGGGACCGGTAAGGGGACTGTTTCCTGCACCAACTGTGGCTGCAGAGGACACACTGCTGGTCGGTGCTGGAAAGGGTCCTCAGGGAGTCGAGGCAGCAGGCAGGGCCCTGGTGGACCATCCCAGATGAGTAAGCACCCAACTCACCCAGAGCTCCCTGTTGCTCACGTGTGTGTGTGTGTGTGTGTGTGTGTGTGTTAGATTTCCTGAGTTTTCCCCACATTCCCAGCAGAAGGCGCTCGTAGATTCCGGCGCAGCTGGGAATTTTGTAGACCGTCTGTTTGCACGTAGATTAGGGATCCCTATTGTGCCTGTTGATGTGCCCTTCCCCATACATGCCTTAGATAGTCGCCCTTTAGGGTCGGGCCTGATTAGGGAGGTTACAGCTCCACTCCGGATGGAAACGCCGGAGGGCCATTAGGAGAGAATCAGTCTCTTCCTGATCGATTCTCCTGCGTTTCCCGTGGTGCTGGGGCTTCCCTGGTTAGCCACTCATGACCCCAATATTTCGTGGCAACAGAGGGCTCTCAAGGGATGGGCACATCAGTGCTCGGGGAGGTGTTTCGGTAGGTGCAACTACGGTGGAGAGTCCAAACCAGGTCTCCACGATGCACATTCCCCCCGAATATGCCGATTTGGCTCTCGCCTTCTGTAAAAGGAAGGCGACTCAATTACCACCCCATCGACAGGGGGATTGTGTGATAAATCTCCGGGAGGGCGCTGCACTTCCTCAGAGTCATGTGTATCCTCTGTCACAGGAGGAGACGGCGGCTATGGAAACATATGTCTCCGAATCTCTGGGACAGGGATACATTTGGCACTCCATTTCCCCTGCCTCCTCAAGTTTATTTTTTGTGAAGAAGAAGGATGGAGGTTTACGCCCGTGCATTGACTATCGAGGTCTCAATCAGATAACTGTAAAGTACAGTTACCCACTACCTCTCATTGCTAGTGTGACGGAGTCATTGCACGGGGCGCGCTTCTTCACCAAATTGGATCTCAGGAGCGCGTACAATCTGGTGCGTATCCGGGAAGGGGATGAGTGGAAGACGGCATTTAGTACCACCTCTGGGCACTATGAGTACCTCGTCATGCCATACGGGTTGATGAATGCTCCCTCAGTCTTCCAATCCTTTGTCGATGAGATTTTCAGGGACCTGCACGGACAGGGTGTAATGGTGTATATAGATGATATTCTCATATACTCCGCTACACGGGCCGAGCATGTGTCCCTGGTGCGCAAGGTGCTTGGTCGACTGTTGGAGCATGACCTTTACGTCAAGGCTGAGAAATGTCTGTTCTTCCAACAGTCCGTCTCCTTCTTAGGACACCGCCTGTCCGAGTCAGGGGTGGAGATGGAGAATGACCGCATTGCAGCCGTGCGTAATTGGCCGACTCCAACCACGGTTAAGGAGGAGCAGCGATTCTTAGGGTTTGCCATCTACTACCGGAGGTTTATCCGGGGCTTCGGTCAGGTAGCGGCTCCCATTACCTCCTTGCTGAAGGGGGGACCGGTGCACCTGCGGTGGTCAGCGGAGGCAGATAGGGCTTTTGGTCACCTGAAGGCACTGTTCACTTCGGCTCCTGTGCTGGCTCATCCGGATCCCTCCTTGGCATTCATAGTTGAGGTGGACGCGTCCGAGGCTGGGATAGGAGCTGTACTGTCTCAGCGCTCGGGTACGCCCACAAAGCTCCGCCCCTGTGCTTTCTTCTCAAAGAAGCTCAGCCCGGCAGAGCAAAACTATGATGTGGGGGCCCAGGAGCTGTTAGCTGTTGTGAAGGCTCTAAAGGCGTGGAGACATTGGCTTGAGGGGGCAAAACACCCTTTTCTCATTTTGACTGATCACCGCAACTTGGAGTACATACGGTCGGCGAGGAGACTGAACCCTCGCCAGGCAATGTGGGCCATATTTTTCATGCGTTTTGATTTCACCCTATCCTACAGACCAGGTTCCCAGAATGCTAAGGCAGACATTCTGTCCCGGCTGTATGACACAGAGGAGCGGTCCAGGGAGCCCACTCCCATACTTCCGGCTTCTTGTCTGGTGGCACCGGTGGTATGGGAGGTTGACGCGGACATCGAGCGGCGTTACGCACGGAGCCCACTCCCCCCCAGTGTCCAGTGGGTCGTGTGTACGTTCCGTCTGATGTTCGCGATCGATTGATCTATTGGGCTCACACGTCACCCTCTTCTGGTCATCCTGGCATCGGTCGGACAGTGCGCTGTTTTAGTGGGAAGTACTGGTGGCCTACCTTAGCTCAGGACGTGAGGGTTTATGTTTCCTCCTGTTCGGTGTGCGCCCAGTGCAAGGCACCTAGACACCTGCCCAGAGGGAAATTACAACCTCTCCCCGTTCCACAACGGCCGTGGTCACACCTTTCGGTGGACTTTGTTACGGACCTCCCCCGTCACAAGGGAATACCACGATCCTAGTTGTTGTGGATCAGTTTTCTAAGTCCTGTCGTCTCATTCCTTTGCCCGGTCTCCCTACAGCCCTACAGACTGCGGAGGCCCTGTTTACACACGTCTTCCGGCACTACGGGGTACCTGAGGATATAGTGTCTGATCGGGGTCCCCAGTTCACATCAAGGGTCTGGAGGGCGTTCATGGACCATCTGGGGGTCTCGATCAGCCTGACCTCAGTGTTTCACCCCGAGAGTAATGGGCAGGTGGAGAGAGTAAACCAGGATGTGGGTAGGTTTCTGAGGTCATATTGCCAGGACCGGCCGGGGGATTGGTCAGTTTACATCCCCTGGGCAGAGATGGCACAAAATTCCCTCCGCCACTCCTCCACTGACCTGTCTCCCTTTCAGTGTGTACTAGGTTATCAGCCGGTCCTGGCACCATGGCATCAGAGCCAGATCGAGGCACCTGCGGTGGATGAATGGTTTCGGTGCTCGGAGGAGTCCAGGAACGCTGCCCATGTACGCCTGCAAAGGGCTATCAGGCGTCAGAAGGCGAGTGCGAGGCTCCGGTGTATGCACCGGGGGACCGGGTCTGGCTCTCGACCCGAAACCTGGCCCCTTCGCCTGCCCTGCCCTGCTAGCTAGCTTGTTTTGTGGAAGAATGTGAGATATATTCAACATTGAGTTGTGGTGCAAGAATGTCAACACCACTGTTTGGGTATCGTTGTTTAGCTAACGTTAGCTGTGTGAAGTAGCTAGCTAGCAAGCTAATGACTGAAGTAATCTGTGTAAAAACCTTCCATAACCAAACAAAGCTAGCTTTCTGTGCATGTTCGTTAGCTAGTTAGCTCACATCTGAGTGGTGTTAGCTAGCTAACGTAAAAAAAGCGAAACCAATCATTGGCTACCTTATTAAATCGGAAACAGCTCACTAATGAAAACCGACCCATTTTTTTATGTCTGACATCTATCAGTTTACATTTATTGATTAACCTCAACTGGAAAAACACCATAGCTATCTATCTACAGTATCGTCCCTCGTTCTCATCCACATTGGAATGCCGGCTGTCTCACTGTCTGTCTGCCTGTGCAGCTGCATGCTGTTGAGTTGCCCAGCAACCGGGTTGCTGGACCCGGTTTAAGAACTCTGAGATTCGTCTGAAAAAGATGTTAGCATTGTCAGAAATGCTACAAAAAGGTAGCATATTGTTGGTTCTTATTGGGCATGTGAGAGTGATAAATTATAAATGTAATAAAAACTGTTGCACCGACACACTTAGTCAATCCGACACATTTTAAATCCAATGGTCACTTTACGGACGCTATAGTCTCGCTTTAATCCGACGTCTAGAATTTGAACTAGGTGGAAGCAAAATAGGATCTGAAACACAAATTCTAACGACACTGTTAAAACTCCAGTATGTGGTTCTCGGTAACGGCTGAACGTATCATGATGAGAGGCAGCGAGTATGTTTTTACCTCCAATCAAGTTTGAAAAGTTTCATAGACATTGGTGTCATACAGTGGCTTGCGAAAGTATTCACCCCCCTTGGCATTTTTCCTATTTTGTTGCCTTACAACCTGGAATTAAAATTGATTTTGGGGGGGTTTGTATCATTTGATTTACACAACATGCCTACCCCTTTGAAGATGCAAAATATTTCACCCCCCTCCCGCAAAGTCAATACTTTGTAGAGCCACCTTTTGCAGCAATTACAGCTGCAAGTCTCTTGGGGTATGTCTCTATAAGCTTGGCATATCTAGCCACTAGGATTTTTGCCCATTCTTCAAGGCAAAACTGCTCCAGCTCCTTCAAGTTGGATGGGTTCCGCTGGTGTACAGCAATCTTTAAGTCATACCACAGATTCTCAATTGGATTGAGGTTTGGGCTTTGAGTGTTGCTTTACCAGTATGCTTAGGGTCATTGTCCTGCTGGAAGGTGAACCGCCGTCCCAGTCTCAAATCTCTGGAAGACTGAAACAGTTTCCCTCAAGAATTTCCCTGCATTTAGCGCCATCTATCATTCCTTCAATTCTGACCAGTTTCCCAGTCCCTGCCGATGAAAACATCCCCACAGCATGATGCTGCCACCACCATGCTTCACTGTGGGGATGGTGTTCTCGGGGTGATGAGAGGTGTTGGGTTTGCGCCAGACATAGCGTTTTCCTTGATGGCCAAAAAGCTCAATTTTAGTCTCATCAGACCATAGTACCTTCTTCCATATGTTTGGGGAGTCTCCCACATGCCTTTTGGCGAACAACAAACGTGTTTGCTTATTTTTTTCTTTAAGCAATGGCTTTTTTCTGGCCACTCTTCCATAAAGCCCAGCCCTGTGGAGTGTACGGCTTAAAGTGGTACTATGGACAGATACTCCAATCTCCGCTGTGGATCTTTGCAGCTCCTTCAGGGTTATCTTTGGTCTCTTTGTTGCCTCTCTGATTAATGCCCTCCTTGCCTGGTCCGTGAGTTTTGGTTGGCGGCCCTCTCTTGGCAGGTTTGTTGTGGTGCCATATTCTTTCAATTTTTTTATAATGGATTTAATGGTGTTCCATTAAATCCATTTTGGATGTTCAAAGTTTAGGATATTTTTTTATAACCCAACCCTGATCTGTATTTCTCCACAACTTTGTCCCTGACCTGTTTGGAGAGCTCCTTGGTCTTCATGGTGCCGCTTGCTTGGTGGTGCCCCTTGCTTAGTGTTGTTGCAGACTCTGGGGCCTTTCAGAACAGGTGTATATATACTGAGATCATGTGACAGATCATGTGACACTTAGATTGCACACAGGTGGACTTTATTTAACTAATTATGTGACTTCTGAAGGTAATTGGTTGCACCAGATCTTAATTAGGGCCTTCATAGCAAAGGGGGTGAATACATATGCACGCACCCCTTTTCCATTATATATTTTGTAGAATTTTTTTAACAAGTTATTTTTTTCATTTCACTTCACCAATTTGGACTATTTTGTGTATGTCCATTACATGAAATCCAAATAAAAATCAATTTAAATTACAGGTTGTAATGTAACAAAATAGGAAAAATGCCAAGTGGGATGAATACATTTGCAAGGCGCTGTATTGGCTTAGGAAGATTTGTATTTAAAATTGAGCATCAACCTATGCCTACTATAGGTCGCGCCTATTGGCACAACCATAATATGGTTCGTGGCTGAAAAAACGGCATCTGTAGTAATCCCTGAAGGTATTAGATCAATTTATTTTTGAGTGAAAATACAAAACCATAGTTGAATAGAAAATCAATCATGCAGAAAAAAGAGTTCATAAACTCATCACACATGCATAGCAAATGCTCCAACTGGGTAATGCAGGTTTTCAGAGCTCTCTCCCTCTCTGGTTAACTTCACTCTGTCACCTCTCATCGGGTATCCACCATACTACTATCTCTACAGCTAATCTTCCTTCATCTCTCTTGTAACCCAGTCCCTTTCTCATTATACTCTCCCTCCCATGCCATGTTGACTTATTGTTCTCCTCGGACACTTTTGCATTCACATCTCTCCTCCTGTCACGGTTTCGGCCAAGGCTGCTCCTCCTCCTTGCTCGGGCAGGCTTCGGCGGTCGTCGTCCCCGGAGTACTAGCTACCACCGTTGTATGTTATCGATGTTTGTTTGGTTTTGTCTTTATTGTACACCTGTTTCCGTTTGGGTTAATGATGTCCCCTATAAGTTGCTCGTTTTGTTAGTCGTGTGTTGTGTGTTATTGTTCGCCTGTAATTTTGGTGCTGCTCGTGTTTTGTATTTTCCTGGTCTGTCGCACTGTGTGTTTTCGTGCGCTTGGAGTATTGTATTTTACGCACTGGTGCGTATCACTCGCCTCCTGTTTTGTTTGAGGTCAGTGTCTTGTTTATTGTTTTGTGCAGTAAAAGTCGGTTGACTTAGCTTCTGTGTCCTGCGTGTGACTCCTCCACCACATCCACCTCAGCCGGTTACTGACAGAATAACACACCCCCATGGAGTCAGCAGGAGCCGCAGCAGCGCACGATCCTATGGAGGAGCGCGTCCGCGGGCAGGACGAGAGGATACAACAGCTCACGATCGCCCTGCAGGAAGTAATCACCACGCTCCACCGATGGGATAACAGAGGGGTACCCACACCTCCACCTCCCGGACCTCCACCTTCGACCAGTCCTGCCATCCAAGTTCCGGAATCCAGGGGAATTCGGCTCTCGCTCCCGAGGGCGTATGATGGCACCGCAGCCGGGTGTCAGGGGTTCCTTCTGCAGGTGGAGCTCTACCTGGCCACCGTACACCCGGCGCCCTCGGGACACGAGAGCGTTTCCGCAATCATCTTCTGTCTCACTGGCAAGGCGTTGGAGTGGGCCAACGCTGAATGGAGGGGGATAGACGCCGCCACCATCACCTACGCGGAATTCTCCCGCCGCTTCAGGGCCGTGTTCGACCATCCACCTAAGGGGAAAGCGGCGGGGGAGCGTCTATTCTACCTCCGACAGGGGAAGAGGAGCGCACAGGAGTTCGCCCTGGAATTCCGGACCCTAGCGACGGATGCAGGGTGGAATGAGCGGGCCCTCATCGACCACTACCGTTGTAGTCTACGGGAGGACGTCCGTCGAGAGCTGGCCTGCAGGGATACCAACCTCACGTTCGACCAGTTGGTGGACATGTCCATCCGGCTGGACACCCTGCTGGCTACCCGCGGACGTTCCGAGTGGGGTTCGTCCATTCCACCCTCCAGCACCTCCGAGCCGAGCCCAATGGAGCTCGGGGGTGCTGGCGCTAGAGAGAGGAGGAGGAGGAGCCCGAGGGGGGCCGTCCCCTGCACCAACTGTGGCCGTGGAGGGCACACCGCGGCTAGGTGCTGGGGAGGGTCTCCTAGGGGAGAGGACAACAGGCCACGCACTGGGGAGCCCTTCCAGGTGAGTAGGCGTCCCACTTACCCAGAGCTCTCTGTTGTGCACTTCTGTATACCTGTAAGATTTTCCCAGCATAAGGCGCTAGTAGATTGGTCCTCTGTAGCTCAGCTGGTAGAGCACGGCGCTTGTAACGCCAAGGTAGTGGGTTCGATCCCCGGGACCACCCATACACAAAAATGTATGCACGCATGACTGTAAGTCGCTTTGGATAAAAGCGTCTGCTAAATGGCATATTATTATTATTATTATAGATTCAGGCGCAGCTGGGAATTTTGTTGATCGGAAATTTTGTTTAGAGTTAGGGATTCCCCTCCTCCCTGTTGACGCCCCATTTCCCGTTCATGCACTAGATAGCCGTCCGTTGGGATCGGGATTGATTAGGGAGGTCACAGCGCCACTTAGGATGTGTACGCAGGGGGGTCATGAGGAAACTATTCAGCTATATCTGATCGACTCTCCTGCGTATCCGGTGGTGCTGGGAATTCCCTGGTTGAGTACCCATAATCCTTCCATTTCGTGGCAACAGAGGGCTCTTAAGGAGTGGTCTGCCCAGTGTGAGGGGCGGTGTCTAGGTGTTTCCGTGGGGGCGACCTCGGTGGAGAGTCCAAACCAGGGGCCCGCAATGCACATTCCCCCTGAGTATGAGGATTTGGCACTAGTGTTCAGTAAATCGAGGGCGGCGCAGTTGCCTCCTCATAGACAGGGGGATTGTGCGATAGACCTCCAGGCAGGAGCAGCGCTTCCGCAGAGCCACGTGTATCCTCTGTCTCAAGAGGAGAAGAGGGCTATGGAGACTTACATAGCCGAATCTCTGAGACAAGGATACATACGGCCCTCCACTTCCCCTGCGTCCTCAAACTTCTTTTTTGTGAAGAAAAAATATGGAGGGTTGCGCCTGTGCATTGATTACCGTAGTCTCAATCAGATCACTGTGAAATACAGTTATCCACTCCCTCTGATTGCGACTATGACGGAATCATTGCACGGAGCGCGTTTCTTCACAAAACTGGATCTCAGGAGCGCGTATAACTTGGTGCGCATTAGGGGGGGCGATGAATGGAAGACAGCATTTAGTACCACCTCGGGTCATTACGAGTATCTCGTCATGCCATACGGGTTGATGAATGCTCCATCAGTCTTCCAATCCTTCGTGGATGAGATCTTCCGGGACATGCAGGGGCAGGGTGTGGTCGTGTACATAGATGACATTCTGGTGTACTCTTCTACCCGAGCCGAGCATGTAGCCCTGGTGCGCCGAGTGTTGAGGAGGCTGTTGGAGCACGACCTGTATGTCAAGGCAGAGAAATGTCTGTTTTTCCAGGAGTCGGTCTCCTTTTTGGGTTATCAGTTGTCCGCGTCAGGGGTGAAGATGGAGGTGGACCGTGTGTCAGCTGTGCGTAATTGGCAAACCCCAACCACTGTTAAAGAGGTGCAGCAGTTCTTGGGTTTTGTGAATTACTACCGGAGGTTTATCCGGGGTTTTGGACAGGTGGCAGCTCCCATAACGTCTCTTCTGAAGGGGGGTCCGGTGCGCTTGCAGTGGTCAGCTGAGGCGGACAGGGCTTTTGGGAGACTGAAGGGCCTGTTTACTTCGGCTCCGGTGCTAGCGCATCCGGATCCCGCCTTACCATTTCAGGTAGAGGTGGACGCGTCTGAGGCCGGTATAGGGGCCGTGCTATCTCAACGGTCCGGCACGCCACCTAAACTCTGCCCCTGTGCTTTTTACTCCAAAAAGCTCAGCCCGGCGGAGCAAAATTATGACGTAGGGGACAGGGAGCTGTTAGCCGTGGTACAGGCCCTAAAGGTGTGGAGGCATTGGCTTGAGGGGGCTCAACACCCTTTCCTCATTTTGACTGACCACCGTAACCTGGAGTACATCCGGGCAGCTTGGAGACTGAACCCTCGCCAGGCTCGGTGGAACATGTTTCTAGCCCGGTTCGTATTTAAAATCACGTGCATCCCTGGGTCCCAGAACGGTAAGGCAGACGCCCTGTCCCGGCGGTATGACACAGAGGAGAGGTCCGTTGAGCCCACTCCCATACTACCGGAGTCTTGTCTGGTGGCACTGGTAGTGTGGGAGGTCGATGCTGAAATCGAGCGGGCGTTGCTTACCGACCCTAGCCCTCCACAGTGTCCTGTGGGTCGGACGTACGTTCCGCTCGAGGTTCGGGATCGACTTATTTATTGGGCTCACACGTCACCCTCCTCTGGACATCCAGGTATTGGCCGAACAGTGCACTGCCTTAGCGCTAAGTACTGGTGGCCAACGTTAGCCAGGGATGTGAGGGTTTATGTCTCCTCCTGCTCGGTGTGCGCCCAGTGTAAGGCGCCCAGACACCTGCCCAGGGGGAAGTTACAACCCCTGCCCGTTCCACAACGACCCTGGTCTCACCTCTCGGTGGATTTTGTTACAGACCTTCCCCCCTCTCAGGGGAATACCACCATACTGGTCGTTGTGGATCGGTTCTCTAAGGCCTGTCGTCTCCTCCCAATGCTGGGTCTTCCTACTGCCCTACAGACCGCTGAGGCACTATTCACCCACGTCTTCCGGCATTACGGGGTACCCGAGGATATAGTGTCTGATCGAGGTCCCCAGTTCACCTCCCGAGTCTGGAGGGCGTTCATGGAGCGCTTGGGGGTCTCGGTGAGCCTTACCTCGGGGTACCACCCGGAGAGCAATGGGCAGGTAGAACGAGTGAACCAGGATGTGGGTAGGTTTCTGAGGTCGTATTGCCAGGGCCGGCCGGAGGAGTGGGCGAGGTATATTCCCTGGGCAGAGATGGCCCAGAACTCTCTCCGCCACTCCTCCACCAACCTAACCCCTTTCCAATGTGTGTTAGGGTACCAGCCGGTTCTGGCACCGTGGCATCAGAGCCAGATCGAGGCCCCTGCGGTGGATGAGTGGGTACGGCGCTCGGAGGAGACGTGGAACGCTGCACACGTCCATCTGCAGCGGGCCATCCGTCGACAAAAGGCGAGCGCCGATCTCCACCACAGTGAGGGGCCGGTGTACGCACCTGGAGATCGAGTCTGGCTCTCGACCAGAAACCTACCCCTCCGCCTGCCCTGCCGGAAGCTGGGTATGCGGTTTGTGGGGCCTTTTAAAGTCCTGAGGAGATTGAACGAGGTGTGTTACAGGTTACAACTGCCTAATGATTATCGCATTAACCCCTCGTTCCATGTGTCTCTTCTCAGGCCGGTGGTAGCTGGTCCACTCCAGGAAGGTGAGATAGGAGAGACTCCTCCGCCCCCACTGGACATCGAGGGGGCTCCGGCGTACACAGTTCGGTCCATCTTGGACTCGAGACGTCGGATGGGGGGTCTCCAATATCTCGTGGAATGGGAGGGGTACGGCCCGGAGGAACAGTGCTGGGTGCCGAGGAGGGACATCCTAGACCCGTCTCTCCTGACAGAGTTCCACCGTGGTCACCCCACGCTCCCTGCTCCGCGTCCTCCTGGTCGTCCCCGAGACCGGGGTCGGCGCACGGCTGGAGCCGCGCGTCAAGGGTGGGGTACTGTCACGGTTTCAGCCGAGGCTGCTGCTCCTCCTCCTTGCTCGGGCAGGCTTCGGCAGTCGTCGTCCCCGGAGTACTAGCTACCACCGTTGTATGTTATCGATGTTTGTTTGGTTTTGTCTTTATTGTACACCTGTTTCCGTTTGGGTTAATGATGTCCCCTATATGTTTCTAGTTTTGTTAGTCTTGTGTTGTGTGTTATTGTTCGCCTGTCATTTTGGTGCTGCTCGTGTTTTGTATTTTCCTGGTCTGTCGCACTGTGTGTTTTCGTGCGCTTGGAGTATTGTATTTTACGCACTGGTGCGTATCACTCGCCTCCTGTTTTGTTTGAGGTCAGTGTCTTTTGTATTGTTTTGTGCAGTAAAAGTCGGTTGACTTAGCTTCTGTGTCCTGCGTGTGACTCCTCCACCACATCCACCTCAGCCGGTTACTTACACCTCCTTCCCTCGCCACACACACTCTCATAAGTGGTGTACTCTGAGTACAGACTTCTAGGGGTGTGCTCACACTGTGAGGAGTGTTAAAATGAGTGCAGTCCGGTAGGTTTGCCCAAGGCCAGAGGTTGCATTAGTCAGCTAACAAACTGCAGAAGGAACAGGCCTGACCCAATCAAACCCATTCAGCAGGATATAATGCACCCAGGCGCCCTTCTACACTCTCAATGCACTCACAGCAGGCAGACAGCCCCCTAGCAAGGCTGTGTAATCCCAATTTAACACACACTCAAGTGAGCGGGCCGATATAAAAGAGTATTAATGGAATGCTTCACTCCCTGAGCTTTGTTTCACACACACACACACACACACACACACACACTCACACACACATGCATACGGACATGCACACACATGTGCACACACCAGAGACACACTCAGAATGCATCTTATTGTGCTCAGAAAAGGAAACATCTAAACTGAGTTGAACAGTACTTCTCTGCCAAGAAAACAATTTGAACACATGAAGGAATTCCCTATTGAATATATTTGGTAAACAAGACTGACAGAAACGGGTGCCAGCCAAATGCTCTATTCTTCTTAACTAATTTTACATTTTTGTCATTTAGCACACGCTCTTATCCAGAGCGACTTACAGTTAGTGAGTGCATACATTTTTAAAAAAAAAATTCATACTGGTCCCCCGTGGGAAAGAACCCACAACCCTGGCGTTGCAAACGCCATGCTCTACCAACTGAGCTACACGGGGGACTAATGCTCTATTCTTCTTAACTAATGCACTATTCTTCTTAACTAATGCACTATTCTTCTTAACTAATGCACTATTCTTCTTAACTAATGCACTATTCTTCTTAACTAATGCACTAAGTGCAAGCTACACTGTTGGTTGTGCAGGCAGCGTATTCCAGCTTGGTGTGGGGATAATCACCCTTTGTTTGACAACATACAGCAGGGTGCGGGGCTAGCATTAGCATAAAAGCGTATCACCCAGGACCTTGCTACAGCAACCCACCACACACACACAAACACACACACACACACACACAGGACGGGATCACAACCCCAGCATCATTGCTACCCTAACATATAATCACATCTTAACTTCAGTTTCACTCCCTATTGCAAAAGTTCCCCTTGGAGGTTCAAGTAGAGTTGAAAGGTGAGGAGGTCAAGGCAGTTGCTGGAGCTTTGGGGAGGGGGCAGCCTCACATCGTGTCAGGGGGTTTTGGGGTAATGAAGCCACGCTTCACTCCTGAAATGCCTTGACACGTCCACACAATCCTCTTTCACACTCTGTCGGGCACAAACACAAACACACACAGAGACACAGACACACGAGCACTCGCACTCATTAATATACAGTACCATACAGGTCTAAGTATACAATAATAAATGCTTGTAATGAATGTAGAGACAACAAATTAAGGGCATAGCGTGAGTGGGGTGTTTGGGTTCGTAAGAGTTCACTGAGCTTTCCCTGGAAAACTCCTCTGGGCAGCACTATAAAGATGACAGAGGAGCCAGTCACAGCTCCCTTTCTCATGTGAGGCTGGGCTTTTCACATGCCGGGAGAGTGAAAACTACGGCCCTGTGAGCCACATATGGACATATGGCAAAGTATCACCACACAGACACAAGTTCACTAGATACACACTTTGAAGTTGCAAAGAGATACACAAGAAACAAAACCCCAGACAAAATGTACTAACGGACAAGACATGCTCCCTGGAGTGAGGTACTTGTGAAAAATCCATTAGTCAACATAAGTCTCTCTCTCTCTCAGCAAAGGTGTACATTCCTGACCTCCCTGGTCCTAGTCAGTGAGAGGTCAGGCTAAGTCAGTGACTGGGAAGACTGGTAGAATGGTGGAAACCGTCAAACATACAATGAGGATGGCGTGTGTGTGTATACAAACTGTTTTTCTAAACTCAACCTAAATCTAGAACAAACAGTACAAAACAAACATATGACTAACATATGATCTGTCCTCCCTCCCTAGCTCCCCAGTGCTGTCATTGGTACTGGTCATGTGAGTGGAGATAGACTGCTGGACTGTGGTCCTCCAGGCCTGCCCTGGACTGACTGGAAGGGCCAGGAGGGGGTTCACTTCACTAGCTAGGAGACATGTTGGATGTTACTGGCTGTTCACAATGCACATCAGTGTTTAAAATATACGTTTAACAGTAATTGCACACCAAAAACACATAAATGGTGATATACAGAGTCCAAATAAAAAATAACTGGGTAACACTTTACGTGACACATGTTATGATGCTAGGTGTCACGTAATGTGTTACCCAGTTTGTCATAACAGCTGACATTTGTATTTGTATTTGTATTTATTAGGGATCCCCATTAGCTGCTGCTACTCTTCCTGGGGTCCAAACACATTAAGGCACTTACATCACACATAAAACAAAATATAAAAAACAGTACATCATATAACATTATTACACCACTACAGTACATATCTACAATACACAATGTGTGTGTCTCTTCACAGTACCCGCTGTTCCTTAAGGTGTATTTTTATCTGTTTTTTAAATATGATTCTACTGCTTGCATCAGTTACCTGATGTGGAATAGAGTTCCATGTGGCCATGGCTCTATGTAGTACTGTGCGCCTCCCATAGTCTGTTCTGGACTTGGGGACTGTGAAGAGACCTCTGGTGGCATGTCTTGTAAAGCCATAACACATACGTTTTTCCAGCAGCAGACTACATTTACATTTACATTTACGTCATTTAGCAGACGCTCTTATCCAGAGCGACTTACAAATTATGATCGATAATGTCAAAAGCCGCACTGAAGTCTAACAAAACAGCCCCCACAATCTTAACATAACTTGTCAAAACCTGTAATAATATGGTCATAACACTGTCATGACACATATATTTAGACCGGTTGTGATATATATTGTGTTATTTTATGGCTGTTATGACACCTACATAAGAGGGGCGGCAGGTATCCTATAGGGTGGTGGCAGGTAGCCTAGTGGTTACAGCTTTGGGCCATTAACTGAAAGGTTGCTGGTTCAAATCCTTGAGCAAGGCACTTAACCCTAATTGCTCCTGTAAGTTGCTCTGGATAAGAGCGTCTGCTAAATGACTAAAATGTAAAATGTAAGAGTGTCAAAACCCCCAAAACCTACCACTCAAGGCAAAACATTCCATTACACTATAGCCTACTTGTCAATAGTATTTTTATGTTATATAACATTTTCTGAAATTGACCATATTAAATTATCATTGTAATTTCTGACTGAAGACTGACATAAGGGCATGTACGTGATAGGCCTATCTGGCTTATAAGATTCTGAATGCTTCTTGACAGTGTCATAAAGTGTATTTTCTTAGTCCAAATAAAGTGACACAGGATGGTCATAATGCTTCTTGACAGTGACAAAGTGTATTTTCTACAAGTTATTTAAAATATGATGAAAATAAACATGCTGTAAAGAATTCATTACAACAACAACAAAGGATTAAAGAAACAAACTTCTTGGCAGTGAAAAAACACATTTGAATACATTTGGGTTTTGACACTTACTGTATGTAGGTGTCATAACCAGCCATAAAATAACGCAATATATGTCACAACAGGAGTAAATATATGGGTCATGACAGTATTATGACCATATTATGACAGGTAATGACCGTGTCATAACATGTTATGACGCTAGGTGTCAGGTAGTGTTACCAAACACTGTAAATTCGTTTTTTACAACATTTTCAGTTCGAATCTGTGATTGTGTAGCAGGTCTTTGCAGACCTAGAATTACAACACACTGCTGCCAAATAAGGCAAACACACTTGCTCTACTGTGACCACTGAGTTTTTCTCCATAATCCCGTAAAATGGCTTATCAACATGTAATTTTGAAACTTTGAAAACTCATACATTTCAGTGGTAGGGCTCAGAGAGTTAATGAGCAGCTCATAAATGTGAATGTGGAGGTCAGGGCATTACAATGAGTGATATTGAGAATGAAAAACATGTGAGAGGTCTCCTCTAGAGCTCCTCAGCCTGACCAGACAGACAGACAGACAGACAGACAGACAGACAGACAGACAGACAAGAGGAACGGAAGCAAGCTGGAATAAATATATAAAAATATGTATCTATTAGTTCACTGTGATGCCAACCACGGGGGGCCAGTATAAAAAAAAATATATATATATGTTATCACTAACTGTAAGTCGCTCTGGATAAGAGCGTCTGCTAAATGACTAAAATGTAAATGTAAATGTAAATTTGAACCTGAAAGGTTTTAAGGTGAACTCATCCAGAAGTGTTGTAATCGCTCCAATCGCTTGAGTGAATACTTTCATTCTTCCTACTTAGCACTTTTCTCCAGTGTACAGTAAGTCTTTATGGCAGGACATGGGGAGATTGTGTGTTTCACCCATCCTGAGTGAGGCCATGCAGTGTGATCCCACTGAAGCCTTGTCCTCCTGACCAGACAGAAGCTGGACATTAGGCAAATTAACAGATGAGGGGCAATTGGAGATTGACCCGTTTGAGGAACTTCACTTTAAGTGCAGGCCATCAGTGTAGCCAAAGAACATAAAGACATGAACAGATCACCATCCCCCTAATGCTTGTATGAGACTTACAGTAGCATATCTAAGTAAGTCTGTAGAAAGACTAATAGACTAACATTGCACCCACCATTTCAATGACCCCTGGACAGCATAAAGGAGCCTAAAAGTTAATCAAAAGGGGAGCTAAAAGTTAATCACATGGCTGACAGGTATAATCCTGTGTCTGTCTGTTATGTGTGACTAACCATAGAGTGTCTGTCTGGGTGAAATCACACCATCAGGAGTGAGTTGTCTCTAAACCAAGAAGCCCACACACCCCCAAAGCATAATGTTGCCACCTCCATGTTTGACGGTGGGGATGGTGTTCTTGGGGTCATAGGCAGCATTCCTCCTCCTCCAAACACGGCGAGTTGAGTTGATGCCAAAGAGCTTGATTTTGGTCTCATCTGACCACAACACTTTCACCCAGTTCTCCTCTGAATCATTCAGATGTTCATTGGCAAACTTCAGACGGCCCCGTATATGTGCTTTCTTGAGCAGGGGGACCTTGCGGGCGCTGCAGGATTTCGGTCCTTCACGGCGTAGTGTGTTACCAATTGTTTTCTTGGTGACTATGGTCCCAGCTGCCTTGAGATCATTGACAAGATCCTCCCGTGTAGTTCTGGGCTGATTCCTCACCGTTCTCATGATCATTGCAACTCCACGAGGTGAGATCTTGCATGGAGCCCCAGGCCGAGGGAGATTGACAGTTCTTTTGTGTTTCTTCCACCAACTGTTGTCACCTTCTCACCAAGCTGCTTGGCGATGGTCTTGTAGCCCATTCCAGCCTTGTGTAGGTCTACAATCTTGTCCCTGACATCCTTGGAGAGCTCTTTGGTCTTGGCCATGGTGGAGAGTTTGGAATCTGATTGATTGATTGCTTCTGTGGACAGGTGTCTTTTATACAGGTAACAAGCTGAGATTAGGAGCACTCCCTTTAAGAGTGTGCTCCTAATCTCAGCTCGTTACCTGTATAAAAGACACCTGGGAGCCAGAAATCTTTCTGATTGAGAGGGGGTCAAATACTTATTTCCCTCATTAAAATGCAAATCAATTTATAACATTTCTGACATGCGTTTTTCTGGATTTTTTTGTTGTTATTCTGTCTCTCAATGTTCAAATAAACCTACCATTAAAACTATAGACTGATAATTTCTTTGTCAGTGGGCAAACGTACAAAATCAGCAGGGGATCAAATACTTTTTTCCCTCACTGTACACGGAGTTCATGGGAGTGTGAACTTTCGGCTTCTGACTTGTAACACTGATTTCTTTCTTTGGCAAATCAGAGGCCATGGTCTTTCTCTACAACACTGTAGGGATAATAAGACCTGGTAGGTTCCATCCGCTAGCTTGTCATTCAATAAAAGTTTCAGTTTGAAATGTTTTGCATGTGACTGTGATACAAAATGCAAGCAAGCAGAAATCTCAGCTCTAATGTAGCAGTTAACGCGTGTAATAAGCCTTGTTATCTTGTTACCAGGCCTAACTTTGTTTCTGCTACTTACAACTGTATGTGGTTCAGGGATGATGAGGTATAAGGCTAGGACAGTGAGGTCACACATAGCCATACAGATTACACAACAATATGGACATCTGGCCTGATGCAACGGTACTTATTTTTCCATATAGTGTAACTCAATTTTGTTTTACAGTATACAAAGTGCGGAGATGGCCACTGAAGTAAAAACTAACAACAACAAACCTGAAGCGGGTAAATGGAGCACCCTGTTGAGTTGTAATAGTTGGGGTGTGAATGCTGAGGCCAGAAATACCTTTCCTTTCTTAGATGATGCTTTCTGGCAGATTACTCACACACCCTGCCCTTATACTCCAGTGCTGCAGGCTGTGTGCGTGATTGTTTTTGTGAGTGTGTGTGTGTGTATGTGAGAGAAAGATAAAAATTAAAATAAAGAAAGCGAGAGAGAGAGAGAGAGAGAGAGAGAGAGAGAGAGAGAGAGAGAGAGAGAGAGAGAGAGAGAGAGAGAGAGAGAAAGAGAGAGAAGGGGAGAGAGATTGAACTGTGTGAACAGTGTTGTACAAAGGGTGTGTATGTGTATACGTGCATTGATGCATGTGTGTCTGCGTGAGTCCGTCTATGCATGTGCGCGTGTGTGTAGGGGGGATTTAGAGGTCTACATGAGTGACTCTGATCTGATTAACAGTGTGGCCGGGTGGCTGGGACTGCTAATAGCCCTGTCCCCCCCTATCCCCCCTGTCTTCCCGGCAGAACCAGGCAGCACCATATGACCCAGCCAGGCCAACAACACGGGCCCTTTCTCCCCGACCCTGTCACTGGAAGACAGGCTGGGCCCACCGATGGAGACACAAGACCAGTTTGGCCCATGGAGGCGTCAGCGTGGAGCCAGGCCTAAGGGCCTACCTTCAGGGGGAACCATTGTGTAGCAACAAGTCCCTCTATTCAGCGGCAGTGTGTCGCTACAATCTGCTAATGAGCGTGCCCAACAGCTCCGCGCACCATCACAGGATGCCCATTCAGTCCAGAAACCAGGCCACAGCCACACTGCAGGCCAGAGAGAGAGAGAGGGAGGGAGGGAGGGAGGGAGGGAGGGAGGGAGGGAGGGAGGGAGGGAGAAACAGGGAGAGGGTGGTTAGACAGGACATTTGTCATGGCAAACACAGCAGTATTTTGCCGCTTCTCACACGAGAAACTAAGTCAACAATTGTGACAGCTTTTTGACTTCTCTGCGTGAACAGATTCTGCAGTATGTGTCTGCATGTAAATAATGAACAAAAGAGAACCGCTATCAATTATTCCATGGACATCTGCCTGTTATAACTTCCATTATACTGTAGCTATACTTAGCCTTCTCTCACTGGTTTGTCTCATAGAACAGAGCTGACAGTATGATTCAGTGTTGAATCATGACACCTATCAAATTGATATGAAAAATTAACGACTCTGCTGCAAAGGAGGTCTCGATGAGAAGAACAAGGTACTCTGTCAGGAACAGACTCACCCTTACCCAAGTGTAGTACCTACCCTCTCTGCTCTCTAATAGCAGGGGGAAGGGGATGCAGTTCAGCTCAATTCCCCGAAAGGCTACGTTCTAAATTCTCTAGGGGTTCTCCCCGTGTCACCCAGGCCTGGCCACGTGACGCATTAGCCGCCAGCTAGCTAGAAGAGTAAAAGGAGGGCATGTCATCTCCTATCAGCCAGAGAAGCTTTCCTCTCCTCTCACAGCACAGCAGCTACTCTAAAGCCTCCCAGGAGCAGCAGAGTGGAGGCTTCCCATTAAAGCCCTGTTAAAACATTTCTGATGTTTTCAGAGGAGCCTGGTGAAGCAGGGTGTCTCAGCCGTCAGATCACCCAGACACTCTCTGTTTCCCAGCATTCTCTCACCACCACTGTCCAGCTCAGAAGCCTTCAGATGCCAGATGAGTATCAACCTAATTTCACCATCAAAATGTAATGTGCTGCTCCGAGGGCAAGATGAGTGCCTGTTTCATAGTTTCAAGTTTTAATGTCACATGCACAAGTACAGTGAAATACCTTTCCTGCAAGCTCTAAACCCAACATGCAGTAATCAATATCAATATAGTACTAAAAATAACATAAGGTAGAACAAAAACACACAATAAATTAAAATAAGAAGAACATAAGAAAGTAAGTAAGCTACATACAGGGTCAGTTCCAATACCATATATTTACAATGTGCAGGGATCCTCTAGTGATAGAGGTAGATACACTATATAGCCAAATGTATCTGGACACCCCTTCAAATTAGTGGATTCGGCTATTTCAGCCACACCCGTTGCTGACAGGCGTATAAAACCAAGCATACAGCCATGCAATCTCCATAGACAAACATTAGCAGTAGAATGGCCCATACTGAAGAGCTCAGTGACTTTCAACGTGGCACCGTCATAGGATGCCACCTTTTCAACAAGTCAGTTCGTCAAATTTCTGCCCTGCTAGAGCTGCCCCGGTCAACTGTAAGTGCTGTTATTGTGAAGTGGAAACATCTAGGAGCAACAACGGCTCAGCCGCAAAGTGGTAGGCCACGCAAGCTCACAGAAAGGGACCGGCGAGTGCTGAAGAGCGTAAAAATCGTCTGTCCTCAGTTGCAGCACTCACTACCGAGTTCCAAACTGCCTCTGGAAGCAACGTCAGCACAATAACTGTTCGTCGGAAGCTTCATGAAATGGGTTTCCATGGCTGATAAGCTGCACACAAGCCTAAGATCACCATGCGCAATGCCAAGCGTCGGCAGGAGTGGTGTAAAGCTTGCCGCCATAGGAAACGCATTCTCTGGAGTGATGAATCATGCTTCACCATCTGGCAGTCCGATGGATGAATCTGGGTTTGGCGGATGCCAGGAGAACGCTAAAGTTTGCTGAAGGAGGAAAAAGTTTGGTGGAGGAGGAATAAAGGTCTGGAGTAGCAGCAGTGTAATTTATGATTGTATGTGAGTGTGTGTGCGTGTGTAGAGTCAGTGTAAATGTGTGTGCATGTTATGTGTGTGTGAGCAAATGGTGTGGGTTTGTGTGTGTGTCAAATCAAATCAAATCAAATTGCATTTGTCACATAACTGTGTTTAGCAAATGTTATTGCTGGTGTAGCGAAATGCTTGTGCTTCTAGCTCCGACAGTGCAGTAATATCTAACAAGTAATATCTAACAATTTCACAACATATACCCAATGCACACAATCTAAGTAAGGAATGTAATTAAGAATATATATCTATATGGACGAGCAATGACAGAGCGGCATGGACTAAGATACAGTAGAATATTATAGAATACAGTATATACATATGAGATGAGTAAAGCAAGATATGTAAACATTATTAAAGTGACTAGTGTTCCATTTCATAAAGTGGCCAGTGATTTCTAGTCTATGTCTATAGGCAGCAGCCTCTAATGTGCTAGTGATGGCTATTTAACAGTCTGATGGCCTTGAGATAGAATCCGTTTTTTAGTCTCTCGGTCCCAGCTTTGATGCACCTCTACTGACCTCACCTTCTGGATGATAGCGGGGTGAACAGGCAGTGGCTCGGGTGGTTGATGTCCTTGATGATCTTTTTGGCCTTTATGTGAAATTGGGTGATGTAGGTGTCCTGGAGGGCGGGTAGTTTGCCCCCGGTAATGCATTGGGCAGACCGCACCACCCTCTGGAGAGCCCTGCAATTGCGGGCAGTGCAGTTGCCGTACCAGGCGGTGATACAGCCCGACAGGATGCTCTCAATTGTGCATCTGTACAAGTTTGTGAGGGTTTTAGGTGCCAAGCCACATTTCTTCAGCCTCCTGAGGTTGAAGAGGCTCTGTTGCGCCTTCACCACATTGTCTGTGTGGGTGGACCATTTCAGTTTGTCAATGATGTGTATGCCAAGGAACTTGAAGCTTTCCACCTTCTCCACTGTGGTCCCGTCGATGTGGATGTGGGGTGCACCCTCTGCTGTTTCCTGAAGTCCACGATCATCTCCTTTGTTTTGTTGACGTTGAGTGAGAGGTTATGTGTGTGTGTGTTGGAGTGTCAGTGTGCGTGAGTGTATAGAGTTCTGTGAGAGACGGTGCATAGAGACGGTGCAAAAATATAAATAGAATACAATGGTCAACTCAGATAGTCCTTGTAGCCATTTTGTTAGCTATTTAGCAGTCTTATGGCTTGGGGGTAGTAGCTGTTCAGGAGCCTGTTGGTGTCAGATTTGATGCACTGGTACCGCTTGCCGTGCGGAAGCAGAGAGAACAGTCTATGGCTTCGGTGGCTGGAGTCTTTAAAGATTTTCCGGGCTTTCGTTTCACCGCCTGCTGTTGCCGTACCAAGCAGTGATGCAGCCAGTCAATATGCTCTCAATGGTGCAGCTGTAGAACTGTGTGTGTGAGTGAGAGAGTGCTGTGAGAGTTGGTAGTGTGTTATAAGTTCTTTGTTTCAGTGTCTGACCTTCTACTCTGACCTTCACCTAAAGACGCCCATGGATTAGCCCTCACCTCACACATTGTAATCACACTCTTCCAGAGGATCACATATGCCATGGTGATTGGTATAATAACATCCCAGTCAGCTATCCGTTGGAAGATACTTTTGCTGCTAAAACAGAAAACATAAGGAGCTTGTTTTCCTGGCAAGCAAGTCTTATGGAAAAAGACTACTACAGCCATCCGTGAATGGGAGTGATCGAGTTCACACCACAAAGCGTTGACAGCTCAAGTGAGAGTGTATTTCAGGGTGAGAGTGTATTTCAGGGTGAGAGTATATTTCAGGTTGAGAGTGTATTTCAGGGTGAGAGTATATTTGAGGTTGAGAGTGTATTTCAGGGTGAGAGTGTATTTCAGGTTGAGAGTGTATTTCAGGGTGAGAGTGTATTTCAGGGTGAGAGTGTATTTCAGGGTGAGAGTGTATTTCAGGGTGAGAGTGTATTTCAGGGTGAGAGTATATTTTAGGTGACAGTGTATTTCAGGTTGAGAGTGTATTTCAGAGTGAGAGTGTATTTCAGGGTGAGTGTATTTCAGGTGAGAGTGTATTTCAGGGTGAAAGTATATTTCAGGTGAACACAAATGTACAGTATATGTAGGTGTGTGAGTGTGTCCCCCTCATGTTAAGCAGAGCTATGGAAGAGGAGGGAGCAGTGAGGATGGGCAGGTGGGGGTGTCCACGCCACGGTGTGAGGGAGAGCTGCCTGACTGCCTTTGTGCATGTTTGTTTGTCGTGTTCTGCTCTTTCCCCTGCTCCCTGCTGGCCCGCTGTGATGAGGCTTATTCACAGAAAATATAAAGGAGGAGGGGAGGGGTGAGTCACGCTTGGCTGGCTGATCTGCCGTGACAGGCTGTCTCCAGTGAGATAGGAACTTAGCATGTCAGGCAGGTCAGCACGAGCCAGGCAGACAGTCGATGAAATATTGAATCCAGCACATTGCTATCATGGATCTGATGCCTCCGAAACAGTCTGCGGCTAGGAGAGGAGATCTCTGGCTATCTTTTAGTATCTTGTAACAAAAGTGTGTGCAAAATCAAGTCAGTTAAAGGTGAGCTAGCTGTCTCTGCGGGGTAGCCAATGGATTTTATCAACCAGGATCCCATGCTGGGCTATAAGGAGGTAAAGTTCAAAAGTGCACTGTGACCCTTTGTGGTCATATTCTCTCTACACGGTGGAAGAGAAAGAGGCAGATCTTTTCTTTATTTTCTCTTGTGTTTCCTCTGGCCATTTCTGTTCTCTGTTTTCATTTACTGCTGCAGTATCCTTCCTGGCTCTGTGTAGAAATAAATATACAGATAAATGTAAGAGTATGTGTCTCCTTTGGTAAAGCACCAACTCTGGAGTCTGTGTCGCAACACATCTAAATAACTTTCGCCTTGCATCTCGCACTGGACTAGTCAAAACCAGAGCATGATGCATTCTGGGATGGTAACGCAATAACCAATTTCCCATCATGCCATATGAATTGGCTATACTCCATCATGTCTAATTCACTACAAGTACACAAGCAAACACACTTCACCCTCACCTTCTCTCTAGCCTCCCAGAGCTAACCATAACTATATCATATTTGAATGTAAATATCAATTTACATTCCCATTGCCCTTCGCTCAGAGTTCGACTCCTCCACTGCATTGCAATAGACACTTCACCAGCTCATTCTCTCCCGTTTGATACTTAGAATGGCCACATCTCAACCACTTTTCAAAGTATTATATATTGAATAAGGAATTTGTTGTAAAACGCATGTGTTGGCAGAAGAGCTGCTACTGCTGTCCTAAAAGAACCAGGTGAACTCACACTTTGCCTTGACACAGAGTGTCCCAGCATTGCTTCACACCATCACCACAGGGATGACTTGGCTGGAGTCTGAGAGCAGAGAGATGAACTGGAGGCTGAGAGCAGAGAGATGAACTGGAGGCTGAGAGCAGAGAGATGAACTGGAGGCTGAGAGCAGAGAGATGAACTGGAGGCTGAGAGCAGAGAAATGAACTGGAGGCTGGGAGTAGGGAGATGAACTGGAGGCTGAGAGCAGAGAGATGAACTGGAGGCTGAGAGCAGAGAGATGAACTGGAGGCTGGGAGTAGGGAGATGAACTGGAGGCTGAGAGCAGAGAGATGAACTGGAGGCTGGGAGTAGGGAGATGAACTGGAGGCTGGGAGTAGGGAGATGAACTGGAGGCTGAGAGCAGAGAGATGAACTGGAGGCTGGGAGTAGGGAGATGAACTGGAGGCTGGGAGTAGGGAGATGAACTGGAGGCTGAGAGCAGAGAGATGAACTGGAGGCTGGGAGTAGGGAGATGAACTGGAGGCTGGGAGTAGGGAGATGAACTGGAGGCTGAGAGCAGAGAGATGAACTGGAGGCTGGGAGTAGGGAGATGAACTGGAGGCTGAGAGCAGAGAGATGAACTGGAGGCTGAGAGCAGAGAGATGAACTGGAGGCTGAGAGCAGAGAGATTAACTGGAGGCTGAGAGCAGAGAGATTAACGAGTCTGAGAGCAGAGAGATGAACTGGAGGCTGAGAGCAGAGAGATGAACTGGAGGCTGAGAGCAGAGAGATGAACTGGAGTCTGAGAGCAGAGAGATTAACGAGTCTGAGAGCAGAGAGATGAACTGGAGGCTGAAAGCAGAGAGATGAACTGGAGGCTGAAAGCAGAGAGATGAACTGGAGGCTGAGAGCAGAGAGATGAACTGGAGGCTGAGAGCAGAGAGATGATCTGGAGTCTGAGAGCAGAGAGATGGAGGCTGGGAGTAGGGAAATGGGCCAGTGTTCCACTTAGGCCAGACACCTGCTGGGGGATGAAGTGGTATGTAGCACTTCATTAGGTCATCTAATGGAAGAAACATGGACAACACACACATTATGCTACTGCAGTAGTGGTCAGGAGTTGCTAGTCATTATTTCAGTATACCCTGCAACAATATCTAAATCAATTAATAAACTCTTCACTGACAGACAGAATACAGTTTACACAATGACAAAGCATAAATCAACCACAGAAACTATGATGATTTTCTAGTTTCTGGCCACAGTGATAATCACAATGCAAAAGTATTACTCAATAACAATAATACTGTAGAAAACAACTGGGAGAGTAGACTGGTATTCTGTAAACGGAAGGAACTGTGTTTGGAGAGTGGTCTTGTGCCTGATGGTAAACAGCATTAGGATGGTTAGAGGCTGGCTGGTGATGACTTAGAGCCTAGTGTCAGGAATGGGACTTGACTGCAAACATCTGGAGTTGTCAGATCTTTAATGAAAATGTAAAGAAACATACAGTATAAAATAATGTGACCATCAAACATATGGTGTACCATATAAATCCCATATACAGCATATCAATAGTATTTTCACTATGATGAGATGCTCTTCCTAGCGGTACATGAGAAGAGGTACAGTACAAAAAAAGGTTGCAAGTAATATCCTTTTGAGTGCTTTTCTGGCAGACCCCGAGCCACTCCACGACGCACTTACCGTAGGAGAAAGCACTATTTGGAGTAAGAGCCCACATTTCTCTCTATCAGTCTAATTTATTCAGCAGAGTTTATACTACAAGCAGATATCCAGTTTTATTTGCTGAGATGAAGCTGCTCTCTTTAGTTGCCATGATTCTTGCCAGATCAGTTCTGCACAAATAAACATGGCAGTGTTGATGTAAAAATAGGACACAGAGAGACTTGGTTCCTCAGAGAGTTTCCGGAGGGGCGATAAACACAGGGAGGCCTGGCTCCAGAGGAACCCCTACCTCGCCCTGTCTCCCCCTTCCCCCTTGTCTCCCCCTGTCTACTATGCAGACTGTGGCTTGGCCAGCGGGGCTGAGGGGTCACCAACCCAACAGGCAAGGCTGAGGGCTGTCCTGTCGCCAGGAGTCAGGAAAACAGCTGTACACTGCTTGACCAGAGCAGCTGAGCAGACAGACAGAGACAGACTACAGACAGATGGACGGACAGACGGACGGACAGACAAACAGAGCAGACTCCAGAGTTTAGGCCTGTCTCGCTGTCTCTCTGTCTGTCTGCACATCTGCTCTGGTCAGACAGTGTACAGCTGTTCTCCTGGCGGCAGGACAGGACAGCCCTCAGCCTTGCCTGTTGGGCTGGTGACCCCTCAACCCCGCTGGCCAAGCCACAGTCTACACAGCAGACAGGGGGAGACAAGGGGAGGCAGGGCGAGACCCGCTGTCTGTCTGTCTTTTAGAGGATAGTCAGTCAAACAGTGGGTTAATTGTAGAGATTAAACAAGGTAGCCTAGCATATAAAATGTATGATTTAGACCTGAAGATGAAGAGTGATGGATTGTAATAATCAGAGCATCTCTTATAATATCTATAACTTATAACTTATAGACTCACAGGAATGTGTTGGCTCTGGTAGCGAGTTCCAAGCCTCCAGATATTTAGCTTCATGATTGGCCTGAGTAGGGTGCCTCCTGTTTGGAGTTGTATGGTCAATTGCCAATTTCTGATAGTGACATGGCTGAAATGTCTTAGTGTGGGTCAATGACCCTGCAGGCGTTTGGACCTAACAGGGGGACGGGCGTCCAAACCTCCCTGAACGACGGGGTCACGACCCTGGGCCTGTTGGTGGAGAAGAGCCCTAGAGGGGGAGGCTGAATGGTGGCAGGTAGTTTTGGATTACCTCTATGGCTTCGTTTCCTGTGATTATAGGTTTATCTAGAACATTCTGTGTGACCAAATAGCTCTTTTAAAAGCTGCCAATGTGTCATAATGAAAGCAAGCCTCTCCATAATGTGTCTATATGATATTGGATGGATGAATGCACATTGCACCCCAAAACCCCAGGGAAACAAAACAATGCCATCATTTTGCACATCATGCTCAACCCTATCCAGTTTTCTATGTGTATAGTTTCTTTATGTGTATACATCTATATTTCATGGTTAAACTGAATCCTATAATGCATGTGCCATGCTCTGCCAGGCAACAATTTCACCATGTGGAATTCATGGCCTGTGTTTCATATTACACCCCATCTCTCCACAAACTCAAATTCCCTCAGATTTCAAAAAACGAATACATGCGGTTAGTCCTTTGGGAAGACAGAACAGTATTTAATTTGGTTCTTCAGTTTTGAGGGAGAAAGTTGAAACTGACACCGATGTGAGAAGGCAGGACAAGTAAGGAGTCAGAACCATGATGTGGAGATCGCAGTGCAGCAGGAAGAAAAACAGAGTCACATAATCTGAACTGCCTTGACTGTTGCACTCTCAGTGCTGCTGACGGTTCATACATCACTATTAGGCCACAGCACTCTCTGCTGCTTTGTCGGGCTGGCTGCCTCAACAGGGTGTAGCAATAGTGCACAGGGACGGACTCTTGGCACTCGCACACAGTGGGCCTGGGCATGGATAATGCTACGTATGCACCATGAAGAAAAGCCCGTGACTGCAAAGTTAACATTATTCTTAATAAAGCAAAGGAAAACCAGTCTCGCTATTCCTTCTCCTTAAAAGAAAGACTTGCGTGTTAAGGAACACATTCTAGCTTTGGGTAACTGAATATCCTGGTGGATATCAAGCTTCCTTCACAAAGTACTGTGTCTAATCAACCCAGGGGAATGAAACATTATGTAAACATTTCCTAAATCAAATGTTTAAACAGATCTAAACGTCTTCTGTTATCCACAAACTGGTGAAACTTGAAGATCGATGGTGCCAATATTGCAGGAGTAATGAAATAAATAAACATATCGTACTGAGAGCACATGATCACCAATACATTTGATTCATAGCTGCCCTTTTAATTTGATTCAGAGGAGTGAAAAGGAGAGCAGCCATGCCCCATTTGCTTTTCCTCTTCCCCCTTTCCTCCAAAATCCCCCTCTCTTCTAACTACCTAATGGGAATCGGAAGTTTTAGTAGGGCAGCTCTGCTAGCTAGCCCTGGTCTAACCTTGCCCATCTGGATGTGGCTTGCCAGCCTCGGGGCAACTCCAGGCCCCTCCCATCTGCTGTGGACAGAGAGTTCTAGGGCTTTCCTTCTTTACAAAGGGACAATTTAAAAAAAAAATCTTAGTCAGTCTCCCTCCAGCTGCGGACCTGACTTCTGTCCACCTAACTAACTGGTCATCTGGCTTCCATTTACTATGGGGGAACAGGGCAGGGTTGACCCTGGCCCATGTTGCAGCGCCACTCTGACAGCTCGACGTGTTAAAGCTATGACAGGGCATACAGGGGGGCTAATGCTGCTGCCCAAATGGGACTGGCTATTAACCCAGCACCCCACCACCCTGGCCTGTAGCCTCATACCCAAACAGCACAGCCTGGGCCTAATGGACGAGGTGAGGCTCATTTATCCACTTCAACATAGGAGAAGGCTGGCGCTCGTCCTGTGATGTTGTGGTACCGTTATAGTTCATAATGTCCCCTCCTCACTCCAGACTTGTTTGTGCTGTGTGCAGATAATACTGCATTATGAATTGAATGGTTGTTTACTCCAGATGTCGAAGACTTGTTTTTCTCCTCGATTTTGTCTGAAAAGAGGGACATTGTATTTATGCTTAGAATACATCAAATATATGAACATGTTTGTTCCAAGGTAACGACTGCATGAAGCTTTTTGCACAGCGATTCGTAAAAGAAGTAACAGCACTGCCGAGGAGCCAGAGAGATAAATAGACAATGAGAAGACAACCCAGGAGTGATGGAACAAACACAAGATGAACTGTCAACGAAACAGCTTGGTAGAACTTTCAAATCTCCAGGCAACCACGGCTTACTGAAAAAAACACTTTAGCACATTTTCTCCTGACAACATTTCACTTGCCTGTCAATACTCCAATTGGATTAAATATGAATAATGTGGCCTTTCGCTTCACGTGTGGGGTGCCAGTGTGTACGGGGTGGTGCGGTGTGCTGGATGGTTAGGGCAGCTCCTGTATTCATGAGGCTGTATAATTAATGCTTCTTGATCCCTCAGGTGAGGGCCACACAGCAGCGTGCCAAACAGACTTGTTCTAGAAACACTTCCCTCATCCGCACCAGCCAGCCCCAACGCTACTGGAAAGTAGCACAATGGCTTTCTTCACATCTGTCAAATGAGCCAGAAACACAAAAAGCACAAGACCAGGTGTGCACAAGCATGACGACACACAAAAACGCAGATGCAGAGGCACACGCACACCCATGCACACACACGCACACACACAGCCCCATCCGGCCCACCCTGCTTACAGTGCACTACCACTGAAGCACAGGTTCAGTCTGTCATTTTCTCTGTTGCACACTGGCCCACTGTGGTCAAGCACATGGGCGTAAGCAATAATTGCACAGTGAAGTTATGGTCTAGCTGCAATTTGGCAAAGGCCACTTCAAGACAGGAGAATTATATACAGTCGGTGAATTAATTCCTGTAAGACTGTGTAACCCTTGCTTTGTTTTGACTGGTGTTGCTTTTGGCTTACCAGAGTATTCTAAAATACACAAGACTGGCTTTGACTGCAAATTTGTACGTTATCCTTGGAGTTGATTACACATTTCAGAAGTCAAAGTACAGATCACACACAACCCAAAGCCCCAAAGTGCATTGAATAACATCAGAGCCTTTCAACCAGCATGGCAGTGCTGACTTTTGACTAGAATGGCTAGTTCCAAACCTATCAAATGAGTCCCAACTCTTGGCTCTGGCCAACTGGCATTGATGTGTGACAGAGAAGGCGGGCAATGGGGCGTGAATGGCTATGGAGGTCCCTGTGACTAACAGGAATCCCACACTGGTCATTTATGTTTCAAATTGGGGTCCAAAGTTCACAGTTCTCTGTGTTGTTTACCAGCCCAGGACAGCCCACGGAGCTGTAAAATGTGCTTATAATCAAATTTCAATGGTCCAGTGCCTCTCCATATGAATGTGTAGAGCGCTTTGCAGAGGCTGAGGAATTCTTCTGGTGGGGATTATCTAACGGTAATGGTCAGATTGAGGCCTGTGCCAATGGACATTGTGCTCTTGTACAATGGCACCATTAGAGCTGCAGAACTTCATGTTAATGATATAATCACTGTGTTCAATATATTAGTTACTGTAGTTATCAACTGAATCAGGGTGGGCCAAAATCCCATGAACTGTGTTGATGTACAACACATGAATACAATAGATGACTGCTTACTCCTCTTCCCTTCTCATCCTGTTTTTGGCAACAGTAAAGCAAACCAACAGTCAAGGCACCATAGGGCCTACAAAGTGGATATCAGATGTGCCCCCCACTTGTTCTCTGGTAGCTACAGCCCCTTCCCTGGGGCCATGTCTTTCCCAGTTATGGGTTTACTGGTTCTCCTCAATCTGCTTCTGCTTTATTGAATCAAGCCTAGTGTTTGGTGATATTTACGATGCCTTCAGAAAGCATTCACATCCCTGGACTTTTCCCACATTTTGTTGTGTTACAAAGTGGGATTAATATGGATTGAATTGTCATTTTTGGTCAACGATCTACACAAAATACTCTGTAATGTCAAAGTGGAAGAAAAATTCTAACTTTTTTATTTTCATTAATGGAAAATAAAACACTAATATATTTTAATTAGATAAGTATTCAATCCCCAGAGTAAATATACGTTAGAATCAATTATTATTTTAAAAATTCTTCAAGCTCTGTCAAGTTGGTTGTTGATCATTGCTAGACAGCCATTTTCAAGTCTTGCCATTGATTTTCAAGCCGATTTAAGTCTAAACTGTAACTAGGCAACTCAGGAACATTCAATGTCGTCTTGGTAAGTAACTCCAGTTCATAATTGGCCTTGCATTTTAGGTTATTGTCCTGCTGAAAGGTGGATTTGTCGCCCAGTGTCTGTTGGAAAGCAGACTGAACCAGGTTTTTCTCTAGGATTGTGCCTGTGCTTAGATCTATTCCGTTTTCTTTTGCTCCCTAGTGCTTGCTGATGACAATCATACTCATAACATGATGCAGCCCCAACTATGCTTTAAAATAGTGGTACTCAGTGATGTGTCATGTTGGATTTTCCCCAAACGTAATGCTTTGTATTCAGGACAAAGAGTTCATTTCTTTGCCGCATTTTTTGCAGTATTACTTTAGTGCCTTATTGCAAACAGGATGAATGTTTTGGAATATTCTTATTCTTCACAGGTTTCCTTCTTTTCACTCTGTCATTTAGGTTAGTATTGTGGAGCAGGGGCGGCCTGTTCAATAGGGCGATATGGGCGACGCACTGCCAAACGGGAAAAGGAAGGGATTTTTTTTCTAATCAATTATATCACGGCAACAGTAGTTATCAGTGTTGTAATCTATACGTCTGATCTGCCACAGTGCCACACTGCCACTAAATGTCGAATCAGGCTAAAGTCGTGCTTCAAATGGCTCCCCCCCCCTTTTGGGGCGATTTCAGTCAGGTTGAAAATCGCCCAGAAGTCTCTCATAGCCTCTAATGTAAAATCTATTTTTTTCAAATTTCAGAGCCTTCAATACAATCTCTATGGGTGTCTGAGGGCTTGCACTTACGCGCTTTCGTCATACGTAACGTAACATAACCATGAACGTAACTGAGAAAAGAGCGGATTGTGTCTTTGAAAGAAGTTCCTTTTTGTCGGCGAACAAATGAAGATAAATTGGCAACGAAACAATTAGGACCTCCCAGACCAAATTTAATAATTCAACAGGTTTCTACTAAAGGCGGAAAGTCCTACACCCGAGGATTTTCCAAAAATTGGTACGAACGGAAAAATAACATTGCCACTCAACTTGATGAGGGATACAGGCTAGCTGTCCGCCGCCACAACGATGAGGTTAGTGTTGATAATCACAAGTTTACTGGAGAACTGAGACCAAGTAGAGACTTTGGACAGGGTGGATATGGTATAATAAAGGCAGTTTATTCAGAGGTAAAGATATCTGGAATCGCGTGCACGGACCCGTTCGTCAAACTCTTAGGGAGCTATAAATTAAGCCCCATTACTTACCATATCAGATAAGAGAAATTGCTGCAGCTACATATATTTTACATCCTGGCCCTACATAGTTCACTATTTGCATCACTTACCAAAATATTACATGTGGTCATATATGCTTGGAAAGTGGAGATGCCATAGAACGTCAAAAAAGTAAACATTGCTGGAGACACATTGCCGTTTTGGAGAAGACATCGCGTTTGCTAGCGAAGAGATTTGTTGTGGCAAATGAACTTGGGCTGGGAATTGCCAGGAACCTCACGATAAGATATATGCATCAGCATTGCGAGTCTCATGATTCTATACGTATTGCGATTCGATACTGTGATTTTATTGCGCACCATATGTCTGTTGCAGAGGGATCAGAAAGCCATGAGAACGAGTTTTGATCAGTCATGGAAATAAAAGTGCTGAAAACAAATTGGCTCCCAATGTGAAAAGATTGAGAACAAGCTATGAAGGAACAATAATGGTGTTTTGGTGCAGGTACAGCCAACTAGCGCTAAAATATTGCGATATTGTCAATACAGTATATCGTAAAGTATCACTATGTAACTCGATTTCTTTCACCCCAATCCCTCAAATTAACGGTAAATAACTGAATTGTTTGCCCCACATTTAGCTAAGATGATTAGCTAGCCAGCTAAAATGTTTTATTTAGTTAGCAGTCGCATCTACAATAGTTTACTGTCAATAACATGTCTCCAAAAATGACGTGGTGTCTCCAATTGTGTTGACATTTTACAATTGCGATGCGCATCCATGAGTATCCACTTTCTGTAGCTCAGCTGGTAGAGCACGGCGCTTGTAACGCCAAGGTAGTGGGTTCGATCCCCGGGACCACCCATACACAAAAATGTATGCACGCATGACTGTAAGTCGCTTTGGATAAAAGCGTCTGCTAAATGGCATATTATTATTATTATTATTATTATCTGAAGAGAGCCCCGAAACATTGTGTGCTGACATTTTATGCAATAAATGAAGTAGGTTGAATCTAGTAGTTCTGATCTTCTGATTGGTCCTGATGAGTTGGGCGAGGTCCCCTCCAGGCTACTGTCACTGTTGCATTGGCTCTGAGTCGGGTTCTCTGTCTTCAAATGTTCAGCCTAAGAGAGGGGATTTTTGTGTGTGTGTGTGTGTGTGTGTGTTTAACAGTGATGATGTGTGTGTGTGTGTGTGTGTGTGTGTGTGTGTGTTTAACAGTGATGATGTGTGTGTGTGTGTGTTTGTGTGTGTGTGTGTGTGTGTCCTCAGAGCAAGAACTCGTGAGTTGGAAGAACTGAGAGGCCTATGGCGTGGGTGTTGTCCTTGGCCACCTGCTGACAAGGCTGACAAGATAGGACCCTTTTGTCCATTGTTATTGGATAGGAACAGAACTTATAACCAGCTCCTGACCTAAATAGATCTTAGCACAACATTTTACTCAACATATCATATTCCATATTCACTATAACAAATATATTTACTACGACATTAGCAAGAACCGCCACATCCTCAGCCGGCTAATCCAGTGTGTGAAGTTTTGCGGCGTGTTTGAGTTAGCTTTGCGAGGCAAAGATGAAACTGAGGGCTCCACCAACCCTGGTAAGCCAACACTTTTGAGATCAGTCAATAAATGCTTCTGGTATTGATTTATATGCTGCCCCTGTCTTCATGTTGTTGCTGGACATATCTTTTTTTAAATGTGTGTAGGTCACCTAAATCATCAGAAAAATTGCCCCCCCTGAGAATTTTTTCAGGAGCCGCCACTGTTGTGGAGTATAAACTCTGTAACTGTTTTAAAGTCATCATTGGCCTCATGGTGAAATTCCTGAGTGGTTTCCTTCCTCGCCATCAACTGAGTTAGGAAGGACGCCTGTATCTTTGTAGTGACTGGGTGTATTGATACACCATCCAAAGTGTAATTAATAACTTCACCATGCTCAAAGGGATATTCAATGTCTGCTTTTTTCCCCCACTTTATTTGCGAGGCATTGGAAAACCTCGCTGGTCTTTGTCGTTGAATCTGTGCTTGAAATTCACTGCTCGACTTAGGGACCTTAGAGATAATTGTATGTGTAGGGTACAGAGATGGGATAGACAATCAAAAAGCAAAAAGCATGCACACAGAGAGTCCATGCAACCTATTATCTGACTTGTTAAGCACATTTTTACTCCTGAACTTATTTAGGCTTTCCATAACAAAGGGGTTGAATACTTAGTGACAAGACATTTCAGCTTTTCAGTTTTTATTAATTTGTTGAAATTTCTAAAAATATAATTCCACTTTGACATTATGGGGTATTGTGCGTAGATCAGTGATGTCATGACTGTACACGAGAATCCAAATAGGTCAGATCAGGTTTGCAATGAATAACTTGTAACACTCTGGCTCCAGGGACTCTGATTGTTGAGCCAGGGTTGTTATTTTCATTTAGGGTGTATTTTGTTTTGTTGGGTTTTGGTTTTGTATTTCTAGGTTTGCCTTTCTGTTGGTTGTATTTCTAGGTTTGGTCTATGACTCCCAATCGGAGGTAACGAGTGTCAGCTGTCGGCTCGTTATCTCTGATTGGGAGCCATATTTATTCTGAATGTTTTCCTGTGGGAATTGTGGGTTTTTGTTTCCGTTTTCAGTCAGGTTGACTGTGGACTTCACTAGTCGTGTTTCTTGTTTTTGTGCTTTAACTAAATAAAGTACCATGTCCGTTTCACACGCTGCGCCTTGGTCAATTCCTTCACACGACCGTGACAGAAAAACCCACCAAAGAAAGACCAAGCAGCGTGTCCAGGAGCAAGGAGACTGGACATGGGAGGAGGCGCCGGGCAAGGAGATGGAGAGGCTGGCGATGGCCCAGGTGGGCACATCGTGTTCCTGGGAGGACATGCTCGGAGGCAAGGGACCTTGGGGAAGGATCAAGGCCCTGGCGAGAGAGGAGCAACGGCGGCAGCAGGGCCATCGTCGGAGGGTCGTGAGTCAACCCCAGAAAATTTTTAGGGGGGGGCACACGGCATGGACGACGGGGCTGACGGAGGAGAAAAGGGGGAGTATCCAGGAGGCCACCAGGCCAGGGGTACACCGCCCTGTACGTCCTGTGCTGATGCCTCACACAGAGTGTGTGAGGGTAGGCATTCAGCCAGGACGGGTGGTGGCCGCTGTTCACTCCAGGCCTCCTGTCCGTCTCCACAGCCCGGTCCGGCCTGTTCCTGCCACCCGCACCAAGACTACGGTGCGCGTCGCCAGCCCGACCCGGCCTGTTCCTGCCACCCGCACCAAGACTACGGTGCGCGTCGCCAGCCCGGTCCGGCCTGTTCCTGCCACCCGCACCAAGTCTACGGTGCGCGTCGCCAGCCCGACCCGGCCTGTTCCTGCCACCCGCACCAAGACTACGGTGCGCGTCGCCAGCCCGGTCCGGCCTGTTCCGGCCACCCGCACCAAGACGACGGTGCGCGTCGCCAGCCCGACCCGGCCTGTTCCTGCCACCCGCACCAAGTCTACGGTGCGCGTCGCCAGCCCGACCCGGCCTGTTCCGGCCACCCGCACCAAGACTACGGTGCGCGTCGCCAGCCCGACCCGGCCTGTTCCTGCCACCCGCACCAAGTCTACGGTGCGCGTCGCCAGCCCGGTCCGGCCTGTTCCGGCCACCCGCACCAAGTCTACGGTGCGCCTCAGACGGCCAGAGTCTGCCGTCTGCCCAACGGGGCCTGAACTGCCCGTCTGCCCAAAGCCTGCAAAGCCGCCCGTCTGCCATGAGCCATCAGAGCCGTCCGCCAGACCAGAGCCGCTAGAGCCTTCCGCCAGACAGGATCAGCCAGAGCCTTCCGCCAGACAGGATCAGCCAGAGCCTTCTGCCAGACAGGATCAGCCAGAGCCTTCTGCCAGACAGGATCAGCCAGAGCCTTCTGCCAGACAGGATCAGCCAGAGCCTTCCGCCAGCCATGAGCAGCCAGATCCGTCGGCCAGCCATGAGCAGCCAGATCCGTCGGCCAGCCATGAGCAGCCAGATCCGTCGGCCAGCCATGAGCAGCCAGATCCGTCAGCCAGCCATGAGCAGCCAGATCCTTCAGCCTGCCATGAGCCGTCCAGCCAGGTGCTGTCCCTTAGCCCGGTGCTGCCCCTAAATCCAGGTGGAGTAAGTTGGAGGGTGGTCATGTGGAGGAGGCTAGGGAAGCGGGTGGTGACTAAGGTGGGGTGGGGACCACGACCAGGGCCAGAACCGCCACCGTGGACAGACGCCCACCCAGACCCTCCCCGAGACTGTATGCTGGTGCGCCCGGAGTGCGCACCTTTAGGGGGGGGTACTGTAACACTCTGGCTCCAGGGACTCTGATTGTTGAGCCAGGGTTGTTATTTTCATTTAGGGTGTATTTTGTTTTGTTGGGTTTTGGTTTTGTATTTCTAGGTTTGCCTTTCTGTTGGTTGTATTTCTAGGTTTGGTCTATGACTCCCAATCGGAGGTAACGAGTGTCAGCTGTCGGCTCGTTATCTCTGATTGGGAGCCATATTTATTCTGAATGTTTTCCTGTGGGAATTGTGGGTTTTTGTTTCCGTTTTCAGTCAGGTTGACTGTGGACTTCACTAGTCGTGTTTCTTGTTTTTGTGCTTTAACTAAATAAAGTACCATGTTCGTTTCACACGCTGCGCCTTGGTCAATTCCTTCACACGACCGTGACATAACTTCAATCAGACCCCCTCTCAAAGAAGAAGACCAGGCTCTCCCTTTCAAGATCCCCCAAAGGAATGTCTTTGTTTCAACATACTTTTTCCCGCTGAAACTTTAACACGTTCAAAAGCGAATACTGGAATAATATTCCTAACGTAGAACGTGGGGAATGGTCAGAGGCAATCTATTGGACACTAAGGTCATTTTGTTTGTTATTTTGTGATGTCATTAAACATTTTATAAAGGAAATACTGTGACTTGTAAAGTATACCCACTACATGTAGGAAGGTTCCATCCTATACGTTGTGCATGTAATATGAAAAACGATGAAAGTATTTTTGTTAAGTGAGGGATGTGATTTGAGAAGCTATAAGAGATAATTGTTTTCCATAGGCTTTGCACAGGGACAAGTCACGCCCGGAGTGAGGTCAGAGAGCATGTCAGCCTGACGGAACCGCCCCTTTCGACCAGAGTGTATAAAAGATGGGTAAAGAAATTAACATACCAGACCAGAAAAGCGTGAGGCGGCCGCTACACGTTTAAAATGGTTGGAACTTTGAATCTCAACACGAGGTGGAGAGAATAAACTCACCTCACTTGACAATCACTGGTACGGCTGATTAGCTGTCCTAAGTAAAGTATCTTCAAAAGCGAATTTAAGTAGGCCCATCCTATTACTCTGCTCAAACCATCACCCCACTGGGAATCATCGTACGGCTGGCTAGCGTGGCTAGCATCTTCAAGAGCGAATGGAAGGAAAATCAACTCTGTAGTTCTGTTCAGGACTACACGACAAGTCATCGGAGACCGGACAACTACAAAGAAGAGAACAACAGTAGAAGACTTGCTGGGACCTTTTTGGACAATCAGAGCCTTACAAGTGTGCCGCGAGAAGGCCCAACTCCCTTTCCAGGGCGGTCCTGTCCACCGAGAGAGATACATGTCGAACCCAGGCATTTCATGTAAATACATTCATGATTTCTTACTCAAAGAGGGCGGCGGTTCGTGTGCAAAGTATATGGTTACTATAGAGGAGAGTAGTTTCCAAATGTGGCAATGTTAAGTGTCTCTCTCCCTTTTCCTCTCTTCTTTAACAAGCATCAATGTTGTTGTCATTCGAGTAGGGACCTGTTTTCATCGTATTACGTTTTCTCCAGTCAATAACCGGTGCAGAGTGTGTATGTTTATCCTGTGTTCCCATTTAATTAGCTAGTAAATAAATAATTAAACCAATTTGTGTAGTACTGAATCATAAGTAAGGCTTGGGTTTTTGCAGATGAAAGGAGGTTACGACGTTGAGAATGATGATATGATACGAGATTATGATTAATAAGTTAACTGTTTAAAGATGTGATAGGTAAAGACCTTTTAAAGTTTAATTCAGGAGATGGTTACTCTTTCAAGAACCGCTCTCTTGGTGCCCCAGATCCTAATGAGTTGTTACATTATTAATTTAAATCGGGTAACAATTAAACATAGTTAGTTAATTAGATCAATAACAGTCTTCAGATTAATGTTAAAGTCACGTCACGACAGTGACAAATGTAAATGTATTCCATTTTAAATTCAGGCTGTAACACAACAAAATGTGGAAAAAGTCAAGGGGTGTGAATACTTTCTGAAGGCACTGTAAGTACAACTGAGTTTGCAGATGATGTAATGTTCTGTATTTGATCAATAAGAGGACTTCTGTTGTGTTCTTTGTGTTCTTGTCTGGAGCCTGAGGCCTCTTGGGGCGCCATAGGAACAGAGTGTGTGTAAACACAGCACTATTCCAGTCAGGGGTGTGTGTGGTGGGGGGGACACAGTAACCCTCTTCACCCTTTCTCTGCCCAGCCACACTGGCTCCCATTGTGTAGGATTGAGTCTGCTGGGGATGTGGGTAAGAGAAAAGCATCACATCACTGAGAATAATCTGACACAAACCAAGACAGGCATGCAATAGGGGAGAGTGTGGTAAGTGGGGCCATTTTCTACATTCAGCATAACTCTGTCAAGGGAAATATAGTATTCTTTCTAACGAAGATATCTACATATGTTTCCGGATGTTGTGTATCCCTGGAAATAATCAGAATTAATGTAAACATTTATTTTGAAAACAAGTGGACTCTTAGCACAACTTACCCCAGGTATGGGGTAAATTGAGCCGCGGCACAGGGTAAGTTAAGCCGCCTATACATTTCTGTACTGCATGAAATATTACCACTACCTTTTTAAAACCATGTCTATCTTTATTTCCCAAACACAATTTAACACAATCACGATCGCTTTTTGTCTCTTAATCATTTTAAGCATCTTTTAACACAGGCTTAACACCTAAAAAACACGTTGTACTTTTTTTAAAACACTTTTAACATAGGCCAGGCCCTGTTGTTACCTTATATTCCAACAATAGTGCCTTGCTCAACTTACCCCTTTGGCTCAACCTACCCCACTCCACCCTACTGCCCATGTATGAGGAGAAATGACCACTTGTCTATTTCCTGTAGTTGAGTTGTAGTCCCTGTCATGTTGTAGCCCCTGTCATGTTGTAGTCCCTGTCATGTTGTAGCCCCTGTCATGTTGTAGCCCCTGTCATGTTGTAGCCCCTGTCATGTTGTTGACCACACAGCAGTCAGTCAGTCTCCAGGTCCCAGCCTTCTGCATCTCTTTTCTCTCCCAGTGAGTTCTGTTCTGTAAAGCTGGCCCGGGAACCATGCCACTAATGCTGCCACAGCGCAGAGGTCCTGCTTTGTTGTGTTGTGTTGGGTTGGGGTGGGGGCTAGAGGGTGTTTGGGTGTGTGTGTGGAGGGGGGGTGATGCCCTGCCCGTACGGAGAGGTAATCAAGCTCATAGATTAAGGGCCGCTAAAGCTGTGAGTTCGGCACGGCTCAGGGTTCTCATTAACCCCTTAGGGTGAGGTGTCTGCTCCGCATGCAAATACACACACTCACTCACAGATCACCAACATATGGGATGCTAAAGATGATATTTGATCAGTAGTTGAGCTGAAAGAGGCAGGCAGCCACCCTACAAAACATTAACTCAGACCTGAGTGAAGTCTACTGCATCCTTAAGAGTTGCTTACAAGACACTCCATTGTACTGTACAGCAGGGTTGGGGTCAAATCCATTTCAATTCCAGTCAATTCAGAAAGTAAACCAAATTCCAATTCCACATTTTCCTCATTGAAAAGCATTGAACAGAATTGGAATTGGAATTTCAATGTACTTCCTGAATTGACTGGAATTGAAATGGAATTGATCCCAACCCTGCTGTACAGAGTGTGTTGAGGTGACTAAACAGGTTGACCCCTCCCCTCTCCACTTGGCCCCACACTCACCCCATAAAAAAATGCAAAATTAATCTCCCAAACACCAAGGGGTTAAGCCATAGGGGAATAAACAGGGACAGGCCAGTAAGGGGAGCATCTCAGTTTAACCCACAAAGAAAATATAGCTCAACGTCTGATTAAAACGTGACAGCTGTTTATGGCAGAGAATTTTCCGCTAATTTACTGAGACAGGTTTTAAGGAGCCTTATTGTGGTCATCACCTCATTTACATAATACTCACACAAAACACTGAGCCTCTGGTTGCACCCAGGCCTCTATTCTCTACCGTTTAGCCTGCTTTCAATACAAAGGATGAGAGGTGATGTGAGTGGTGTGACATTCAAACTAGTGAAAAGGAATGAGAGAAGTACAAACACACATTTGTATAGAGGAACAATGAGGACTGATTTCAATACGATGTAAATGTGAATCAGATTACATACATAAAGCAGGGAGATTGAACCTGGGACCAGTGTGACATTTTTTATGTACTCTAAGAACTCATTAACATCCGAAGTGCCATTGAATAATGCTGCTCTAAAATGTATAGTGTTTGAGACAGCCAGTTGATTGTGACAGTATTGGGGTCATTGTCCATGTGCATAATAATTTCAGAGGGGCTAGCCTGGCTAATTAAGGTAGAGAGAGGTGACATGGTTGATGTGTGAAGAGCTATAATATAGACAGGGGCTGGCCGCTATCCCCAGTATCAAAGATCCCTTAATTTATTCCATTATGACTTTAGGAGCGCTGCATTTTGCTCGCTTGGATTGTCTTTCCCTCTGTGTAATTCTCCTGAGCATGCAATAACATATTTATGAGTGCCACTGCAAGAAACTGGCATTGGAAGTGATGCAGACAATTACATTGATGGAAGTTACAATCTATCTGCAATATTAAAGCTGATCTACCCCCTAAAAAAAAAAAACTGGCAGAGCAGGGCAGGGAAGGGTAGCGCCATGTCTCCTAGCAAGAAAATGTGGAGTGCGTTTTAATGCATTGGAATTCTAAGCTAAATAGTATGCCCAGGCTACATAAAACCTGAGCATGCAGATTTAAAAATATTTTCTGTTTTTATGAAATCTTTCCCAGTCATGTTTCTCAGGCCTACTCCCTGCCTTGTAGCTGCAGGCTCCTTTGATACGGTGGAGGGAGGAATTCAGTCAAGTGGTTTTATTAAAAACATTGACTGTGATTGTGGAGGTGGCCAGGCCGGGCAGAGCTGGCCTCTCCAGACACAGCGAAGAACAGAAGAGAGGGAGGCCAGCAGACAGACAGATAGAAAGGCAGACAGACAAACAGGCAGACAGACAGACAGGCAGACAGACAGGCAGACAGACAGGCAGCTCTGATGATTACAGAGACAAGAACCAGGCCTCTCCTTCAATGAGCTACAAGCCCAGTGCGTCACCATGTAGCTGTGCCAAAATGGAAAAACTAGACAGGAGATACTGTACGCCTGGCCTGTAACCTTTCTGTCTCCCTATCCTCCTCTTCTTCTTCTTCTCGCCACACAACTGAGTGCAAAATCAAAAACACAATGTGTTAGGGACCGGCATCAAGCCTGAAGTGAACAGTATGCAAAATGTCACAGAGAAACCGCTTAATACATATTACTGGCTGGCAAGCGATCTGTCTTGGCTGTTCGGTAGGCGCCACAGCACGGAAGAGCACGGGGCTGGGGTAGGAATGGGTGGGGGACAGACACAGCCTCAGCCTTGCACCCTCACCTCTCTCTATCCATTGTTTACATGGGACTGTGCTGTCTCACTCTGTGGCTGATTTGTTGTCCCTAATCCAGGAAGCAGTGTAGCAGCGTGCTAAATTAAACATGAGCCTGGGGTCGCTGGGCTGAGGCAGAGCCATGTGTGAGAGGGCCCTGACCCAGTAATTATACAGTCTCTCTCTCAGACCATCACACAAATAAAGACTTCCTCTACATATTTAATGGAGAACCAAACAATGGTTTTAGAGGTGTTCAGAAATGTGAATTTTAAACATGAAAACATTCATTTCAAGCTAGGCCACAACACATCTGAGTGATTTAATCGTGCTGTAAGTACCAGAGGCCAAAATTAAACAGGTTCGAATGAGCTGGAATAAATGTGTGCTTTAGTGCAAATGTGTACAATACCCACAAAAACATTCCTGTGAGGAGCCCTAGCACTTTTCTCTAACTGCTGTGCCCTAACCCCGATCTCATCCCAGTACATCTTACCCCAGCCCATCCTACCCCAGACCAGCCAGTGGTCAGGTTTGCACAGTTTGCAGTAATTAACGTGACTTATATCGTGACAGCTTGCACCAAGTCATAATCTCCACACTCCTATGATGCTGCTGGTGCTGGACGGGTGTTTCGAGTTCAAAGCTTTATTTTTATGCTTTTCACAGAATTAATAATAAATGAATCCCTGATGGACAGCGCCTGTCCTGTGATGCATCTGTCACTACATTCAAATTATATTGATAGTGACAAAAATATAGACCCATTTTCTGGGTCAGGTTTTAACCTTTATGTTGGGGTTGTATTCTATGGAAATAAATCTCTGCAGCAACAGAGGAACCTATAGGCAATCAACCTACTGTAATATCAACCTGGTCTCAGAGCATTGCGTATTATTCATTTAGTATGATATGTTACCTTTCGTATGGTATGTATTAATGTGTGGATGTCCATCACCCATTACATATGATATGTTACGAATTACAACTTGTACTATATGTTACAAATTTGCAAAAACATATGATATGTTATGAATTCTAGCTCGGTGGCTAATGTTAGCTAGCTGTCTAACGTTAACTTGGCAAAGGGCTAGGGGTTAGGGTTAGGGTTAAGGTTAAGTTTAGGTGTTAGGTTAAAGGGTTAAGGTTAGGGTCAGGGTTAGCTAAAAGGCTTAAGGTTAGATTTAGGGTAAGGGTTAGCTAACATGCTAAGTAGTTGGAAAGTAGCAAGTAGTCATAAAGTTGCTAATTAGCTAAAATGCAAAGTTGTCCATGATGAGAATCGAACTAGCAACCTTTGAGTTGCTAGACGTTTGTGTTATACGTCCACCCATCCACCCCGGCAACCATTCTATTTGCCTTAAGTAACCATCTGTCTTATGCAACCATACCAAACATAACATATCACACTAATTTGAGTGTCCCAGATGTACATTTACTATGTTACGTCTAGTCTATGAGACCAGGCTGGTAATATGCGTTTTTATGCCATTAAATTGCTTTCATATGGCTATGCACTCTATGGGTATGGTTCATTGGTTGTATACATGTATGAAAAAGCATTAACTCTGGTGCATTCACTGTCATGATGCCACAAAAACAACAACACACACAGTAAATGTTTAATGTACGCCTATGATCAGATTACACGGCAAAAATCACAGAGAATGCTCTCATTCATTCAACTAGATAAAGTGACAGGGGTCAGGAAATTACTGGCCAACACTAAAATTACAACAACAAATTTTTTTTCGATGACTTCTCAATAAACTGAAAAGTAGAAGCTGACACTTCTGAATTTTAAATTAATAATCACTTCCTGAATTAACTGCCTTCAACTCGAATTGAGCCCAACCCTGGTACAGTCTAGCCCACATATGAGACACATCCATCCCCAGCATTGCGAGGAGCCAGGCGAAGGGGAACGAGGTCTCCACTGCAGTCACCTGTTGGAGTAGAGCTACAGTATTTGCTGCACTTGGCAAGGCATTAGCTCAGCACAAGCAGCGCGCCTGAGATCACGTACAGCTCACTGATCCTGTCTTGTCCATTCGGAGGATGACAAGGTCTTTACACTCTGCCCCTCGGAGCTCCCCGGGCCATAGCCAGATGCCTTGCACTTGCCCAATTGCACACTTCCGATATTAACCTCGCATGACTGCCAGCTTTTCCTCTTCGCATCTGAGCCGGAGACAGATGGGCCTAAAAGGTGTGCCACATCATGTGAACGAGGGAAGTGGTTCTGTTCTGTGTGTGTGAGAGGATTCTGGACTACAAGGCTGTCTGTGTCTGACCCGAGCCCTAGCCTGGTGGTGACCGTAACTGAGAGGAGCTGCCGTGACACCCTGCTCCATAACGGGACTTATACAGTCCTCCTAGCCCATTCTCCAGTTAACAGACAGGTAGACATTTACTGTTTCTTATTTAATTCACACAAGAGCCACCATCAGACAAGAGCATACAGAGCAGCCTTCGGTGGCACACACAGGCTTTATCTGCTAAAGAGATGAGAAAGTGATAGAGTACACTAGACTAGACTATGTGTGTGCGGTTGTGTGCACGCATGTGTGTGTGTGTGTGTGTGTGGTGCGGAGGAGGGCCAGCCTCTCAGCAGAAATTAATGAACTGAGAATGACCTTGATCAATGATTCAAAGCAGTGAGCACCCTCCTCTGCCCTGTCATTCATCACAAAGCCCTTTGATCGCTGAGGGGAATCGCGTATGCTTTGCCAATCAGGGGCTAGGGCCTTGCAGAGACACTCACACAGCGTAAACACAACACACACACTCACTGCCTGTGAACCTGCAACCAGCACCCTCCTTCATAAGGATTATAGTAACCGTATGGAAACCAACTTTGCGTCATATAGGGTCAACCCTGGACCCTGACTTAAACCCAGGGAACAGGTTTGATGGTTTGATTGGACAGACAGTACAATACTGTTAAACAGTAACTATTTTTATGGGGTTTATCTGGTGAGAGTTTTACATATTACCAGTACAAATGTATGAGCTTACACCGAACTAAGCCTAACGATACTGTGCACCTTTTTAAGCAGATGCTGGCTTGTGGGTATACATGTATAATCTAAATAGGATACACACTCTAGCTTCCACAATTAATTTGTAAATGCTACATTTTTACAGTTGATGAACATTCAAAAAATCCAGTGCAGATGCTCTCCTTTTATGTAAACAAGATTATATGGAAAGACATGCCCTAAGCCTGTGCACAGTGAGTTAACACGTAAGACAGAGCATTAGATCCAATATCTGAAAATACATTTCATCTGCAACTCATGGATATTGCAGCAATTAGCTACATACAGCATATAAAGAAAACACACACAAACAAAAAACAAACCCTGCCCTTGAGGAAAATAATCTATTTTTCCCCTCTCTCCTCCCTGGCTGCTTTTCCTTCTCACTTTATAACATTGGCTTAAGTGTGACTGTACAAACTATAAATAAAATGCTGTGGAGCTGGAGCTGGCTGGAGATAGCTGGCCCTGGCGGTCTGGCCTGAGAGAGAGCTCCGTGTACGCTACGCCTCCCAAATCTGGCCGTGCTGGCCGATCCAGGGGAAAGGAGGTCATTAGTTGCACTTACGTTTTCAAAGTGATTTTCTCTCTTGCAGCCTGATCCCCAGCTACTCAGGTTACCAGAGAGACAAACAGGATTGGACACTCAAGATTACTGGATTATTTCCCAACACAGCTGCTTCAATATGACCGCCCACAATATATACTTTATTCAAAAAAATCTTATTTCATATGGGTTTGTGCAATGAGTCTCTGGTTGACAAATCTGACAGGCTGTGAGGCTGGGGCTTTGCTTTCTAAAAGCTCCTCCCAATGAGGATGAGTTTGTGTCTTACAACAGGACAAGCCAGAGAGGACCACAATTCCCTCACAGAGCCAGACGAACCATTTCACTTCCTATTGTCTATTTTTTGCGAGGCTTTGTACTACTGTAAACTAAGTCCAGCTGAACGTCTTAAAAACTACAGGGCCTTCATGTGTTAAAAATAAAATACATATTTCCTTTACATGTTTATATAAACTTCCAGGAAAAATCTATGATCTACTTGTGGCTTTTTGAAGTATTTTGCTTTATTGTGGATGTGTGAGTGTTATTTTTCACAGTTCATAAATTGTGCTCCGTTTTCCCCACAATCATTGCAGGCTTCTCCGGCCAGCAGAGAGGGGGGGGGGGGACGTTCCGTCTACATCTGTGGCACTGCAAGGCATCAATCAGTGCTGGCCAAGTGAAGTGGTGCTGTATGTCTGGATCCATGGAGTGGCCACAGGGAGACACATTCATGTGTTTGTGACGGACAGCTGGTTTCTCCTCTGGCCAAAGGGAATCTGTGTGTCAGCAGCACAGGGCCCAGACCATAACCTGGACCAGGTCAGACCATTTATGTACAGTATGTATGCATTCAGTATGGCTTCACCTGCTATGTGTACTGGGTTATTAGTGCAACACAAAAGTATAGTGTACAGCACAGGAGGTTGATTGCACCTTAATTGGGGAGGACGGGCTCATGGTAATGGCTGGAGTGGAATCAGTGGAATGGTATTAATGTCACGACTTCCTCCGAAGCTGCCTCCCCTCCTTGTTCGGGCAGGCTTCGGCGTTCGTCGTCACCGGCCTTCTAGCCACTGCCGCTCCATATCTCATAATTCCATTTGTCTTGTCTTGTCAATTACACACACCTGGTTCATATTCCCCTCATTAGTACGTGTTTAAGTGTTCCATCTGCCCCCTTGTCCTTGTGGGTGATTGTTCATTGTGAGGATTAGTAGCTCGGTTGAGCTCAGTATTTTGTATTGTCGGGGTATTTTCCCCGTGTGCATGTTTGTTCCAGTGCACCTGTTTTCCACACTGGACTGGTTACGCTGGATTACGGAATAAACTCTGTATACTGTGATTTACCCTCCTGCGCCTGACTCCTTCAAATCACGCAACACAGAATCACCCACCCGCTATGGAGTCAGCAGGAGAGGAGCGCATGCCTGAGAGGAGAGGACCGATCTGTCGAGACCAGCTAGGCAACCGGATCCAGCCACCCACACCCCAGCACCCAGAGGGATCCATATATCTCGACCACGGGAGTTCGACGGGACAGCTGCTCTCTGCCAGGGATTCCACCTCCAACTGGAGCTCTACTTCTCCAGCATCAGCCCGGCCCCATCGGAGTGGGAGAAGGTGTCCGCCCTCGTCTCCTGCCTCTCTGGGAAAGCCCTGGAGTGGGCCAACGCGGTCTGGAACGGAGGAGGAGCCGCGTTGGACAACTACGGGGAGTTCGCTCGCCTGTCTTCGATCACCCGCCTGAATGTCGAGAGGCGGGCGAGCGGCTGGTCCACCTGAAGCAGGGGACGAGGACTGCGCAGGACTTCGCCTTGGAGTTTCGGACTCTAGCAGCTGGGTCTGTGTGGAACGAGTGGGCCCTTATCGACCACTTCTGGTGCCATCTGCAGGAGGACATCCGCAGGGAGCTAGCCTGCCGGAACACCATGTTGTCCTTCACTCAACTGGTGGACATGGCCATCCGTTTGGACAACCTGCTGGCGGCCAGAGGACGTCCTGGAGGGGGTCGGCCCGTTCCAACCCCGGCTGACTCGGATCATGAGCTGATGGAGCTTGGTGGAGCCGCGATCAGAGAGAGCGGAGGACGACAGCGCCATTGTCACTCTGGTGGCACGAAGGGACATTACACTGCACAACGTCGTCAACGTTCTTTTGGGTCTGGAGGCGGCAGGCAGGGCACTCTCGCATCACCCCAGGTATCGAACACCCACACTTGTTCAGAGCCCTCTGCTGCGCACTGTACCCTACCCATCCACTTTCATGATCACTTTGTAGTTACCCAGTGTAAGGCGCTAGTCGATTCAGGCGCAGCTGGGAACTTTATGGACAGGTCATTCTCACACAGTCTAGGCATTTCATTGGTTCCCCTATCCATTCCACTCCCCATCAGAGCACTTGACAGTCGACCATTAGGATCCGGGTTTGTTAGGGAAGTTACCGCACCAATCACCATGGTTACCCAAGAGACTCATTGCGAGAAAGTCACATTTTTTATTAGTCACCTGCTTTCCCTGTGGTACTAGGTATCCCTTGGTTAGCACTCCACAACCCCACATTCTCATGGCCGCAGAGGGTTCTCACGGGGTGGTCGCGAGAGAGTCAGGGTAGGTGTCTCTGTGTTTCCATTGGTGCAACCACGGTGGAAAGTCCAGACAGTACCTCCACCGTGCGCATTCCCCCCGAATACCACGATTTGGCGCACGTGTTTTCCAAAATGCAGGCGACCAAGTTACCACCTCATCGGGCAGGGGATTGTGCGATAAACCTCTGGGTAGACGCTGTGCCTCCCAGGAGTCATGTGTATCTCCTGTCACAGGCTGAAACGGAGGCTATGGAAACATACGTCACCGAGTCCCTGCGTAAGGGGTTTATACGTCCCTCCACTTCACCCGCCTCCTCGAGTTTCCTTTTTGTGAAGAGGAAAGGCGGCGGTCTGCGCCCTTGCATTGATTATTGATCACAGAACAAGGAGACGATACGATTTAGTTATCCTCTCCCCCTCATTCCTTCAGTGATCGAGTCAATGCATGGGGCGCGCTTCTTCACCAAATTAGATCTCCGGAGTGCGTACAACCTGGTGCGTGTCCGAGAGGGGGATGAGTGGAAGACAGCATTCAGCACAGCCACGGGGCATTATGAATACCTGGTGATGCCTTACGGTTTGATGAATGCTCCATCCGTCTTCCAGTCCTTTTGTGAACGAGGTGTTTCGGGACATGCTTGGTCGCGGTGTAGTGGTCTACATCGATGACATTCTGGTGTATTCTGCTACGCGCACGGAGCATGTGTCCCTGGTTGTAAAGTGCTGGCCCGACTGTTGGAAAGGCAGAAAAGTGTCTGTTTTTCCAGCAGTCTGTCTCCTTCCTCGGATACCGCATTACCACCTCAGGTGTGGAGATGGAGGGAGATCGCATTTCAGCCGTGCATAATTGGCCGACTCCAACCACGGTTAAGGAGGTGCAACGCTTTATTGGCTTCACCAACTACTATCTGAGGTTTATCCGGGGCTTTGGCATGGTCGCAGCTCCCATTACATCTCTGTTGAAGGGTGGGCCATCCCGGCTCCAGTGGTCTGCTGAGGCTGACAGGGCCTTCAGTAACCTGAGGGGTCTGTTCACCTCAGCCCCGGTACTGACCCACCCCAATCCACCCCAATCGCAACGCTCAGGCACACCACCCAAGCTCCGCCCCTGTGCCTTCTTCTCTAAGAAGCTCAGCCCAGCGGAGCAGAACTACGACGTTGGTGATCGGGAGCTGTTGGCTGTTGTCCGAGCCCTGACCGCATGGAGGCATTGGCTCGAAGGGGCGAAACACCCTTTCCTTGTCTGGATGGACCACCGTAACCTGGAGTACATCCGGGCAGCGAGGAGGCTGAATCCTCGCCAGGCCAGGTGGACCCTATTCTTCACCCGGTTTGATTTCACACTATCATACATCCCGAGTACGAAGAACGTGAAGGCAGACGCATTGTCACAGCTGTATGACACAGAGGAGATGCCCAGAGACAACACCCCCATACTCTCGGCCTCCTGCATTGTGGCGCCGGTAGTATTGGCGATGGACGTGGATATAGAGCAGGCGTTATGCACAGAGCCATCTCCACCTCAGTGTCCAGCTGGGCTGCAGTACGTGCCTGCTCTTATCCGTGACCGTCTGATCTACTGGGCACACACGTCACCCTCCTCTGGTCACCCAGGTATCGGTCGTACAGTGCGCTGTCTGACCGGAAAGTACTGGTGGCCTACCTTGGCTAAGGACGTGAGGGTGTATGTCTCCTCCTGCTCAGTGTGCGCCCAGAGTAAGGCACCTAGGCACCTCCCAGCGGGTAAGTTACAACCTTTACCAGTTCCACAACGACCATGGTCTCACCTGAGTGTTGATTTCCTTACCGATCTTCCCCTCTCCCAAGGTAAAACCACCATCCTGGTCGTTGTGGACCGCTTTTCCAAGGCCTGCCGCCTCCTTCCTCTGGCTGGTCTCCCCACGGCCATGCAAACTGCGGAGGCCCTGTTTACACACGTCTTCCGGCACTAAGGGGTACCAGAGGATATAGTGTCTGACCGGGGTCCCCAGTTCACATCCAAGGTCTTGAAGGCATTCATGGAACCTCTGGGGGTCTCAGTCAGCCTGACCTCTGTTTTCCACCCTGAGTCTAATGGGCAGGTGGAACGGGTAAATCAGGATGTGAGTAGGTTCTGCCAGGACCAGCTGGGGGAGTGGTCGGTGTTCTTGCCATGGGCCGAATATGCCCTGAACTCTCTCCGTCACTCCTCCACTAACCTAACGCCATTCCAATGTGTTTTAGGTTACCAACCAGTTCTGGCACCGTGGCATCAGAGCCAGACCGAGGCTCCTGCGGTGGATAACTGGTTTCGGCGCACGTCCACCTCCAACGCGCCGTGCGTCGTCAGAAGGCCAACGCTGACCGCCAGGCCCCGGTCTTCGTACCAGGTGATCGGGTCTGGCTCTCGACCTGGAATCTGCCCCTCTGCCTGCCCTGCCGGAAGCTGAGCCAGCGGTTTGTGGAGCCGTTCAAAGTCCTGAGGAGAATCAACGAGGTTACCTATAGGTTTTTACTCCCCCATTATTACTGTATTAACCCCTCGTTTCATGTGTCTCTCCTCAGGCCGGTGGTGGCTGGTCCGCTCCAGGAGTCTGAGGTGCGGAAGGTCCCCCCGCCTCCTCTGGACATCAAGGGGGCCCCAGCGTACTCCGTCCGTTCCATCCTGGATTCGAGGCGTTGGGTGGGGGGCCTTCAGTACCTCGTGGAGTGGGAGGGGTACGGTCCGGAGGAACGGTGCTGGGTCCCGGTGAGGGATATCCTCGATCCCTCCCTGTTGTGGGATTTCCACCGTCGCCATCCGGCTCGCTCTGCTCCGCGTCCTCCTGGCCGTCCTCGAGGCCGGGGTCGACGCGCTGCTGGAGCTGCGCGTCAAGGGGGGAGGGGGGGGGGGGGGGGGGTAAATGTCATGACTTCCTCTGAAGCTGCTTCCCCTCCTTGTTCTGGCAGGCTTCGGTGTTCGTCGTTACCGGCCTTCTAGCCACTGCCGCTCCATATCTCATCATTCCATTTTGTCTTGTCTTGTCAATTACACACACCTGGTTCATATTCCCATCATTTAGTATATGTTTAAGTGTTCCCTCTGCCCCCTTGTCCTTGTGGGTGATTGTTCATTGTGAGGATTAGTAGCTCGGTATTTTCCCCATGTGCATGTTTGTTGACTGGTTACGCTGGATTACGGAATAAACTCTGTATACTGTGATTTAACCTCCTGCGCCTGACTCCTTCAAATCACGCATCACAATTAAAACACATGGTTTGATGTCATTCCATTCGCTCCGTTCCAGCCATTATTATGAGACGTCCGCCCCTAAGCAGCCTCAACTGTATACAGTATGTAGTACATAGGTATCTACATTATCTCTGCATCAGTCCTGGTCAAGCCCATCCACAAGACAAGGAGTAACATCAGATATAGTATCTATCCTGAATGGCCTTGGTTAATGTATGACCATTCAAGTAGGTCAATATTTAAAATGCAGGTTGCCCTCGTTGAGAGGATCTTCTAAAGCAGGTATGTAATACAATACTTGCATTTGAGAAAAGCCATCTAGTGTCTAGGAATGCTACAGTCTATCTATATTTATGCTATTAGGCTGAGCCATTCAAACGTTGTGAAGGCTACCTCTCACTAACCCTGAAAGGTAACTGAATGGAGCCTCACCCCACACTGCACAATTACTGTAAGGCTCTGACATAATATTTCTTAAAAGTTAGCAGTGGTAGCCATAACCCAGACAGTATAAAAGAGCTTAAAGTAAAGCCACCTGATTCATTAAGCTGTATACTTTAAACTCTCCTTCATCTCCTCCAAGGGCAGGCAGGCCCCACTAATGGCCCAGTGTTTAAATATCATTACTCTTTACTTTGGGAGCCAGAAAGCGGGTCACTCTACAGTACCTGCCACCAAGACCTCTCACTCATCCACTGAGGTCCTTTTAAACAATGACAAGAGGACAACACAGGAGGACCGGCCAGTAAGACAGACACCAGGCAAATGTAGATTTATGATCAGAGCCTCCTCCATAAGAGGGGAGGGTTACAAACAGCTCAAGGCCTGAGGAGACGTGATGGGAGGACAGGTAGATGGAGAGGGCAGAGCCAGATCCAGGTGAGTGGACAGAATTTGTGTAAAGGTGGAGCTATTATTTGCTTTCCACGCTCCAGTAATAAAGACAACAAGGTCAATGGCCAAAGCAAAATTCACAATTTCTTGTGATGGCAAGCAACACTGTCAACCCACATTTATCAACCTCTTACTTTAAACAGAGTTTTCAAATAAGCTAGTGATGCATGGATTACTTTTGCATGTACTGGTTGTCCTAGCCTCCTTTTTTAATCCGAGAGTGAAAGACTTACACTCTCATCTCTAACATGTATGCTCAGTATTCCCGAACAGTCCCATTACAAGTCAGAATGTTGAATAAACTTCATTTGAACTTACTTTACCTGTTGTCTGCTGATTTTGTCCTTCTGTTGCAGGTAATCTGAGACAAAATATCCACAAGTGTTATTAACCTGACTTTCAGTAGGTTGGTCTGTATATCTGTTTGTATTTTCGGTTTTAGATTTTCAATACTGACACAATTCGCAGCGACATACACTTGCACAAAATGTAAACAATGGCTGAGGGAAGTGCTTTGGTCGACAATGTTCGGTTACATTTGGCTATTGTTTACATATTGTGCATCACGTGCAATGTGCCAGGAGATTGAAAATACAAGGGACAGAACCTACCGGCGCCACAAAAAGTCAGGTAAACAACACTTTCCTGTGGATATTTAATCTCCACTTCCTCACGCTAAAAGGACCAACAGCACAGACAACCGGTAAAGTAAGTATAAATATTTTATTAAACATTCTGGCTTGTAGAGACTATTGCGTCTTTTTTAAGGAGACTTCTTTCAGACTGAACATCCATGGGGTAACCATGGTAACAGTCTGATGCATATGCAAAGGTTGTCCAAGCCTATACTGTATCTTGCATTGTTATTGAATCATTATGTCACCACCACTCAAAACAAAATTGAAGCGATGCAGTAAAGTGTTGTTACAGTAGGTGCATAGTCTGTTAGTAAGTTTCTACAGCCATGTGATAGTGCAGGATCTCTCCAGTGCATTACGGTGGGTCTGCAGCTCAGCTGTGAACACATATGGCTGCACTGATCTAATCACCATCAGACCTCTGATATTATGCTAGTCTAACATGTTATACAGGAAGAGCACAAGACCAGTGAGGATGGAGAGGCACAATACAGTCAGGAAGATAAACTACAGACAAAAATAATTATCTGTAACAAGATAACTGGTTGTGAACAAACTGTACTGTGTTCACCAATCAGTGGTATAAACACCCATGCGTATGTCCGAGCTCAGCTCCATGCACACATCTCTGTACACAACAACAGGAACAGGGGTGACAAATTGAACACAGAGCAGACCAGAGGAGCCAGAGGAGGAGAAAAGAGAGAGGAGGTGGAGGGGCTGAGGGGCAAAGTGAGGAAGCCCCAGTAGTGGAGAAGAGGAGGAGGGGAGGGTGGGTGGGTAACCAGAGCAAATGAATGAAAGAAAAGACGTGGGGCCTGGGAGCATCCGGGGAATAGTTTGAGGGGAAACAGTGTCCGTTTGTGGCCAGTGATAATACTTTCCATTCAACTGGGCTCACAGATAGCTGATTCTCTTGATTGCAGCATGGCGCCCTGCTGGCGAACCTCCGCACTGAAATTAAATCCACTCTGCTCAGTTATAAATTATAATTGTCCATAAACAACAGCCCCAGAGGAACACAGAGTAGAGAGATGCACACCATGAGGGGAGAGAGAGACACTGAGGGAGAGATACACACCATGAGGGGATAGAGAGACACTGAGGGAGAGATACACACCATGAGGGGAGAGAGAGAGACACTGAGGGAGAGATACACACCATGAGGGGATAGAGAGACACTGAGGGAGAGATACACACCATGAGGGGAGAGAGAGAGACACTGAGGGAGAGATACACACCATGAGGGGAGAGAGAGACACTGAGGGAGAGATACACACCATGAGGGGAGAGAGAGACACTGAGGGAGAGATACACACCATGAGGGGATAGAGAGACACTGAGGGAGAGATACACACCATGAGGGGAGAGAGAGACACTGAGGGAGAGATACACACCATGAGGGGAGAGAGAGACACTGAGGGAGAGATACACACCATGAGGGGATAGAGAGACACTGAGGGAGAGATACACACCATGAGGGGATAGAGAGACACTGAGGGAGAGATACAAAGAGAAGACAGACACACAGGAGTGACACAGAGTGAGTGACACAGAAGGAGAGACACAGAGTGAGAGACAGGCAGGTGGGAGAAATAGTGGACGCGGGGATTGAGCCGCGGTCTCCGGTGGGGAGATTTGTACATGTGACATGTGCCGGGATTGTCCATTGGTGAGTTGAGCATCCATAAGCAGTGTGGATATTTCAAGATCCCCCCAGTTCCAGTATACGTCAGCAGGGGGTGTCACTCTGTCCCACAGCACCCCTGCTGGTGGATGATGATGATGCTGCACAAGGAAGGTAGCGACGGGGTGTGTTCTGCTGTGCAGCTAGTTCAAATCCAGACAGTAAACGGACTACATGACAGCATACAAGCAAACACACAAACTGGGGCAAGTTCAAAGTGCTGTTTCAGCTCCAGCACTAGTCAGCGAGAGTAGAAGATTCTGCTGGGTGCTAATGTTTAACCTAGAAAGCGCAAAGCCAAATAAGAGTACACAGTTAAAGGGGAGCAGAGAAAATCGCGCACCGGCACATCTCTGAAAAACAAGGAGTTTCTCACAATGAAACAAATCATATAATAACTGTGACACTCCAAACGAGCCTCCTGAATCTAATGGAAAGTAGAACAAACTGTTACTGTAAACATTTCATGCACTGGTCCATCTGTTCCATGTGTCCCCTGAAGCACATTACCAAGCAAACAAAGACTCAATGGTTGTAGTCGGACTGTCTGTCTCTGTGCGCCCTCCCGGCTAGTCAGCCACAGCAACACATCTGTAACCATCTGACCAGCCCACACATCCCCAAGGGCTTCACCCTCTGTTACAGTTTTACCTCCTCTCACTGAATGCAGCTCCGCTCACATAGGAACCTACAGTATAAATAATGTCAGTTACAACATCTTATGTTCTATTGGACTACTATTCCTAATCAGACAGTAACTGTGTCCAATCAGAGTTAGCCTCCAGTCCAGCCTCTGCTACAGTAATAATCACACAGACAGCAGCCCAGATTAGCACCACAGGCCTGCTAGTTAGTGATGCTCCTGTCCCCTCCAGAGCACAGGGCTGAGAGGCTGTCAGTCTGCTGGGGGGGTCTGGCTGTTCCTCTGATACCATCCCACTGCTCACATCACTGAACTTTATGCCGCTTCATTGGCATCTTTTTTGGTGCCAGGTTACGTGCCATTTCGATATCAGTCAGTGCAAAGTGTATCTTGGGCGATACTGTAAACTGGGAGTGGACCCTAACCCTTGCAGCAGCAAGTGGGAAATAGAGCAAGTGGATTTGTGTAAAAATGGGGAGGGGAGGAGGGGGAGAGGGGCCCATTTGAAAGCATAAGGTTTTTGAAGGTTTTGATGGTCTGCTTTGTCTTCACTCTCCCCCCTCAGGAGATGAACTGTCAGCTCACATAGCCGTGATGGACTCCAGCAGGGAAGGTGCAGACGAGAGGAGAGATGAGGGGGGGAGACCACAATATCAGTCTACATTAGAAACACTACATACTGTGCATACCACTTGGCATTAGTCACAGATTACTAAAACCCTAGTCCTGATGCCTGCTCTGGTGTGGCCACCTCTCACAGCATCATATTACGTTCAGTGCTATATAAATTCAAATCAAACCAAACTATATTTGTATAGCACATGTCATACACTATGAGCTTAACTGACACAGAGCTTGTCATCCATTTTGAGAGCTGAGTTTTGTCTATGTCAGAACCTACAGATGTAGGATCTTAATTTCATCAACCTTTTGCAGGATAACTTTCCTGCAATGTAGGACATGTTTTACTTGTAGTGTATTTGAGGTTTAAAAAGGCTTCTGAAGTTGTAATTTCTGTATGAGCTTAACTGACACAGAGCTTGCCATCCATTTTGAGAGCTGAGTTTTGTCAATGTTAAAACCTAGGATAAAACCCCTGCCTCTTATGATATTACTCACAGCCTCTGACAGTCTGGTGAGCTCTTCACCTTCCGCTATTCCCGACCCCTTCTGTGAGAAAATAAAGGCAAAGTCTTAAGAGTAGAAACACTTGATCCCTAAGTTTCATTTTAAACTTGCTTTAATAAACAGTCCCATGTGTTTGATATCAGGGCAAAGCTGTGGCTGGCTGCACCATGCCGGAGCAAGAGCATTAGGAGGAGGAGAGGCAGCTAGCTGCAGAGGGCTCAGCTCAGCTCTCCACAGGGGAGAAGTACTGGTAACCTTACATAACGCCAGCGAAGCAGTGCCAGGTAACAACTTTCAAATATCAATATCACAGTTTGATACATTATGACCTCTTTGTAATCATACTTTCATAACATTTAATACTTTCTTCTCTATAGGTGGCAGGTACAGTGCCTTGCAAAAGTATTCATCCCCCTTGGCGTTTTTCCTATTTTGTTGCATTACAACCTGTAATTTAAATGGATTATTATTTGGATTTCATGTAATGGACATACACAAAATAGTCCAAATTGGTGAAGTGAAATTAAAAAAAGTAACTTGTTTTAAAAATTATACAAAATAAATAACGGAAAAGTGGTGCGTGCATATGTATTCACCCCCTTTGCTATGAAGCCCCTAAATAAGATATGGTGCAACCAATTACCTTCAGAAGTCACATAATTAGTTAAATAAAGTCCACCTGTGTGCAATCTAAGTGTCACATGATCTGCCACATGATCTCAGTATATATACACCTGTTCTGAAAGGCCCCAGAGTCTGCAACACCACTAAGCAAGGGGCATCACCAAGCAAGCGGCACCATGAAGACCAAGGAGCTCTCCAAACAGGTCAGGGACAAAGTTGTGGAGAAGTACAGATCAGGGTTGGGTTATAAAAAAATATCTGAAACTTTGAACATCCCACGGAGCACCATTAAATCCATTATTTAAAAATGGAAAGAATATGGCACCACAACAAACCTGCCAAGAGAGGGCCGCCCACCAAAACTCACAGACCAGGCAAGGAGGGCATTAATCAGAGAGGCAACAAAGAGACCAAAGATAACCCTGATGGAGCTGCAAAGCGCCACAGCAGAGATTGGAGTTCTGTCCATAGTACCACTTTAAGCCGTACACTCCACAGAGCTGGGCTTTACAGAAGAGTGGCCAGAAAAAAACCATTGCATAAATAAAAAAATAAGCAAACACGTTTGGTGTTCGCCAAAAGGCATGTGGGAGACTCCCCAAACATATGGAAGAAGGTACTCTGGTCAGATGAGACTAAAATTAAGCTTTTTGTCCATCAAGGAAAACGCTATGTCTGGTGCAAACCCAACACCTCTCATCACCCCAAGAACACCATCCCCACAGTGAAGCATGGTGGTGGCAGCATCATGCTGTGGGGATGTTTTTAATCGGCAGGGACTGGGAAACTGGTCAGAATTGAAGGAATGATAGATGCCGCTAAATGCAGGGAAATTTTTGAGGGAAACCTGTTTCAGTCTTCCAGAGATTTGAGACTGGGACGGAGGTTCACCTTCCAGCAGGACAATGACCCTAAGCATACTGCTAAAGCAACACTCGTGGTTTAAGGGAAACATTTAAATGTCTTGGAATGGCCTAGTCAAAGCCCAGACCTCAATCCAATTGAGAATATGTGGTATGACTTAAAGATTGCTGTACACCAGCGGAACCCATCCACCAGTTTTGCCTTGAAGAATGGGCAGAAATCCCAGTGGCTAGGTGTGCCAAGCTTATAGAGACGTACCCCAAGAGACTTGCAGCTGTAATTGCTGCAAAAGGTGGCTCTACAAAGTATTGACTTTGGGGGGGTGAATAGTTATGCATGCTCAAGTTTTTTTTTTGGTGTTATTTCTTGTTTGTTTCACCCAAAAAATTATTTTGCATCTTCAAAGTGGTAGGCATGTTGTGTAAATGATACATACCCCCCCAAAATCTATTTTAATTCCAGGTTGTAAGGCAACAAAATAGGAAAAATGCCAAGGGGGTGAATACTTTCGCAAGCCACTGTAGCCTAGCTGTTACGAGCATTGGGCCAGTAACCGAAAGGTCGTGGTTTGAATCCCCGAGCCGACTAGGTGACAAATCTGTCGATGTGCCCTTGAGCAAGGCACTTAACCCTAATAGCTCCTGTAAGTAACTCTGATTAAGAACGTCTGCTAAATGACTAAAATGTAAAATATATAGAATAGTGCAAGCATAAACTAGCTATTCTTATTAACTATAGCCAATGCTGTTACACAGGTCATTATTTTTGAAGATAATTATAAAATATCAGAACAGATTTGAGTGCGCCGTCTGGTTTTTCCCTTTATTGCACAGAGAATTTAACAAAATGCTATGTGACATGCCACACTGGGAGCAGAAGTCTGCCATTGGCACAGGGGGGGAAATGTTCCAGAGTGGAGGTCAGTGCACCGCATCAAACAACTGTCTCCAAACCAGCACCATATGCCAAGCTCACACTATCAGCTGTGGCAGACAGCTGACTCCAGACCAGTGCCCCATGCCCACTATCAGATGTATCCCCTAAGCAATCTATAGGCTAAGTTTGAGCTGATGGCCTACAACTCTCTGGGTGTTTCTCAATATGCACACTACCGTGCTCCGAGCACGCAAATTGTAGTATGTAAGGATTGGAGTCTGAGTCCATTTCCAATTATGAGAAATGGATTACGGAGGGCACTTTTCGGATGCGTACTCTGTTTGCGCATATTTTAAAGCATGTATTGATGCACGCTTCAACTTAAAAAATGCACAGAAATATGATGCAACCACGTAAGAAACAATGAAAAATTCATTGAAATCAATGGCAGACTTTATTTTAACTAAAGTGAGAGAAAATAAACTGACATCGGAAAGAAATGTTGCTCATTCACATCTCATATGTTGTCTGACTACAATATTTTATCTTAATACGTTAATAAATACATACTGCGTTAATTTTGGCATGTCTAGCTACTTGCCTGCAATACCCACTGTAGTGTGCGTAGATCACAAGCCCATAGTATGTCAATAGGGCTAACTGGTTAGCTAGCTAGCCACAAAGAAATGGTAGCTAGCTACCCATGAAGAATTGACAGCTAGTCATCTACCTTGCGTAACATTAGTTTTAGGTCATTTTTGCCTGTTAAACTAGCTGGATAGCTAGATTATTATGATTCACATTATGAAGTTAAACGTTTGCTTTGTGTAGATCTTGTTTCGTCTCTTATGCCATTGTCCTGGCTGGAAGAAGGTTCAATGAATGGCTCGGAGGTGCAGGGTGAGGTTATACAGTAGGGGGAGTGTGATTGCTTCAAAGATGTCATATGTTGTGTTCTGCACACTCGTCCTCATAAGAACATACTCAAGATAACGTCCTCGGAGAATGCACTCGGAGCATGAGAGTGTGGAGCACGGTAGTATCCATATTGAGAAACACCCTCTATGTTCCACGTTTACTGCTGTTAGTTCAGCACTATAAAAAGCACAGGTCACACTTTATTTGGATAGTCCGGATATACTATCAACAAACTATCTGTTGAAAAGCAACTGCTTGCTAAGGTTATGGTTAGGGTTAGAATAAGGGTTAGGGTAAGGGTTAGGGTTAGTAGGTAGTTAGTTGAAATGAATACTGATAGTCTGTAGAGCATCTACAGATGGACTATCCAAATAAAGTGTTACCAAAGCCCATCCATAAACACTAACCACCAGATAGAGTTAGGATATGGCAGGTACTTGGCAACATCCCAACCTGAAAGTACAACAATCAATCTCAATTAGACAGCAGCCCAGTGATTGGGGCTAAATAAAGGGCATATTTGGTTCATCCATCAGACACTATTATAGGACATCAAGTACCTATGCATCATGTATAATGTCACACACTTAGCTATCATAAAGTCCTCACCTCTGTCCAATCCCATCAGTATGTCTGATTGTTCTGAAGATGCATTACAAGTAATTTGACACATTGAACTGCTCTCTCAGGTCAGACAAGTTTTTCTTTGACCTTCTGAACTCTATGTATTAACCAGCATGCCTTGAGGAGCTGTCCCCCACATCCTTACTCAAACACCCATTTCATTTCAGTCTGATGTTTCCAGTCTGAATTTACTTTGTCTCCAAAAACGCCATTATTAAACTAATGGACATGCGAGCCATTTCATGAAACACCCTATAGAACTTAACCACACAACTCAATTCAATATAATCACCACACCAACATGAGCAGATGATTTCCTGTTGGGGAACCCAGCCAGAATAATGGGTAGTACTGGGTACACACAGTACAGTAAAGTATCAGGGTACCTGGGAGGATGTGGAAACCCGAGAGCCATTGACAGCCTGACCATTATTACTACGCTATGTGCTGCTGGCAAACAGATCATTATAAACCAAGGGGAAAAAGGGAAGGGGGTTGCATGTGTGTGTGCTTCTGTAATCCAATCAGATCATTCTCCCTGCTATAAGTAACCACGACGCTTGTTGCCACATCTAAAGAATAGTTACAGTAAAGACCCTCTTTCCTCCGGTCACACGTTATGAGAAAGGCCTGTGCCCTTGGTGCAGTGTGGTGGTACTATGCAGCATGACAAGTGTGTGGCTGTCTGCTGTGGGATGACATCAGCCTGGGAGGCCGCAGGGATGAGTCACGGTGAGGTAATACGACTTTACCAGGAGACTCAGGCACTACAGGCAGGATGTGATGTTATTGGGGTAACAATGCTGTCAGTCCGTCGCCCCTTGAAAGTGATCATTTCTAGAACCCAGGCATGTCCTCGAAACACTGAAGTCCTAGTCATACACTGACAAAGAAACTGAGAGACTCAGCTTTCACGTCAGTTTGAATCCTGCACACTGTTTTTATGACACTACTATACCTACACAAGCAGATAGAGGGGCGCGTACATGCTATTTGGATTGACTATTAACTCGATCAATGTTTAACACACATAGAAGGATCAAAACAACATATAGCGTAGCATACTGTAGAAGTGTACCACTATAGTCTATTACATGTCAGACTTATTTTTAAATTGTAAAAGCCCCTGTGTAAAACATGTGACCTGATGCCCCATAGGTCACCCCATCCCATGTGTGCGTCACAGACACTCAGACACCCTCCAGAACAGGATTTGTGACCCTGCACACAAAGTAATAACATAACCCCAATAATAACTATATTAGCTGTATTAACTGGTCAATTATTAAAAACAAGGAGGGGACATGGGAGAGAGGCCTGGCATAATAAAGAAGTGACTTTACCTCTCTGTCTTGGTCCCTGCACATCAGAGGATCCTATAAAACGCTACAAAGGCATGTCATTTTTGGACACTTTCAAAGGGAGGTCAGACTGGTATGTAGGAAAGCACTTTGCCTAGGCTAAAACAACAGTCTAGCAGCGAGCTGCCATGGCAACATCTGTATCCAATTACACACTACATCCTCGGCAGAGCTCCTTGGTAAGGAGGAGAGGAGTGTGGGTAAAGCTGTGAGCTCAGGAGAGATGTCAAATGTAGGTTAGACAGGCACACAGACAGGAGCTGAGATGTTTCATTAGAGCTGTGCTCAGAACAGATAGTGATCTGAGAGGTTCCCACACTTTGACTGGGATCCAGTCTGCTGAGTGAAAACACGTCAAACGTCAGGCCACATCTCCTCACTGAACCTGTGTCAGTCACAGGCTTCTCACTGAGGATCCAGACACAGCTGTGTTTTCTCTTTCATTTTCATTTCAATTTAAAACCTTAGAATAACTAATGACACACACACGTGCGTGCTCGCCTGCTGCAGCAGTAATTGCCCAACTGGCACCTGTATCGTACATCCATCTCACGCCGGCTGGCTGCACAGTGATCAATGTTTGTCATTGTCTCTGGCTTTAGACTGACGCTGACAGCACATGATCCAGTGCTGTCCTCTCTCCTCTCTGTGTGGAGCTGACAGGCCCAAAACACTGGTGGTTTGATGTGTCACTGCTGAGCAGCATGGGGGGGTGGGGGGGTCTAACGGCTGGGGGCTTGCCTGACCCACGCAGCACACAGTGTCACATCAGCTCAGCTGTCACCTCACACACTATGACAGAGCAGGCCCTCACCTACAGTGACACACCACTCACACTCCACTCAGCTAGCTCACTAGCAATGTGACAACAATGTGACAATGTGACAAAAATAGATATTGCACTGAAATTCATGTCCCGAGTGGCGCAGCGGTCTAAGGCACTGCATCTCAGTGCTTGAGGCGTCACTACAGACCCCTTGGTTCGATTCCAGGCTGTATCACAACCAGCCGTGATTGGGAGTCCCATAGGGCAGCGCACAATTGGCCCAGCGTCGTCCGGGTTTGGCCGTCATTGTAAATAAGAATTTGTTCTTAACTGACTTGCCTAGTTAAATAAAGGTAAAATATATATATTTTTTAAATACATGGAAATCTCATCAAAATAAACATCTTTCTAAATATGATTGACTAATAGTTATTATTAAATTGATATACAATCACTTTCATCTGTTTCTTAATGAAACTCTGCACTGATCGTCCCTACAGTGGACATTGAGGCCTGACAACAGGTGGAGATGTAGTTAGTTAGATCCTTAGAAGCAGTTGTGAAGAGACAGTGCCAGGCTAGACTGGAAGCAGAGCCTCTCCTGCTCTGTCTCTGTGTCGGCTGTGGTGTAGTGACATTTACCTAATGCGGCTAAGCCGGCGCTGCTGATCATTAGAGAGGGGCTGACGGTGATGTGGTCTGACTGATGCTGCTACTGCCAGCCAGCCTCTAACCAGAGCTCTGTTATTTTATACTCATTGTACTGAACATCCCCCTAAAAACACCACACTGCTTCCTCTCTCACTCTCTGCTCACCCTGCCTGCCTGGAGTTCTCCTCAAAATGGGGGGGGGGCAGAGAGAGAAAGAGAACCATGGCTCTTACAGGGGTTTTGCGTCCCATTGCTACCCATTTTCAAACCATGAGGGACATCGGAACACCCAGAGAAGGGCCGGGTAATCCTACAGTACCATGACAACAGGCCGGGCAGGCCAAGAGGCAGGCCAGAGGGGCGGGCGGGCGGGCAGAGCAGGGGAATGTTTTAGTTGGCCACCATCCACCTGTCCCTAAAGGACTAGGCCAGTCAGAGGAGCAGAGTTCACTGAGACCACTTCCTGTGCTCCCTGGGAGAGAGAGAGAGAAACAGCAACAACAACAATAACAAGACAGCCTCCCTTTCTCTAGTCTAGAGTACAAGCCAATCCACACATCAATCTTCATTACTGTTCAGAACACTCTGTTTTATCTGAGATCACAATGTTCCATCAATATGGGTTTATCCCTCCGCCTCTTTGTGGCGCGTCACCCCCTACGTTCCCCACCATCACACCATCAGCCCTGGGGGACCTACAGTCATAAATCTATCTCTCCCTCTACTGCTCTACCCTCCAACTCATCCCCTGGAGCTGGGCTAAGGGGAGGAGAGGAGAGAGGGGAGGCAGGACGAGAGACACTAAAAGGTCAGCTCAGACCAGGAGCTCTCAGGACCCTCTGGGCTCTGTCCACATGCACTATTATCAGCCAGTGGAGGTGTGCAGACATTCTCCAGTGTCTGAACACGGCACCCCCTGGCTATGCTTCAAATGCACTACACACCCACTATAAACCAATATCTGAGCGACACGCTTCAAACACACTATACACCCACTATAAAATCTTAAACTGGTTTTTACACAAGCTGGATGCCTTAGTTATTGAATGTTTGAATTCCACACCATTTCAAAAGTTGAGTCAATATCTAGACAGGGATCTCTGCTCATGTCTTTGTGTTGGGATGTAAAGAATGGCATGCTCCCTTCCAAGTGTCATCTGACAGCATGTTGAGGCATCTGGCTCTGTTTTGTATTTATTAGGGATCCCCATTAGCTGCTGCCAAGGCAGCAGCTACTCTTCCTGGGGTCCAAACATATTAAAGCACTTACATTACATATAAAACAAAATATAAAACAGTACATCATATGACATTATTACACCACTACCTATCTACAATACAACATTTTTAATACCAACATACAACAATATCAAAATGTGTGCGTATGCATGTGTCTATACCGTTGTTCAATAAGGTGTATTTTTACCTGTTTTTTAAATGTTATTCTACTGCTTGCATCAGTTACCTGATGTGGAATAGAGTTCCATGTAGTTATGGCTCTATGTAGTACTGTGCGCCTCCCATAGTCTGTTCTGGACTTGGGGACTGTGTAGAGACCTCTGGTGGCATGTCTTGTGGGGTATGCATGGGTTTCAGCTTGTCAACACCTCTTACAAAAACAAGCAGTGATGAAGTCAATCTCTCTTCCACTCTGAGCCAGGAGAGACTGACATGCATGTCATTAATGTTAGCTCTCCGTGTACTTTTAAGGGCCAGCCTTGCTGCCCTGTTCTGAGCCAACTGCAATTTTCCCAAGTCCCTCTTTGTGGCACCTGACCATACTACTGAACAGTAGTCTAGGTGCGACAAAACTAGGGCCTGTAGGACCTGCCTTGTTGATAGTGTTGTTAGGAAGGCAGAGCAGCGCTTAATTATGGACATACTTCTCCCCATTTTAGTTACGGTTGTATCAATATGCTTTGACCATGACAATCTACAATTCAGGGTTACTCCAAGCAGTTTAGTCTCCTCAACTTGCTCAATTTCCACATTATTCATTACGAGATGTAGTTGAGGTTTAGGGTTTAGTGAATGATTTGACCCAAATACAATGCTTTTAGTTTTGGAAATATTCAGGACTAACTTATTCCTTGCCACCCATTCCGAAACTAACTGCAACTCTTTGTTAAGTGTTGCAGTTATTTCAGTTGCTGTAGTAGCTGACGTGTATAGTGTTGAGTCATCCGCATACATAGACACACTGGCATGTCGTTAGTAAAGATGCAAAAAAGCAAGGGGCCTAGACAGCTGCCCTGGGGAATTCCTGATTCTACCTGGATTACGTTTGAGAGGCTTCCATTAAAGAACACTTTACTTAGTCAAGTAACTCCTTATCCGCATTATAGCAGGGGGTGTAAAGCCATAACACATACGTATTCTCCAGTAGCAGACTGTGATCGATAACGTCAAAAGTCACACTGAAGTCTAACAAAACAGACCCCACAATCTTTACCATGGAGTTGGTATGAGGGTACACATAGAGGGGAATCTGTGTCATAGAGTTGGTTTGAGAGTACACCTAGAGGGGAAGGAATCTGTGTCATAGAGTTGGACAAACAGCTTGTTGAGCCACATGAGCTGCTCAGTGAGCGGCAGGAGAACTTTGTTCAAAAGCATGTCATATCGGACACACCGGATCTGTTTAGACTGACTGTTTTTTGCAGTCTTTCTTGGATAACTTGTGAACAGCTCCTAACAAGCGCCAGTGTTTTACTAAGGCTTTCCTCACAGTTTCAGAATAAATACAACAGTAAAAACAATAGTGTTCATCTACGCGTCTCCAAAATCCCCACCGCCCCGCATGGAGGAGCAGACAACATACAGGTGAGAGGGCTCTATCAACAACTAGTGAAGGGGGGGGGGGGGGGTCTGTCCCTCTCCCAGATTGTGGACTACCCCCTCTGTTCCACAGCTGATGCCATGTTCATCTCAGTCTGCTGTCTCTGTCATACTGCACTACTGAGCCCTGGCACAGAGGCCTGCTGGAGCTTGGGAGGCCTCCAGACTACTACACTACACCAACACTGACCCTGCCCAATGTATGAGGCCAACACTTTGCTACTGAATCTCCAGAGGTCACTGATGTTGAGCTGAGCAGCAGGCATTAATATGGTCCTGTTTGAGACAGATTCCTGCCAGGCAGATTTAGCTGTCACATATCATATCCTGGAGGAGAACGAGAATACATTACTAGGTTAAATGAGGGAAAGGATGGAACATATTGAGTTGTGTATTTGACTAAATGAATGGCAGCATGCAGAGAGGGATGTGCCAGGGTCCAGCCCTGTGTCTCTGAATGTTTGTGGAACTGACTGGGCATGGATGTTCTGGAGCCCTGCCAGAACCAGATGGATGGGTCAGGGACATGCCAGGTCAGCGGGCTCCACAGCTGCCAGCGAGGTACATGTGGCTTTAATAAGTAGAGGACAGCCCTGCTTGTACTAGTCTGGAGGATTAGGGGTATGGGGGGGGGGGGGGGGGTAGAGGATGGGCCTCCACAACCTCTTCACGCTCCGCAGAGGCACTGTCAGCGCCATGCGTTCTGTCCTGGGGGGCCAGGAGGCATCTGTGTCTGCAGAGTGGTGTCTTGTGAAAGTCTTCACAGGAAAACCTGCAGACCTCGCTCCACAATCACAGCATTCATTCTAGCCCCCACCCCCCAGCATGGTTCGCTCCAAGCCCTTTCTAATCAGAGACAGAGCGTCTCTAATTGGGGTAAGCCAAGCGTCACAGCAGTGGTAGACGGGAAAGCAGCCAGGCCATCCAGCTCGCTCTGAGGAGACCAACGGAACCGCACCAGTGTTCCACCACCCCAGGCCCAAAGGAACCAACCCCTGTGCCAGCAGCACCTCAGTGGGTCTCTAGACACACTGGCCACCCTGGACCTCAGCCTTCACACCTCTATGCTCCTGCTGCTTTCACAGGGGACAGAGTCTCAGTCAGGATGGATGGTTGTGTTTTGGTGGGAGTTGTTGGAAAGCCGAGGATGATGGAGGGTTAATGAAGGAGCAGGCGGAGTGAGAATGGCCGTCACTGGGGAGTTGGGGGAAGGGGGGGGTGCTGGTGAATTACGGCACAAATGATTCATCGCTGTTGTGCCATGGATCAGTCACCTTCTGAGCAGCCTGATCTGTTCTGCTCTCGCTTTATGACCAACCCAGAGAGAACCCTTTTAAATAGACCAGACTTTTGAAAGCTGCCTGAAAGTAAGCTTGCGGCTGCCCGAGGCGTTGATATGCATTTTTACTCCTCTTTTTTCTGCTGTTTGTTTGTCTTAGCGCATGGCTGGAGTGGATGTCTGTGGCGTGCCCCCATCCTTCACTCTCCTCCGGCCCCGTCTTCCCCAAACTAAATGATCCTTTCATTTCCTCCAAGACTCCTCTGGCCTGCAGCGGGCACTGGGCCCCGTGGCCTGGATTGCATGTGAAGTTCACAGCTTGTCCTCCAATCTGCAGATCCTCTATCATAACACAGCTTGGCCAGGCCAAGCGCTTCCTGTCTGGGATGGCCTTGCGTGAGATGCCCCTTGGCTGGATCTACCTCCAGACTCACTTCCCCTTTGTGAAAAGAAGCAGCAAGCAACTTGACGCAATCCGCACATATGCACACACCACTCCCCAAATGCCAATCCCCCTTACCCCCTTCTTCTATCACCCCCCTGGCCAAACCTCCTTCTTGTCCCCCTTAACCCGTCCACAGAGACCCGACTCCGGAACTGACTTAGGAAGTCCTTTAATGGTTACCAAACTTTTGGGAACTGTTTGCACTTTCTGGGACTAACCATATGTTTAGAGGAGACAACACGAGCAATCACCACTTGACCCCTTGACAGACCTTGGGTCTCATACTTCGGTTTTCTTCCCCCTTGCAGGAGAAAGAAAACTTTAACCAGATAATATAATCAAGTGAAAGCATAAGACTGCTGAGGAGTGACGGCAAACATGCCCATTTCCAGATGTCTGATGAGACCATGCAGAAATTCAGCCGTCAATAGACTCCACAGAGGATTACACAAGGTTCTGCGGTATGAAAAGAAGAAAAGATGCAATTTACATTTTACATTTTAGTCATTTAGCAGACGCTCTTATCCAGAGCGACTTACAGTTAGTGCATTCATCTTAAGATAGCTAGGTGGGACAACCACATATCACAGGCATAGAAAGTACATTTTTCCTCAAAAACGTAGCTATCAGTAGAGTCAGAGCTAGAAGGGTGCACCACGTGCACACCACGTGCACACCACGTGCACACACACCACGTGCGCAAGTTGACCTATCCAAAATGGATGAGTAGATGGAAAAAGGAAATAACAAATTGCTTATGTCTGTGACTCAAGCTTCAATGTGTGAATAAGATGTTTAAGGAAAACAAAGTGGAGTAAGACTTAAACGGTCTCCTGGCTTTTCCCCGAGGGCATCTTTCGTCATCCCTTTTACTGACTCCATGGCTGAGTATCTTGTGAAATTATTATTTATAACCACTGAATCACAAGTCTGAGAAATCACAAGTCTGAGAAAAGTACACCTCCCTAACCACAGCGGCAGGCAAAATGGGGTCTTTCATCACACCAGAGACCATTAATCTTGCTGCAGTGAGAACCATGGAAAAATGAATCAAGTCCAAAGCACGGACTTGTAAAATTATGAGCGCTGAAACTGGACAAAAATAGGGAACACAAGGAAAAACAGTGATGAATTCATCTTGTCTGGAAAAAGTGTAATCATTGAAGGGTAGTTACTCATCTCCAGCTATTGCTCACCTGTACAGATGTGAAGCTCTAACACCCTCTCAGACTAAAGCACTAGCTACCCTTGAAAAAACAGACAACTCATTCTCAAGCACACAGATTTGTCGAAAACAGTAGATGTAAACATTTAAATCATTAAAAGGATGGGTAACAGCAAATGCTATGCTTTTTCATTGATATGCTGTTAACCCTAAAATCGACAACATATTTATAACCCTAAAAGCGCCAACTGGGGTCATTTTTTACAACAAATTGGTATGATTGCAAAGAGAAACTGTCTGTCATTAAAACTCTTTATTTTATTACATTTTGTAACACAAGTAAATGGTTTTAATTCCCCAAAATTAGCATATATTTTAACATTTTCATACATTTATAGTCAAATTTGATGTTTTAAAATATTTATGTTTTTCATTTTTGAACATTATTTTGATACATTTCATCCATAGCAACATTAATTATTTTTGCAGTTATTCATTTAAAGTGTTGTGTTTCTGTGATACTAAGAGGCTGAGAAATTGGCGATTGCGCTAATCTGACATACCGGTACGACCTAAATTGGCCACCAATATGGGCGGAATGGGCGCCAGTGCCATCAGACTTTTAGCTATAACTTTGGAACGGTATGGGCTATCAACCTAGTTCCAATTGCATCTGAAAGATGAACCTCTCAACTTGATATATATACATTGAATGGAAGCTAAATATTTATTAACATGTTTAAGTTATTTTTTAGTTATAATGGCTGCCAAGCCCACCAAATTTGGGGTGGCTCCATATCTATATCTTTTCAGGGTACATACATCTACCTCTGTGTCAAATTTGCAATGTTTTCACCACTAGTATACAAAATAGATCATTTTTCATTTCTCCATATTAACACAGAATTCATGGTAAATTGTTTTGTTTTTTGTCGTTAACGAGTTGCTTGACAAAGTCCCAAAATTTCAGAAAAATCTAAACAAGTGTTTCGAAATGTACGTTTTTGACCCCTTGTTGGTGCTTTAAGGGTTAATATGAAATGCATGTGTAATGAATATAGAACACTTGTTAATGTATAAATACTCATAAATGTCAAAACTGTGGGCCTCCCGAGTGGCGCAGCGGTCTACGGCACTGCATCGCAGTGCTAGAGGCGTCACTACAGACCCGGGTTCGATCCCGGGCTGTATCACAACCGGCCGTGATCGGGAGTCCCATAGGGCGGCGCACCATTGGCCCAGCGTTGTCCGGGTTAGGGGAGGGTTTGGCCGGGGGGGCTTTACTTGGCTCATCGCGCTCTAGCGACTCCTTGTGGTGGGCCGAGCGCCTGCAGGCTGACCTCGGTCGTCAGTTGAACAGTGTTTCCTCCGACACATTGGTGCGGCTGGCTTCCGCGTTAAGTGGGCGTTAAGAAGCGTGGTTTGGCAGGCCATGTTTCGGAGGACGCATGACTCGACCTTCGCCTCCCGAGCCCGTTGGGGAGTTGCAGCGATGAGACAAGATCGAAACTGTGTCATTGTGAGTGAAAAACAATAGAATCAAACACTAATAATTACTCAAGGCTTTTGACATAATGTTTGATAGTGCTTCTAAAGCAGACTTGCAGGCTATACTGCTTTATAAAGTAATCCACAGTCTTAAAACAACACATAGTACAGTACCATCCAGCAGAGTAAATGTGGGCATAATGAGAGAGAAATAAACTAAATTGTGTTCTGTGTGTGTTAAAGGTCAGGAGAATAATCATTCATTCAAGAGAAAGAGGGGGGAAAAACACTAGATAAACATTTTTCCGGATGCAATTTTCAGTCCAAGGGTAGATTTCCCAGTAGAAATCAGCAGCTAGGAGGAAATCATTTAGCCTCTGTAAGTGCCAAATTGTATCCTGATTTTCCTGGTCTGGCTTCATTTTCAAAACTGGTGGTAAGCACTCTGCAATCTTTCACCCGATGACTATGTAAACATATCTTTAAGAGGGTAGACCTAATCCCTGTGTGGCCTCGCTCACCCAGGCTTAAGAACAATGTTTCAGAGCACAGAACAGTGGAAGAGAGAAGATTTAAAGAGAGACCGACAAAACAGGAGCGGCGACAGAGCGGCTAGTGTCATATAGTGAAACTACTCTGTATTATTTACAACGCTCCTGCAGACAGAACGCTAGGGAGGAGAAACGTGTGTTTCTGATCTATCACAATGATACTAAATGGCCTTTCAGTCTCCAGGATATTTAATCTGTTTATTACATTCCACATTAATTAAACTCTGTCTCTAAAACACACCCGCTAGTCTCCAAAATGCATGTCTCTAAATACGCTGTGCATCATTTATATGAAAATTAGATAACATAAATTAATTAATATTACAAGGGCAACAGTGATACATGGTTTAAATTGAAAATGTACACGACCGTTCAAAAGTTTGGGGTCACTTAGAAATGTCCTTGTTTTTGAAAGAAAAGCAATTTTTTTGTCCATTAAAACAACATCAAATTGATCAGAAATACAGTGTAGACATTGTTTTTACATTTTAGCAGACGCTCTTATCCAGAGCAACTTACAGGAGCAATTAGGGTTAAGTGCCTTGCTCAAGGGCACATTGACCGATTTTTCACCTAGTCGGCTCGGGGATTAGAACCAGCGACTTTTCGGTTACTGGCACTACGCTCTTAACCACTAAGCCACCTGCCGCTTAGTTATTAATGTTGTAAATGGCTATTGTAGCTGGAAACGGCAGATTTTTAATGGAATATCTACATAGGCGTACAGAGGCCCATTATCAGCAACCATCAGTCCTGTGTTCCAATGGCACGTTGTGTTTGCTAATCCAAGTTTATAATTTTAAAAGGCTCATTGATAATTAGAAAACCCTTTTGCAATTATGTTAGCACAGCTGAAAACTGTTGTGCTGATTAAAGAAGCAATAAAATTGGCCTTCTTGAGACTAGTTGAGTATCTGGAGCATCAGCAATTGTGGGTTCGATTACAGGCTCAAAATGGCCAGAAACAAATAACTTTCTTTTGAAACTCGTCAGTCTATTCTTGTTCCGAGAAATGAAGGCTATTCTATGCGAGAAATTGCCAAGAAACTGAAGATCTCGTACAACGCTGTGTTCTACTCCCTTCACAGAACAGCGCAAACTGGCTCTAACCAGAGTAGAAAGAGGAGTGGGAGGCCCTGGTGTACAACTGAGCAAGAGGACAAATACATTAGAGTGTCTAGTTTGAGAAACAGACGCCACACAGGTCATCAACTGCCAGCTTCATTAAATTGTACCCGCAAAACACCAGTCTCAACGTCAATAGTGAAGAGGCGACTCCGGGATGCTGACCTTCTAGGCAGAGTTGCAAAGAAAAAGCAATTTCTCAGACTGGCCAATAAAAATAAAATATTAAGATGGGCAGTCTGAGATATGGCTTTTTCTTTGCAACTCTGCCTAGAAGGTCAGCATCCTGGAGTCGCCTCTTCACTATTGATGTTGAGACTGGTGTTTTGCGGGTACTATTTAATGAAGCTGCCAGTTGAGAACCTGTGAGGCGTCTATTTCTCAAACTAGACACTCTAATGTATTTGTCCTCTTGCTCAGTTGTGCACCGGGGCCTCCCACTCCTCTTTCTATCCTGGTTAGAGCCAGTTTGTGCTGTTCTGTGAAGGGAGTAGTACACAGCGTTGTACAAGATTTTCAGTTTCTTGGCAATTTCTCGCATGGAATAGCCTTCATTTCTCAGAACAAGAAAGACTGACGAGTTTCAGAAGAAAGTTCTTTGTTTCTGGACATTTTGAGCCTGTAATCGAACCCACAATTGCTGATGCTCCAGATACTCAACTAGTCTCAAGAAGGCCAGTTTTATTGCTTCTTTATTCAGCACAACAGTTTTCAGCTGTGCTAACATAATTGCAAAAGGGTTTAGCCTTTTTAAAATGATAAACTTGGATTAGCAAACACAATGTGCCATTGGAACACAGGACTGATGGTTGCTGATAATGGGCCTCTGTACGCCTATGTAGATATTCCATTAAAAATCAGCCGTTTCCAGCTACAATAGCCATTTACAACTTTAACAATGTCTACACTGTTTTTCTGATCAATTTTATGTTCTTTTAATGGACAAAAAAATTGCTTTTCTTTCAAAAACAAGGACATTTCTAAGTGACCCCAAACTTTTGAACGGTAGTGTATGTGGTAATAATCATCAATTAAATGGACAACTCTGGTTTTGACTACCACTCTTGGGGGACACCCTGGAATTAAAACCGGCCATTGAAAACGAAGGCTGAGCACAAAGGGAAACTATCAAAAATGTATTTAAACCAGAGACTGCTGTCAGGGGTGTGTGGGGCAGGTCGAGGGTGTATGGGGCGGGTTGGAGGCATGGTTGTTTGGGTTTTAGCCCTTGTTTGTGTTTGTCGCTAATTTAGTGGATTATGTCCTGCTGACCGGTGTGACTGATGGTGCGTCCGGCCTGGTTTGGGGCGACAGAGGCGTAGTGGGGGTGTATTGGGGGGGTCCTCAGGGACTCCTTAGGGGGGCTGGTGTTTGTTATATCGCTGCCTGTCATCATTCTCCCAGTATCCATGCACTCAGACTCAGATCTTAATTACAGGGTAGCCAATTAGGGGCTTGACTGGGCAGTGCTGTAAGGCACGGGAGGGAAGACACATCCTGTCCTGTACAAATGTCATATACTGTAAATGCCAAGCCCTCAGCATCAAGCATCACTGAGCATTAATGATACTCAGTTGATTAGCTGTTTCCTCAAATGTTTGCCAGTGCTGCTGCAGAATAACTCCCCTGTAGCTCAGTTGGTAGAGCATGGCGCTTGCAACGCCAGGGTTGTGGGTACGTTTCCCATGGGGGGCCAGTATGAACTCACTAACTGTAAGTCGCTCTGGATAAGAGCGTCAGCTAAATGCCTAAATTGTAAATGTTTGTTTACCCTTTACGTAGAACTACATTAGTCACTGCATGCTTATTGCGGTGAAATAATCCAGGGGTTGTTATTCAGCTCAGGAACTCCCATCAGCCCTGTATGTCTCAGTCTTTCTCTAACGGTTCTCCCCTCAGACCAGATCAGGTGTTGCCTCACTGGGAATGGTCCTCTGTTGAATGATGTTAACCACCCTTTTTCCTTTAGAAAGGACAACATATAACTGGCACAGTTCAGCCCTCCCTACTACAGTAACCCCCTCCCACATCCTTCCCCCTGCGCCCATTCCCTTACTAACAGTACATGTAGAAACAATAACATGACTACATGTTCAGCTGAATGAATTAGCTGCAATAGTGGGCTGCTGCCTGACATATTCTGTACATGCTTTATCAAAAACACATGTCCCCCCCTCACTCCAAGTGCCACTTCCCTTTGTGAACAGCGGTGAAAGAGGAACAGAGCACTCGCTGGCAGCCTAGTCATAGGATACACTGAAAGAGGCATTTTTAAAGAACTATAAACATAAAATTGTGTTAGGATCTGAGCTTCTATCAACAAGGCATTAGTCTTTCAGCATTCCTACATGTGTGCATCCTGTTAGTTTATTATAAACACATTTACTGGCCTTGCTTGTTTCGGGTTATATACACAGTGATTTGAGAGCTCTGTTGCGATTGGCTGTCAGCCCCTTTGCCTGGGGAGAAATTCAGCGTCCGCATCAGTTTACAGGAGAGCTGGAGCAGAGGAGTAGGGGGACAGCAACAGGAAAAGGTTTCACACATTGAGTCATAAAGACTGTTCATATTGTCTTATGAACATACCAAACCATTTTGTTTTGGATGTGGTGTTGTTCTATTTAATACTGATGATAACAATCTAATCAGTAATCTAATCTATATTTATCAGTGAGATGAGAGCATTTATTTGGCTTTCCCCTCTAGTATGGTCAAACTCTGCTTTATTTCATTGATGTAATGGATCATAAAGTTTTGTCACATTATAGACTCTATAAAGATGTTATTTTGTAACAATACATGAACACAAAAGGAATATAGCCAAACCCACCAAGGAGGGAAATAGGATTGGAATCGTATACTTGTTATTCCACGTTCCTGGAAGGATTCCCAGTTTCAGTGCAGACAGACATCTCCGAGTGAGAGGAGAGAACAGGGGGGCTCTCCAGCCTTGAGGGTCCCCTCTCCTCACCTACACATTGTCATCTTGGCCGGGTGGGTGCCTGCCGGGTGCTGCCGGGGCCCGTTGGTCCAGGTCAATCTGCCTGTTGAATGAATAAACAAAGGGCTGCTCTGTCCCTCTCACAGCCAGGTGAGCCGATATCGTCTTCCCAACCCGAAACCCATCTGCACAAATAAACGCACACAGGAAATGACCTGCCAGGCCCCTCAACCTGCTGTGTGATAGTCCAGGGGTGGGGGTCCGGAAGATCTGCACTGTCTCTCTCACATCTGGGAGAATCACGGAAAGAGGGGTGCCATTGATGACTCACCCTAGTAATATCAGTGGATGGAGAGGCATGCTGAAATATAGCTAAACCATTGCTGGCTGAAATGTGTATACTGAGATACTGTATGCTGAATGTCAAACATGGTGCATCTCCCCTTCTCACTCAATCTCCTGTCCTGATCATTAACTATCAGATCACCTTGGTATTTGTGGGCAGAGCTAGAATGGCTGTGTAAATGATTGAGGAGCTAGAGGATATGTTCAGGAATAAACGCTTGTGGAATGAACAAAATTGGCGATATCCATTGATGTGCCGATAAAGCTTCATGCAGCCTCGGAATTTTCACTCTGCTGATGAAATAATACTTATATATTCAGAAATTACACTATCAAATTATTATTAGGCTTGGGCGGTATACCGTATATACCGTATACCGGGGTATTTGGAAAAAGCAACGAGATGGTTTTTCAATACATTTGAATATTTGTAGCTACTTTTTAAGTTAATACCTGCAGTCAATTTTTGCAATACAGTAGGCGATAAAGCATATTATGTTTTTCATTTCACATCACAATATTTTAAATGATTACGCTTACCATAGTTCCCCAGAACAGTTGAGCCAGTCACGTGTTTGTTTGTAAATAGCACAACAGGAGAAAGCGGGAGCAGGTGAGTCCATAGCGTTCTATATCTATCTGCTAGTCTCTGTTGTGCGACACACATGAGGTGATGAAGTTACACTTTTATGCAATTCACTACTAAAATGTTTGCCATCAGATATCTTATAATGGCTTTCTGCCAGAAGTCAAAGAGCGCTGGATGAGTTGTCTGTACAGCTGCCATTTTTATAATGTGCTTCCTAATAGTGTTTTTGTTTTTCCTCCTCTCTTCGTCCCTCTGCTCCGTGAACACATGCTGCTCTTCCTTCAGAAAAAGCATCACAACTTTGTTAATTTCAAATCAATTCAAATTTGATTTGTCAAATGCGCCAAATACAATAGGTGTAGACCTTACCATGAAATGCCTACTAACAAGCCCTTAACCAACAATGTAATGCAAGAAATAGAGTTAAGAAAATATTTTGTAAATAAACTAAAGTAAAAGTTTTATAAAAAGTAACACAATAAAATAACAATAACGAGGCTATATAAACGGGGTACCGAGTCAATGTGCGGGGGTACAGGTTAGTCGAGGTAATTTGTACATGTAGGTAGGGGTAAAGTGACTATGCATAGATAATAAACAGCGAGTAGCAGCAGTCTAAAATCAAGTGGGGTGGGGGTAGAAGCTGTTAAGGAGCCTTTTGGTCCTAGACTTGGCGCTCCGGTACCGCCTGCGGTGCGGCAGCAGAGAGAACAGTCTATGACTTGGGTGACTGGAGTCTTTGACAATTTTTTGGGCCTTCCTCTGACACCGCTTAGTGTATATGTCCTGGATGGCAGGAAGCTTGGCCCCAGTGATGTACTGGGCCATACGCACTACCCTCTGTAGTGCCTTATGGTCGGATGCCGAGCAGTTGCCATACCAGGCGGTGATGCAACCGGTCAGGATGCTCTCGATGGTGCAGCTGTATAACCTTTTGAGGATCTGGGAACCCATGCCAAATCTTTTCAGTCTCCTGAGGGGGAAAAGGTGTTGTCGTGCCCTCTTCACGACTGTCTTGGTGTGTATATTTGCACAATTTCTCTAGTTCACTTTCGCTTGTAAATGTCCACACTCACCGAAAATGACATTCGTAGCTACCAGCTACGTTTAACTTTATGAGCTGGATTTGCGTGTCTTTGCAATTAGTTCGTTCGTTTTCGTTCGTTAGCATTTAGCTAACAGCGTCTATGTGATTCCGCTATTAGTTTGTGGTAATTGTGTTAGCATTCTGGTAATAGAGGCCCAATGGGCTTTTCTTGCGTTTTTACCGCCCTCTTGTGTGCTATGCCATTAATACCGTAAATCCCGGGATAAGAGAAGGACGGTATGACAATATGAAAATCTGGATACTGCCCAAGCCTAGAGAAACATGACATCAAGTAATGTGGTTGGCCAGTAAAAAGTCACTGTACATCCTGTCTGATCATCTGCAATCATTTGGACCGATTTCATGCGTGCCATGGTCTCTATGAATCATTACATGTGTTGAAGCGATTTAGTGTCTTCTTCCCAGAGGCGCTGTGAAAACACAAAACTGGAGAGAAACAATAAATCTAGGCGGCTGCCAAGACGTGCTGAACCCATTGACGATCATCTAAAGGCAGAGGCCCCGGGAGATGGTCCGCAGGAGATAGAAAAGCCAGCTAGAGTTGTGCACTGCCGCTGTGACCCTCAGTCCCAGCCCAGCCACCACGCAAAGAATGGTGGCTTTCATGGGAGGCAGTTTCAGCGAGGATGCAGGAGAGCGGAAAGCACAAAAATAATCTTAAAATGAGCACCTGAATCGCACCTTTTCATTTCAGCCGATTGGAGCCCCCAGGCCACCGACAGAAGAAAGAGACAGTGTAGGTGAGCGAGGCAAGGGAGGCTGGGGAGGTAGGCCAGGTGGAACTGTGTCTGTTCAGTAGGGTAGAGAGAGGTGCAGGGGTCACAGGATTAGGCTCATATCAGTGTTGATAAAAATCCCTTTCTTGTGAATGGGGGTCCTGTGGGCCTGAATGTGACCACTATCTACAACAACAAGCCACCTTTATGTGCGGAGGGCCAGGTAATTACAGGCCGCAGGTCAGGCTGCTCCGAGCGTATACATTACTGCTGCTTCTGCCAGCGCCCAGCCCAGCCACCCCACAGCCCTGCCTGCACTCAGCCATGTGGAGAGGAGAGGCCAGGGAGCGCTGCTGGGAAAAGGAAGCCCAGTCCTAGGCTGCCCTGGGGCATCGCTACCTGACAGGCCCACAATGAGGCAGCTGAAGGAGCCACACACACCTTTACACCTCACCACTCACACACAGTGGCTGCTTTGTCCCCCCCCGCTCCTTTACAGAGCCTGCTCATACAGTCATCTGAGCCATGCTCCCTCTTTGATCAATAGCTGACCACCTCTGCATTGAGGGGCAAGACAATCCACGATGATGGTCATGCCCGTTGGCCAATATTTATCCCTGGTATGTGAGGGACACAAACACTTGCTTATATAACATGAATGAATGAGCCATTGTATTAGTCATTTCAATTGGGATTTCTACGGGAATTACAAATAATAATTTGGCATATTACGTTTGAAGGGCAGGCTGACCGAACCTCTGAAAGGACACAATGATTATGCTTGAGTAAAAACATCAAATCGTCTCAATTGATGACAAGATGTGTTATTTGATGACAAGGTATATAAGTCAACTAAAAACGTAGATTTCAAACTATGGAAAATGCACAGAGTGTTCTTTACACTGTATTGCAAGGTCTGACTTGATCGGCTAAAACAGAACCACCACAGGCCTGAGCAGTAAGCATCCATCCACCCACACCGTACTGTGGTGTCAACCGGAGGATCTTCCCAGTCCTAACCCCAGCCTGGCACCTGAACTCTGGGACTATCTTATTCCATAAGGCCACCATAGAGGTTTCCTTCAGACAGAGCATAGCATGGTGTTCGGTACTGTGCAGAGACATTATTCTTCTACTATCTGTGTACGGCAGATAATACTGTAAGGAAACAAAACCTAATCAAACCGGAACAATGTGACGTCACTTTAGACAATGAGATCAGGGTAGATCTGTAATCTCAACTTGTCTGCTTTTGTCCTCAGTGGCGGCAGAGGGAGGGAGGCAGAGGCAGCAGTGGTCATGAAACCAGGCAGCTGGCTCTAAACAGGAAGTGGGGGCTGTAGAATGCACGGGGCAAGGGGCGACAGAGAGAGAGAAAGGGGAGCCACCATTCCGATCCACGGGCAGCAGGCACAAACATGTGTGTGTGCCCCATCAGTCTGGAGGTAAGGAAGACGCTGCTGCTACTGCTTCTGCGATGCTGTGTGATAAGAGGCGGCGCCACGCTGGTTGGAGCTCTGAGCCGATGAGTAATCACACCCAGACTGATAAGAGCCGTAAAAGGCAGCAGAGGATCCATTGGGGCTGCTCCTAATCTGCCTGGAATGGGATAGGAGGCCTCCAGGGGAGGGGCCCCCCGTTTTAAGACAGGTAATAAATGTTTACAGCCTACTTTAGCAAAAAAGACCTGATGCCTACGTGTTGCAGGGCATCTGTCTGTGGCCGTAGCCAGGAAACAGAGGAGATCCCATTGCTAACACCATTGACATCTCGATCATAAACTTTTGGGACGCTTAGACTCACTCGATTCGCCATGAAGAATTATGCATGGCACACATGCGTTTCTTCCCACATTCACATTCTGACTAGGGCTTGTGTTGTACTGCTGATGTATTGTACACTCACACACAGACTAGAGGTTCTGTTGATCAGTGACTTGTTGTAGATGACCTGATAACAGCGCATCACATGGTGCATACATGTATGTAGAATATCCTGTCCAACTACCAGAGATTACAACGCTGTCCTGCTAGTCTTATTTTAGGATGGGGGAAAAAAACGCACAACAGTTATTTGATTTGATCAGAGATTATAACATTTGAAAAATCTCTTGTAAGACGAGATCATAGCACAAATCGACATGAGTAAATGACACGAGCAAGAGGAAACTGCCAACATCATCTAAATGTCACAATAAATAGGTCATCCACAGACAGAAGCGTGGATGTGTAAAAAGATAACAGCAGAGGATCCCACAAATGTTAACAGATATAAACACATCTACAGTGATCTCCAGGGCCCTTTGATGGGAGGGATTTGTGCTGGGAGGGAACACAGAGGGTACACCCGGCCTGGGGTATTCTACTAACACTGTCATAATGGGAAATTAGTGATTTAACACACACACACACTTACATGCACACACACTCAAACTCGCTGTCGAGTGCATGCATTGCAGACCCCCAGCAAAAAAAGGAGTATAAAATAATAATCGCTTTGGCTTTTTTCTCCACAGGCTTTTATGTCTCTGCAGCGATTAGATCACAAACCAGGACGGCAGCTTACAAATTTCTGACTTTGTATTTGTATGATGTGTCCTCAGCAGATGTGCAAATTAGGCCAGAGAGATAGAGAGAGAGAGAGAGAGAGAGAGAGAGAGAGAGAGAGAGAGAGAGAGAGAGAGAGAGAGAGAGAGAGAGAGAGAGAGAGAGAGAGAGAGAGAGAGAGAGAGAGAGAGAGAGAGAGAGAGAGAGAGAGAGAGAGAGAGAGAGTGTATTGGAGAGAGGGATTTTTCTCTATATCTTTTTTTGCAGTTAACACCATCAGTGTCACATTGCCCTGCAGATAAACAGATGTCGCTGCAGTTTTGTCACTGTGGCTTTGGGGCCAGATGTTGGTTGCCCATCGGTCCCCTCCGTTTTTCCATCCTGTGGTGCCCTGACATATTGCGCCATGCTGACTGCTTACAGTACACTGCACATGATGTCATTGAGGGCTCTTTATGTGGGCCACACAAGGATGGCACTTTTCACAATATGCCCTCCTCACCTTAGTTTTCATAAAAAGCAGACGATGTGATGTCCAAGATAGATTATATTCAAATGGAGTCCCTGAGGTTTTGTTGGTGATGCCACATATTCACACTATTATCAGAAAATATTTACCACTTAGGCTTTCATAAGAGACTAAAGCCAATGAGGATTCCTAGGTAGTGTCACAACCACATCCAGGGAAAAGACCAGAGCAGGAAATAGGTCTGCTGTGCCGTTAGAAGACTGGTAAACAACCAAATCTCTGGAAATTGATTATAATAAAATAACAAAACGAAAATCCCACAAAAATTATAATAATTTTCACAAGGCCATGGAAATCCTATTTCCCAATGGTATTATTCCTAAGTCATTTTTTTAATTCAAGTTCACTATCCCCACAGCCAGCTAGTCTCGAAAACCAGACCCTAGGCAACAGTGACTAGGGTCTGGTTTCAATAATGGACTTCCTAGGGTCGGGTTTACGAGACTAACAGCCAGCCATTGTATAATATCAATCCAGTCCCATCCTCACACCAGACCAAGTCAAAAGGCTACCATGTTCATGGTCAGGTTTGGACCATTGAGATCGGCCCTTTTGTAGTCATGGCAACATGTACAGTACTCATCCATATTACAATAGGAAAAACAGAGCACGAGCTGTGATTAGGTAAATTGAATGTCAGGGGGGATTGTGTTTTCTAAAATGGCGGAGCTGAGTCCCTCCTTTTATCAGTCATGCCCCCTGACCCCTAACCTTGTATGTGTACAATATAATAGTGTTTCCACTGATGAATAATTGAAGTGGTCAGGGGGCATGACTGTTGGTCAGTTGATAGTCAGTGGCCTTGCAGATCATTTTACATGTGTGTTAAAGGCTGTTCCATTACCTGATGGCCCCATCATGTCCAGGGGATCGTCTGATGATGTCTGCTGGCTTTGCCTTGAAGATCATCCTCTCCTGTCTTCTCTGTCTGGAATACAAACAATAGAGTGAAGTGTTAGACATGCAGTGTTTGATTTAAATCATCTGTATAGTTCCAGTCTGTCTGTGGCACAGCCACTGTAACATTGACATACCTGTGTGAACAGCAGGACTACAGCTCTTTGACCATGCTTGCTTTTCCCACTCCATGTTGGTGCCGCGGCAGCACTAATAGACATCCAAACACACCACATTAATGATGACGCTTCACAGGTCCTTATTGAACCAAAATGTGTCTGGTCAGTGTGCTGATGTGATTGGCCTTATTAACATGTTAACTCTGTGTGCATACAGCTGCCTCCCATCACAGGGAGATACTTCACAGATCTGACACATACAGGGCCATTATGGCTAATTCACTGGAGTCTCCAACCCGTTAGGCCCTCAGCAGCTGAGGCCTGGCAGAGAAGGAGGAACAAACTGTGTAGCCTGCAGCGGCTGGAGCAGCTATTACACAGCCATGTTTACCATCAGAGGGTGTATGCAATAGTGCACATCACCTACTGAAGACTTAGTAGAGATCAGGGCACCCATGTGCCTGCCGGCCTGCCGTGCCCTAACCCATTCAGCTGTCCACCTCAGGGTACCCCTGTCCTCTCCTCTCTTTGCATTGCACCATGGCAAAGCCACGCTAATTAGCTTAAATTGAAAGCCGAGGTATTTCAGAGTCACATAGTGTCATGAAGTGGATAAGGACCTTATCGAGGGCCTGTTTTTGAGGAAAGGAATTAGATTAACGCTTTGAATAGCAGCTAATCAACTCTGTCATCAGAGTTAGCAATAAACAGAAATACCTTATTAGTATTACCTTATACAGTGCCTTGCAAAAGTATTCATCCCCCTTGCCGTTTTTCCTAATTTGTTGCATTACAACCTGTAATTTAAATGGATTTCTATTTGGATTTCAAGTAATGGACATACACAAAATAGTCCAAATTGGTGAAGTGAAATGAAAAAAACTTGTTTCATATGCGTGCATATGTAAATAAGCCCCTAAATAAGATCTGGTGCAACCAATTACCTTCAGAAGTCACATAATTAGTTAAAGAAAGTCCACTTCTGTGCAATCTAAGTGTCACATGATCTATCACATTATCTCAGTATATATACACCTGTTCTGAAAGGCCCCAGAGTCTGCAACACCACTAAGCAAGGGGCACCACCAAGCAAGCAGCACCATTAAGACCAAGGAGCTCTCCAAACAGGTCAGGGAAAAAGTTGTGGAGAAGTACAGATCAGGGTTGGGTTATAAAAAAATATCAGAAACTTTGAACATCCCACGGAGCACCATTAAATCCATTATTTAAAAATGGAAAGAATATGGCACCACAACAAACCTGCCAAGAAAGGGCTGACCACCAAAACTCATGGACCAGGCAAGGAGAGCATTAATCAGAGAGGCAATAAAGAGACCAAATATAACCCTGAAGGAGCTGCAAAGCTCCACAGCGGTGATTGGAGTATCTGTCCATAGGACCACTTTAAGCCGTACACTCCACAGAGCTGGGCTTTACGGAAGAGTGGCCAGAAAAAAAGCCATTGCTTAAAGAAAGAAATAAGCAAACACGTTTGGTGTTCACCAAAAGGCATGTGGGAGACTCCCCAAACATATGGAAGAAGATTCGCTGGTCAGATGAGACTAAAATTGAGCTTTTTGGCCATCAAGAAAACGCTATGTCTGGCGCAAACCCAACACCTCTCATCAACCCGAAAACACCATCCCCACAGTGTAGCATGGTGGTGGCAGCATCATGCTGTCGGGATGTTTTTCATTGGCAGGGACTGGGAAACTGGTCAGAATTGAAGGAATGATGGATGCCGCTAAATACAGGGAAATTCTTGAGGGGAAACCTGTTTCAGTCTTCCAGAGATTTGAGACTGGGACGGAGGTTCACCTTCCAGCAGGACAATGACCCTAAGCATACTGCTAAAACAACACTTGAGTGGTTTAAGGGGAAACATTTAAATGTCTTGGAATGGCCTAGTCAAAGCCCAGACCTCAATCAAATTGAGAATTTGTGGTATGACTTAAAGATTGCTGTACACCAGCAGAACCCATCTAACGAAGGAGCTGGAGCAGTTTTGCCTTGAAGAATGGGCATAAATCCCAGTGGCTAGATGTGCCAAGCTTATAGAGACATACCCCAAGAGACTTGCAGCTGTAATTGCTGCAAAAGGTGGCTCTACAAAGTACTGACTTTGGGAGGGTGAATAGTTATGCACGCTCAAGTTTTCAGTTTTTTTGTCTTATTTCTTGTATGTGTCACATAAAAAAATATTTTGCATCTTCAAAGTGGTAGGCATGTTGTGTAAATCAAATGATACAAAATCAATTTTAATTCCAGGTTGTAAGGCAACAAAATTGGAAAAATGCCAAGGGGGATGAATACTTTCGCAAGCCACTGTAAGTATTAAGACCCTTTGCGATGACACTCGAAATTGAGCTTGGGTGCATCCCGTTTCCATTGACCATCCTTGAGATGTTTCTACAACTTGACTGGAGTCCACCTGTGGTAAATTCAATTGATTGGACATGATTTGGAAAGGCACACACCTGTCTATATAAGGTCCCACAGTTGACAGTGCATGTCAGAACAAACACCAGCCCATGAGGCCGAAGGAATTGTCCGTAGCGCTCCGTGACAGGAATGTGTCGAGGCACAGATCTGGGGAAGGGTACAAAAAAATGTCTGCAGCATTGAAGGTCCCCAAGAACACAGTGGCCTCCATCATTCTTAAATGGAAGAAGTTTGGAACAACCAAGACTCTTCCTAGAGCTGGCCGCCTAGCTAAATTGAGCAATCGAGGGAGAAGGGCCTTGGTCAGGGAGATGACCATGAACCCAATGGTCACTCTGACAGAGTTCTACAGCTCCTCTGTGGAGACGGGAGAACCTTACAGAAGGACAACCATCTCTGCAGCACTCCACCAATCAGACCTTTATGGTAGAGTGGCCAGACGGAAGATACTCCTCAGTAAAAGGCACATGACAGCCCACTTGGAGTTTGCCAAAAGTCACCTAAAGACTCTCAGACCATGAGAAACAAGATTCTCAGGTCTGATGAAACCAAGATTGAAATCTTTGGCCTGAATGCCAAGCGTCACGTCTGGAGGAAACCTGGCACCATCCCTACGGTGAAGCATGGTGGTGGCAGCATCATGCTGTGGGGATTTTTTTCAGCGACAGGGACTGGGAGACAAGTCAGGATCGAGGCAAAGATGAACAGAGCAAAGTACAGAGAGATCCTTGATGAAAACCTGCTCCAGAGCGTTCAGGACCTCAGGCTAGGGCGAAGGTTCACCTTCCAACAGGACAATGACCCTAAGCACACAGCCAAGACAACGCAGAAGTGGCTTCGGGACAAGTCTCTGAATGTCCTTGAGTGGTCGCAGCCAGAGCCCGGACTTGAACCCGATCTAACATCTCTGGAGAGACCTGAAAATTGCTGTGCAGCAACGCTCCCCCTCCAACCTGACAGAGCTTGAGAGGATCTGCAGAGAAGAATGGGAGAAACTCCCAAAATTCAGCTGTGCCAAGCTTGTAGTGTCATACCCAAGAAGACTCGATGCTGTAATCGCTGCCAAAGGTGCTTCAACAAAGTACTGAGTAAAGGGTCTGAATACTTATGTAAATGTTATATCAGTTTTCTAAATAATTTTTTTTATTAGCAAAAATGTCTAAAAACCTGTTTTTGCTTTGTCATTATGGGGTATTGGGTGTAGATTGATGAGGGAAAAAAACAATTTAATCAATTTTATAATAAGACTGTAACATAACCTTATGTGGAAAAAGTCAAGGGGTCTGAAAACATTTCGAAGGCACTGTATTTCATTGTTTTCATTTCATCTTTGTTACACGTAATCTTTTGGTTCAACCATAATGCATAATAATCATCATCAACAAAGAGCACATCTTAAATGCACACTGATAAGATGTAGAAAGAATATGTTCATTTAGCAAACTTGTTCATAAAAGGGGACTTCAAAATCAATCCAAAAATTTCCCTGGATATCCAACAAGCTGGTCCCTCATGTACTGCTGTTTTTCTGTTCCAAAAAATGGACTACATGATGTTGTATTATTATGCATGCCAGAATCCTTCCTTGTTAAACCAGATATGGGAAAGATTCTGTGCTGTGATAGGGCTCCATATGGAACTGATCAGAGAACAGTAGCGGTATGGCATTCATGTTCAACACCCTAAAAAAACATTGCATTACTGCCATGAAGGTTACGTTTCCAAATGTGTTATGACTTATCAATCCTCTCCAGAGAGGAAGCCGCATGTTTTGACCAATAGCCACACTCTGAGACTAAAAGAATGTTACATATGGCCTGATCCACACATGATTCACCCAACTAATAGCCCTAGTGTAGTACTGGCGAGCAGTCCAGCATCTGAGCTTTCTACACATTCGTGCACATTCTGTCTAACCTGTCACTTCTCTGAACACTCACTCTGCCTTGTCCCTTTAACCTTTCAGCAAGTCACAAATTACCCCCGACACACGCTCCCTCAGCCAGACTGGCTTAAGTGAAAAGCCAGAAAGCAAAATTAGAGGCCAGTGCATTTATGAAGATTGGAGTGAAAGAGAACTGACTGGCTGCATCTCAGTCACGCTGTGATGATGATGACTGAGGTGACGGTGGAGACTGAGGTCAGTCCTAGAATCTCCACTGTTAGCCTTCAGCACTAGCTGTTTGTTAGCTGCTTCCAGCCTCTCCTCCAGCTGGAGATACTAATCAAACCCTTGGCCCTATGACAGGATGTGGAGGGTTCACAAAGTACAGCATGCCATTTCCTCATCTCTTCCAATTTCCTAAAATTACATTCTCATATCAAAGCGCTGTAGACATAGAGCAGATAGGGGATCCTAAGTATCCTTGATGTAGGGAAATCACTCTTTGAATAATAAACTCCCCATCAGCCCGCAGGATATAAAAAGAGAAAGTCTCGAGATTCAAGATGGACTATAAAACGTCCCTCTGCTCTGCTCCCTGTGTAAGGCTGAGGCTTCATGGAAATTGAATGAGATTACCAGCTCTACTCAGGGAGGGTCAAACGGGGGCCATTTTCAGGGGTTTGATTAAATCTTTAAATTACTGATGGAAACCAGCTCTATGATATTTACCCACAAAAGTTTGTGATGGGCTGTTTTCAATAATAGGGACACATAATTATAGCAGAATGGGTCAGCATTAGTCTCAATAATGTCTCAAAGTGACATGGAACCCTACGCACTAGGCAGCAATCCCAGCGGTGTAAAAATATGTTTTCCTCCAAGTCCTTTGTTGTTTTTGGAGTGAGCTCACTAAGAAATGAATCCCCAAATAATATAGTTTAAATGTTATATCTTATGGAATACCTAAAGTAAGTCCAACTACAAACTAGTATTCCCAACCACTTAGAGTATAACAAGACTTATTAAAACACTATGAGAGGAACGGACTGCTGAAGCATAGAGTAGAGCAGACCCAGCCATCCAGCCAGCCTCATCTCAGCACTGCGCAGTGGTCATCAGTCTCAGCTCTGACATCATATTCCTTATCTCGACATGGTCCTCTCTGGGATCTCTACCCTCAGCTACCATGGCCAACCACACACTACCCTCATATATATCATTGGGCGGCGCACAATTGGCCCAGCGTCGTCCAGGGTAGGGGAGGGAATGGCCGGCAGGGATGTAGCTCAGTTGATAGAGCATGGCGTTTGCAACGCCAGGGTTGTGGGTTCGATTCCCACGGGGGGCCAGTATAAAAAAATATATATATATATATATGTATTCACTAACTGTAAGTCGCTCTGGATAAGAGCGTCTGCTAAATGACTAAAATGTAAATATATATACTGTACCTCATACAGTATAAAAAAAAAAAAGTATAACAATATCCTTCAAACCAGCATAGACAAAGGTTAGGAGATGTTCTTCATGACCAAGCAAAACTGAACTTTACAGTGTTAATGTTGTGCCACTGTGTGATTTGGCAATAGCATAAATGACCCTTGCTCAGACTTAATTATTGAGCTACTAAGGCCACCACATTGTCAAAAGGAGAGCTTCGATACTTCATCCAAAAGAGACTTCCTCCCTCAACAGGGACCACATGATTCTTTTTTAATGTGGCAATGTGAGAGACATCTAACAAAGAGAGACAATCTATCAATTATACATAACTGATACAGTCATCATGGGCATTACCTCTAAAAGCTATATCCATCCATTTAAAAAGGTAGTGTGGCCAACATACAGTGAGGGAAAAAGTATTTGATCCCCTGCTGATTTTGTACGTTTGCCCACTGACAAAGACATGATCAGTCTATAATTTTAATGGTAGGTTTATTTGAACAGTGAGAGACAGAATAACAACAAAAAAATCCAGAAAAACGCATGTCAAAAATGTTATAAATTGATTTGCATTTGAATGAGGGAAATAAGTATTTGACCCCTCTGCAAAACATGACTTAGTACTTAGTGGCAAAACCCTTGTTGGCAATCACAGAGGTCAGACGTTTCTTGTAGTTGGCCACCAGGTTTGCACACATCTCAGGAGGGATTTTGTCCCACTCCTCTTTGCAGATCTTCTCCAAGTCATTAAGGTTTCGAGGCTGACGTTTGGCAACTCGAACTTTCAGCTCCCTCCACAGATTTTCTATGGGATTAAGGTCTGGAGACTGGCTAGGCCACTCCAGGACCTTAATGTGTTTCTTCTTGAGCCACTCCTTTGTTGCCTTGGCCATGTGTGTTTTGGGTCATTGTCATGCTGGAATACCCATCCACGACCCATTTTCAATGCCCTGGCTGAAGGAAGGAGGTTCTCACCCAAGATTTGATGGTACATGGCCCCGTCCATCGTCCCTTTGATGCGGTGAAGTTGTCCCTTAGCAGAAAAACACCCCCAAAGCATAATGTTTCCACCTCCATGTTTGATGGTGGGGATGGTGTTCTTGGGGTCATAGGCAGAATTCCTCCACCTCCAAACACGGCGAGTTGATTTGATGCCAAAGAGTTCGATTTTGGTCTCATCTGACCACAACACTTTCACCCAGTTCTCCTCTGAATCATTCAGATGTTCATTGGCAAACTTCAGACGGGCCTGTATATGTGCTTTCTTGAGCAGGGGGACCTTGCGGGCGCTGCAGGATTTCAGTCCTTCACGGCGTAGTGTGTTACCAATTGTTTTCTTGGTGACTATGGTCCCAGCTGCCTTGAGATCATTGACAAGATCCTCCCGTGTAGTTCTGGGCTGATTCCTCACCGTTCTCATGATCATTGCAACTCCACGAGGTGAGATCTTGCATGGAGCCCCAGGCCAAGGGAGATTGACAGTTATTTTGTGTTTCTTCCATTTGCGAATAATCGCAACAACTGTTGTCACCTTCTCACCAAGCTGCTTGGCGATGGTCTTGTAGCCCATTCCAGCCTTGTGTAGGTCTACAATCTTGTCCCTGACATTATTGGAGAGCTCTTTGGTCTTGGCCATGGTGGAGAGTTTGGAATCTGATTGATTGATTGCTTCTGGGGACAGGTGTCTTTTATACAGGTAATAAATTGAGATTAGGAGCACTCCCTTTAAGAGTGTGCTCCTAATCTCAGCTCGTTACCTGTACAAAAGACACCTGGGAGCCAAAAATCTTTCTGATTGAGAGGAGGTCAAATACTTATTTCCCTCATTAAAATGCAAATCAATTTATAAAATTTTTGAAATGCGTTTTTCTGGATTTTTTTGTTGTTATTCTGTCTCTCACTGTTCAAATAAACCTACCATTAAAATTATTGACTGATCATTTCTTTGTCAGTGGGCAAACGTACAAAATCAGCAGGGGATCAAATACTTTTTTCCCTCACTGTAAGTCATGAAAGAGGATCCCTTAGGTAGGGATCAGTCCTCCATGATTAATTGTCATGTGCTCAGGAAAATAAGGCATTACTTTTTTAGGGCCTTAATGGGGGATCCCAGGGTTAGGGCAATATGTACAACATACAATACTTATAGTAATTGCAAATTTGAACACTTACATTAATAAGTGTTGCTGTCATTGTACAGTAATTATGAGATACTTTCATTCCAATAAGTAAATATATCAAAATGTATATCAAACAATCCAATTCTGCAAATAGCATGGACGCACCTGCTCTTATGAACCCATTAGGCTTTGACAATTTCTAGGCACAGATACACGCACACGAACAAATAAACAAACAAGCATTTACAATACAAATACAAGCCCTATCCCCTCTCCCTCTTACTGCCCTGGATTTTGAACCACTTATTATCGTATTATGATACAATGGCCGTGGCTTAAAAGCTGATTGCTTCCTGTACTATAATAATCTGGGCACATCTGTAGGGTCAAAGGATTGCCCTGCTCTGTTCTGCAGATCTCAGATGTGTTCTAAATATGCCTTTGGACTGCTTCGCTCTTTTGTTGATCATTTTAAACGTCATTTTCAGAAAAGCGCACAGTGTTTTATTCTGTTGGATGTTGGCAGCGTGTTTGCAAACACACAGGCGCACACACACACATAAACATGCTAAAGAGTGTGTGACAGCTGCTCTGCTGCCTGCCTGAATCTGCATAAACAGGTAGAAACAGTTGCCTATGTGTTTAGCGCCCAGCACGTCTGCTCCAGTTGCTCGCACACACGCTAACCCTCCCTCCCTCCCTCCCACACACACACACACACACACACAGATGGCACCCCACATTCAGTCAAACAGCCTACAGTGAAAACCCACATGATATTATGCACTGAGAGCTAATCCAACACTCCATCCCTCCATTTCTCAGTGTATCCAACACTGCCATCTCTCCCACTAGGCACAGATTAACTGAGGCAGCCAGTCAGTATGCTGGACGTCTGCTTTTGACACAGTCCGCCTCCAGACTTGCATCTTTCACAGTTCTGGGATCAGTGGTACTGGAGTAAATGCACAGTGCAGCGCTGCTCTACTCTGAGTGCTATGAGCATACCGTCAGTATGCTGCTGATGAGATGAGCTGAGACAGACACATCCAGAGGAGCAGATGGCTTAACACAGCAGCACCTCTCCTCTCCACCCTGGCCTATCCTGCCCGGCTCAGCACAGCCATGTCCTGAGCCCGGCTCCAGATGTGCTGGAGTGTGGGGGAGGAGGAGTGTGAGGCTTTAACCTTGGGATGAGCCAGAGCACGGCTGGGGGGCTACGGGGATGGGGCTGGTGTGGGGGGGTGTACACATTGCATCAGCTCTGGTTCTTCTCGGGCCACCAGGGGAAGACTTCTGGAAATGTTACACAGGCCCTGATGTGTGAGCAGGAAGTAAGCATGTCACAACCCTGATTATTAAACATCCGAACGGCCTGGATCAAAACCGGAAGAGAACTATCAGCACAGAATAGGAGTGCAGAGCAGAGTAGGAGAAGAAAGCACTCTATTGTCTCTACAGACTAGAACAATGTGGAGCCACAGAGGACCTGGATGTTTCTACAGAGGACGTGGCAGCTGGATGGAAATGCATGTACAGACAAAAGGACTTGCAGCTGATGCACTACCACTGTCAGACTGATAGTGCAAGGTAAAAAGAATGGTAAAAGCAGAATGACAAAGTGTGTTGAGCAGAGTCAGGGACAGTTCACAAACTGCCTGTTCCGCACTATGCCATATAGATCAGCAGAATGCAGGAAAAAGCAGCACACTTCACATTCGATGGAGGGGTTCTCCAGATGGTTGGAAATTAGTATTATTATATATTTACCAGTCTAGATTTCACCCTTGTTTTGGACGGCTCTGTGATATTGTGATTAGGGCTTGCCCTGGCTGGCTGGCTGTGTGTGCGTGTGCGAGGCTGGGGGCACAGAGCATGGTGCCCACTGCCCACCCTGTTCCAGGTATTTGGTTTGGAGATAGTGGATATGTGCCTATTTACCGGCCATGGCACTAAACTACGCCAAGGAGTAAAGAAATTAAGTTCAGGTTTCCTCTGTGGTTTGGAGAATCCAGACCCCTGGCTGTTACTGTTAACTGGAGGGAAAACTATAAAAAATAAAAGTATAATTTAGCAGCCCCCAACCTGGGTCTCACGCTCTCACAATACTAAAAGCTTAGCAAGAGACCACAGCTGCAAATAGCTGAGGGTCAAATTATAGCAGTGCTAAAAAGAAGGCCCCCTTTATACAGATTATAGCCTCCATTCCACAGGATGGGAGAGAGGTATATAAAGAGCAAATGTTGACAAACTGATATTCCCATTCCCATTATACAATTTACAGGCCATGCTGAGCAGCACAACATGTCTGGCGAGAAAACAGGCAGTGTTTGTGTGGACACCTGGGTGCATCTGGACCTTGCTGGCGCCCAGACAGGACCTAATTGACATGAATGGAGGGAAGGCAACAGCATTGCATGCAAACAGTGTCTCATAGCAGAGGGATGATATGGTAGGAGCATCATGGGAAAGGCTCCAGTCATGATACGCTACACGGCCTTACAACAAGGCCCTTTGTGCTCTTCCCCTCCATATCTTTGTGCTCTTACTTAAACTATTCAAATCATTCTCTGGGAGAGGCCTGTCAAGGCCAATTACCATGAATTTCTCCAAGAAAAACATCCTGAGATGCAGAATATGAAGACAGGAAGGGAATAGGTGTCTGTTGTTGTGGCGGTACTGACAGACAGACAGAGAGACAGACAGCTCTAATAAACAAGACTGTCTATTAACTATGACAGACAAATCAATACCACTCACAAATTTCATGCAACATCAGAACATATTGGACAAAATACCCACCATACAAACCAGATTTTCTAGTAAAGTACTTGTTGGATAAAACATTTCACCACCGGCCTGATGGAAAGAGTACATTTGTCGGTAAACTTTCCAAATGTCGACCCCAAAAAAATACGCTAGACTAGGTGGGATCTTTTTGTGTCTGTAAAATGTATTATGCGAGAAATGGCAGTGGAAACGCCTTTAAGCATAAATATTGATATAATAACCATCATAGTCCTGTGTAGCTCAGTTGGTAGAGCATGACGCTTGCAACGCCAGGGTTGTGGGTTCGATTCCCACGGGGGGCCAGTATGAAAAATGTATGCACTCACTAACTGTAAGTCGCTCTCTATAAGAGCGTCTGCTAAATGACTAACATGTAGTAAACTTGGAGTCACGCGATGGATGATATGTTGTGGGGTCTGACTCCTCCCACTACGACTCGGGAAAGCATGCCGTTTATTAGGCTACAAATAAGTTATGATGAACTTCACAGGGTGGTAAAGGTGCACGGTGATGAGCTTGATGCTCCTTTCCAATAAATATTGAGGGTCTTATTCTGGTGACATGATAATCGATACTTGGCTGCCGTTTGACCCCAAAAAATGTGAGCTATTTTGTCCATAATAATCTCATCATGTAGGCTATACCCGCACCGATCTGCCAGCTGTTGGCTAGAGCGCACGTGCCAAGGCCAGAGTGGGCACATTCGCTATATAACGCACATTTTTTGTTGCAAAACCATCAGTAGAGTTGAAAGTGCAATGGAAACCCATTTAACATGTATTTTTTATTCCGTACGTGGGAATTTAACAGCAAAAGTTATTTTTAGGTGTACTACATCATCACGCACAGTCTATCTGCAACAAGTCAATTTGATGGAAACATCTCTGGTGGGAAAATGCGCATATTGTTTTTATTATTTAGAATATTTGCATGACAATCTGTCGCCAATTGAATGGAAACCTAGCTCAGCTGGTAGAGCACGGCGCTTGTAACGCCAAGGTAGTGGGTTCGATCCCCGGGACCACCCATACACAAAAAAATGTATGCACGCATGACTGTAAGTCGCTTTGGATAAAAGCGTCTGCTAAATGGCATATTATATTATTATATTACAACTACTGGTAGGAGGAGGCATTTTTATCCCCTTTGTTGCTGGGAAAGATTATGAAGGCCACAAACTGAAAAGGAGAAAATGGAGAGAGACAAAGAAATGACAAACAAGAAAAAAATAAAAGTGAGTGCTCTGTTTATGTGGCAATGAAAGCAGTGAGCGCTCACAGGCCCTGGCCGTTTGGAGTGGGTTTAGGTGGCTAGCTCACTGTACTGGCCTCCATTATTACAGTGAAATGCCAGCTTGTCATTAATCAGAGAACGCCCATTAAGAACCTCTAGCCTTCAAAAACTAAAGAGGAGTTTTTGAAGGTGCAGACACACAGTGGCCTCGGCCTCAGAGGGTCCTTTACGTCAAAATAGCCCTCCATCCCAGCCCCAGCCATTCCTCAGCGGAGCCACCGTTTGTATGGAAGAGGAACAGAGAAAGGAATCCGAGCAGGAAGCAGACTGAAAAGCCATAATGGTGCCTCAGACGGACAGAAAGTAAGAGGGGAGGAAAGAAAAATCTTAATGAATATAGCATCCCCTCTGAAAAGACACTTCACCCTCCTCCTCTCAATGCGAGGCCTTAACCCTCTGTCATGTAGGCTAGTCCCATGCCGGTACATACCTCCATCTTGGAATTAAACACCAACAGCTCTATGTCATGCCAACTGAAATAACAGGCTTACTTGACCTTCATAAAAAACTTTTAATAGCTGTAATTCACAGTATTAGTTGGGGAATTATACAGCAGAATAAAGCTTTGTAAACCAAGCGAAACAAATCATGAGAGAGAAACTCAGTGAATAGGGTCTCAAACCAAGAAGAATAAATTCTAGGGTGGGCAGCCATTGTAATAAATGCCCTATGCGTGACATAAGTTTGTAGCTGACTCTGTCACCAGGACGACTGGCAGGCAGGTCACACTACGGTCACCTGTGACCGTCCAGCCAGGACCCCGCCAGGCCGAGCACACCCTCTTTGGCATTATCTGCACTGCCACCTCTGGCTATGTGTAGATCACTTTACTCCTCTATTCCAGTTTCTATCAGTTAAATATTGGTTAACATGCACTGTAGAAACATACAACACAAACTATTTTGTTTCTGTAGTGAATGAAGGCTTATGGGAGCATAGGTTTTCACTCAAGTTGTTCTGACAGCGATTACAAACTTGGCATTTCTTGTATAAATGTTCTTATCCAAATAGCACAGAATGGAGAAACATAATTCAGTGGGTGGGGTTTATGTTTGAGAGGATGGGCTCTCAATATGAGGGGGAGGAAGAGCAGTTGGAGCTCTGTGTTGCCATGGGGAAATCACTATCGTGTCATGCTGACCCGTGTGAATTCCAACAATCATCATTACAAAATGACTCAGTTCCACGACTAAAAAGGGGGCAACAGCGCGCTGGAAAAAAAGGGCGATCCCCTCAGACACAGTGAAAACAAATTAAAAGGGCCATTATAAAACGCAGATTCAGCAAAGAAAATAAGCTTCACAAGATTTACTGTGTTTCTGAAGACCTAAGCTATATCTGTGCTAAAGACATTACAGAGACAGGTAATACCAGACCTCTGCTTAGCTCGGTCACAGCTTTTGTTTTGTGTCAGTTCTCTTTCTTTTTCAAACACTAACTGGGGTCAGGCCAGATTATGTGAAAGTGGCAAGCAGCCAGTCTTGTAATCAGAAGGGATTGATACAGACAGGCACCATAGCAATATTCCTTGTTTTATAGAATCAGTTTATATAGGCTAGATAATATGAGATGGCACTTATTGTACAGTGAGTTATCATCAATTGTAGCCTATTCATGTACCCAGATAGGAAAGAATATTACAAGTACGCCATACACACACGCCATACACAGAAAAATATACATTGTAGAAGAAAAAAAATTAAATTACATTGTATGCATGTTTAAAAGTGATATTGGCAGGCAAGCGAGATGAGGGTACAGGCCTAACGCATTAGAAACATCCCCCACAGACCAGGGCTCCAGTCAGGGCTCCACTGAGCATGGCCAGAGCTATAAATGCATGCAGAGACATAATCAATGGGCTCACCATGTGGCTCTGATCAACAGACAGTAATCTGATCATGTCAACTTACTTAGGCAAACGTGGTAACCATACTGATTACTAATGTCATGAAACATTTCAACTTCCAAAAACCATGAAAAAAGGGACCAGAGTACATTTCTCCACATGCAAGACTCAATGATCAAAGGGATTCTAATTAGGCTGTCTACAGTGAACTGCTACTCCATTCGGGGGCATCCTCCTGTGGTTGCACTGTAGTCCCACAGCGTAGGCCCGAGGAAAAGGACACTGGGTCCTGCTGAGGAATCAGCACAAGCACGCAGATGACCAACACGGATAGATAGAGAACCTGTCCCTCTGGGAAAGAGAGGGCGGATACAAGGACAGACATGTTAATAATACAGTCATAAAGACAACATCATGAACATACATAAACACACGCCATGTGCCAAAACGGGAGGAAGTGCAAAGTCAACACAACCTGTAACAATCATTCCCACAGACAATCAATAGACAACTGGACAGAAATAACCAGCTGGCTGGGTTCAAACAATCTCTGTTGTTCAAATGACCCATTTATGACATCTTAGTAATGGCAGATGAAAGGAAACAAATATCACTGGACCAATATACACAGTGAGTTACTGACTGTGGGTCCAACACAGAGCTGTAATCTCCGTTAATGATTCCTGGAAAGGTATTCCAAGAGAAAAAACAGAGGAAAACTCCAGGTCATCCCTTACAAAGACAAGCAGCTGTTTAAACAGTTCCACAATACTGAAATTGGCTACAATTTATACAAAGCAGACTTCAAACAGCCAGAATGAGCAGACAGTATTTACATAACCCACAGGATAATGTTTCTCCACTCAGAAGACATGGCCCCCATTAATGGAGAGCAATAAAAGGAAGTCATTTCCACATCCTCCAGTTATATCTAATGAGAGTCTGCTGATAGCGAGGACTACTTCACTTAACCACAACTGGTCCCTAGTAAAGTGCCTGACAGGCCACATTTACTTACATTTGTGTCAGTGCGGTGGAAAAAAAACATGTTTCTAAAACCCATAGATTTGCCCCTTACTTCATGGAAGAAAACTTCTCAATTTTTTTAAAAGCCCTTAGTAAAGAATAATAATTTCCTTTATGGAGAAGTCAAGGGTTTATAATGAAAATAAGGTGCACTTCTACAGTATCCACAAGGTCATTAACTAGTCATTAATCTGTACACGGACAGCTCTAGTTTTGATATCAAAATATATTATACTCCAGATATTTAAGTGAGAATGCTGAGGGCCTCGGTCTTGCTGTAACCATGGTGAGATGTGCGTGACTCAGGTCATGAGAAGCCTCAGAAATACATTTCCTTGCCATGGGAAAGGACAATGTTATTATCTATACAACCCACACACTCACAAACTCTCTCTCTCTCACACACAGACACACTCTCTCACACGCACACACACTTTATATGAACTAAAGAGGGAACAAAAACTCATTTTATTATGCAACATATTTAGTTTTCTTGCATAATTTGAATTATATCTCAATAGTTAACTAAGAATAACAATTTTGGTACATATGATTTCATGATTATACATGTATAATATTTGTAATGATATAGGAATTAATTAATATTTAAAGAGGAAAAAAACTAAAGGCTATCCGACATATATTTTAAAGAAATAGTCAATTATTACAATTGCCTTTGTTCTCATATGCTAACTAATCTTAGGCTAAATTCTGACCCTTGAATTCCAAATATGTGTAATACACATATCATCATTTTAATAGAATTAAAAGTCCATGAAAGCGTGCCTCTAATCTAAAAACCACATCATAATTTAGGCTTGACAATTTATAAACCCCACTTTGAACTATAGTGAAGGTTATCGCAGTTGCTGAATTACATTTGTATCAAGTGAAACTTCACGGCACTATTGAAACCTCACAAACCTTTTCTGCTACCTTCAAACAAGGTGAAGGAAGATCCAGCCATAGCTGGCAGCCACATCCCGCCCTCTCTCTGCTAGGTAAATCTACAGCGCCACACAGAGGACTTCACAAGTAATGCAAGTCATAGGCGAAAAAAAGAAATTTCAGAAACTCTGTGCGTCTGAAATCCTGTCATGTAGGGAATGAGCTGACCTATTCATTATATTAGTAATATACACTACATCGCAAAAAGTATGTAGACACCTGTAGACAACATCTCATTCCAAAATCATGGGCATTAATATGGAGTTGGTCCCCGCTATGCTGCTATAACAGCCTCCACTCTTCTGGGAAGGATTTCCTCTAGATGTTGGAACATTGCTGCGGGGAGATGATTCCATTCAGCCACAAGAGCTTTAGTGAGGTCGGGCACTGATGTTGGGCGATTAGGCCTGGCTCGCAGTCAGCGTTCCAATTCATCCCAAAGGTGTTCGATGGGGTTGAGGTCAGGGCTCTGTGCAGGCCAGTTAAGATCTTCCACACCAATCTCGACAAATCATTTCTGTATGGACCTCGCTTTGTGCACGGGGGCATTGTCATGCTGAAACAGGAAAGGGCCTTCCCCAAACTGTTGCCACAAAGTTGGAAGCACAGAATAATCTAGAATGTCATGGTATGCTGTAGCGTTAAGATTTCCCTTCACTGGAACTAAGGGGCCTAGCCCGAACCATGCAAAACAGCCCCATACCATTATTCCTCCTCCACCAAACTTTACAGTTGGCACTATGCATTGGGGCAGGCAGCGTTCTCCTGGCATCCGCCAAACCCCGATTCGTCAGACATAACAAAATGGGAAAAAGTCAAGGGGTCTGAATACTTTCCGAATGCACTGTTTATGCACATATAGTCCAAAGCATGCAAAAAGTACTACACATAAAGTGCTGTAAAACTGTGCTTTCACTAATGTGCTTTTACAAAAACAATTTATTGAGCATATCCAATGTACTTATTAACGACAACTCACTTTAAATAATGTGATATATATATATATATATATAATATTCAGTTGAGCCGATTTTATCATTGATTATTTAGTCATATGTCCTGTATAATGCAATAGATAATAAATGCTTCATAAGCATGTGACTTCATAAGTAAATTGCCCATTTAATCATACTGGTAGTAAAAGGCAGCTTTTTATAGGAAAAAGGTTTTTATGATCATTTTTAGTGTGGACAAAGCTAAAACAATATGTTGCATTTGGACCAAACTCACTGAGTGGAAGCCACAACTATTCTTCTCCTCACATACGCCATTTCCACTCTGCCACCCAATTTACACCCACAAAACGGCACTCAGGCAAAATACAGAGAGAGCAGTGAAGTAAATCCTGAGGTTGTTTTCTGGGGTTTGTGACCATGTAAAAACGGTGAATGTTTAGTGACTTGGTGAATCTACGGCTTTAACTCCAGAACTGGAGCATAGATTGTGTGTGCGTCACATGAAACTTATACCATTCTCTCTTATTTGTTCATTTTTAGCAACAGAACTGACGCTCACCCAAACCCCACATTTTGGCTGAAGATTTGTGAGAAGTGTCAAGTTTTATTTTGGAAAGTAATTAATAAATAAAGTGGACACAATGTTTGAATTATCTAACAATTACACCCTCTCATAGCGGCTGGTGGATAGGGAGGTATTTTTCAAACCTAAAAATATACTTCTATTCATGTGGTGTTTATATAAATGCATGCAGCACAAATGCCATTTTCACATGTATTGCCAGCACTTCTGTTTTAAATGTGTTGTATGAATTATTCCTTACTGGATATGCATTAAATTACACCTTTTAGAGGAGAACACCTATAATGACCTATCAAATAAATACTTTGAGAATTAAGTTATAACTAATTTATTAAGTTATAACTACGCTTTTATTTAGTTATATTTATAGAACCAAATAATTATACGTAAATAAATTTTATAGCAAACATAATGATAGTGAAGTTGTGAGTCAAAGCTCCCAATATTACTTGAAATTATATTGATAATTTCTAACGGTTACAAAGCCTTCCTCCACTCTTTTTAGTGTGGCATAGAGGAGAAGTGAGTGTCAACACAGAGGCTACTCCATTTTCCAATTATTGACAGGTGAACCTTCCAACATCTCTTTGAAATTGAGTCTGATTTAAAATAAACACAGACTGCTGCTAGGAGACACTGTGTTCCACTGCCATGATCTCACACAGGCCCGTTCCACATGTTACGTCCCCACTGGTCATTAATTTAGCTAGGGAAACCAGAGGAGAGATAGAATATGCTGTTGCTGGTAAATAATGGGTTTATTTATCTATCTGCTGTTCATCTGCTCTGTATACACTGAGTGTACACAACATTAGGAACATGCTCTTTCCATGACAGACTGACCAGGTGAATCCAGGTCAAAGCTATGATCGCTTATTGATGTCACTTGTTAAATCCACTTCAATCAGTGTAGATGACGGGGAGGATTTGTAAGTCTTGAGACAATTGAGACATGGATTGTGTATATGTGCCATTCAGAGGGTGAATGGGCAAGACAAAATATTTAAGTGCCTTTGAACGGGGTATGGTAGTAGGTGCCAGGTGCACCAGTTTGTGTCAAGAACTGCAACGCTGCTAGGTGTTTCACGCTCAACAGTTTCCTGTGTGTATCAAGAATGGTCCACCACCCAAAGGACGTCCAGCCAACTTGACACAACTGTGAGAAGCATTGGAGTCAACATGGGCTAGCATCCCTGTGGGATGTTTTCGACACCTTGTAGAGTCCATGCCCCGACGAATTGAGGCTGACTATAATAGAAAGGTGTTCTTAATGTTTTGTACACTCAATGTACAACTCTTAAACCTCTGCCTGTTTGGGTACCCCATTCTCAAAATGCTATGGTGCTGTTGCAATAATGACAGTGATTCCATATTAATCCCATATCCTCTATCAATCCAAATCTGGTTAAAAAATCTAGCAAATATACTTTAGGTCTAGGTTTGCCTGCAGGAAAAAATGGTGTGCTTCAGGTAATGAGATGTAGAGGCCAGACATTGATAATAAAGCACGATGTAGAGGCAAAACAAGATGGAGGCAAAACTAGAGCCAGCAGATCAACAACACTAGCATCCACCACAATAAAATGCCATCATTGTATCTAATAAATCTCTATTTTTCAGTAAGTTTATTCAAAACCCACTGATGTTAAGACATAAAGAATCTTATAAAATAACCTTACACCATTAACATAGTATCACTTTGATCTCCATAATCCAGTGTTTGTAATGTCTGGCGAGGCTGTCACTCAACAGTCTTCAGACTATCTACCGGGATTTCTCCATTAACAAAACGCACCAGATAAAATCTCTCCAGATATTCCAGACATGCAGCAGAGACAAAGCTGAGAAAGGGAGGGGTGACCAGTGAGACCATCTCAGACAGCACAGGGTCAAATAGGGACGTCTTTGTCACATTTTTGATCCGTGAAATGGGTGGCTTCAGTAGTCTCCGCCAATCCCTGGCCCTGGCCAGACAAAGTCACATGTGTACCTGTGCTTTTCATGTGGGCCGGCCTCAGACACTGAGGGAATAATTGCCTAGGCAGTGACAGATAATGGCTATATCCCTGCCCATCACCCTCTACAATCACATTCCTGAAGGATTGGCTTTCTCCCTTTTAAGGTAGCTGCTACATTGAACAGCTTTGATTAAAGCTCTGGCCTACGATGGGTTTGGAATGTAAGGTCAAAGCAAACTCCTCATGCCAACCAGCGCTAACCTGCGCTATGCTGAACAGTCTTAATAGTCTGGCCCCTTGTTTCTCCCCAATAGTTCCCATCATGGAGTTGATGCTCCTGAACAGAGTGATACATGATACTGTACATGTACAATTACTGTGTGAGTATTAAGGGATGGTGTTTCATACAAGTGGTTAAGTTTGATATACATACAGCCAAAGCCATGCTTTGCATACTAAAGGTAATATAATTCAGTTCATTGACTCCAGCATCTTCCAACCCCTATCTTCAAAGGACTGGGACGATTCCAACTCAAGGACATTTAGTCATTCCAGGGTCTAGAACAGAGGGTATATAATGGAGACCACTGGCTTGACCCACTTGGTAAGTAGGTGCACTGCATTCTAAACAGGTTTACACTGAGTTACCCCCCTGGCACCACAGTACACCCCCAATCCCCTCCCCTGGTCGTCAGCAGGGCCCGTTTCCCTCCACCAGTAGCAGCAGCAGCAGCACCCGCTGGGGTCAGTCCTGAGAGCCCTCTCAGAGACAGAATAAGCAGAATCAGGCTGCCAGAAAGATAAGGCAACGTCCCAGCTGTCCGCCGGTCACCATTATCAGTTTACTCTGGAGAGATAACGCAGCTTTCAGGACGCTTTCTCTCTTCTCTGTGTTTCTACTGTTTACCGGGACCGGGATCAAAGCCTGATGCATGAGCGGCCTGCAAACCTCTGCTGTTCAGCCATTGACAAATTAACCAGCACTCATCTGGACTGAGACCTGCCCCCCCATTGCCGGCCCCTGCCATTCTCTCCACTCCCAGGGCTTTGTACACGAGAAGTCCGGCTCCCTGACGGAGCCTTGAGGTGTTTTACACAGTAAATACTCCTGCCTAATGACAGCCCATGCTACACTAGGTTGTAAACTACAGGAGGGTCGTAAAGTCGCTGCCACCAGCAGAGGCGTGAGCTTTGTGGCATGGGCCTGCAGCTATGTGGACAGCCCACCCACAAACTCTACCTCGCTCTCTGGGTCTCGCACAAAACACCTCTGGTCGAGGCAAGTGCAACAGCTTCCAACTCAGTCACCTCTCAGATTTCATACTAGTAAAGAATGCTCATCAAGTCAATAAACTGTAAAGGGAAGGGACTCCAACGGAACATCTGACTGTGCCGGCCACAGTGCTTGTTTTCATGTTTGAGCATGAGTGCATGTACGTGTGTGTGTGTGTATAACACTACCCTTTTGGAGTAAATATTAATTCTGCTGAGTCAAACAGAACCTCACAGGTTAGTGAGGTCACAAATACAGGTTACAGAGAGCCACAACTAGAGAGCCACAACTAGTCTTTACATTTCTACAACGTAACAATGAGACACAGATTGTTTGAGAATGTGGTCCTCTGTAGCTCAATTGGTAGAGCATGGCGCTTGTAACGCCAGGGTAGTGGGTTCGATTCCCCGGGACCACCCATACGTAAAAATGTATGCACACATGACTGTAAGTCGCTTTGGATAAAAGCGTCTGCTAAATGGCATATTATTATTATTAGAATAATGTCTCTAGTTGCCTCGTCACCTCTTTACATCTACATTTAAACGTAGTCTTGAAGATCGTCTCACCGAGCAAACATTTTTCAGGCCAATTGTTCCTAGGACAATGACCAAGACCTTCTATTTACCAACTATTTCCTATTAACTATGTGCTTCCTATTTACCATGTACTTCCTACAGAGAGACAGTCAACTATTTACTCCCACTGTAAACAATGCTTTTTTCAAGGCCAGAGATACTAAATATTTCTCAATGCATTGCTGACATGTCATATTAAAGTAGGACACAGTATTACTTGGGTGCGTGAGTACATGCAGACCAAATACATGTAATTCAATACAATAAATAACAAATTATTGTGATATAATAACATGACAAAACCTCCATAACTTTGGCATGCACAGCCTGATACTGTATATTTTATGACTGTCTGAAGGACAGTGTTCTTCTCACAGACAAGTCCAGTCTAGACAGAATAACCCTGTCCTTATCTCTGGCCTAGCCTCAGCCACACTGCAGTCCCAGGTCCTCTTATCTCCCTCACACTATAACCTGGGGAAGCTCACCTGTCCGCCTGCTGTATCTCTTTCTCTCACTTCACTGTCCAATGGCTTGAGTGGGACCTGGTTTACCTATGCTTTATTCAGTTTTGATGGGACCATGGCAGATGGCACATCAGTGTCCCTAGATACTTTACCTGGTCAGCACTGATGGTGGCCTGAGTACGTCCCAAAATACTTGGCTGGCTATGGTCTCAGACACTATGGGACAGAGAGAGTATTCCACAACAAATGCACAGGCTAGAATGTGCCTTGAAGCACTGAAGCTAGATATATGGCCCCCATAAAAAAAGTGGTTAGATCTATCTAGAGGAAATACAGACCTATAAAAGGGAAGAGATAAAGGTTGTCATTATTTTCCAAAGGCAGCTAAGTTTGAACTTCCAATTTGATTTATTAGTAGTTTAACCACCAACTTCACAATATTACATGTTCCTTGTTGAAGCTCTGAAAGCATTATAGATGGATATAGGCAAAACTCAGGGGGCTTCAGCTGAATGAACACACAATCAGCCACTTATTACCCATTTCTAGTCATCACACTAATCATTTTGACTTTGAAATATGTTTGCTTTGGATGACAATGACTTGATTCGGTACAATACTGCAATTCTACAGCTGCATGACATTTGGTCGCACAACTGTCTTGTATGTTAAAAGCAGTCTCTTGGTCTAAATTATGACTCCCACAAATCAATCCAACTCTTCTTTGGAGAAAAAGAAGAAGAACTATCGGGATTGTTTTTCTTCCCTACGGATATCTTCATGGCAGTCCAGAGAGAGCCTGTTAAACAACACCCCCGCCATCTGGGCAATGAGCCTGTGTGTATGTCTGTGTGTGTATCGTATGTGTTTACTGTACGTATGTCTGTGTACGTGTATATGTGTGTGATGCGCAAGTGTGTGTGTGTCTCTATGTGTGTGTGTTTTAGGTTTATTCTGCTCTAGTACAGATACAGTGATTCTCAAGTGTGTCTGGAAGTCACGTATCTTGACAGTATTTAGAAAACACAGGGAGATACAGGGGAGGATTAAAGGCATTGGGTGAATGGTGATTTCCAGTTATCGTTGAGACACAGAGCCGCAATAAACACTGCACTGCTGGGTGGCCCTGCTGGAACCTAAACACACAGAGAGGAGCCATGCACTGTTACAAAACCTGAGAGTAGGATTTCTTAACATGGCTCCAAGATCTTCTGTACCTCCTACACACAGACCCATCTCAAATACATTACTCCATTTCTGTTTCAATTTCAGAGGAATGAAAGAATGTGTGATGGGAATGACCTCCACTGAAAAAGCTGTCATACTTTGGTAATGCAATTAGGATTCCTTGCCATGGTTGGTCACCCAAAGTGACTTTAAGTGGTGGAAAATAAACTGCTAAAATAGACTGAGGTGTTATTGACATTGTGTATTTATAAGATGGAGCTACCATGCAGACTACAGGAGGTCAACATACCAGTGTGTCTGTGCGCATGTGACCCATTATTGTAGTACATTTCCAAGAGTAAAGTCTTGGGGTGAGGAGCAATATTCAGTATTATGATTCGTTGTAGTCCCTTCGTCACATGGTTCCAATATTCAGTATTATGATTCGTTGTAGTCCCTTCGTCACATGGTTCCAATATTCAGTATTATGATTCGTTGTAGTCCCTTCATCACATGGTTCCAATATTCTAAACGCAAAACATTTGCTGAATCCAATAAATAGTTGCAGGATGTTTCATATACAGAAGTGAGTTGCCACAGCCTCTCTCTCTCTGCTGTACTAAACAGATTGGAAACAGCAGCTGAAACAGTAACCTATGTCTTATAGGCAGCAGTAACAGCATTTTATATTCAAGTGTTGACTATTGACAGACATTTTGAAGAGAAAAAAGGAGTATTGAAAAGAATAGTAGTCTCTCAGCGGTTGGAACCCATTTGCTGGATTCACCCAGTTTTGGCATTCAGGCCAACTGTCTCTAGTCTATAAATCACAGTGTGGAGTGTGCAGTAAACACACAATGTGGAGATACAAAGACCAGGAAGGTAGCTAAAGATTGGGAGAGACCATGCAGGACACAAGAGAGTGTTGATACTGAGTTACTGACTTACCCACACCTTATCACAACCCATCTTTCCCCTTGGCCACCCGAGTCTGGAATACCAGACAGAGTCATCATACAGCAGGGTCAGTTAGTTATTAATGGTTTACCGACAAACCTGACTCACAGTTTCTTCACTTTACATAATTTCCTAAACAAGGACTTGCATGCTATTCTGCTCTTTGTTTATTTGTTATGCCCAAACTCCTGTTCTCTCTCAGTGATTCCACTGTGACTCACAGGGAACACAGCGGAACAGTGATGATGACTGGACCTGCACTACTTTGGGCGGCTGGAGCCTAAATGAATCCCAGTGGCGGGAACCATCATGAGTGAGAACCAGGGGACCAGTATGCGGTGGTGTAAAGTACTTAAGTAAAAATACTTTAAAGTACTACTTAAGTTGTTTTGGGGGTATCTGTACTTTACTATTGATATTTGACATATTTTACTTTTACTCCACTACATTCCTAAAGAAAATATGTACTTTTTACTCCCATACATTTTCCCTGACACCAAAAAGTACTCGATACATTTAGAATGCTTAGCTGAAAAGCCATATGGTCCATTTCACGCACCTATCAATATAACACATTGTCATCCCTACTGCCTCTGATCTGGCAGACTCACTAAACACAAATACTGCGTTTGTAAATTATGTCTGAGTGTTGGAGTGTGCCCCAGTCTGTCCATAAATTAAAAAACAAGAACATTTTGCTTAGTATAAGGAATTTGATGTATAGCATTTACTTTTACTTTGTACTTTTACTCAAGTATGACAATTGAGTACTTTTTCCACAACTGTACTTAAGTACATTTAAAACCAGATAATTGTACTCAAGTAGTATTTCACTGGATGACTTTTCCTTGAGTCATTTTCTATTAATGTATCTTTACTTTTACTCAAGTATGAAAATTGAGTACGTTTTCCAGCACTGCCAGTATGGATGATCCAGCAGGGCGGTGCACACACCACCCCAGAGCTCTCACTGTGACTAGTCAGCACGCCACATAGTCCCTAGTCATGGGGAAGTGGAGCATTGTTAAGCATGGTTCAGTTGTAACTGAGAGCCATGATGCATCCTCAACACCGTGACACCAGCTACAGCGATTTATGAAAACCACACCCAAGGTCCCTTTGAGGACAAACAGAGAGAGCGGATGGAAAAATAGCACTCATAATTTGCTTGATGCACACTGAAAACCACCAGCCTACTTTCCACTGTTAAATAACAACCACTGTAAAATCTCAAATCTGCTGTTTCCCATGTTTCCAACTGAACAAGGCCATACCAAATGTGGCCAAAACCAATGAGAGAAATCTTAAGATTCTCACAAATGTTTTCTGTGTTTCTAGGAAAAAGAACACCATTTCAAAAGGCTTTAGGGTTTAGAGAATGTGTAACCTTTTACTTCCCCACATACCCCAAACCTCCATATCCCAGCTCCTGACAGTCAGGCAGTCTGTAGTCTCTTTACATCTAAACTCTCCTCTTTGTATCGGAGTGTTACGTTAACTTATTAATCCTCCCAAGCATGCTCAACACACAGGGAAGATTTCACAGTCTTTACCATTCTCTTGTTCCCAATCTAATTGGCTTTGGTGGGTTTTAGATACATTGTAAGCTTTTATTTTTTGAAACTCTCCATAGTTTCCAAAGTACTTCAGTTGTTTTGATGACATACGCGAATGTGTGCAACTCTGGTAAATACAAGTGGCAGAGCCAAATCCTGTTGTAGAGAAAAACTGTCGCCAAGGATGCAACCACAGACAAAATAGTCCACTCCTCAGGGAAAAACAACAACTCCAAACAACCAAACACACTGTGAGGAAGTTCACTTGATGAAATGTTATTTTAACTGAGAGAGATGTGGTGTGTATGTTCCATCAAACCATGCAGTGTTGTGTGACAAAGTGGCAACCAAAGACAACACTTATACAATCTTAATGGAGATCCCATAAAAGAAACTACAGGGCCATGGAACTTAAGCATTGTCAAGGAACATTACCATCGGGCCCACAGGAAAATGGGAGTCTACCAGTTGAATGAAATGCACCTATCTCTCTTTAAGAGCCCATGGCCAAACACAGTCCAAAAGCATGCCAGTCTCTGTCTGACTGCTCTTCTGTGGAGGAGCAAATTCCTTGATTCTTATCAGAGAGGTAATTGAGGGGAATTATAGCCTCCTGGGCAGTAAGGGTCTGTCCACACCACCACCCCCCTCCACCACCACCACCACCCTTCACAGGCTCCATGATTTTACAGCTAATTCAATTCAGGCTTTTCCCTCTCCTCTCTAACCCTCCGACCACTCCTCCTACGAGACCTTTTTGATCATAGTTTAAGCATTAAGAATGAGGGAGTCTAAACCCCAGCAAGCTTGGCATGCAAGTAATTTGCATCCTCCGCAGCCTTGTTAGGCTCACAAACACAGGTATAACTGGTGACTGGCTTCCTCTCTTTCTTTGTTCTTTTGGTGCCAAACAATTTCATAACTAAAAACAATTATTGGGAAGGTTTTTAGATTTACGGTGAAGCAAATGAGGTGATAACAGACATGTCTCATTATTTCTAATCAGAGCTGACAGTGGAGGCTGGGAGCGTTTGAAGTCCTCCGCGTCCTGCTGTTATCTGAAACTAGCCGCCTGCAGACCTCTCACCATGGGGCATCTGTGTTGGCGGCACTCAGCTTACCCCACTGTTTTTTAGGCCTTTCACAGAGATCAATGCAGTTGAGAAAGGTAAGTCATGGAAAGTGCTCGCCACTGTAAATACATTTGGTGCCAGAAAATATAGCCTAACCAAATGCAGTTTTTTCCCATGTGTTATTATTACAATAGTCAAAAATAAAAGAGCTCATAAATGTTTTATTTTGACTATTAAAAAAGTGACAACTAATTGCAGTACAAGTGCACACTTATTCAATGTGCATGTAGCCTACATACAAATTAACTATTTATATAATTCCCATTCTATTTCTCAGTTAAATGTTGCCAACTCCAACAGTGATGGACATACAGTACATACATGGCTGTATGGGAGAGTACTGTTGTGAAGTAGGCATTTGCAGTGCTCTACCTGTGGACTGACTAAAGATTGACCGATAGCGCCCCCTGTAGATAGTGCTACACTGTCTGAGGCTGAGTCTCTCCATACCATCATATTGTAAATCTGTATACCTGACTGTTGCTTCCTACTCCTTTCACCTGTCCTTTGGTTCTTACAAATAAACAATGCTTTGATCCAGCAACAATAGCTTTTGAAAGTAGGCCCTAGTTGTGATGCTGATTTGAAGGCTGATATAATAATATGATATTATTAAATGCTCACATGATAAAAGGACATCTGTAACCAGGTCTCCATCAAACCTTTTTATGTGGATCGAAAAGTGTTCTGACAGGCCTTATTGAAACAGAAATGTTTTCGGTAAACTTTCAAATGTCGACAAAACGCTAGACAAGGTAGGATATTTTTGTGTCGGTAAAATTAATTATGCGAGAAATGGCAGTGGAACCGCCTTTATGCCATCATATCGAAGTACATTTGGAGTCACGCGATGACATTGTGTGTGGTCCTCCCACTACGACTCGGGAAACCATGCAGTTTATTAGACTACAGATTAAATCAATGAACTTCACAAGGTGGTGAAAGTGCACGGTGATCTTGATGCTCCTTTCCAATAAATAGCAAGGGTCTAGTGACATGATGATCGAAGTTTGACTGCCGTTTGAAAAATAAACATATTCTCGCTCTTATCCATTATAATCTCATCATGTAGACTAGTTTTCCAACACAGTCTACCCGCACTTTGTCTGCGAGCAGTTGGCTAGAGCGCATGTGCCAAGACCAGAGTAGGCACATTTGCTTTTTAACACAAAAGTGTTTGTGACAAAACTATCGGTCGAGTTGAAAATGCGATGGAAACACATTTTAACTTCATATTTTTATTCTGTACATGAAAATGTAAGCGAAAAAGTACATTTTGTGTGCACTAGGTCATCATGCACTTATCTTTATCTGTAACAAGTCAGTTTGGTGGAAACACGACTGGTGGGAAAATGTGCATATTTCTTTATGCGTATTTTAGAGTATTTGCATGAAAATCTGTCACTAATTGGATGGAAACTAGGCAACATGTTTAAAATCGAATTCCTTGTCAGCAGAGCTGCATTAAATAGCTTACCTTTTGTTCAACTTCAATAACACCATAATCACAACAATGGCTGAGACCCACAGCTAATCTGTGCTGCTTTCCTCTTGGTTAGAATTTTAATATCCCTCTATGATACTTCCTGTCTGCCTGTATAGAGAAGACCAATTAAGACCAAGGTCACAGAATTAAAATGATGCTTTCTTTCTCAACAAGGTTAATTTCCAATATGACATGAGTGCTTAGAGAAAGCAGGTTTACAGTAAAACTATTGTCATGGTCTGCTCTCACCTCATTAACCTGGATTAACATGCTGCACTGACAACAGATGTGATGATGCAACATTACAAAGGATGTGGGACTAGTTTGAAACAACATTAATTTAGCAAATAAATGATAATGTTTCAAGCATCAACAGAGGAATCACCGTAGCAGTACCGTAGCAACAGACTAGAAAGTATTTAATGATTTGAAGTATTTTGTCTTGTATTATAAAGTGTGCCTTGCTGTGGAATAAACTCCCAGAAGTCTCAAAGGGCCAGCTTTGTGCTCACAATGGCACATTGTTTCCAGGCCTATCTTTTCCTGGAGGAAGCAGAGCAGCGATAGGGTGAAGCAGACGCTGTATGATTCAAAGCCATCCATAGGAGCAGTGCAGCGTGAGGTCAGGACATCTCTACAGATAGGCCAGGGCTCCAGGGGAAAATAGACAACACTAAGGTCTTTGACAACTCACCTTATATGCAGATTCCCTCTAGAAGTCAACACTACAATTTCATTGTTTCTCTGTAATATAAACATGCCCTAATAAGGATGACAGAGCCTGTTAATATCTGGGCTCCTAGCAACAAACCCATCCAACAGCAAACCTATACAGTATAATAGATTAACTCATTGTGCAATACGTCAGTAGGTTGCCTTGCCAATGTTGCCGAACATAGCTTTATTTCCCTACTGCAGCAGCTGTACCAGATTACCCCAGCCTCTTCTCTCCTCCTCTGTTCGTGACAACATCCCCACAAACACTCAGCCTCGCACCTACAGAGGCCTGTCCGCCATGTCAAGCAGCACTCGGCCATCTTCTCACCCTTTACCAATCAGATCACTGTCTCAGCCATGCGCTTACAAGCCCCATCTCTCTCTCTCTCTGTGTGTGTGTGTGCGTGTGTGTGTGTCTGTCTGCCGGCAGACCAGACCCATCGGAGCATGTGAGAGCCTGTGGAGAGGAGAGGGCCATAGTGTGGTGCACTGGGGGAGAGAGAACCCCCCTCTGACAGGAGTGAGGAGCTGGCTCGGTCTGCTCCTAATGGACACCCGGTCTAAGGGCTAACGGCTCAGAGTAGACACCGCTCCACTTAAGAAGCCCAGGCTGATGTGTGGGAGAGGCATACTTACCCTTAAGTGCACCAAAGAGCTGCCTCTAAGGCAGAAAGCCCGGGGAGGAGAGGTGTGGATGAGATGAAATGACTGTAGTACTACAGTCTGTCTGTGGTTGGTACAGTGTGTTTGTTTTTCCATTTTAAATGAATCGACTCCCAGCTCTGGTGTTCTGATTTCAGGGATATCTCAAAGTGTTCTCTGTGAAGAGCTTTCAAAAGACAGGGTGCCATGCCCTATATGCAACTGTATAACAGTGAGTAGCTATGGCTCCTACAATCTGTGTGTCTCAACTAGGCACTGTAGCCTGTGTATAAATAAATTAAACTATGGTAAGTCCCAACACAACTTTTCAACAACAAAAGTCCAAGGTACACTTTAAAAAGTTGATCCAAAGCAACTAAACTCAAACATCTACAATTTGAGTTGAACAGGTGATAAATCTGTGGCCACATTGCAATTACGGCCCAAACATCTTATAACAGGATCCACCCCAAATAACAACAAAAGCACCACCAAATACTGAAACACAGACGCTTTTTCCGGATGAAAACAGATCCCCTTATTACAGATGGTAGGACAATGTTGTCCTGTCGGGTATCCTGTCGTTCTCTTTGAAAGAGAATTAGCAGCAGCCCACGTCTGTGAGGTAATCCTATTACACAGGAGACAGGGGGCTCACTGCGCTCAATCAGAGGGTCAGTCCTCTCCTCTGAAGACGCCGCCCCTATGGGGACAAAGGGCTGAGGAACGGCGTTAAGAGGCCTGGGAGAAGGCATTGCTGAGGTGACCTGAATGGCTGATGCTGTAGCCCCCCTCCAATCTCTCCTTTCACAGCAGCAGAATACTTTTGGTCCTGACAGAACCCAGGCCTGCACCTTGACAGAGCTGAGAGCCAAGCCTCAGGAATGTGCTTCCAACAAGTCTGTGAGTGCTGGCACCACTGGCAGGGCTGAGGCTGAGCTGAGTATTTGAATTGCAGTGGTCCACCATGAGGTAGGCAGAGCCAACACAGACATCCTCGGCCCCGGCCACCAAATCTACAGGGCAGCCAACAAGACTATTCCTGCTCTGATCTCTAACATGGTAAATGGCCACACTTTCAAAAATATATGTTTTAAAAGGAAAGAAAGTGAGGTCACTACCAGGACATAACTCTCCATAATGAAATATAACATTCATGATTCTGGATTCAGTTTTATTTTCACTAAGCATACATCACAGTCCATTTATGAATATTTTTAAAAGGGACTGGCAAAAGGTGTGTGTGGTCTGGTGGTGTTTGCATTAGGGGTATAACTCAATTCTCCAGAGCAAATAAAAAACTCAGCTCACACCAGCTTTTTACAACCCTCGGACCAGAGGTCTGCGTTCCTGGGGTCATGTAGCTCTACCACTGGAGGAGGGAGGAAGGCTCTGTTCTTACTCAATTAGCCATGTGTGAGCACTGCAAACATTTAAAGAGCAACTGCCTTTAAAAGGCAACGAATCCCTTTGAAAACAGCCTATGTTGCATCGATATGAGTCAGAAACAGTTATTCTAGTGTCAAAATTGACTACAAAGTGGTAACAGGATAATTCTGGTCATAAATTCAGTCTCGTCTAAAACGGAGTTTGGAACATCCGTGCGTCACAACGGGTAGAAGGTTGGGTTTTGACAAATATCCATTTGCCCACTAACATGGGGTGAATAGCTGCGGTGATTGCTCTCTATCCAATAGCTTAGACAGTGAGACAGACCTGCCCAGCAGCTCTGACTTTGTTTACATTAGACAACACATAGCACATTTTTTTACTTGAGAAATACTGCACCACAGGCGGTTGGTATGACCTTAATTGAGGAGGACGGGCTCTTGGTAATGGCTGGAGCGGAATCAGTGGAATGATATCAAATACACTGCTCAAAAAAATAAAGGGAACACTTAAACAACACAATGTAACTCCAAGTCAATCACACTTCTGTGAAATCAAACAGTCCACTTAGGAAGCAACACTGATTGACAATAAATGTCACATGCTGTTGTGCAAATGGAATAGACAACAGGTGGAAATTGTAGGCAATTAGCAAGACACCCCCAATAAAGAAGTGGTTCTGCAGGTGGTGACCACAGACCACTTCTCAGTTCCTATGCTTCCTGGCTGATGTTTTGGTCACTTTTGAATGCTGGCGGTGCTTTCACTCTAGTGGTAGCATGAGACAGAGTCTACAACCCACACAAGTGGCTCAGGTAGTGCAGCTCATCCAGGATGGCACATCAATGCGAGCTGTGGCAAGAAGGTTTGCTGTGTCTGTCAGCGTAGTGTCCAGAGCATGGAGGCGCTACCAGGAGACAGGCCAGTACATCAGGAGACGTGGAGGAGGCCGTAGGAGGGCAACAACCCAGCAGCAGGACCGCTACCTCCACCTTTGTGTAAGGAGGAGCAGGAGGAGCACTGCCAGAGCCCTGCCTGTTTGGCATTTGCCAGAGAACAACAAGATTGGCAAATTCGCCACTGGCGCCCTGTGCTCTTCACAGATGAAAGCAGGTTCACACTGAGCACATGTGACAGACGTGACAGAGTCTGGAGACGCCGTGGAGAACGTTCTGCTGCCTGCAACATCCTCCAGCATGACCGGTTTGGCGGTGGGTCAGTCATGGTGTGGGGTGGCATTTCTTTGGGGGGCCGCACAGCCCTCCATGTGCTCGCCAGAGGTAGCCTGACTGCCATTAGGTACCGAGATGAGATCCTCAGACCCCTTGTGAGACCATATGCTGGTGCGGTTGGCCCTGGGTTCCTCCTAATGCAAGACAATGCTAGACCTCATGTGGCTGGAGTGTGTCAGCAGTTCCTGCAAGAGGAAGGCATTGATGCTATGGACTGGCCCGCCCGTTCCCCAGACCTGAATCCAATTGAGCACATCTGGGACATCATGTCTCGCTCCATCCACCAATGCCACGTTGCACCACAGACTGTCCAAGAGTTGGCGGATGCTTTAGTCCAGGTCTGGGAGGAGATCCCTCAGGAGACCATCCGCCACCTCATCAGGAGCATGCCCAGGCGTTGTAGGGAGGTCATACAGGCACGTGGAGGCCACACACACTACTGAGCCTCATTTTGACTTGTTTTAAGGACATTACATTAAAGTTGGATCAGCCTGTAGTGTGGTTTTCCACTTTAATTTTTAGGGGTGACTCCAAATCCAGACCTCCATGGGTTGGTAAATTTGATTTCCATTGATAATTTTTGTGTGATTTTGTTGTCAGCACATTCAACTATGTAAATAAAAAAGTATTTAATAAGATTATTTCATTCATTCAGATCTAGGATGTGTTGTTTAAGTGTTCCCTTAATTTTTTTGAGCAGTGTACATGGTTTCCATGTGTTTGATGACATTCCATTCGCTCCGTCCCCCGTTTCAGCCATTATTATGAATCGTTTTCCCCTCAGCAGCCTCCACTGTACTGCACCAAACACCTTAGTTAGATGTAAAATTGCGCAACTAAAACCTCCTTGGCAAAAACTTCAAAATGTATTACAGATTTCTAGATTCATTCTGGGGATTTTGAGAAAGTGAAATAGGCTTCCGCGTCTACAGTGTCTCATGGGGGACAAACACCATTAACAAAATGGGGAATCGGTCAGGAAACACACCCCCAAGACTGACATTTCTTTTTTTCTAATGAGCAACAGAAAAACACACATGCCAATCGGCGTGTTCAATGGCTCTTTAAACAACAAACAGTCAAAAGAGCTCAGTGTTAGAGGTCATTTTCTTCAGAGTATGACGTAGGGCGTCTCTGGTGGGGGGTAGATATGTTGTGGTCTGTAATTTTTTGCAGAAGTTACAAATATGGCAAGAGATGTATTTTTTACACTTTCCAGTCCTCAGACCAAACAGAAGGACGAACCTCTCTGAAAAGAACATCTTTTAAATCTTCTGTTGACTTACTGCCTGCCTTCATTCAGCATAGTGAAACCTGACATGCATGACCATACCTGGAGGAGATTGGCAGCCTGTGCTGACTGCTGAGATGACTAAAGAGCATTTACAGTACAGTGTGTGTTTATCTGGAGCACCGGCAGAGAGTGCGTCCTCATGACAAGGTGATGACAGTCCTTGCCGCATGGAGAGATGTAATCTCCACTGAACAGGACAGACACACAGTCTGATTTAATACAAGGTGCAAACTAAGTGGACCGAACATGGAAACGGGCTACAAATTGTCACAATATCCCCTGACTCACCAATATTGAAGTATATAAAAAATATATACTGTTTTCAAGCAGAAAATAAAGAGAGATGTCTCAACACCAAATACGAATTCAAACCAATATAGCACTGAAGTAAAGATTAGATTAGACCAGTGGAGGCTGCTAAGGGGAGGATGGCTCATAATAATGGCTGGAACGGAGCAAATGGAATGGCATCAAACACATGGAAACCTTGTGTTTGAGTTATTTGATACCATTCCACTAATTCCGCTCCAGCCTTTACCACGAGCCCGTCCTCCCCAATTAAGGTGCCACCAACTTCCTGTGGATTAGACAGTATGTTACAGTATGTAACCTGACAATGTTATAAATCCATGCATCATTGTATGAAACATTGCCCAAGACACCATATCTTAAAATGTAACATTCCAATCATCTCTTTATACAGGACTGTATAATGTTGGTCACATTGACTCATAAGATGACCCAGGTAAGAGCACATCTTCTAATAGCTAGATGAGGTGGAGGTCCGACATAAGACAGTAAAGCAGTGAGTGACTTGCTGTCCGTCACACAGGCCCCGACTGAGCACCAGCAGTGAGTCAGTGACATAATGGGAGAGATTGATGATTAGAGAGCCAGGCACCTCTCAGCCTAGGCCCTAGTCTGGCTCCAGACTGCTCATCAATACTACTGACTACTGTGATTAGCTCTAAACACTCTTAGGTGCAGTGATTAGAAAACACACTACAGTTGATCAATCCAGAGGTTAATGCTTCGCTGAATAATTAATGAGGGACAATTTACAAACAGTCAGTGTGGTTAGAGCCTTCACAGACAGAGAGCCCTGCCAAGATGGTTAAAGTACTAATCTATATAGTATACAGTAAGTCACATTGGTTGAAGCTGAAATCCGCATAAGGTGAAACAGTGCCACTATTCACCCCAGTGCATTTGTTGTTGTTTTGGTTTTGTTGATTAAAACGGAGGAGAGGAGAATCCAGAAAAGAAAAACAAATCTTAGTATATACTCTGCAGTTCTATCGCGTGTGCAATTATGTTCGAGGGGAAAAAATAGTGTTCGTTGTTTTAAGTAACTTCTTTGTTGTTGTAATATTGGGAACAGTCGTGGCAGTTTCACCAAGTACGGATTCCAGCTTTAAAAGCAACAACTATATAAAAGTACAGATTTCGAATCATTTTGAGTAGTCTGATTACAGCTTTGCTTGTTGGGCTCCTACAGCCGTTCTAGCTGGCTCCTGGGCTGTCCTGCTCCATGGCTGGGCCCACAGACTCACAGGAGAATAGAGAGAGATAGAGATAGCGAGAGAGAGAGAGAGAGAGAGAGAGATGGGGGGGGGGGGGCTGAGGCTCGCCTCGAGGGCATCGTTACAAATTAAGGCGCTGTGCTGCAGACGGGCAGTCTGCACGCTTAGTCCCTCTAACTTCGTTTTCTCCGTTCACCTCCATCTCGGCACAGCCCCTTTGATCTGGCCCACCATTAAGGCTAATGGCCCTTGTCTCGCTCAAGCTGTTGGGAGCTCGTTAGGGGGCCTTGGAGTGGCAGGGGGATACAGACGTAACCTTAATAAATCATTGATAATGCTTGAGAGGCTGAGAGAAGACTGGAACCATATGGGAAGCAGAGTGATGCTGATTTATCAACACAGAAGAATAATGTGTTGTATGGTAAAATATGTTATGGTTCAGGACACTGCTGGTCCTGGCCCTCCTGAAGAGAGTCAGGTAATATGACATTATACCCACATAGGTTCCAAAGGTAGGCTTAAGGCCTGTATTCTGATATGTGGATATCAATATCTTCGGGAGATCTGTTGGGAAGGAGAAAGGAACCACTCCTCCATGGTGAAAAAGCAAAGTTGTGACCCCTAATCTCCACCCCTAGATTTCCCCCACCCCCCAGGTGTTGGTGAGTCAGGCTGAAGTCAGAGGCTGGCATGTGGGGGAGCTGTCACAGGACCGCTGACAGGTTGGGCAGCATCCAGGGATGGACCATCATCACAGACCCCCACCACCACCATACAGGCATCACTGTACTCAGGGAGAAAGAGTAAGGGTAGAGATAGCTACACGTCACACAGAGACAGTGAGCCTCTTGGGTCAACCAGATAGACACATAGACACTGTATTACACCAGGTTTGGGCAAGAGAGACAATGCATTGCGTCAAGGGGACAATTTGCAGCAGCCATTAAAATAAATGTATACATCTAAACCATTTAGGCCTACGCGTCTTAAGTGGCAGCCATGTTAGCCAGTGGCTGGAGGATGGCTCCTGTGCTGATTAACTGACAGACATATTGACCCCTCTGACCCCGCTAAGCCCTGAGGGGGGAAACCACTGTCATGAGCGATCAATTTAACCATCCCACTGCAACAACTGAGCGTGGAGTTCTGCTGAGCTAATGCATCAAAGCAAACACACACACACAGTGTTGGTTAAGTCTTGAGATTCCTCGGGTCTCCACAGAATGAGGTAAATCCGCTTTTAGTTTTAGTGCCCCCCACTGCTGGAACAATCTGCAGATCTCATAAAAATGGGATGTTCTGGTGCCAGTTCAGAGTGTTGATTAGGACCTACTAGCTGAGAAATGCAACTGTTGTTTATGATTGTGTTTTTGCTTTTTGCGTGTTTTTAACATGTATTTATACATGTATAGTTTTAAAAGTGCATATTGTATCACAATGTGTATTGTGTACACAGGGCTCACCTGGAAATTAGACCCTGGTCTCAGTGTTCACTCCCTGTTATAAAAAAATGTAACCTTTATTTTAACACACTATAGGCCAGCGTTTCCCAAACTAGGTTCCCAAAACCTGGGGACATCAAGGGGTGCACATTTTTTTTGCGCCCAAGCATTACACAGCTGATTTAAATAATCAACTAATCATCAAGCTTTGATTATTTGTATCAGCTGTGTAGTACAAGGGCAAAAACCAAAATGTGCACCCCTTGGGGTGTCACGCCCTGGCTCTGGGGACTCTCGTATGTTGAGCCAGGGTGTTAGGTTCTAGTTTTGTGTTTCTATGTTGGCCAGGGTGGCTCCCAATCAGAGACGGCTGAAGCTCGTTGTCTCTGATTGGGAGCCATACTTAGGTAGCCGTAAGGCATTCGTTTGGTGTGGTTTCTTGTTCCTTTTGGTTTGTGTTTGTACCGTAGGACTTCACGTATCGTTTGTTGTTTTGTTCGCTGTGGTGTACAAAATAATAAATATGTACGCATCTCACGCTGCGACTTGGCCCGCTTCTTTTCAAGACGATCGTGACAGAAGAAACCACCACGACTGGGTCAAGCAGCGTGATGAGGAGAGAGGTTGGAATTGGGAGCAGTGGAGTGAGAGTTGGGCGAGAACCATGGAGGCCTGGTCCACGGGGGAGAGACAAGCCCAGCAAATTTTTAGGAGGGGGCTCAACACCCTTTCCTCATTCTGACTGACCACCGTAACCTGGAGTACATCCGGGCAGCTAGGAGATTGAACCCTCGTCAGGCTAGGTGGAACATGTTCCTGACCCGGTTTGTTTTTAAGATCACATACATCCCAGGGTCCCAGAACGGTAAGGCAGACGCCCTGTCCCGGCGGTATGACACAGAGGAGAGGTCCATCGAGCCTACTCCCATACTGCCGGAGTCTTGTCTGGTGGCTCCGGTTGTGTGGGAGGTCGATGCGGAGATCGAGCGGGCACTGCGTACCGACCCTACTCCCCCCGAGTGTCCTGTGGGGCGGACGTACGTTCCGCTCGAGGTTCGTGACCGCCTTATTTATTGGGCTCATACATCACCCTCCTCTGGACATCCAGGTATTGGCCGGACAGTGCACTGCCTTAGCGTGAAATACTGGTGGCCAACGTTAGCTAGGGATGTGAGGGTTTATGTCTCCTCCTGCTCGGTGTGCGCCCAGTGTAAGGCGCCTAGACATTTGCCCAGGGGAAAGTTACATCCCCTGCCCGTTCCACAACGACCATGGTCCCACCTCTCGGTGGATTTTGTGACCGACCTTCCCCCCTCCCAGGGGAATACCACCATTTTGGTCGTTGTGGATCGGTTTTCCAAGGCCTGTCGTCTCCTCCTAATGCCGGGTCTCCCTACTGCCCTACAGACCGCTGAGGCCCTATTTACCCACGTGTTCCGGCACTATGGGGTCCCCGAGGATATTGTGTCTGACCGAGGTCCCCAGTTCACCTCCAGAGTCTGGGGGGCGTTCATGGAACGCTTGGGGGTCTCGGTGAGCCTTACCTCGGGGTACCACCCAGAGAGCAATGGGCAGGTTGAACGAGTCAACCAGGATGTGGGTAGGTTTCTGAGGTCCTATTGCCAGGGCCGGCCGGAGGAGTGGTCTAGGTATATCCCCTGGGCAGAGATGGCCCAGAACTCTCTCCGCCACTCCTCCACCAATTTAACACCTTTACAGTGTATTTTAGGGTATCAGCCGGTCCTGGCACCATGGCACGAGAGCCAGATTGAGGCCCCTGCGGTGGATGAGTGGATTCGGCGCTCGGAGGAGACGTGGGACGCTGCACATGTCCATCTGCAGCGGGCCATCAGTCGACAAAAGGCGAGCGCCGATCGCCACCGCAGTGAGGGACCGGTATACGCACCGGGAGATCGAGTCTGGCTCTCGACTCGAAACCTGCCCCTCCGCCTGCCCTGCCGGAAGCTGGGTCGGCGGTTTGTGGGGCCCTTTAAAGTCCTGAGAAGATTGAACGAGGTGTGTTACAGGTTACAACTGCCTATTGATTACAAGAATATTAACCCCTCGTTCCATGTGTCTCTTCTCAGGCCGGTGGTAGCTGGCCCACTCCAAGAAGATGAGATAGGAGAGACCCCTCCGCCCCCTTTGGACATCGAGGGGGCCCCGGCGTACAGGGTCCGGACCATCTTGGAATCGAGGCGCCGGATGAGTGGTCTCCAGTATCTCGTGGAGTGGGAGGGGTACGGTCCGGAGGAACGGTGCTGGGTGCCTAGGAGGGACATCCTAGATCCATCCCTCCTGACTGAGTTCCACCGTGGGCATCCCACGCGCCCGGGTCCGCGTCCTCCTGGCCGTCCCCGAGGCCGGGGTCGGCGCACGGCTGGAGCCGCACGTCAAGGGGGGGGTACTGTCACGGATTCTGCCGAGGCTGCTCCTCCTCCTTGTTCGGGCAGGCTTCGGCGTTCGTCGTCCCCGGAGTACTAGCTGCCACCGTTGAATGTTTCTATGTTTGATTGCTTTTGTCTGTCTATTGCACCTGTGTCCGTTTGTGTCTGATTATGTGTTCTATAAGTTGCCTGTTTTGTATTGGTTAGGTTGTGTGTTGTTTTTCGCATGTCAGTTAGTGCTGCGTGTTTGCTCTGTTTGTTGTTTTGGAGTTTACGCACAGTTTGCGTAATCGCTCGCCTCTGTGTGTTTTTGAGGCCGTTTATTGTATTTTTGCCTAGTGGTTAACTAGTCAACTTTGTTGGACTAAGCTTCGGTGTCCTGCGCCTGACTTCCACACCACACTTACATCAGCCCTTGACATGGGGTCCCCAGGACTGTTTGGAAAATGCTGCTGTAGGAGATACAGTACCAGTCAAAAGTTTGTACACACCTACTCATTCCAAGGTTTTTCTTTATTTTTCAATTTTTTACATTGTAGAATAATAGTAAAGACATCAAAACTATGAAATAACACATATAGAATCATGTAGTAACCAAAAAAGTGTTAAACAAATCAAAATATATTTTATATTTGAGATTGTTCAAATAGCCACCCTTTGCCTTGATGACAGCTTTGCACACTCTTGGCATTCTCTCAACCAGCTTCACCTGGAATGCTTTTCCAACAGTCTTGAAGGAGTTCCTACATATGCTGAGCACTTGTTGGCTGCTTTTCCTTCACTCTGCGGTCCGACTCATCCCAAACCATCTCAGTTGGGTTGAGGTCGGGGGATTCTGGAGGCCAGGTCATCTGATGCAGCACTCCATCACTCTCCGTCTTGGTAAAATAGCCCCTACATAGCCTGGAGGGGCTGTTGAAAAACAAATGATAGTCCCACTAAGCCCAAACCAGATGTGATGGCGTATCGCTGCAGAATGCTGTGGTAGCCATGCTGGTTAAGTGTGCCTTGAATTCTAAATAAATCACAGACAGTGTCACCAGCAAAGCACCCCCACACCATAACACCTCCTCCTCCATGCTTTACGGTGGGAAATACACATGCAGAGATTATCCGTTCACCCACACCGCGTCTCACAAAGACACGGCGGTTGGAACTAAAAATCTCCAATTTGGACTCATCAGACCAAAGGACACATTTCCACTTTTCTAATGTCCATTGCTCGTGTTTCTTGGCCCAAGCAAGTCTCTTCTTATTATTGGTGTCCTTTAGTGGTGGTTTCTTTGCAGCAATTCAACCATGAAGGCCTGATTCACACAGTCTCCTCTGAACAGTTGATGTTGAGATGTGTCTGTTACTTGAACTCTGTGAAGCATTTATTTGGGCTGCAATTTTTTAGGCTGGTAACTCTAATGAACTTATCCTCTGCAGCAGAAGTAACTCTGGGTCTTCCATTCCTGTGGTGGTCCTCATGAGAGCCAGTTTCATCATAGCGCTTGATGGTTTTTGCGACTGCACTTGAAGAAACGTTCAAAGTTCTTGAAATGTTCCGTATTGACTGACCTTCATGTCTTAAAGTAATGATGGACTGTCGATTCTCTTTGCTTATTTGAGCTGTTCTTGCCATAATATGGACTTGGTCTTTTCCCAAATAGGGCTATCTTCTGTATACCCCCACCTACCTTGTCACAACACAACTAATTGGCTCAAACGCATTAAGAAGGAAAGAAATTCCACAAATTAACTTTTGAGAAGGCACACCTGTTAATTGAAATGCATTCCAGGTGACTACCTCATGAAGCTGGTTGAGAGAATGCCAAGAGTGTGCAAAGCTGTAATCAAGGCAAATGGTGGCTATTTGAAGAATACTTTTTTGGTTACTACATTATTCCATATGTGTTATTTCATAGTTTTGATGTCTTCACTATTATTCTACAATGTAAAAAATAGTAAAAATAAATGAAAACCCTTAAATGAGTAGGTGTGTCCAAACTTTTGACTGGTAGTGTATATACTGAACAAAAATATAAATGCAACATATAAAGTGTTGGTCCCATGTTTCATGAGCTGAAATAAAAGATCCCAGAAATTTTCCATATGCACAAAAAGGTTATTTTTCTCAAATGTTGTGCACAAATTTGTTTACATCCCAGTTAGTGAGCATTTCTCCTTTGCCAAGATAATCCATCCACCTGACAGGTGTAGCATATCAATAAGCTGATTAAACAGCATGATCATTACACAGGTGCACATTGTGCTGGGAACAATAAAATGCCACTCTAAAATGTGCACACAACACAATGTGTGACAAGTTTTGAGGGAGCATGCAACTGGCATGTTGACTGCAGCAATGTCCATCAGAGCTGTTGCCAGAGGATGTAATGTTCATTTCTCTACCATAAACTGCCTCCAATGTCGTTTTAGAGAATTTGGCAGTACGTCCAACTGGCCTCACAACCACAGACCACGTGTAACCACTCCAGACGAGGACCTCCACATCCAGCTTCTTCACCTGCGGGATCGTCTGAGACCAGCCACCCGGACAGCTGTTGAAACTGAGGAGTATTTCTGTCTGTAATAAAGCACTTTTGTGGGGAAAAACTAATTCTGATTTGCTGGGCCTGGCTCCCCAGTAGGTGGGCCTGGCTCCCAAGTGGGTGGGCCTATGCCCACCCATGGCTGTTCCCCTGCCCAGTCATGTGAAATCCATAGATTATGGCCTAATTAATTTATTTCAATTGACTGATTTCCTTATATGAACTGTAACTCAGTAGAATCGTTGAAATTGTTGCATGTTGTGTTAATATTTTTGCTCAGTATAGTAAAACAACTGTTGGCTGTATGGTATCAATAACCCATGTGTAGGACTATTTATAGTAGGCCTACTAGAACCACGACAGTGCGGTGATTGGTGAATAAAAAGTCCAGCGAGAAAAGCTAATAATTTGGAGCGCGGAAACAGTCACGACCGTGGTGATGAAAACAGGTTGGAACAAGTGCTATCAAAAATGTAGCAATAATGGAAAAGTATGAATAGCAATGTAACTGTGGGTAACGTTGATTGTGTTATTACCTTAAGAACAAAACTTATCGCAAAAGTCCTATTTACCATGGACTGGCTGTCCTGTCCTGCTTTGCAAAGCCGACGAAGTCATCCAATTACGAGAGGTGTTGCGAAGCCATCCAATTAAGAAAGGTGTTGCAGGCCTCACGGAATGACGTACTTCCACTATAACCAAAGCTGTAGGGCTAACATAATGCCTGGAAAAATATTTAATTTGGTGGTATAGCCAATAGCCACCGCCTACAAAATCCCAATTCCCGCTGTCCAGTCTATGTCAAATGATGTAGGCTAAATTGATGCGCAGGTATTCTTGCATTAGTAATGAAAGTAATCCATATGTTCTTAAACATTGCATTATTATAGCTTCTCAAATTGGCCTACAACAGAGATCGAGGCCCCTTGAGAGTTAGACAGGCAGAAGTAAATAAAATACATCTCACACCCATAAACTATAGTAGGCCTACGTACGGTTAACCCAGAACTAAAGTCTCACATAATTGGTCAGATGTATGTTTACGCAGCCCACACACTATGGTAAAATGTCTTATGGGACAGTTGACGATTAGGAAGATGCCACTTGAAGCCTAAAATAATTTTGCACAACGGTTTTGAATCAAATTTTTATAGATTCCCCTCTTCTGATGAACAATTTCCCTTTACTGATGTAGCCTAATGTAATTTTTACAAACTGGAAAACAAAAGCACGGGTTTAGATTGCAGTGATTATTATGAATAATGTCTGAATGTCAGACCCTCCAATCCTGTCTAATATCTGGTATGATTGCATTATATTAATGTATCAATTATGGTGAATCTGATTGCCCTTTGACTGGACATCCCAGAGGACCATCAGGAGACAGATCATTGTATTAAACTGGGGTGATGGCTGCAACATATACAGAGCCATTATAATCAGTTTAGCTGTGAGAGCCTCACAAGAGCATTGCCTTTGATAACAAAGATCTGCGTGGTCTATGGTAATAAGGTCAGTTCTGATTTGAACATGGTTTGAGGTTTGCTCAAAGGCACACACTATATCTAAGCTGACAAACATCCATACCCTTCAAATACCAAGTTGGTACTACTTCAATTTAGAGTAGACCAGCACATCTCTGAAACCCCTTAGTAATCAGTGAATCCCAAAGCCTATGCCCACAGATATGCATGGCTATCCACATTAAAGGATGCATTTATACAGTGATGAGTATTCATAAGCATTGATGGCAATAGTGCAAGTCCTGTACTCAGTTAGGAAAGTATTTCCACTGTGAGTGCCTTTGGCACGAATTCTAGGTAAACAGAACATCACACATGCTTTTTTCCTTTTTGTAGTTTCCTACTTTTTTTTTTAGATCTTATAATCTTTGCCCAAAGCTGAACAAATCAACATCTAAACCCAACAGAGCCACATTGGCCCACAGCTAAAATCTGTTTTCCATCCATGTGTCAAGGGCAAGGCTGCATCTTTTTAGGTGGTCAACAAAAGCCATACTTTTGAAATGATTATACAATAAATTGTGTGAGGACATTTGCAAGTTTATGAGCTGGTTTATGGAAAGGATCATTCCCTCTGGAGGCTCAGAAATAGCAGGTTATTTTCCAAACTCTTGTGTTGAGATGACATGGTCTCTGGTTATTCCAAGGCCTGCTCTGAAGACAAGGCTATGCTTGAGAGGGCTAAAGCATCAGATGTGGTTTCCTTCAAAATAGTCATTTATTATGCGGTTGTTTGAGGAGACACATACAGTAAGACAATGTCATGTTGCTTTGGCTATGATGAGGGTTGGAATGGGTTGGGACTTTAGAGGAACACTGCAGCTGAGAGATCTAGAACAGAGAAGTACAGTGGAGGGCCCCCAACTGTGAGTTCTGAAGGATGGATGTAGCTCATGACCCTGACAACTGTGAGGTCTGAATGATGGATGTAGCTCAAGGCCCTGATAACTGTGAGGTCTGAATGATGGATGTAGCTCATGGCCCTGATAACTGTGCACTGTGTTTTATGTGTTTGTTTCATATTAAAGGAATATGTTATGCTGATCAAAGAATAAATGCCAGACCTGTGGAGAAATTGGGGCAGGACTGTGTATCGTCACTACTTACTTGAAGTGGTTTCGTCTAGAGGGTGGTCTTGTCATTGACAAGCTGTCACCGGGTTCCAGAGGACCTGTGAAGGGCACAGGAAAATTCAAAAGTCTAAACAACGCGGGTATTCCGCTTTAAAAGCCTTTTGAAGTCTCTTGTCTATAGTGTCCCCTACTGAATTACTACAGGCAGCAGGAAGTAGGACTCAGTCACCACAACAGTGGTTCTGTGATTAGATTAGGCTCTGAAAAGTCATGCAAAAATATGGTAAAAATACATCTGTACCGTCTTTTCCCTTTCCTGACAACTTACTAACTTGTCTTTCCTGACCACAAAATTATGCAAGGTATTGGAATAAGAAGGGCAACATGCAAACCCACTGAGAAGAGACAGGGAACAGGCACAACACTTTGTTGAACTGGAGCCCTTAGTTTCCACAGGATGGTGAGGAGAGGAATAATAATATGCCATTTAGCAGACGCTTTTATCCAAAGCGACTTACAGTCATGCGTGCATACATTTTTGTGTATGGGTGGTCCCGGGGATCGAACCCACTACCTTGGCGTTACAAGCGCCGTGCTCTACCAGCTGAGCTACAGAGGACCACACAGTAAAGAAGAAGAAAAATCCCCAATAGTTCCCAAATTGTTTGCAAAGAAAAAAAGGCAAAAGCCTATTCAGATGTAGTACACAGTAATCATGCTGGCTAATCCTGGTCATTTAGACAGTGTCCTTATTGCACAGGAAATTGTGCTTTCAGTCATTCACAAACCTAGACCACTATTCATAGATTTGACTCCCTTTGTGTTTCAGTCATCAAGCCTTGAAATTGGCAGGAAAATTTACAATTATTAAGAAAAACATAAAGCTCACAGAGTTTTTGATCTGTTATATAAACTATCTGAATTGATGACATGGACTATGGCTACTCTTCCTTTCATGAATGCTTGCACTGGCCTCCTTTAGGCGTTTGTAAAAACACCATTACTGACACCTCACCTCTATGTCTGAACATGTCATTCCCAGCAACACCTCCTCATCCCAACACGTTCTCAATTAACCCAGCAAATCCTCCCACCTATTTCCCAGTGGGGACATACACCTCGCCAGTCAGAGATCCCTCTTAGTGGAGATGTTAATGTGAACACACACTCAGGGTAAATAGAGGCACACGATGCAGCAGAGATGAGGGGGAGAGGTGTTTCCTTGCCATTAACGAGGGTGTCTGCTTAGTGGCTGTCATGAACATTTCACAATCACTCATACCCTTAGATTGTGCAGCTTTCAACACGTTCCCAAAGAGAAAAACATAACCATGAAAAACATTGGTTCAAAACCAGAGGAGGCTGGTGGGGGCAGCTATAGGAGGACAGGATCATTGTAATGGCTGGAATGGAATAAATGGAACGGAGTCAAACACGTCCTCCCACCAGCCTACCCTGTTCAAAACATGTAGCATGAAATTAAAACATCAGCACAAAATACTTTGGTGACCACTTTCATATCCAATTACAAGCATCTTATCTTGTTTTTTCATGTCAAATGGTTCAAACCATATACGGCTCTGGGCTGGGTTTCCCAAAAGCATCGTAGCACTAAGATCATCTTAATTCCACTGAAACTCAATGGGCGAAAGATTATCTTAGTGCTACGATGCTTTAGAGAAACCCAGCCCTGGTTCAAACTTGCCCTTGTCACCCACCTGAAATTATTTTGATGTGACACTAGTGTGCTGTGCACCTCCCTTTGAACTGCAGCCTTCCCTCTCTTGACCAGCTAATGAAAAAATTCACTGTCTTTGTTGGCATCTAGTGGAGAGATTATGACAATGCAACTCCCATGAGCAAATCCACTTATTAACGTGGTGGTAGCGATGGCTATTTTATTGAGGGCCCTGGCAGTCTTCATGGATATCTGTATGTGCTTTGTTTGTTTTATAAGATGTTGATGGTTGTGCATTAGTAACATGTAGTCATTCTAATGACTTCCTTGACTTACCTTAACGAATGGCCTTCATCTCACTCAGTTTGGTTTTCCAGGTCACACCAGTGTCTGTCATCTCTGCCTGGACATCTCTCCTTTAAGTGTTTCTGAGTCGACCACTCTTTCTTTAGCAATAATAAAAACATAAATTAACATTTATTCAACAAATTTATTTAGTCACATTCAAGGCAGGTATTTCAGTTTGACATCAAGACATACATTGATTATCACTGTAATGGATGTAAAGTGGAAATTACTATGTAATACAAATAATAATTTATATTAATAAAGCCATCACTTTATCACAAACAGAGCTGACCATGCCACATTCATGTAAAACCCAATGACTGGTTTTGCATAATAATATACTGTACAAATAAAATCATATTTACAAAAGCACTTCAATGCTATGGAAGATATTTTTCTGTATTCAAAATAACACACATCATTTTATTAATCTACACCTGTACAAGATCAACATTATTCTGCGGAGTGTCAATGGTACCACAATGGCTGGTGTAAACACAATTCATCTGTGCTACATGTTTTGAAAAGTGCAATTATCCAATTTGTAAATCCAGTGAGCCATGGGTGCACTAAATATGGCATCATACACTATCTATACAAAAGTATGTGGACACCCCTTCAAAATAGTGGATCTGGTTAATACAGCCACACCCGTTGCAGACAGTTGTACAAAATGGAGCACACAGCCATGCAATCTCCATAGGCTAACATTGGTAGTAGAATGGCCTTACTGGCGAGTTCAGTGACTTTCAACGTGGCACCGTCATAGGATGCCACCTTTCCAACAAGTCAGTTCGTCAAATTTCTGCACTGCTGGAGCTGCCCCGGTCAACTGTAATTGCTGTTATTGTGAAGTGGAAACATCTAGGAGCAACAACGACTCAGCTGCGAAGTGGTAGGCCACACAAGCTCACAGAACGAGACCGCCGAGTGCTGAAGCCATCAAAATAATCTGTCCTCGGCTGCAACACTCACTACCGAGTTCCAAACAACCTCTGGAAGCAACCTCAGCACAAGAACTGTTAGTCGGGAGCGTCATTAAATCAATTTTCATGGCTGAGCAGCCGCACACAAGCCTAAGATCACCATGCGCAATGCCGAGCATCGGCTGGAGTGGTGTAAAGCTCGCCGCCATTGGACTCTGGAGCAGTGGAAATGCGTTCTCTGGAGATGAATCACGCTTCACCACCTGGCAGTCCGACAGACGAATCTGGGTTTGGCGGATGCCAGGAGAACGATACCTGTCCCAATGCATAGTGCCAACTGTCAAATTTGGTGGAGGAGGAATAATGGTCTGGGGCTGTTTTTCATGGTTCGGGCTAGGCCCCTTAGTTCCAGTGAAGGGAAATCCTAACGCTACAGCATACAATGACATTCTAGATTATTATGTGCTTGGGGAAGGCCCTTTCCTGTTGCAGCATGGCAATGCCCCCGTGCACAAAGTGAGGTCCATACAGAAATGGTTTGTCGAGATCGGTGTGGAAGAACATGACTGGACTGCACAGAGCCCTGACCTCAACCGCATCGAACACTTTTGGGATGAATTGGAAGGCCAACTGCAAGCCAGGCCTAATCGCCCAAAATCAGTGCCCGACCTCACTAATGCCCGTGACTGAACAGATGCAAGTCCCCGCAGCAATGTTCCAGCATCTAGTGGAAAGCCTTCCCAGAAGAGTGGAGGCTGTTATAGCAGCAAAGGGGGGAACCAACTCCATATTAATGCCCATGATTTTGGAATGAGATGTTAGAAGTATTGTATTTCAGAGGTGTATTCCACTTTGGTCTGGTTATGAGAACTCAGCTTTGTAAACATAGCACTTTTTGACTGATTGACGTTTGGGTAATTGTCAACAAATACATTTTAGCTGAGTGAAATATTCTAAATCCAAATATCTCATCATACAAACAAGGAAAACTTCCCAACTGGGTGAAGTAATGAGCTGTCATTTGTTACATTTACATTTTAGTCATTTAGCAGATGCTCTTATCCAGAGCGACTTACAGTTAGTGAGTGCATACATTTTTCATACTGGCCCCCCATGGGAAACGAACCCACAACCCTGGCATTGCAAGCGCCATGCTCTACCAACAAAGCTACAGGGGATTTGTTGATCGTTTTAAGATTTAATCCACACTTTTATGGATTCAGAAATCCAAGAGGGCATTATATAACTGACAACAATCACATAACTTTCATGATATCACGTCCACTATACTTTATGTATCTGGGGTATTTGAACACTTGCAAAGTAAATCTCACAGCACTGAAACTACATTTACACTTGCAGTGGGTGCCCTCCAGTGGATAGCTGCAGACAATACATGAGAACAATGATGCAAGGCCAACTATGCATGGAGAACCAGGGAAAGATTAAACTATTTGAAATAACAACTTAATCAACTATGGGGATATATGAAGTATCCATAGCAGGTAGCATGACACATTCTGGATATAATACATTTAACACGTAGTTGCGAAAACACCATGGATCTCCCTCTCACGATTCAAAACACACTTTTTTGGCATTCCTGACTGCTCTTCACCTGTCCAGCGTTAGAAATTAAGCAACTTGATCTCTGCATGTAAGTTACAACAAGGTGTGGGGCTTATCACCAAATTCATTCTAGCTCTGTGGTTTAGTTCAGGATAGTCAATTCATTATGATTTAAATATTAAATGTGTATTTTCAAAAATACACATATTGCTAAGTATGAAAATAGAATGTACAGTTTGTAAAGTATTTTGTATAATCTTTCTCCATTGGTACAGTATATGGGATTTTGTTTATTTATTTATAATTTTTTATACATAAGGGGGTGGAAATATGACCAGAAATATACACCAGATAAAATATGTTTTCCATTAAAACAGTTAATAAACAGGGCCTCCCGAGTGATGCAGCGGTCTAAGGCACTGCATCGCAGTGCTTCAGGCGTCACTACAGCCCCGGGTTCAATCCCAGGCTGTGTCACAGCCGGCCGTGACTGGGAGACCCATGAGGCGGCACACAATTGGCCCAGCGTCGTCCGGGTTAGGGGAGGGTTTAGCCGGCCGGGACTTCCTTGTCCCATTGTGCTCTAGCAACTCATGTGGCGGGTCTGGCACCTGACTTCGGTCGCCAGCTGGACGGTGTCAAGAAGCTTGGCAGGGTTGTGTTTCGGAGGACGCATGGCTCTCGACCTTCGCCTCTCCCGAGTCTGTAGGGGAGTTGCAGCGATGGGACAAGACTGTAACTACCAAGTGGATATCACGAAAATGGGGTAAACATTAAAAAAATATATAAATAACTTAATAAACAAAATATCATTAAAACATTTAACATCTAAAGTAAGCATATACACAAACTTAACATTCTGACATCTTTACAAAAATGTTTAGATGGTACCAGACTCCACTATAAAAGTATACTTAATCTATGAATGGAACAGTGGCATACTGTTGATACATGAGCACACAACGTTTAGATGCCCTTATGAATTTCTCTATGCAGAATGATAAAGGTCATCATCCTAGTCAATCTGTCTGTCCGTGGTAAGATGAGGTTCAGCACACACACAAGGCAGCTTTGCGTTTCTGTGGCAGGATGACGGGAACATTGGGGGAGCGTCTCTGTCCCTTCCCACCTCGCCTCAGAGGGGTTCGGTCACTGAGTCTGCGGCGAGACGTTCTAGGGGACAAGGGACTGCGTGGAGAACGGGCCAGGCTGCGGCGAGGCATCCTGGGGGACAGGGGACTGTGAGGGGACCGACCAAGGCTGTGATGTGCTATGCTGGGGGAGAGGGGAGTGTGTGGGGGCCTACGAAGCCGCCTCACCAGAGGGGTGGATGGTTCCGAGCCCCCTGGAGTCCCTGTGCTTTCAATTGCACAAACGTTCAAGGTTCTGTCTGTTGGGGGCACTCTCTGAGAGTCCACCTCTGCCATGGGCTCTGAAGAGGGACAGAGGCCAGCCTCACACAGGCTATTCCTCCACTCCAGAGCTGGGAGGGGGAGAGGCTCACCCACAGAGGGCACAGTGTTTCCCTCTGGGCTCTGCTGGAATAGGGCAGATAAACAAACACATAAAGGTTAACATTCTATATTCCATCACTCTTGATATGAAGCAAACAAAGCACCCCTGAGTAGATTCCAGAAATGAAGGGTTATTGCAACACAAATGTAGTGCTGAGCGATTAAAGAAATGTCAGTTATTTTCCCGTTTTTAAACAACGAATTGACTGACATTGGTTCAATTATTCAAATTAAATTTTGTTCTGTATTTTTTCTGTGAGCTCAATGTGCACATTGTGCAGTTTCTCTAGAGATAAATCAGATCAAGCCCAAACTGTGCGATGTAGTAGGGCGTTGTAGTTTTCAACAAGACAATATTCTACATAGTTTAGCTCAGAACAAATGGTAATTAACTACAATGAGCATAATTCATTGCACACCTACTTGTCGAGTGTGTTTATTTTATGCCTGTTAGGTGGGGCAGACACAGAGAGCGTGAGAAGAGACAGAATAATGTGCGATCGAGAGGGATAGAGAGCAGTTGCTTCGTGAGGTATCTTTACCTGAATATACGATCTAAGTTATTGATAGTTGGTATTCAGCAGTCCTAAATGTATGCCTTATTTACTTTGAAGAACTACTAAAATAGTGATTTTGTCAAACAGAATAGGCAGCATCTCTATAGAGATGAGATGACATGGAATGAAATAAAGTCATCAAATAAAACAAATGTAACATACACAACTGAAATATTTTAGTAAAGTAATGTGAATAAATGATGGTTAATAAGTAATAATCAGTAAATGGGCAGTCACTACTATCATGGGACTTGTATTAATGGTTTTATTCTGTGTTGTTACAGCACTCAACACCACCCGAACCAACCTCAAAAAGCACTAATCGCTCAGCACTACATAAATGAGAAAACAAGGTGGATGCCTTCATGTGTAATGTAACTGCCAATTGCAGACATCCTCCAGCTCTCCTGGAGTTCTGGTCAACATCATTTCGTGTAGTTTAATCAGAATGATAAGAGGATGCAGATATGCAATTAACCAAGATCCATCAACTAACCCGGAGTCAGAGATCTGGACTAGATCAAGATGAACAACCATTGCCAGACCCCAAGCTACCTTTTTAGCTGCTCTATGTCTAATCGTTGTTCTTTCAATTTTGCATTATCAGAATCACAACTGCACTGCAGAGAAAACTGGGGAAGATCAAAGACTCCCACCCCCTCACCCTGAATAAGCCCACGTTCCACTTAAAATGATTTTGAAACGGCTTTGGCAGCGGAAACCTCTTCCTCAAAGCTAAGGATACAGATCACGTTCTGCGCATGTTATTTTACGCACAAATTTTTTTCCACGTAGCTGCTGCTCACACTCCCCCATCCCTTCACTCACCCTGTTTAACCATGATGATGTAGCCTGTCTCTGCCTCATATTTCTGAACAGCTGAAATAAAAAAAACCTGCGTCGATTTGAACGAACGTTACAAAAAAAGATTGCCTATTATGAAGGCTACAACATTCTCTGTCTGTTGTAACGGATATTGCAGTTGCACAAGCAGGACGCAGTCCCTCCACATTGCAATGTGCCAATAACAACCACGTTTAGTGTGATGTGGGCTATAGTTGCTGCCATATCGTACATTAGTCACAGTTCCTGAAAAAAATAACACTACTACTTCGAATGGCTGTCTGCCTCCTGCTTAGCCAATGTTTGCAATGATGAAAAAATAACATTACAATTATATTTAGACTACGTGTCTGTCTTGCTCGTGTTTTATATGCTGCCTAGATAGCTTCATGTAACACCCCACTTCAGTTTTGCATTGGGGCGAAACACAATCTGCGTTTTTACCACAGACAGGCCCTAAACTGCTATTTCACTTATTTCTCAAAAGATCATGCAAGTACGGCACGAGTCGGCTACCTAGCTGTTCCATCTCTGGGCAGCCGAACGTTCTAGACAACCAAACCGGAAACCAGAGTCTGTCAAGGGGCGAGTTCGATTTGCATCGCCCGGTGCCCCAACATGTAAATAGTTCTGCATGTAGTCTAACTCCCCTTCTGAAAAAAGAACACAACATCACGCTTATGCTTAGTAGCCTACTCTTTTGCAATAGTTCGAATATGTCGACAATGTCTTTTGTGTACAACATGAACTTTGAAGGCTACACCAAACAAAGGCGTTCATCGCCGATCAATGAGCGGGAAGCGGCAGTCGAGCACTGAGCAGAGTGCGCTCAGCTAAGTAAAACAATCTGGAAGGGGGGAAGCGGTAGCGGAGTGCGCAGCAGCTAGTAAAAAAAAATAAAAAATCTGCACATGCGCAGAAATCTCTGTATTCTTATCAGCAGCAAATCGGGTTCCAGAAAATCCAGAACCACAGACACTCCGTTTAAAGAAAACGTCTGCCGCCTACTCTCTAGTTTTCCTCTCTTACCAAAACACTAGATGGCTGCTTAGTTGAATGCGCCAACAGTACACAAACTAGATGCACAGGTCTGTTAAAGGCAGAAGCCCTCTTAATTTGTGAATACAAAAATTGGGGCCCACTCATCATCAGCAGCTTTGTGTCTCCCTGTGCAAAAACAGCATCCATGTAGGGTAGCTTGGTGTGAACACAATAACCAATGTAGCCTAGCAGAAAATCTAACAGTTGAGGATAGTGACACTCCTAAATGTTTAATTATTTTTACAGTTCCCTACATCTGTATAGATCTGAAATGTGACACCTTCAAATCTTTAAATTTTGAATGACAACAAATGGCAATTTGTATGTTCCTCCATTGGCCTTAATTTGAACAAATATCAATCACACTGAGTGGACAGTCACCTCACTCCCATTCTAGGTGTCGCTATTGCCCATGTTCTTCATCAAAATAGACCTCTCCATCCTCATCCTCCTCCTCTCTCCGTCCCAAAAACAAAATGTAATCTTGGTGAATGAGCGGTCAGATTCCACGACTCAGCCATAAACGACTGGAACGACCTAGTGACACAGGGGTTCCAGATCGCTCTAGCAATTCTGCTTTTTCTTCTTCTAAATAGTGTTAACAAAATACAATTAAAATAAAACAAACACTGATTACCATGTAAGCCTGATGAAGTTAAAATGTGAGGGTGCTGTTGTAAGTTACTCTTGGCACGTACCATAATAGGGGTGTCGTAACGGCGGGGAGAGTTAGCGGTTGTAACGGGGGGGATCTTATCAAGGCCCTCTGCCATATTGACATAGAGCTCCTGTAGGTGCATGGTCATGGGTGGCTCATCAGGGTGCTGCACGGTAATCACTATGACCGTTGTGTTGTCTGCACGGAGCATGCGCTGACGCCAGAACAGCAGGGCCGTGCATCCTAACCGTTTGGCACAGGACCATCCCTTAGGGCCCTAAGAGCAGACATAGTAACACCATCAACCTGTTAGAAGGGCATTGGCAGACACATCCAAGACGTTTTGGTCTGAATGGGAAACAAGAAGCTCTGGCTTACCACCATCTGGTCGTGGCTTTCACACATAGCGACAGCATCCTTAGCTGGCATCATGTTCCACAAGCCATCACTACCCAGGATGATGTAGCGGTGCTTCTTTGGGTCAATGGTCATTACAGTGACATCAGGCTCTGGAGAGACCACAAACTCCCCACTGTAGAAGTCGTAGCTCCACAGGTCCCCTGTCAACAACAGAGCACACACATCATTAATATGCTTCATCAATGGGCAAATATTAAATGAAATGATTGTATGACAACCTTACTGAAAATCATACTGTTTGCATAAAGGCAGCAGCTATGGACCAGATGAATCAGTATGTTATCTAGTGGAGGGCAGAGGAAACTTGTGTTTAGGCCAACAGTGTAGTGCTTACCCAACGCTCTGGCCACAGCGAGAAAGGGAATCTGGTCTATGACAGTGCTCCTCCTGACAGGGCCATTGTGGGTCAGTCTGGGCCTCTTCCAAACCACACGGTTCACCCCAGACTTCTTCACTACACTAAAAAGGACACAAGACGGAGGATTTATTATGTGATCATATACTGAACAAAAATATAAAACACAACATGCAACAATTACAGTTCATATTAGGAAATCAGTCAATTGAAATAAATTCATTAGGCCCTAATCTATGGATTTCACATGACTGGTCAGGGGCCTTGGAGGGTATAGGCCCACCCACTTGGCAGCCAGGCCCACCCACATAATGAGTTTTTCCCCACAAAATGGCTTTATTACAGACATAAGTACTCCTCAGCATCCCCCACCCCCACTCAGACGATCCCGCAGGTGAAGAAGCCGGATGTGGAGGTCAGGGCTGGCATTGTTACGCGTGGTCTGCGGTTGTGAGGCGGGTTGGATGTACTGCCAAATTCTCTAAAATGACATTGGAGACAGCTTATAGTAGAGAAATGAACATTCAACTCTCTGGCAACAGTTTTGGTGGACATTCCTGCAGTCAGCATGCCAATTGCAAGCTCCCTCAAAACTTGAGACATCTGTGGCATTGTATTGTGTGACAAAACTGCACATTTTAGAGTGGCCTTTTATTGTCCCCAGCACAAGGTGCACCTGTGTAATGATCATGCTGTTTAATCAGCTTCTTCATATGCCACACCTGTCAGGTAGATGGAGTATCTTGGTAAAAGAGAAACGCTCACTAACAGGGATGTAAACAAATTTGTGCACAAAATTTGAGAGAAATAAGCTTTTTGTGCGCATGGAACATTTCTGGGATTTTTTACTTCTGCTCATGAAACACGGGACCAAAACTTTAAATGTAGCGTTTATATTTTTGTTCAGTGTATTTATTTTAATTTTGTATGATTCAATCCCAAAAGTGCACCCATTTGGTCCTAAGTATCAAATCACTGTTGCTCCGCAGGCCAAATAGTTACATACTGCATCGCTAACCAACCCATTTTTGCCCTCCCGCTGGTAACAGACTCATTGTCGTCCCACTACTTTTTCTATACATAAATGAACTAGGCTTCTTTTCATTTAAAAGTTTCAATTCACTAGTCAGAAAAGTCTGTATAGCCTTCTCCCACTAGAATGAACGATATACAGTACATCTTCTAGTAATCTATTGAAAGAACAGGCGCCTGTCAGTCACAAGGTGAGTGATGACAGGGAAAAACTGCTGGTTTGTCAGTCTGCTGTCTGTCCTGCCTCTCGGTACCCGTGTTATTTTTGTGTGCTGTGGTTGGCTGCAGTCAAATTAATTTTCATGTTAGTTAATTTACACGTAATGCAAGTGGTAACGATGAGTTGAAACACACTTAATTATTGTTGTGGCACATACATTTCGCTTGTTTCATATAGCCAGCCACAGAGTCGGGTCGCATAGGCTATTTACTGTGTGCTTTGATTGACAACCGAACAGCAAGTGTTGACTAGTTCAGTGTTTCTCAACACCAGTCCTCGAGTACCCCCAACAGCACACATGTTTGTTGTAGCCCCAGAAAAACTCACCTGATTCAACTCATTGAGGGCCTGATGATTAGTTGACAAGTTGAATCAGGTGCACTTGTCCGGGGCTGTGTGTGCTGTTGGGGGTACTGGAGGACTGGAGTTGGGAAACTCTTGACAAGTTTAACAAAGGTGTCGAACTGACTGAATCAAGTCGCTCTCCTATATCCCTTTGCTATTTATAGATCACACAACATAGTTATTATTCCATCGTATCGCAACCAGTAAACCAAAGATCTCGTTTGTATTTTCCTAGGATTCGAAGCCTATGTCGAGACTTGCCAGGGACCGCTAAAATGACTTGTCAGTGTAGCCTAGTGATGGTGATGGGTTGTTCGCGAACTAACGGCTCTTTTTGAACATCGGGAACCGAATCGCATCGTGAGAGACATTCATTTGGCCCTCTAATTTGCGCACTGGTAGGTTTCTACTGCTTTTTGGCAATTATCTGCAGCTAAATTATGAAAACATTAAATGAAAACTGTGAATCCTCACTGCAGGAACAATAGGTTGTGGCGAGAGTCTCACTCTGGTCCAAAATATGATAAAAGAAAACAGATTGAAGGTTATAAAAGCTAATGATACTTACACTACATGACCAACAGTATGTGGACACCTGCTAGTCCAACATCTCATTCAAAATCATGGGCATTAATATGGAATTGGACCCCCTTGGCTGCAATAACAGCCTCTACTCTTCTGGGAAGGCTTTCCACTAGATGTTGGGGACTTGCTTCCATTCAGCCACAACAGCATTAGTGAGGTCGGGCACTGATGTTGGGCGATTAGGCCTGGCTCGCAGTCAGCGTTCCAATTCATCCCAAAGGTGTTGGTTGGGGTTGAGGTCAGGGTTCTGTGCAGGCCAGATAAGTTCTTCCACACCGATCGACAAACCATTTCTGTATAGACCTCGCTTTGTGCACGGGGCATTATCATGTTGAAACAGGAAAGGGCCTTCCCCAAACTGTTGCCACAAAGTTGGAAGCACATAATCGTCTAGAATGTCATTGTATGCTGTAGCGTTAAGATTTCCCTTCACTGGAACTAAGGGGCCTAGACCGAACCATGAAAAACAGCCCGACCATTATTCCTCCTCCACCAAACATTACAGTTGGCACTATGCATTGGGGAAGGTAGTGTTCTCCTGGCATCCGCCAAACCCAGATTCATCCGTCGGACTGTCAGATGGTGAAGCGTGATTCATCACTCCAGAGAATGTGTTTTCACTGCTCCAGAGTCCAATGGCGGCAAGCTTTACACCAATCCAGCCAACGCTTGGCATTGCGCATGGTGATCTTAGGCTTGTGTGCAGCTGCTCGGCCATGGAAACCCACTTCATGAAGCTCCCGACTAACAGTTATTGTGCTGACGTTGCTTCCAGAGGCAGTTTGGAACTCTGTAGTGAATGTTGCAACCGAGGACAGACGATTTCTAGCAAGGCAGAAATCTGACGAACTGCCTTGTTGGAAGGTGGCATCCTATGACGGTGCCACGTTGTAAGTCACTGAGCTCTTCAGTAAGGCCATTCTACTGCCAATGTTCGTCTATGGAGATTGCATGGCTGTGTGCTCAATTTTATACACCTGTCAGCAACGGGTGTGGCTGAAATAGCGGGGTGTCCACTTACTTTTGTATATAGTGTATATGGTATTATTAAAGATATTGGTATAGGTCTACTGATTTGATTAGTGTCAACAATGGTGTAGTCAACTTCTGTGTAGCAAAGCCCATGTTTAACACCTGCTTCATCCTTCAATCATACCTGTAGGTCTATTCATGTGCGACTGACTTTGTATAAATCGATCTGGCGGGGGGTCTGGGGGTCCTCCCCCTGAAAATGTATGCATAAAAAAAAAATCCCCTGCAATTCTATATCGTTTCTCAAAAGGGAATCGATGTTTACTTGACAGAACACCACATTTGTTCTTAGGTTTTTGCCACAATAAAGAAAATTGAAAGAGTACACTATATTTAGTTATTGCCACAATAAATTACATTGAAAGAGTAGACTAGACTAGTTTCTGACTAGATTACTAATCTACTGCCTTCCCTCAAAGTCCCACCCAGTGATTGATTGACAGGTCTAAAACCCTACCAACTCTGACAAACATCCTTTCCCCTCCCTGACAATCCCCCCCACAGCGATTAATTGACAGGCCAGGGATAGTTCACCCAAATAACACATTGGTTTCCTTACCCTTAGTGTCCACTGCGCCAATAAAATACATCTGAAAAACAATTTGGCTGGCTACTCCATGTACACACTTGGCAATGACACAAACTGAGACTGAAGTGTCCCCTCCTACTCACCTGCCCCCAAGTCTCTCAATGCGCTCCTTCTCTTTGGGAAGTTCAGGTTTGTGATCCTGTGTGACTTCCAAGGCCCTGATGTTCTTTTCACCCGGCTCTTTCACCCCAACAACCACTGCTGAGTCCCCCACATGGGCTACATACATCTGATCCCCCCGGATCAGCACTATACTAGCCGTTGTTCCTGCCGTACTGGGCTGGCCGGTCAGAGTCTTGGGCCACTCAGCTGTAGGATTCAGATGGGGAAAGCATTGGAAGACATTATTATGAACAAACACCTTGCAGCAACACTGATTAGTGGATGTGACAATTGGCATTAGGCCTACATATGAGAGAAGTGTATTTAGACTAGAGGAAATCAGGAGATCTTAGGATGACACGTCTGAGGTTGAGACAGGAGCATGCTTGACATGAGATAACCTTGTGCTTCAAAAGCAATGATGAGCTTGACATGCTGACCTTTTATGCTCTACTTGCAGAGCTAGGTATTCCAAACCCCCAGATGTTGTGTATTCCCAAACCCCTGAGCGATACATAGAAAAGACCAGCTCATAAAATTGCCAGTAATAGCTAATAATAACTGGATGGATGGATGGATATCCTGACTGTAGCAGAGAGGAAGAGGCAATCATCTATAGTAGCAGCAGCAATAAGGGGTTAGCTAGCTACAGACTGTAGCTAGCTAAACCACAGATGTGGCGCCATAATTTCTCAACACTAACTTTAGTGTTGTTGGCTACCTAGCAGGTAGATAGCATCAAAGTCAGCGAATATGCTATAAACACAAGCTAGGCTAGCTAACTAGTTCACTTACGTAGCTCTTTCCACATATCATGATGGCAGGCAATGAACCCCTTTCGAATTGCTTCACAGACATCTCCTTGATCTTTTGACCAAAACCCCCTTTGCCTTTTCAGAATACCCCACAGATTGTCTCGCGCAAAATGAGCTGCTTCTCGCCCTCCGTGACCGTCAAATACACCAAAAAACGCCACAGACTTCCGAGCGACCGTGTGCTCTTCTGGAACTTCTGCCTGGGAAACGTCCTCATGCTTCTCACATGTTATGTTTTCTGTCCACATTGCAGTAACAGGCATCGATTCTTGAACGTTGTCGGGGGAATTGCTTATTATGGTCTGCTCAGTATGATCAATCTGCTGATTCTCTACTTTTGACTCCCCTTGTTGTTCTGCCGAATTCAGACCACCCTCTGCTGGCTCTGGTTCAGGCGGTTCGTACTCCACTTTAAACTCAATAACATCCTCCATGTATCTCCTTCCTCCTTGCTCGGAGAATGCACTAACTCGAAAAATTAATGCGTCGTTCATGGCCATGAAAACTCCAAGCAAAGCTATACAAGAACAATAAACACTTGTCCACCGGTTATGCTAAGCCGTGTTTGAAACAAAAATGTTTTTTTATTTTTTTTCGACGATTGGTCGTAAGGTACTTCAACCACCTTCTTCTTCTTCAATGAGGTTTAACGGCGGTTGGCATCCAATAAATGTTGCATTACCGCCACCTACTAGATTGGAGTATAACTCCCTTATACTTTGCTTTAAAAAATAAATAAAAATAATAATACTAATACCCTACCATCTAACACTACACTCACAAAACATAAAAAATGAGAATAAATACCATACTCCACTATTTAAATCTATTTAGTCCTACTTCAGTTCAACAGCCTGAAAGAATGGGACACCGCCAATTAACACACCCTGTAGCTCTTCTGATGTCAAGTCTCGCACACCCAAATACCTCTCTAAAGCTGCCACCACAACCTCTATTTTCTGCGACTTACGCTTTTCCAACAGTCTTGAAGGAGTTCCCACATATGCTGAGCACTTGTTGGCTGCTTTTCCTTCACTCTGCGGTCAAACTCATCCCAAACCATCTCAATTGGGTTGAGGTCGGGGGATTGTGGAGGCCAGGTCATCTGATGCAGCACTCCATCACTCTCCTTCTTGGTCAAATAGCCCTTACACAGCCTGGAGGTGTGTTGGGCCATTTTCCTGATGAAAAACAAATGATAGTCCCACTAAGCCCAAACCAGATGGGATGGCGTATTGCTGCAGAATGCTGTGGTAGCCATGCTGGTTAAGTGTGCCTTGAATTCTAAATAAATCACAGACAGTGTCACCAGCAAAGCACCCCCACACCATAACACCTCCTCCTCCATGCTTTACGGTAGGAAATACACATGCAGAGATCATCTATTCACCCACACCACGTCTCACAAAGACACAGAGGTTGGAACCAAATATCTCAAATTTGGACTCCAGACAAAAGGACAAATTACCACCGGTCTAATGTCCATTGCTCGTGTTTCTTGGCCCAAGCAAGACTCTTCTTCTTATTGCTGTCCTTTAGTAGTGGTTTCTTCGCAGCAATTCGACCATAAAGGCCTGATTCACACAGTCTCCTCTGAACAGTTGATGTTGAGATGTGTCTGTTACTTGAACTCTGTGAAGCATTGAATATGTCCGTAAACACTCCAGCCAGCTGGTCTGTGCATGCTCTGAGGACGCGGCTAGGGGAGGGTTAACACGCTTAAACGTCTTACTCACATTGGCCACGGAGAACAAGCGCTCACAGTCCTTGGGAGCGGCCTGTGTCGGCGGCACTGTGTTATCTTCAAAGCGGGCGAAGAAGGTGTTTAGCTTGTTCATTAAAATTTAGCCATTCAGCAGATGCTCCCATCCAGAGCGACCCACAGCTAGTCAATTCATCTTAAGATAGCCAGGCGAGACAACCACATATCACAGTCGTATCCCAACCACATAATACAATACATAATACAATGCAAAATACAATTCAAAATGCATAAACACGTATGTGTGTCTCTTCACAGTCCCCGTCGTGCTGTAAGGTGTTCTTTTATCTGGTTTTTGAATCTGGTTTTATTGCTAGCTTGAGTTACCTGGGGTGGCAGAGAGTTCCATTTAGTCATAGCTCTATTTAATACTGTGTGTTTCCAAGCCTCTGTTCTGGACCTGGGGACTGTAAAGAGACCTCTGGTTGCATGTCTTGTGTGATACGATGAGTGGCCGAACTGTGTGCCGACTGCTTGAACAGACGGTTAGATAACCTCAGCACATCAAGACCAATAGTGATGCAGTCAATCTCTCCTCAACTTTGACCCAGGAGAGATTGACATGCATATCATTGACATTCGTCCACCGTGTACATCTAAGTGTAATATGTGCTGCTCTGTTTTGGACCAACTGCAATTTGCCTATGGGATTCTTTTCCACACCTGCCACACAACTGGACAGTAGTCCAGGTGCGACAAAACTAGGGCCTGTAGGACCTGTCTGGTTGACTGAGATATATATCAAGAAAGCAGACTAACGCCTTATCATGGACAGACCCTTTCCCATTTGAGTAACCATTGAGTCTATATGTTTTGATCATGATAGCTTGCTATCTAGGGTGACACCCAGCGGTTTAGTCTCTTCAACTTGCTCAGTAGCCACATTATTCAATAATAGATCCAGATGAGGTTTAGGGTTGAGCGAGTGATTTGTCCCAAACATGATGTTTTTAGTTTTTGACATAATTAGCACCAGCCAATTTCTAGTGACCCATTCTAAAACTGACTGGAGCTCTATGTTAAGGGTGTCAGTTATTTGTTTTACTGTTGCAGCCGATGTGTATACTATTGAGTCGTCAGCGTACATGGACACACAGGATTTATTCAAGGTCAGTGGAAGGTCATTAGTAACACAGAAAACAATAATGGTCCAAGGCAAGCCAGCTGCCCTGCAGTACACCACACTCACATTTGCATTAGAGAGGCTTCCACTAAAGAAAACCTTCTGTGTTCTACTGGATAGGTAACTGTCCATCCATTATAAGGTAGAGGATGTTAATAACACCTACGTTTTTTCAGCAATATGTTATGATCAATGATATTAAAGGCTGCACTGAAGTCTAACAAAACAGCTCCCACAATCTTCTTATTATCAATTTATTGCAGCCAATCATCAGCCATTTGTGTCAGCACTGAGCATGTTGAGTGCCCTTCCCTATAAGCATGCTGAAAGTCTGTTGTAAAAAAAATGTTTTGGTCAAACACAATGTTTTCCAAAACGTTGCTAAGAACCGGTAATAGGCTGATTGGTCTGCTGTTTGAACCATTGCTATAACCATTGCTATTTTTGGGCAGAGAACTGACCTTTGCCTCCCTCCAGGCCAGTGGGCACACTCCGTCTTCTAGGCTTAGATTGAAGATGTGGCAAATAGGAGTTGCAATGTATTCCGCTACCAACCTCAGTATTTTACCATCCAGGTTGTCGGTTCCAGGTGGTTTGTCCTTATTTATACAGTGAGGGAAAAAAGTATTTGATCCCCTGCTGATTTTGTACGTTTGCCCACTGACAAAGACATGATCAGTCTACAATTTTAATGGTAGGTTTATTTGAACAGTGAGAGACAGAATAACAACAACAAAAATCCAGAAAAACGCATGTCAAAAATGTTATAAATTGATTTGCATTTTAATGAGGGAAATAAGTATTTGACCCCTCTGCAAAACATGACTTAGTACTTGGTGGCAAAACCCTTGTTGGCAATCACAGAGGTCAGACGTTTCTTGTAGTTGGCCACCAGGTTTGAGCCTGACGTTTGACGTTTGGCAACTCGAACCTTCAGCTCCGTCCACAGATTTTCTATGGGATTAAGGTCTGGAGACTGGCTAGGCCACTCCAGGACCTTAATGTGCTTCTTCTTGAGCCACTCCTTTGTTGCCTTGTCCGTGTGTTTTGGGTCATTGTCATGCTGGAATACCCATCCACGACCCATTTTCAATGCCCTGGCTGAGGGAAGGAGGTTCTCACCCAAGATTTGACGGTACATGGCCCCATCCATCGTCCCTTTGATGCGGTGAAGTTGTCCTGTCCCCTTAGCAGAAAAACACCCCCAAAGCATAATGTTTCCACCTCCATGTTTGACGGTGGGGATGGTGTTCTTGGGGTCATAGGCAGCATTCCTCCTCCTCCAAACACGGCGAGTTGAGTTGATGCCAAAGAGCTCGATTTTGGTCTCTTCTGACCACAACACTTTCACCCAGTTCTCCTCTGAATCATTCAGATGTTCATTGGCATAATTTCAGACGGGCCTGTATATGTGCTTTTTTGAGCAGGGGGACCTTGCGGGCGCTGCAGGATTTCAGTCCTTCACGGCGTGGTGTGTTAACAATTGTTTTCTTGGTGACTATGGTCCCAGCTGCCTTGAGATCATTGACAAGATCCTCCCGTGTAGTTCTGGGCTGATTCCTCACCGTTCTCATGATCATTGCAACTCCACGAGGTGAGATCTTGCATGGAGCCCCAGGCCGAGGGAGATTGACAGTTATTTTGTGTTTCATCCATTTGCGAATAATCGCACCAACTGTTGTCACCTTCTCACCAAGCTGCTTGGCGATGGTCTTGTAGCCCATTCCAGCCTTGCGTAGGTCTACAATATTGTCCCTGACATCCTTGGAGAGCTCTTTGGTCTTGGCCATGGTGGAGAGTTTGGAATCTGATTGATTGATTGCTTCTGTGGACAGGTGTCTTTTATACAGGTAACGAGCTGAGATTAGGAGCACTCCCTTTAAGAGTGTGCTCCTAATCTCAGCTCGTTACCTGTATAAAAGACACCTGGGAGCCAGAAATCTTTCTGATTGAGAGGGGGTCAAATACCTATTTCCCTCATTAAAATGCAAATCAATTTATAACATTTTTGACATGCGTTTTTCTGTTTTTTGTTGTTGTTATTCTGTCTCTCACCGTTCAAATAAACCTACCATTAAAATTATAGACAGATCATTTCTTTGTCAGTGGGCAAACGTACAAAATCAGAAGGGATCAAATACTTTTTTCCCTCACTGTAGATAGCAACAATTATCTCACCTCTTCCACACTAACTTTGTGGAATTCAAAGCTACAGTGGTTGTCTTTCATTATTTGGTCCGTTATGCATGAATATGAAGGCTCAGCATTTGTTTTTTGCATGTAATGTCTACAATTGCTAATCTTGTCAACAAATTAGTTATTTAAGTGGTTGGCAAAGGGTTTTGTTATGAATGATAATAATAATAATATGCCATTTAGCAGACGCTTTTATCCAAAGCGACTTACAGTCATGCGTGCATACATTTTTGTGTATGGGTGGTCCCGGGGATCGAACCCACTACCTTGACGTTATAAGCGCCGTGCTCTACCAGCTGAGCTACAGAGGACCACATGAGTCAAGGTAGTGGGTTCGAATGAGCCATCAGCCTCAATGAAGGATGGAGCTGAGTTAGCTTTTCTGCCTAGAATTTAATTTAAGGTACTCCAGAGCTTTTTACTATCATTCTTTATATCGTTTATCTTTGTTCCATAGTATAATTTCTCCTTCTTTTTGTTTAGTTTAGTTACTTGATTTTTCAATTTACTGTATGTTTGCCAATCTGCTGTGTTGCCAGACTTATTTTCCATTCCCTTAGCCTCATCCCTCTCAGCCATACAGTTTTTCGATTCATTATCTATCCATGGGGATTTGCCTGTTTTAACAGTCAGTTTCTTTATGGCCGCATGGCTGTCAGTAACTGGAAAAAGCAATTTCATAAATGCTTCAAGTGCAGCGTCAGGATGTTCCTCATTACACACATCAGACCAACAAATATCTTTCACATCTTTAACATAGGAATCATTGCAAAGCATACTGTGTGATCGGTTATACACTATTTTAGGTCCAGTCTTAGGAACTTGGGTTTCCTAGATATGGCTTTTATATTATGATCACTACATCCAATGGGTGTGGATACTGCTTTAGAGCAGATTTCTGCAGCATTAGTAAAGATGTGGTCAATACAAGTGGATGATTTAGTTTATGTTCTCTTTGTAAATACCCTAATAGGTTTACTGATAACCCAAACCAGGTTGCAGGCACTGGTTACAGTTTGAAGCTTTTTCTTGAGTGGACAGCTTCATGGAAGCCAGTCAATATTTAGCTCACCCAGAAAATATACCTCTCTGTTGATATCACATACATTATCAAGCATTTCACAGATATTATCCAGACACTGACTGTTAGCTCTTGGTGCTCTATAGCAACTTCCCACAAGAATAGGCTTTAGGTGAGGTAGGTGAACCTGTAGTCATATTACTTTGACATCTGAATATAAACACTCTGAATATAAACAGCAATACCTCCTCCATTGGCATTCCTGTCTATTCTGTAGATGTTGTAACCATATATTTCTACCACTGTATCATCAAAGGAATTATCTAAGTGAGTTTCAGAGAGTAGCTCAAACTGCGTATGTTATGTCTCCATGAGACGCCATCTTAACCGACAGTCAGCATATTATACATATTGAACATTCATATTACACTGTACAGCCTTACCTATAGAGTGTTCACCCATGAACTGGGGTATCAGCCTACTCAGTGACACCCACAGATTACAATTATGTAGAGTTAACACAAATATTACCGTGGTAGCTCTTATTGCAGGACTTTGACTGTGAAAAATCACCTCCCTAGTTAGTCTATTATGCGTAATTGAACATTCATAAATAATTATTATCAAATTAGTTAATTATTGTATTTATTGTTAAGTAATGTAACAACATTCCAACCTTGTTTAGCATTATCTAGTCAAAATATGGCATTATTCCACTATGTGTAACCTTTTGTATGTTTCAATTGGGACTTTTATTTTGAAGGCAAACTGCAAATCCACTATTGTGGTTAATCGTTATTGTGGCTAGCTTCACATAGGTCCAATGTACGTACTGACGACGCTGGGCCAATAGGCCCTTTTCACGTGACGTCAGACAACTTCCGTTCTGCCGCGATGCAGGTTATGTTTACATCCGGTGTCGCTTAGGAACGCTTAGCTAGTAGCACATCATTATGGAGTTCACCCAGTCCCTTTCACATCTGCCACCAATACGACTTAACGACGTAGAACGACTTGCTGACAAGTGGTCCCTTACTTCAAGATCGAAGCTTGATAAAGGCTACAAGTTCTTCGTTGAAGGTTACCTGTTTGATTATGAAGGTACGTGTTTATCTTTATTTAGCTTAAATTAGCCCTATGCTAGCGAAGGTTATGAGCTGACGAGTTTCTGTTTTGCAGCCTCTTTTTAATATTACTGCTGTTTGTATCGACCGTAAGATAAGAGTCAGTAATGTATTAATGGCTAATGCTGCGCCCTTTCTCCCAATCACTGTATTGAAACAGTCTCAAGTGTAGTTAACGGTGAGGTGACAGTGAGAGGGCGATGTTACAGGTCCATGAAGAAAAATGAGGAGGCTCATCGGCTTCAGGTTTCTCAGATAAACAGTTCTCTAACATTATGATAAGATAGGTTAAGATAGATAAGTTTTCTTTTTGTTGTGTTTTGCTGCGGTTGCAGATTTAATAAGAATGATTCCACAAAGTTCCACTGTGGATCAGTTTGTTTCTCAGTCTGAGCTCTGATTTTGTATCATTAAACTTAATACACAACGAAATTCTTACAAACCGATGTGGGTTGTTGACGGCAATAAAGACTGGGAAAGATTCTGTGATAACTCAAAATGTTCAAATTTTCGATAAGTGTTGGCACTACTTGTCAAAGGTTTCAGAACAGCCAATTTTTCTTAATTAAAAAAAGAAATTGGGTTTTGAAAATTGTGTACAGTAGTTTATAATGAAACGCAGAAAAAATGTTTTGTAAGTACAGCACTAATTGTTATGTCTCTATGAACAGGTTACACTAGACTCTGCAGAGGTTCCTGTGGTACTCAATCACATGTCATGTTCCTGCTCTGCTGGGAAAGCACTATGTAATCACATAGTAGCACTTCTTTTTCAAAGTGCTCACTATGTTACCATGGGCTTTAAGACAGTGCCATTGCCTCTGTCATGCACCAGCGCACTGCAGACCTGGCACCGGCCTAGGACACAGGTCAGACATTATTTGTTACACTGATGCAGAACTTTGCAGTTTGTATTGACTTTTGACAATGTATTGTTCATCATTATTATATCACAGGGAATTGTACCAGAGGCCACCAATGATATGGCGGTGTGTAAACCAGCGGCTAAGAAAAAAACAAGTGTCAGAGCTGGTGTGAAGTGCACACTGTACCGAGCCTATGATGGTGAGTCTGAATGAGCCCCCGCCTGTACTAGAGCACAAAGACTTTAGTGCATTTCTAAAATAATACAAACATAAAAGTGATTATTATTTGTTACTTTTTATATAGACTTTCAGTGGATATTTTTTTATTTGTATTAGAAGCATGTACGAGACTGGATGAGTGTGGTTGTCTTTTTTAGTGAAAAAGATAAGGTGGCATTTAATGAAATCTAAACTTGACATCTCACTTTCATGCCAGGGCCTATTCCGGATCCTCACGTCATGGCCAGTGCTGAGAAACTGAAAGACATCCGTCCACAACCAGGGATTTGCAAATTGCTGCACGGGCTTGAGGGCCTTAATTTGGTGGACTCTAAATTTGGCCCTGTGCCATTTGGGTCTGTGCTTTCTTACCAGTGCACCCTATAAAATAGGGTGTATCTATCCTCAGGGGGAAAGTGCTGACTGCAAACAAAGGTGCTCCCACAAAGAATCTTAAAACTTGGTCCCTCATCTCTCCTGATCGCCCTCACCCAACGGGCACGTATTTCTCCATCAACAGGGAAATCGTGAACAAACAGAAATTCCCGTATCTGAGTTTTGTTTGAACAAAATGGTACACTGCAATAGCATCTTCTCGAAGATTGTGCCATGCTTCGGTGTTGGATGGGATACTGTTGCGATACAGACACCGGGAGAAAAGAAACAGCTAAATTAACATTCAGCTTTGACCAGGAATCAATATTTATCTAGCTATCATGCACAACAGTATTTGAATAGGTGAGTTACTATACATTCATGAATAAACTAACTGCCTAACAAAGGGTTAGATAGCTAGCTAAGTAAACTTGTTACATTACAGCCAGGCAGCAATGTAACGCTACCTTTTAACGTTATCGGTATCTGGTACTAAGTTGTTGTTAGCTAACGTTAGCCCACTTTTAAGTAACTAAGGCAGTGAACAATTATGAATTAACAATAACGTTAGCAAGTTACAAACCATTGCATATACGTAAACATTATTACTCTTAACTTTACTAATTTAACTTAAACGTACCTTTTGGAATTTCTTCAAGTAGCTAGCTTGCTAGTTAGTGGTCAACAGTTGTATTTTCGTTGAGAAGTCTCAGGTTACGGGCGAACGGAAGTGAAGTTAACCTGCTACGCGGAAAGGCGGAAGTTAGATGACGTCATCGTGAAAAGGGCCTATTGTGCGCCGCCCTATGGGACTCCCAATCACGGCCGGTTGTATAAATATGTATTTTGTGTGCTGCAGATCTGTCACGTTTATGTTCCAGGGACACACATATTTTATAAAATATATATTCTTATTTTTTAAGAAAGAAAAAAAGGAATGACGTCCGTAGGACAACGATGAATACTGATGATTCATTGTTTTATATTATGCTGTGAGTATGTGATTAATTGGTGACTGATTGACTGAGCAAGTATTTTGGATGCATTAAGAAAACACCACACACATTCATTCCACTTCCATCTTCTCGCATCACCAGATCAGAGTTTGCAATCTCTTTGACAAGATAGGCATACAACTGACGTTCCAGCACAGTCTACCTAGCCTGGCTGACGCGCGACCCACGTGACTACACAGCAAGGCTGGTTTTATGCCGCCTTCATGTGATCGTCGGAACTAGGAAACTCCGAAGTTTCCGACTTGCTAACTGGTTGAACGCGGCACGTGTATAACTACAACCAGTTAGCAAGTTGGACATTTCAGAGTTTCTAGTTCTGACTAGTACTTGAACGCGTCATTAGCAAGACCACAGTCTACCCCGGTCTATCGACAGAATCCTGTGACAGGATCATCGTCTGCGCATCAGTGAGGGGATTCGATTAATGCCAAGGACGAACCGGGTTAGCGTTGACCGCATTCGTTTTGGAAACGTGCTGCCTCCCTGGCGTGAGCCAGGTGCCCCGTTTTGGCCGACGGTGAAATCGGCTCAAAACAAAAGTGATGTAGGTTAAGCACGCGTAATGAGTAAGATTCTGTTTTCACATGCAAAAGTGATTGCTTTTGATGAAAGTATATCTGCACTCCCAATGAAAACTAGTTTGAAAATTAGAGAGTATATTTAATGGAAACGAGATGTATGTTTCTGAACGATGCAGCATGCTACCTTTGAAAACAACATATATGACCGACGGGCGCTCCTCCCTCACCGCTCTGCCCGTTCACGTCAGGCATGAACGGGCACATACTCCCTGTCGGTATTAGTCCGGTGCGGGTGCACTTAATCGAACTCCCTCAGGAACTAAGCGAAGTACATTTGACTCCGGCGAATCAGACCCGGAGTGTGAAAAACTGGGTGGGGGCAGAGATAGACCTTCGGGCAGACTGCACGGGTTGAGTGCGTATCCTAGGAACATGGCCGATGGTTATGTTGGTGCTTAACTAGATGAGACAGTCAAAACTGTTTTGTTACATGAGAAGGTACAAGAAAAAGGAGTTCAAACTTGGCAAGGTGGTTAGTTAGCTACCGACCGTCGATCGAGCAGAGGGGGTGTTGCTGGCTGGGGAAAAGGAAAACAACATGGCGGCCTTGGAGCTCGAATGGATCCCAGAGACACTGTACAACACTGCTATATCAGCAGTGGTGGACAATTACAGTCGATCGCGAAGAGATATTCGTTCCCTCCCTGAAAATATTCAATTTGATGTGTATTACAAGGTAAGTTGTAAGTCTAGTTTGCTAACTATACAATGTGATGTTCGCGAGGTGATTCGTTTTTGCTAGCCAATTACAGCTAACATTGCAAACTCTTTGCAAAGCAAATGAACTAATTAACTTGCTTGCTAGCTAGCTATCCTGCTTACAAGGTTAACAATAATATATAAATAATATATTCCATTTAGCAGACGCTTTTATCCAGAGCGACTTGCAGTCATGCATGTATACATTTTTTTTACATGTGGGTGGTCCCGGGAATCGAACCCACTATCCTGGTGTTGCAAGCACCAAAGCTGGGGAATAATGTTATCTTAAGGGGGGAGAAGAAAAATGAACATTTTAAAATTGAGGGTTCGTCATAATGTAAGTGTTTATTATTCATTATTTATTATGGTAAGCTGAAAAACAAGGAAAATGTAGTGTCCCCCCCCCCCCCCCCCCGCCTCGGCCAGAAATAACATTTGTAAACGAAATAACAGTTCTAAAGAACCACCAAAAGTGTTAATTTTTTGAATTTAAGAGTCAATGGAACGATTATGGTAGCATAATCAAATCAAACTTTATTCATTACATGTACCGAATACAACAGGTGTAGACCTTACCGTGAAATGCTTACTTACAAGCCCTTAACCAACAATGCAGTTCAACAAAGAGTTAAGAAAATATTAACCAAATAAACTAAAGTAAACAATTATAAAAAAGTAACACAATAAAATAACAATAACGAGGCTATATACAGGGGGTACCGGTACCGAGGTACAGGTTAGTCGAGGTAATTTGTACATGTATGTAAGGGTAAAGTGACTACATAGATAATAGACAGCGGGTAGCAGCAGTGTAAAAACAAATGGAGGGGGGGTCAATGTAAATAGTCCAGGTGGCCATTTGATTAATTGTTCAGCAGTCTTATGGCTTGGGGGTAGAAGCTGTTAAGGAGCCTTTTGTTCGTAGACTTGGCGTTCCGGGTCTATGACTTGGGTGACTGGAGTCTTTGACAATTTTTTGGGCTTTCCTCTGACACCACCTAGTATATAGGTCCTGGATGGCAGGAAGAATAGTTGTTCTAATGAGGTTGGTTTATTACTGTACTGTACTCCCGTTACCTTGTTTATGCAATTAGTATCTTAAATTATTAGTTATCTGTTGCAGTTTCTTGTGGACTGCATATTACCTGATATAATTATAAATACATCATGAATGACAATTTACTCAGAGCCACATATTTTAGTTATTAAAAGTGAAGAATGATTGACCTACAATCAAGTCATTGACTTTTAATAACTAAAATATGTGGCTGTGAGTAAATTGTTATTCATGATGTATTTATAATTATAATCAGGTAATTTGCAGTTCACAAGAAACTGCAGGTTGAAATATAGAAACATGTTTATTAATGACAAATGTGAAACGTTACACACACACACACACACACACACACAGCCCCTAGGGACCCAAAGTAATGAGTGGGTATGGCACTGCCTGATTCTGAGTGAATGACACAACAGGATCCAAACATATGACAACATCCATGCAAACAGGAAAATAACTCCCATCTAAAAGTTCTAGGGCTCGATTCAATCAGATTAGTGTTGGTCAACACCCGCGTAGCGGTTGTTTTGGCGGTGCCGGAGGTGGAACTGTGTTAGAGATGTCAAATTCACAAGCGGATCCTTGTGTTACCTTATCGCCTACTCTGCCATTGAATGCAACGAAACCAGCCAACTTTATATCCAACAAATCCCATCCAGCCACGTTACAAACACTTGAATGCGTGATGTTCTATTGTAGGCTATAGGCCCTACTCCTGACCAGACTGATAGGCTTTAAATCCCCCCATCCAAATTAACATGAAAATTATGCAATAGCCTACACTTTCTATCGCCATTTTGAACTTCTAATGTGGTAGGGATAATAAAGACGGGAGTGGTTTGTGACACACAAACAACATTGGGTTAATGCTTGATCTGATTGAATCAAGCCCCTAATTTTAGAAATAAGATAAAAAGGTCTAGAGTACAGCAGAGTCTAATATGGAAACTAGTGATGCTTTGCCATTTCTCAAACCAATCAGGTTTTCTGCATGGGTGGAGTTGGCTGGCAGCAGACTGGGCTGTGGGTGAAGCAGGCCAGGTACTGGTGGCAGCAGACTTGGCACTGGAGGAAGTAGGTTGGACAGTAGTGGGAGAAGCCTGGGTGGGGCTGGCAGCAGAGAAATCCTCATCAGCAGTGGTGGTGCAGTCATCCAGAAGACTACCAACTGTGGGGTCCATTGCATAGTCCTCAAAATCAGTCTCCTCCAAGTCAGGGTCCATGTCCTGCATGGCTTTCCCAGTCTGCCCGAGCAGGTAGTCCACACCAATCAGCTCTCCTGAAAAATGACAAATACAACAGAATGCAAAACAAGACAAAAATTGATGAAAATGATTACTCACAATATCTTCATATCAATACACTGACACACAGTTTTGTTTCTGCCGTGTGTTAATGGATGTAATGATATTAGTTAAGAAATGACAGTGTGGAATGTACTGAGGTTAGAGGCTATAGCAGAGGAGAGTACTTCAGCATCAGCATGCTTCAGTTCGGCTGGCGGGTAGCCGAACCGACCGAGGATGCTCGAATACTCCCTTAAAAGACGTTCGCTTGAAAAAGCGGTACTGTTTGTCCATTTTGAGATGCCGTAGCCAATATACACTTCCTCAAAATAGTCAGAATTAATCTAAGATAATTCAAGAAACATGTCATTAATTTTGACGTTTTTGCAGAGGAGACCTTAGTTGCGCAATTTTACATCTAACTAGGATGTTTGGTGCAGTATTTCTCAATGAAAAAATGAGCTTGAAAACGAGTCGTCTCTTGTTGAATGACAACAGACTTTACTGAAGAATCCCTACAGTTGACCAATCACCGACGAAAGGGCGTAGACTTCGGCTACCGACTTCGGCTTGCCTCAAGAAAAATGGTGTGCCCAAACAACCGTAAAAACCCTTACCGAAGTCCAAAATGAAAAAACTAATGTCACAAAATGTTGTAGTAAAATATGCACAAAGTATTCAAATTGTTTCGGCTGGGAAGCATGCGGACACCTTTAAAGAGGCTCTAGCAGAGCTGTCAGTGCCCTGAGAGACAGCAGTGGTGGTCTTCACAGAGGCTGTAGCAGGGCTGGAGAGGGGCCGGGAGAAAGGGGAAAATGTATAAGATTATTATAAAACCTCATATGAAAATTATTTGAGCGTAAACAGTATTAAAAACAAATATATGTAATCAAACATGCTCTTGACAGGTTAAGCTATAGCTGGGACAATAAACTGAGAGTGATCGACACCGACCATACCGATCACTTATCGCAGGCATTTGGTTGAAATCATTCATTACGATAAGTAGCCTATATTAGAGAAATGTGAAGTTTGAAATGAAATAAGTTTGCTAATATGGGTGATTGTTAATGGGACAATTGATGGCTACAACCATTGAACTAGTAGTAATAGTTTAAAGGGTAGTAAAACAACAACTGTGCTGCAGGTTAATTTTATAAACGTATCGTTCTATTTATTGTTATCGCATCAATTCAGGCAATTTATCGCGATATGGATTTTTGTCCATGTCGTCCAGCTCCAGGTTAAGCTACACTGAGTGTAGAAAACATTAAGAACACCTTCCTAATATTGAGTTGCACCCCCTTTTGCCCTCAGAACAGCCTCAATTCATCGGGGCATGGACTGCAAGGTGTCGAAGGTGTTCCACAGGGATGCTGGCCCATGTTTCCCACAGTCTTGTCAAGTTGGCTGGATGGCCTTTGGGTGATGGACCATTCTTGATACACACAGGAAACTAGTCCCGTGTAGCTCAGTTGGTAGAGCATGGCGTTTGCAACGCCAGGGTTGTGGGTTTGATTCCCAGTATGGGGCCAGTATGAGAAAAAAAAAAAAATGTATGCACTCACTAACTGTAAGTCGCTCTGGATAAGAGCGTCTGCTAATTGACTAAAATGTAAAAATGAAACTGTTGAGCATGAAAAACCCATCAGCGTTTTAGTTCTTGACAAACTCAAACCAGTGCGCCTGACACCTACTACCATACCCTGTTCAAAGGCACTTAAATCTTTTGTCTTGCCCATTCACCCTCCTGAATGGCACGCATACACAAGCCATGTCTCAATTGTATCAAGTCTTAAAAATCCTTCTTTAACTGGTCTCCTCTCCTTCATCTACACTGATTGAAGTGGATTTAATAGGTGACATCAATAAGGGATCATAGCTTTCACCTGGTCAGTCTGTGTCATGGAAAGAGCAGGTGTTCCTAATGTTTTGTACACTCAGTGTATATCATTTTTACCCGAACAGGCTTCCTAGGCACGTCATGCTGAAATTATAAAGGAAAAACCGATTAAAAAAAAAAAAAATGAATACTGACAATACAGGCATGTGAGATTTAAAACATGACACAATTGTTTTGATGAATGTTAGTTCTAGGTATTAGTTCTAAAATGACCACCGTACAGCGGTTCAGGGATTGGGGCACTTGTAGATGCTGTGTATGGGTGGGGGCACTCAGAGGCCAGAGGAAGGGTGGGGGCACTCACAGAGGCTGTAGACATCTTGGCCGGGCTACAGACATCTTGTGTCTGTAAAACAACATGTAGTTACATTAAGGTTATGGAAGGTTATACTGTTGTAAAAACCGATCAATACAAACCAAGCATTTGACAGGTTAGCTTGTATTTTTTTTACGTAAAAAAGGTTTGGTCTTGCTGCAGACACATGAGAGCCCCCAAACCTTTGCTTACTGAACTGCAAAAGAGAGAGAAAAACCTAATGGTCACAATGAACAGAGGAGGAAACCAAGTCACCTGTCAAAAGGATTATCTGAATCAATGTTCTGTCATGGCAGCAGAGCCATAGTAGTTGTGAAAAAATAATATGACAAAAAATGTAATATTTACCATTGATAACAAGTTCAATGTGGTCCTCAATGGAGGAGTCTTAACAGCAGATCCAGACGCTGGCGGCGCTGTAGGTGTTGGCCCAGCAGGTCCACTGGAGAGACCTGCTTAAAATATAGGGGGGGACAATACTAGAGTATGGTACCTCATTTCAGTAAATCAGAAAAGAGAATACATGTTGTTTTAGCCTGTAAGCGTTATTGAAGCAAGTCCCCGCAGCAATGTTCCAACATCTAGTGGAAAGCCTTCCCAGAAGAGTGAAGGCTGTTATAGCAGCAAAGAGGGGACCAACTCCATATTAATGCCCATGAATTTGGAATGAGATTTTCGACGAGCAGGTGTCCACATACTTTTGGTCATGTAGTGTAATACAGTATGTTTTCTAGATGAACACGTCATAGGCCTATGCATGTTTTGCCATTAACTCTTGTCATGATACATACCTTCTGAAAGAGGTCATACCACCTTTTCTGCCTTGGAGCTGGCCTGTTGCCCCATTGGCAGGCCAAAGCCCTGTGGTGGCAAATGTCCGCAAGCAGGACACCCACTTACTTATAGGGCTTATGGGTCTTTTTAGACATCTGAATCCAACAGGATGAATGTATAACACTACCACAAGAACAATTAGCAATACATGGCAAACCTAATGTAAACTAGGCTAATGCAGTCAGCCTAAAAGAATACACTGTTATTGGGAAATTAGTCTGTATTCAAGCAAGTAGGCTCATCATTGCAAATTTGTCAACAGGCTATGTAAGCTAGGCTTAGCAGACCAGTTCTTTTACCTATGAAAACGAATGCTGGAGCTACTGTAATGTTACTGTACCGTTACCATGCTAGCTAGCTTGCCAGGCTGCTAAGCTAAACACTTTCACAGGGTGGTGAAAGTGCACTGTGATCTTGATGCTCCTTTACAATAAATATTAAAGGTCTTATTCTGATGACATGATGATCGATACTTGACTGCCGTTTGACAAATAACTAAAAATCTCGTTCTTATCCATAATAATCTCATCATGTAGACTAGCCTACCCACACTGTATCTGCGAGCTGTTGGCTGGAGCGCACGTGCTCAGAAACAGAGTCGGCACATTTTCTATTTAGCGCAACCATTTTTGTGACAAAACTATCGATAGATTTGAAAATGCATTGGAAACACACTGGAAAGAGTACATTTTGTGTACACTACGTCGTCACACACTAGTTTCTATCCGCAACAAGTCCGTTTGGTGGAAACGCCACTGGTGGGAAAATGCACACATTTTCTTTATGCAGATTTTAGAATATTTGCATGAAAATCTGTCACCAATTGGATGGAACCCTAGCTTCTGACACTCCTGCCCCTTTTGCTTTCCTAACTTCCTGTCTTCGTTCTTCCCCAGCTGTACCAGCAGGGTCGGCTCTGCCAGCTGGGAGGGGAGTTCTGTGAGCTGGAGGTGTTTGCCAAAGTTCTAAGGGCATCTGACAAAAGGTAATTTGCACCCCAGTATCTCTATTTGCACATCATCTTTTGCACATCTATCATTCCAGTGTTAATACGAAATTGTAACTATTTTGTACTATGGCCTATTTATTGCCTTACCTCTAACTTACTACATTCACACACACTGTATATATATTTTGTGTTGTATTTTTGACTTTATGTTTTGCTTACCCCATATGTAACTCTGTGTTGTTGTTTTTATCGCACTGCTTTGCTTTATCTTGGCCAGGTCGCAGTTGTAAATGAGAACTTGTTCTCAACTGGCTTACCTGGTTAAATAAAGGTTAAATAAAAAATTAAATCTTGGCTCATTCTGTATGGTAATCTGACTTCATAATCATGTGAAACAAAAGGGATCTGACGAGCCTTGAGCCAACTTTGAATGTCCTTGTCACACATTTTGACAGATAAGCCTTTATGCTGCTGTTCTCATGTACGTTTGTATCACGTCGTCTTTGTGTGCCTGCAGACACCTCCTGCACCACTGCTTCCAGGCCCTGATGGATCATGGGGTGAAAGTGGCTTCTGTCCTGGCCAACTCCTTCAGCCGCCGCTGCTCCTACATCGCAGAGTCTGATGCCCATGTGAAAGAGAAGGCCATTCAGTTTGGCTTTGTTTTAGGTAGGCACCCGCACCCATAAACTTTCCTCACCTTTCTTCACCATTTCTGTCTGGTTGAACTAATGTTGGCCCTGTCCTGTAGGTGGCTTTCTGTCTGACGCAGGCTGGTATGGTGATGCAGAGAAGGTGTTTCTGTCGTGTCTGCAGCTGTGCACACTGCATGACGAGGTTCTGCACTGGTACCGTGCTGTGGAGTGCTGTGTCAGGTCAGTGGGTCACAGAGAGTTAGTATATTCGGCTCCAATTCTAGTTTTATGGCTTGATACTCTGTCTGTATTTGTCCACAAAAGCTTACCAGACTCACTAATTTCTCTTAGGTTGCTTCATGTCAGGAATGGCAACTGCAAGTACCACCTTGGTGAAGAGACTGTCAAGTTGGCCCAGTTGTACATGGACAAATTGGCCAAACATGGTCATCAGGCCAACAAAGCTGCACTCTATGGAGAGCTGTGTGCTCTGCTCTTTGCTAAGAGCCACTATGATGAGGTATGTTGCCTGGTAAAGATATTTCAGTTGGTTCTGTTAGATTTGTTTGGTGTTCTGGTTTTTCATATAGATCTCATGTCTTTTGCAGGCCTACAGGTGGTGCATCGAGGCAATGAAAGAGATCACAGTGGGTTTGCCTGTTAAAGTCGTGGTAGATGTTCTAAGGCAGGCCTCCAAGGTACGAGTGTTCCCTTTTCCTGTGTTATAGACTATAGACATGTCTATGAATGTATAAACAAATACTTTTTGAGATGTCCCCATACTGTTCCCCCTATTGTCACATGAGTCACTGTAGGACTGTGTTAGTCATAGATGCTGCTTCGGACTGTAGTTAGTAGGGATGTAACGATTCACCGATACGCATTGGTCCCAGATACAAGTGCATTGGTCCCAGATACAAGTGCATTGGTCCCAGATGCAAGTGCATACATCTGGGGACCCCAAACCAATCCAAATGTAGCATACATTGGTCAGAAAATCAATTCAAACGTTAGAAGTGTTTTTTTTGCTGGTTCACTAACATTTATTACATTAATTCTACCTTCAGAAAAATACAGTGCTTTCAGAAAGTATCCACATCCCTTGACTTTTTCCACATTTTGTTGTTACAAACTGAATTTAAAATTGATTAAATATAGATTTTTTGTCACTGGCATACACACAATACCCCATAATGTCAAAGTGGAATTATGTTTTGAGACATTTTTACGAATTAATTAATAATGAATAGCTGAAATGTCTTGAGTCAATAAGTATTCAACCCCTTTCTTATGGCAAGCCAAAGTAAGTTCAGGAGTACATTTTTTATTAATAAGTCACATAATAGGTTTCATGAACTCACTCTGTGTGCAATAATTGTGGTTAACATGGTTTTTGAATGACTACCTCATCTCTGTACCCCACACATACAATTATCTGTAAGGTCCCTCAGTCGAGCAGTGCATTTCAAACACATTCAACCACAAAGACCAGGGAGGTTTTCCAATGCCTCTCAAAGAACGGCACCTATTGGTAGAAGTGTAAATTTTTTTATAAAAGCAGACATTGACTATCCCTTTGAGCATGGTGAAATTATTCATTACACTTTGGATGGTGTATCAATACACCCAGTCACTACAAAGATACAGGTGTCCTTCCTAACTCAGATGCCAGATAGGAAGAAAACCGCTTAGGGATTTCACCATTAGGCCAATGTTGACTTTAAAACAGTTACAGAATTGAATGGTTGTGATGGGAGAACTGAGGATGGATCAACAACATTGTAGTTACTCCACAATACTAACCTAAATGACAGAGTGAAAAGAAGGAAGTCTGTACAGAATAAAAAATATTCCAAAACATGCATCCTGTTTGCAACAAGGCACTAAAGTAATACTGCAAATGTGCACAAATTTGTCCTGAATACAAAGTATTATGTTTTTTGGGCAAATCCAATACAACAAATTACTGAGTACCGCTCTCCATATTTTCAAGCATAGTGGTGGCTGCATCATGTTATGGGTATGCTTATCGTTAAGGACTAGGGAGGTTTCCAGGATAAAAAAGAAACAGACTGGAGCTAAGCACAGGCAAAATCCTAGAGGAAAACCTGGTTCAGTCTGCTTTCCACCAGACACTGGGAGATTAATTCACCTTTCAGCAGGACAATAACCTAAAACGCAAGGCCAAATCTACAATGGAGTTAGTTATCAAGAAGAAAATTAATATTCCGGAGTGGCCAAGTTATAGTTTTGATTTAAATCTACTTGAAAATGGTTGTCTAGCAATGATCAACAACCAATTTGACGGAGCTTGAGAAATTTTGAAAATAATAATGGGCAAATGTTGCACAATCCATGTTTGGAAAGCTCCTTAGAGACTTACCCAGAAAGACTTGCAGCTGTAATCACTGATAAAGGTGCTTCTCCAAAGTATTAACTCGGGCGTGAATACTTATGTAAATGAGATATTTCTGTATTTCATTTTCAATAAATTTGCAAAGATTTCTAGAAACATGTTTTCACTTTGTCATTATGGGGTATTGTGTGTAGATGGGTGAGAATATATTTAATCAATTTTGAATTCAGGCTGTAACACAACAAAGTGGAATAAGTCAAGTGTTATGAATGCTTTCTAAAAGGCACTGTACCTACATATTTTGTGGCAACCGATGTGTCCTCTCATTCAGTGTCGAAATGCATGTAACTGTGTTGACAGTCATTGATCTGTAAGTCATTTTGCATGCAGAACAACCCCAGGCAATATCAGTAGCCTAGTCAAACTGCGCACTGTGCCCAGCTTGGCGTGCTGACCAACGCAAGGGTAGGCGACCTGATCTTGCACATCTGCGCAGCACCTTCAGCATTCAAATGCTAAAATGGCTTGCGTGATATTAGGCTTTAATCTACACACATTACCCCATAATGACAAAGCCAAAACAGGTTTTTAGAAATTTTTGCAAATGTATTAAAGATTTTAAAAAACGGTACCTTATTTACATAAGTATTCAGACCCTTAACTGTGAGACTTGAAATTGAGCTCAAGTGCATCCTGTTTACATTGATCACCCTGGAGATGTTTCTACAACTTGATTGGAGTCCACCTTTGGTAAATTCTATTGATTGGACATGATTTGGAAAGGCACACACCTGTCTATATAAGGTCCCACAGTTGACAGTGCATGTCAGAGCAAAAACCAAACCATGAGGTCGACGGAATTGTCCGTAGAGCTCAAAGACAGGTTTGTGTCGAGGCACAGATCTGGGGAAGGGTACCAAAAAATGTCTGCAGCATTGAAGATCCCCAAGAACACAGTGGCCTCCGTCATTCTTAAATGGAAGAAGTTTGGAACCACCAAGACTCTTCCTAGAGCTGGCCGCCCGGCCAAACTGAGCAATCGGGGGAGAAGGGCCTTGGTCAGGGAGGTGACCAAGAACCTGATGGTCAGAGCTCCAGAGTTCCTCTGTGGAGATGGGAGAACCTTTCCAGAAAGACAACCATCTCTGCAGCACTCCACCAATCAGGCCTTTATGGTAGAGTGGCCAGACAGAAGCCACTCCTCAGTAAAAGGCACATGACAGCCCACTTGGAGTTAGCCAAAAGGCACCTAAATGACTTTGACCATGAGAAACAAGATTCTCTGGTCTGATGAAACCAAGATTGAACTCTTTGGCCTGAATCCCAAGCATCACTTCTGGAGGAAACCAGGCACCGCTCATCACCTGGCCAATACCATCTCTAATTAAACCGAATCGCACCCAATTATTTCAAACTAAAATGTATCGTATTGGAGCCCATGTACAGTATCTAGATATGTATTGAATCGTCTTTAAAGGGAAATATGCACATCCCTAGTAGTGGTTTCATGCCTTTATGTGTTTGGACCAACAGGCCTGTGTGGTAAAGAGGGAGTTCAGGAAGGCAGAGCAGCTGATAAAGCATGCTGTTTTCCTGGCACGGTAAGTTAGGTTCACCACACTTTTTGTTTGTGTGTTGTAGTCCATGTCTCTGTCTCCTTCAGTAATGTCTGTTTCCTTATTGTTTCTGCAGTGAACATTTTGGACACAAGCATCCCAAATATTCAGACACTCTCCTTGATTATGGGTTTTATTTGCTGAATGTGGATAACATCTGCCAATCAGTTGCAATATACCAGGTAGGTGAGAGAGTTAGTCTGAGATGTAGATAGACAGCAGAGGGGAGGTGTATCAGATGTATGATATTGAAACTCTGTTAATATTCCAGACGGCTCTAGATATCCGGCAGTCGGTTTTCGGGGGAAAGAATATCCATGTGGCAACAGCACATGAGGACCTGGCATACTCCTCATATGTCCATCTGTACAGCTCTGGCAAATTTGACAACGCACTGTGAGTAATCGTTTTGTCACCCCTAACGATCTCTTATGACCTTAAAAATAAACTCTAAGGCAGTGGTTCCCAACCAGGGGTACTAGGACCCCTGGGGGTACTTGGCCTATACACAGGGGGTACTTGAGAAGACTCATGAGACCATAGGCTTACTGGTAAAATGCACATGAGGGGGTACTCCAGGCAGAGCAACATTTTGTTGGTGGTACAGTAACCGAAAAAGGTTGGGAACCACTGCTGTAAGGTACTTGGTTTCCATTCATGTTATGTTTGTGCTTTTAGTCTCACTTGTGTTTTGACCTCTGAAGTTCATGCAGGCCACTTGCAGTGTCCCTTCCAAAAGTGATGTTCCTGCCTTATTTTCTTTCCTAGGAAATGTTTGTGCTTTAGCTACTGATGTAACTGTGTCACTGAGTTAAATCTGTTTCTCTGCTGTGCCCCCTGGGTATGTTGTGTACAGATTCCACGCAGAGAGGGCCATAGACATAATCACTCACATTCTCCCGGAGGATCATCTGCTGCTGGCCTCCTCCAAAAGAGTCAAGGGTAAAACGGCTTTCACAACTATCTGTTTACTCCTGTCCCAAGGTGTCCATGATGGGCACAATGATGTCTGTGATTCTCAACGATATCAAACATTTTCCACTGCTGCCAAGTCAATTACTGTAGAGGAGTTGTTTTATCTTGGAGGTGAATAGAGGTCTGTGTTACTTGGATTAGATCAGTTGATACCTTTTCATCTTTCATTTCCTAACTAACTTGATGTTCAGGTGTACGTCTATGACTCTCTGTACTTCTTCTGACTATTCTGTGCTGCTCCCTCAGCTCTGATCCTGGAGGAGATTGCTATTGACTGCCACAACAAGGAAACAGAGGAGAGGCTGCTCCAGGATGCCCATGACCTCCACCTCTCCTCCCTCCAGCTGGCCAAGAAAGCCTTCGGGGAGTTTAATGTTCAGACAGCGAAACACTATGGCAACCTGGGCCGCCTCTACCAATCCATGAGGAAGTTCAAGGTCAGAATCAGATCATCCCTCCCTTCCAACCCCTGAGACAAGTGTCTGTAGAAAGCATGCAGAGGGTGACCTGTGACACACTTTCATCATAAACTGCCATCCAAATGTTCTCCACAGTGTTTACGAACCCTGTGACACACTTTTGGAGCAGGAATTGAATCTGCTCTCTAAGGAGGCTTAAATGTCACAGAGGCTCTGGGGTTTAATGGTAGCTGAAAAGCCTTATACAGACCCCAAGGCTGTGGATGACAGGGAGGTCTCACCTGTTTTTGTTTTTCAGGAGGCAGAGGAGATGCACATCAAGGCCATTCAGATCAAGGAGCAGCTTCTGGGTCAGGAGGACTATGAGGTGGCTCTGTCTGTGGGCCACCTGGCCTCTCTCTACAACTACGACATGAACCAGTATGAAGATGCTGAGAGGCTCTACCTGCGCTCCATCGCTATCGGTCAGTCACTAGGCTAGATGGGGTCTATTTTACCATTGTACTCTTCTTTTGTAATCTATTCTTCCTCATCCTCCTATTCTATATTCTTACCAGTGTGTGTTTTCCCCCTGCAGGTAAGAAGCTGTTTGGCGAGGGCTACAGTGGACTGGAATACGACTACAGGGGCCTAATTAAACTGTACAACTCTGTCGGGAACTATGAGAAAGTCTTTGAGTACCACAATATTTTATCCAATTGGAACCGGCTGAGGGACCGGCAGTTTGCTGTGGCTGATGCCCTGGAGGACGTCAACACCAGCCCCCAGGCCACAGAGGAGGTGGTGCAGTCCTTCCTACTGTCACAGAACCATGGGGCCGGCCCACCTGCTTAGGCTCCCTACACAGACACATGCACACACATGCCCACACGCAGATAGAAACGCTAAGGTGTTCACAGCTCACTTAAATCTATTGAACACACCCTCTCTCCACAGCAAGTTACAGGGTTGGCCTTGCAATGGGACACCTGGCTTAAGGGAAATGCACTATGGCCTGTGGAATGAATCTGATCCAGTCTTTTTGTCATTCTCCTGTGATCAACCCGGCATAGAACATTTGATGGAAGGAATCACTTGCCATGCACTTTGCATTACCTAACACCGCTTTCATCACCTTCAGTCTTCTGTAAGAGGAATTGAGACAAGGGGGGAAAAGAGAACAATGAATACATAGTGTTTCCTAACTATAGAATAGTACATGGTTTTGTTTTCTGCTTCATTTTTGGTCAGACCTTGCCCTTTATTGACCACTGATGTCCCCTGTATGCATGGATTCAGCACCTCTTGGCTTTTTGCTTTGGTCAATTATAAAGAGCCAGAGTTACTTTTTCTGGGTGCAATCCTTCTGTTATTGTTCTAATGTCATGAGGGAGTTTACAACAGCTTTCATCCATGGACCAAATCTTCTGTTCTGTTTCTTTTTGTAACACCTGTTTCTGCCTCACTCTAAAGATGGTGCAGTCTTCATGCATGCGCTTAAAGGTTGTCTGTGATTTGATTAATTTGAAATGCACAAGCATGTGTATTGAATTGGACCACAATTGTGCTCAATAGAGTCGTCGTTGGACCACTGACTTATGGTATATTTGAAAGTGTACGTTAGAGTACCTTTTGAGGAATTTAAATGCCAAGTATTTATAAGTAATTTCATAAAGCTAAACCAAAAACATGTGGGCTAAAACCTGCCATTCAGATGACTCCCTCCCTGTCTTCCAGTGCAAATGCTCAGACTGAGGCCCTCAAGCACACCGTTAACAATAGAATAGGTCTTGTGTTTTCATTTTAGAATGAAGGTAGTAGTAGTGCTAGTGAAGGGTTAACTAGTCCAAAGTAAAGTAATAATGTACTCCATTTTGTATGGAGTAGGGAAATGGAAATGATTGCCTTGCTTTTGAACATGCACGTCTGTCTCATGGCTGTTAATGTTACATGTGCTGTTATATTCCAACTGAAGTCCAAGCCTTAGCCTTAAAGGACGATCAGCCCAAGGTGCTCTTGCTCTGGTTATTAGCATGCTTGCTTTCCGTATGCCAACACTGGAGAGAGATAGGAAGGTCACATGTTTGACCTGGCATACACTAAATGGCCAAAATTATGTGGACAACCCTTCAAATTAGTGGATTCGGCTATTTCAGCCACACCCGTTGCTGACAGGTGTATGAAATCGAGCACACCGCTATGCAATCTCCATAGACAAACAGTAGAATGGCCCATACTGAAGAGCTCAGTGACTTTTAACGTGGCACCGTCATAGGATACCACCTTACCAACAAGTCAGTAAGTCAAATTTCTGCCCTGCTAGAGCTGCCCTGGTCAACTGTAAGTGCTGTTATTGTGAAGTGGAAATGTCTAGGAGCAACAACGGCTCAGCCGCGAAGTGGTAGGCCACACAAGCTCACAGAATGGGACCGCTGAAAAAAGCCTTCCCAGAAGAGTGTAGGCTGTTATAGCAGCAAAGGGGGGGACCAACTCCATGTTAATGCTCATGATTTTGGAATGAGATGTTCGACTAGCATACTTTTGGCCATGTAGTGTATCTGCAAGCTAAGACTGATCATGCTGTCCTCAAATCAAGGACACCCAGTCCTTCTGAGTGAAGACCGCCAGCACTGTTTGTCAGCCAGCTTTACTCAACAGCTTTGTTGTGAAAAGTATTGAACCATTGGTGATGAATTAGGATGAACCGAGTTACAGCTTAGAGACAGAAGGTGACAGGGAAGGCCGTTCTGAGGCAGGTCAAGGTACAGATATAGCATCTTAAATTCTGAACAAGTGAAGCAAATAGACATCTCCGTTTTCAACCCTTTTACGCCCAAGCGCTTTGCCTGTGTACATCTGACAATAAAAACATTTTAGATTTAGGAAATTGGATGTTCAAAAAAGTGATCCACCTTGTAAACGGAGGTTGTGGTCACCCCTGGCTGGTATATGGTTGTCTTTATCTCCCTAGTTTTGTTTACAAGGCTTGAATTGTTTCTGGTGAATGTTACTGTTTGGGCTCCTTAGAATATCTAATGGTATTTGTGATTGTTGCACACATGAATTTGGGGCTGAGCCCCCCTGACCTTTACATCTGTCAGTGTCAGCAAGACTGCTATAAGATTCATTGAAGATGTCTCTCTGGAACAAGGAATAGCTCTCAAGTGTCATCTTGGTATGTTATAGGTGGAACTTCCATTGAGAGTTTATCACTTCAAGATGTATTTTCCACTGGGACTGGAGCAAATACAGCCCATGTAGCTTTTTTTGATTTAGTTTTTAATACATGCTGTCTATATCCTCACATGCATTGCAAGGCACCAGCCTTTTGTACAGCACATTTATTTCCACACTAACATAAACTCCCCTGTAAATAGAAGATTGTCTAATTCTAGAAGTATAACTATGGGCAAGTTTCACAGACCTACATTAAGCCCACTCTTGGACTAAATTGTAGTTTTGATTAAGATTATGACGACTGTCATGGCTAAACTTCATTTTAGAAGATTTGCATCAGAAACTACCCTGTATTTCATCCATAGTTAAACTATGTTCTTGAAATTTTAAGGTCTTGATTATCGACATGTAATTTGGCCAACTCCTGGAATCATTTAATCTTGGTCTGTGAAACTGGCCCTAAATGTGTTTTATAAGAGGAGTATAAGTGCTGTGCCTCTAGGTTACACGTGCAAACACATTTTGAGTTTAGGTATGACTGAGAGAAGTGTCTGGCAGTATTTGCAGAACTAGATTGCAGATATTCCATAAATGCAGTATGAGTTTTTAAGGAACTGTGGTGTGCATTGAAATCTTTTGAGATATTGTATTTATTGCATACTGCTTGAAATGCTGCCTGCTACATAGCTGTGGATACAGTCCTCTAGTTAAGAGTGGCCTTAGTGGTTGTTCATCATGACAGCCATGGCTACCCAGAAAGGTAAAAGGAAATTAGTGGAATGTGTGTACTGAGAACATGTAAATAATTTTAATTTTATGTACTGCCTGCTGCAGTACCCCTAAATTCTAACAGTTGGCAACAGTGACAGACAGATGGCAACAGGTCAGCCCATTATTCTGTCATAGGAGGGGATCTTTTAAATGAAATTGCACAAACAATATGAAATGAAAGGACTTTCAATAATATCCTTTTGTTTCATATCAACACTGTGTTTTTGTACATTTTTTCATGAACATTTTGCAACGCTCTGAAAAGATGAAGGAATATTGACATGTCTAGGAATAAAAAAGACACATGTAAACATCGACATAATCATTAGTGCCACAGTGCGCTCTTTTATGGATAGATGAACATTACTTGGCTTGTGTAACGCAATGCACCACCATTAAATGATATTAAACTTGTTTGTACATTATGAATCTGTGTCGGTTATTCTTTGGCAATAACACAAACTTTATTAGATAGCTACAGTCAGTAAGTCTTGAATATGTAAACTTGTTGAAATAATTCACGGGCCTTGATGAACTGCATCTAGCTGCAGCACTGTAGCAGCCTGTAACTAAAACTACTCTGTCACTAACCCAATACTATCGCCATCTACTGGCCGTGGTTAATCCCTACCACATACATGTAAATTCCTTTTTTTTTCGGTCCTTGCTATCCGGAATCCTTGGGACGTCCCCATCCCATTTAAGTTGAAATGTAAAATGGTTAGGGTAGGGACGTCCCAAAGATCCCGGATATCACTGGATCCCGGATATATTCCTTTCCTTCTTCCTTTCCTAACTACTGGCCGTGGCACAGCTAGAACAATGAGCTAGATGTTTCACCAGATGTATAAATCTGAAGTATCCTGTTGGCATTTCACTCACCACCAAATATGGTGATGAGAGGAAGCCCAGTGGCCGGTAGTGAGAGAAGATGAAACATTTGTTCTCAATACAGTTTTCTGTTCCCAAAACTAAAATCTGTTGCGAACAGAGTGGAATAAGTTTGTACACCTTACAATTTGCTAAAGTTTTTAAAAAATGATGTTGTTCAGAAGGAGTGCAAGGGAGAATGTATTTATTATTGCACATGTGCACTTCACAGAGTAGGCGTTCCCTAATGGAAATATGCAAATATATGCTAGAACGTGCCAATAGGATCTCGCTAGCTCGTGCTTGGCTCGGCCCACCTCCTTGCTTGTTCTGCCAATTATGAAAGAAGGAAAGGAAAGGGACGAGGAAAGGAGGAAAGGGATCTAGGAAAGAAAAGGAGGAAATTAAAGGAAGGAGAAAAGGAAGCAAGCAAAGAGAGCTAGGAAAGGAGGAAAGTAGCTAGGAAAAGAAAGGAGCTAAAGAAAGGGAGATAGGGAAGGATGCGAGGAAAGGGGGGTAGGGAAGAATAGGAAGCCAGGAAAGGAGGAAAGGAAGCTAGGAAAGGAAAGGAGATAGGGAAGGAGGTGGGGAAAGAAAGGAAGCTAGGAAAGGAGGAAAAGAGAGGGAGCTAGGAATGGAGGAAAGGACAGGGAGTGAGAAAAGGAGGAGAGGAATGTAGGAAAGAAAAGGAGGAAAGGAAGAAGGAAAGGAAGCTAGGACAAGGGAGCTAGGAAAGGAAAAAATGAATTAGGAAAGGTAAGGAGATAAGGTAAGAAGCTAGGAAAGGAGGAGAGAAAAGGAGGAAAGGAGTTTCAAGAAAGAAAAGGAGGAGTTCACATGTATGTGGTTGAGATTAACCATGACCAGTACAGAGGAAAGGAAAGGAAAGGAAGAATAAAATGAAGTTAGGAAAGGAAGAAAGGAAATGGATCGAGGAAAGGAAGAAAGGAATCTAGGAAAGAAAAGTTCACATGTATGTGGTAGGAATTAACCACTGCCAGTAGATGGCGTTAGTATTGGTTTTAGTGACAGGCTAGTTTTATTGTGCTTTCAAGACAACTGGGAACTCGAAAATAACCGAGGTCAAATCATGAAGTCGGAAAGTCTGAGTTTTAGAAAGATGTCCGAGTTTCCAACTTGGAATTCCGAGTTGGATGAACGTTCAAAACGATTTCTCCCAGTCGGAGCTCGTTTTTTTTCTCCGAGTACCCAGTTGTCTTGAAAGCACTGATGTCGGAAGTAGGATATATCTGAGGTCCCAGTTCCCAGTTGTTTTGAACGCGGCAATAGTCACTGTCTGCTGCGGGGCTGCAGCTGGATACTATTGGCCTTGACAGGTGATCACGTGACTTTTAGTGGAGGAGACATCAGCAAAGTGTCGGTAGACGCGAGGCTAGCTAGACATTATTAGCTAGTTTTGACGGCAGTGTACAAGCTAGTTAAATGAACAGCAGTTGCTAGCTGCCTGTTATATTTGTAAGGCTGCTGCTATGAAATGAGGAAAACATGGGAGCCAAAGAGTCAAGGATAGGTTTCCTTTCGTATGATGAGGCCATCAACAGAGGTAAACATAATTGACGATTTGCTAACCTTGGCTAGCTAGCTAGCTGTCAACATTAGCGTTAGATTCATTAGCTAGCTGGCTAGCTGTCTAACTTAACTTAGGCTAGCTAGCTGTTGTTGGATGGGCAATACGTTGCTAACTTTACTAGCTAGCTAACCCTGTCAAGTGGACTAAGGCTTAATTCAAATATGTCAGCTGGTACAGGTTAGCTAACTAGCTAATTTAGCTAGCTAGGTAGCTAGTACAGCTAGCTTTTGGCTAGCAATGGCATTAACGTTAATAAGGTGCAGTGCTGCGGTTAGCTAGTTTATATACACATTTTCTTTACCCAAAATGTACGTTACAATACTGCCCTCGGGATCAGGATAGGTTGATGATGACATATGTGTCCGGGAGAGGTCAACAACCGGAAAATAAGGCCTAGAGCTACTAGTAACTAGCTATCTTCAGTAACTGTCAATGCCCTGTCATCTAGAAGTGCATGCATGACACCACCAAGTAGCAGCTGCACTGAGAAGCTAACGCTAGCTGTTTGTTGACATTGTCAATTTAATAACGTTTTTTTTGCAGATGTTTACTGACTTGACCGGGTCATATTCAACGGGTGTTGGGCGTTTATAAATTCGTTAGTTATTCTGCGCTCTGGCACACTCGGACAAGAGTGCTCTGAAATCGGAGTAGATAGCCAGAGTGAATTTATGAACGCATCTTGTCGTCTGTCTGGTGCTCTGATAATTTTTCAATTTATCATATTCATGATATGTTATCATATTCAGGCATAGCCTAGAGCTGGAACAGCAACTGTGCAATCAGGGACTTGGAAGCTCAGTTGGCCCCGTGTAGCTCAGTTGGTAGAGCATGGTGCTTGCAACGCCAGGGTTGTGGGTTCGATTCCCACGGGGGGCCAGTATGAAAATGTATGCACTCATTAACTGTAAGTCGCTCTGAATAAGAGCGTCTGCTAAATGACTAAAATGTAAAATGGAAGGCCATCTACCGGTAGTTAGCTAAGAGCTGACAGAGCTAACTAGTAGTATACTGATGATGATGATGATGATGGTGTGTGTGTCTCCCAGTACTGTATCGTTGACATTGTCTGTCTGGTGCTGTGCCAATGTTTCAATTTATCATATTCATGATGATATAAAAAATAAATAAAAAAAATACTGTTTTAAGTGAGAATAGGCATTTGTCTGAAGCCGAAAAAGAAAGGAAATTCATGAGCACCACAATGTCTATTCCACCCATGCTCTACCTAGGTTTTCCAGCACACAGCTTTGACCTACTACAGTAGCTGTGTTGGTATTGTACTTCAAACTACGTATGTGTAGGCAGGTTGCTTATGATTAAAACATTCTCAAACAGCCTAATTTGTCTCCTGAGTGGCGCAGTGGTCTAAGGCACTGCATCGCAGTGCTAGCTGTGCCACTAGAGATCCTGGTTCGAATCCAGGCTCTGTCGTAGCCGGCCGTGACCGGGAGACCCATGGGGCGGCGTGCAATTGGCCCAGCGTCGTCCAGGGTAGGGGAGGGAATGGCCGGTAGGGATGTAGCTCAGTTGATAGAGCATGGTGTTTGCAACGCCAGGGTTGTGGGTTCGATTCCCACAGGGGGTATGAAAAAAATAAAATAATAATGTAAGTCGCTCTGGATAAGAGCGTCTGCTAAATGACGTAAATGTAAATGTAATGTAATTCATACTCTTAGAGGAAGTGCTTCCACAATAATGTGATTTGTACCGCATACAAGGTAAATGCCAAGAGTGTGCAAAGCTGTCATCAAGGCAAAGGGTGGCTATTTGAAGAATCTCAAATATACAATATATTTTGATTTCTTTAACACTTTTTTGGTTACTACATGATTCAATATGTGTTATTTCATAGTTTTGATGTCTTCACTATTATTCTAAAATGTAGAAAATAGTAAAAATAAAGAAAAACCCTGGAATGAGTAGGTGTGTCCAAGCTTTTGACTGGCACTATACAGTGGGGGAAAAAAGTATTTAGTCAGCCACCAATTGTGCAAGTTCTCCCACTTAAAAAGATGAGAGAAGCCTGTAATTTTCATCATAGGTACACGTCAACTATGACAGACAAAATGAGATTTTTTTTCTCCAGAAAATCACATTGTAGGATTTTTAATGAATTTATTTGCAAATTATGGTGGAAAATAAGTATTTGGTCAATAACAAAAGTTTCTCAATACTTTGTTATATACCCTTTGTTGGCAATGACACAGGTCAAACGTTTTCTGTAAGTCTTCACAAGGTTTTCACACACTGTTGCTGGTATTTTGGCCCATTCCTCCATGCAGATCTCCTCTAGAGCAGTGATGTTTTGGGGCTGTCGCTGGGCAACACGGACTTTCAACTCCCTCCAAAGATTTTCTATGGTGTTGAGATCTGGAGACTGGCTAGGTCACTCCAGGACCTTCAAATGCTTCTTACGAAGCCACTCCTTCGTTGCCCGGGCGGTGTGTTTGGGATCATTGTCATGCTGAAAGACCCAGCCACGTTTCATCTTCAATGCCCTTGCTGATGGAAGGAGGTTTTCACTCAAAATCTCACGATACATGGCCCCATTCATTCTTTCCTTTACACGGATCAGTCGTCCTGGTCTCTTTGCAGAAAAACAGCCCCAAAGCATGATGTTTCCACCCCATGCTTCACAGTAGGTATGGTGTTCTTTGGATGCAACTCAGCATTCTTTGTCCTCCAAACACGACGAGTTGAGTTTTTACCAAAAAGTTCTATTTTGGTTTCATCTGACCATATGACATTCTCCCAATCCTCTTCTGGATCATCCAAATGCACTCTAGCAAACTTCAGACGGGCCTGGACATGTACTGGCTTAAGCAGGGGGACACGTCTGGCACTGCAGGATTTGAGTCCATGGCGGCGTAGTGTGTTACTGATGGTAGGCTTTGTTACTTTGGTCCCAGCTCTCTGCAGGTCATTCACTAGGTCCCCCCGTGTGGTTCTGGGATTTTTGCTCACCGTTCTTGTGATCATTTTGACCCAACGGGCTGAGATCTTGCGTGGAGCCCCAGATCGAGGGAGATTAGCAGTGGTCTTGTATGTCTTCCATTTCCTAATAATTGCTCCCACAGTTGATTTCTTCAAACCAAGCTGCTTACCTATTGCAGATTCAGTCTTCCCAGCCTGGTGCAGGTCTACAATTTTGTTTCTGGTGTCCTTTGACAGCTCTTTGGTCTTGGCCATAGTGGAGTTTGGAGTGTGACTGTTTGAGGTTGTGGACAGGTGTCTTTTATACTGATAACAAGTTCAAACAGGTGCCATTAATACAGGTAACGAGTGGAGGACAGAGGAGCCTCTTAAAGAAGAAGTTACAGGTCTGTGAGAGCCAGAAATCTTGCTTGTTTGTAGGTGACCAAATACTTATTTTCCACCATAATTTGCAAATAAATTCATAAAAAATCCTACAATGTGATTTTCTGGATTTTTTTTCCTCAATTTCTCAAAATACTTTTTTCCCCCACTGTGTATATATATATCTCAGTATACATCATTTTAATAGCAGGACACTGTAAAATTCATTATCCCTCTGAAGAGTATGAATTAGGCTGTTAGAGAAGGTTTGAAACCTAAGCAACCTGCCTACACATAGTTTGAAGTACAATACCAACATAGCTACTGTAGTAGGTCAAAGCTGTGCGCTGGAAAACCTTGGTAGAGCATGGGTGGAATAGACATTGTGGTGCTCATGTGAATTTCCTTTTTTGGCTTAAGACCAATTCCTATTCTCACTTAAAACGTTGTTTTATGTTTTAAATTTCCATTGTTTTTACACCAGAAGGTGATTATGCAACATGCCAGGAGTGTGCAAAGCTGTCATCAAGGCAAAGGGTGGCTACTTTGAAGAATTTCAAATATACAATATATTTTGATTTCTTTAACACTTTTTTGGTTACTACATGACTCCATATGTGTTATTTCATAGTTTTGATGTCTTCACTATTATTCTACAATGTAGAAAATAGTAAAGATAAAGAAAAACCCTGGAATGAGTAGGTGTATCCGAACTTTTGACTGGTACTGTAATTGTGCCATTCCTTTGGGTCGCAGAGATACATCTTCCAAAAATGTATTGATTCGTTACAGGGCCTAGAATTAACACCTGCCAAATGCGAGTAGATTTTGGCATAGCTGGGTAAGATGTCTATTTCACCAGCCACGTTGGCGGGAGGTCAGGGCTCCACAGTGCAAGCAGTGGTCAGGGCTTCACTCGTAGTCAATAAATCAAGTATGAGCACATTTATAGCTAAATTAATGCAACAGTAGCTATTTTCAAAGTGTTTCTGTAGTTTTGTTTCGTAGCTGGTACCGAATCACACAAATAAATACTAATCCTATGATATATATCCCACCTTTGCCTGGCTGGGTAGCTGTGCACACTGATTGATGGGCTGAAGATTCATTTTTAGAAGCGCTGTGCACAGGCATAAAAGTTGGTCTAATTTACTTGAAAGTACTAAAGTGAGACTTTGTCCTTGTGTTTCTTGGCTATTTACATTGTTTTGTTCACAAGAAAGGTTGTTTTTCAATATTTGAGTTTGCTTCAACTGCTAGCGAAGACACATCGCCTACTAGTCAGATTCTTTATCTAATAGCACACTGTCACTGAGGACTCGAGCGGCTTGAGTGCCCTGCCGTCGTTATAATGGTAACCTCCCGCGATACTCGGGTCACAAAAAAATGAAATACATTGTAGCAATATACCACATCACTTTTTACTAGTAATGCATTTATTGTGTAAGAAACATTACAAAGCATGCTCATCTGTTTTTTTTTTTATTATGGCAAAAAATATATTTTGGCTGATATCAAATCTGAGTGGCTGGTATATTTTTAGTGTACCTGCCACAGTGGCAAAAAGTTAGTTTTAGGCCCTGATTTAGTTATGAAAGTTGCTATTGTAATACAATTTAACAGCCATGGTGGTTGTGGGTTGGGGTGAAGGAGTTAAGCAGATAACCTTTGCTTGTACTGGTGACCATGGTTTGATGCTCTGCCGTAACCATACAGTCCATGTTTCATTTACAGAAAAGCGATTGTATTTTTTTCACACTCACTGTGTCTCTATCCCCTCCCAGTCACTGATGTGGAGCTCCAGCGTCTGAAGGATGCCTTCCGCAGGACCAGTGGCCTATCCTGTTACATGAGCCAGCAGTGCTTCCTCAGGGAGGTGCTGGGAGACGTCGTACCACTCAGGGTTGCTGAGGTGAGCCTTTCAACAGACGGCCCCGGTGGTCTTCTGATGTTAGTTCACAGTAGCAGCAAACAGGCTTGACTCTTCCTAATAGATTTAGGAATGTGGTCCTGCAAGTCAGATATCTGGATGGGATTCTCCCCATTTTTTCTCATAATTTCACTGTTATGCTCGACAGTGAAATTATGTCAAGCATAACTTTTGCCCTCAGAACACCTTCTACAAGGTGTCAAGCGTTCCACAGGGATGCTTGCCCATGTTGACTCCAATGCTTCCCACAGTTGTGTCAAGTTGCCTGGATGTCCTTTGGGTGGTGGACCATTCTTGATACACACGGGAAACTGTTGCGCTTGAAAAACCCAGCATCATTGCAGTTCTTGACACAAACCGGTGCGCCTGGCACCTACTACCATACCCCATTCAAAGGCACTTGAATCTTTGGTCTTGCCCATTCAGGCTCTGAATGGCACACATACACAATCCATGTCTCAATTGTCTCAAGGCTTAAAAATCCTTCTTTAACCTGTCTCCTCCCCTTCATCTACACTGATTGAAGTGGATTTAGTAAGTGACATCAATAAGGGATCATAGCTTTCACCTGTTATGGAGAGCAGATGTTCTGTACACTCAGTGTATGTCTAATCATTAGTCAAATTTTGGTTACCCAAGCGACTAACATGGTCACCTTGTTTTAAAGGAGAAGTTTGCTTTTTTACAACCAAATCTAGATTTTTGATGTAAATGTTTTTGAGAAACTTATCCCAACCAGTAATTAACTTCCAAATCGTCGTTGTGCAGTATGGGGCTCTGAAAAAACATCAACAAATGCTCCAAAGACACCCAAATACATCCTTTTAGAAACTGAAAACGCTCTCAGTGTAGTGATGCAGGTCTTTAGATGTTGTACACATGGAATTGGTCATTCCGAACTTTATCCGTAACGTTATATTCAATTTTGTGCGCATCGAGTTCTTTTCCCGATCTAGCTGTTCCAGTATCCGTGTAGCCTACTGCTAAGAGAGACGGAGAGGGATCGCTCCAGTCGCAACAACATTGAATATAACATTGCGGATAAAGTTCTGAATAACACTTTCATGTGTACAACATCTAAAGACCTGCATCACTATACCGAGAGCTTTTCCGTTTCAAAAGGACATATTTGGGTGTTTTTGGAGCATTCATGTTTTTTTCTGAGCCCCTGTACTGCACACCAAGGATGAGGAAGTGAATCGCTGGTTGGAGTAAGTTTCTCAAAAACAAGTGAAGTCGCAAAGAAAGTGTCTGGACCGTTCTATAACATGCCATTTACATCAAAAATAGCGATTTGGTTGTAAAAAAGCTACATTCTCCTTTTAAAGCTCTAATTAATCTACTACCACCTTTACCATTTGCATGGAGAAAATGATTTCTACAGCGCTCACTCTCCAAAAAACAACAACCTGTCAAAGATAGTAGGTCAGGACTGGGTATGAATGAGTTGACATGTTTACCTGAATTGAACCCAGCTCCCTTCCCCTGTCTCTAGGTGATATACAGCTCATTCGGCGGGACCCCTAAAGGCCTGCACTTCAACAACCTCATTGTTGGCCTGGTCCTCTTGACTAGAGGACGTGATGAGGAAAAAGCTAAATGTGAGTATTGTAAGACAGACTTATGGAACCACTACAGATGTTTGTGTTGACCATGTAATTTCAAGAATAATCATAGTGACTAATATAATTTAATAGGATCTCTGTTAGAATAATATTTAAAGAAAGGCTTTGTACACAATTTATGAAGTTTAAACAAATGGACTATCTTCACACTTAGTTTTTATAGTGGTGTGTAATTTTTATTCTTGAAAATATCTTCTAATGTGATTCATCCCCTTGTGCGTATCACACGTGACAGAGTTGAATAACAGACTAAGCTTCTTTTGTGGCACTCCTTCAGACATTTTCAGTCTGTTTGCCAGTGATTCGAGCAATCATGCTACGCGAGAGGACATGGAAAGCATGCTGCAGACCGTGGATGGAGAGATCCCACTTTCTCTCAGGAAGTGTTTCTCAGAGGTCAGCTCGTATGCCTTAGTTGATTGAATATGTATTTTACTGTTTTAAACACACCTTTTGACAGCCATGTTTTCACGTATGACCACCAGGGTGGGTGAACATCTGCTATTACCCATCAGTGGCCCGGTACTTGTTAGGCTACCTTTTTTTCTATTTTAATCTGCAACATCTGTTCACTACAAACATATCACAATGTATCCTCATGCCTTATCTAATTGTAAGCTGCTGACAGGACTTTTAACCAAGTGCACAGGGCTGCTAATGCTACTTGACACAGGAAGATAATTGCACCTTTGTTCAAGGCTTAGTGTAGATGGATGTCCGGTCAGTATGTTGATCTCTTGTTCTTTTCTTTACCAGGGTGAGAAGGTAAATTATGAGAAATTTAAGAGCTGGCTCCTGCAGAACAAGGATGCCTTCACCTTCTCTCGCTGGCTCCTGTCCAGTGGGGTGTGTGTCACCCTGACAGACGATAGTGACACACCCACCTTCTACCAGACCTTGGCTGGAGTAACACACTGTGAGTGACACTCATCCTGATCCTTTTGGAGATATACTGAACAATAGTATAGGCTATGGGTCTGATATGATCACTAGTCTTGTCATGCCACTTATTGATTTTCTCTTGCAGTAGAGGAATCGGATATCATTGACCTGGAGAAGAGATACTGGCTGCTGAAAGCTCAGTCTCGGACGGGCCGATTTGACCTGGAAACCTTTGTCCCTTTAGTTTCTCCCCCTATTCATGCATCCCTAAGTAAAGGTAAGAGAATACACAGGATGTGGATTAGATTTATTGGATACTTATTTTGAAAGCAATCATTACTACTTCCATCTTCAACATTTTTCCTTGTGTCCAGGTTTGTTTCATGCCTTTGATGAAAACAGGGACAATCACATAGATTTCAAGGAAATCTCGTGTGGACTATCTGCTTGCTGCAGAGGGCCTTTGGCAGAGAGACAGAAGTGTAAGTGGATACACAAGCATTAAGCCTTGCTGTTTGTCATTTTTTCATCACATTAGCTATGTTTCCATTAACTTGTCCAGTGTTTTTTTACATTTATAAAGTCAGCATAGAAAATAGATATGAGAATTGCCTGCTACAGTCCGTTTCCATTTAACTATCTTGTGTCGATAAAAACAGCTGGACGTAATGACGTCACACCTAGGGCTGTTATGGTGAGGTGACTGTTACGGTGACACCGGTGGTCACGAGTGACCGTTTAGTCACGTAATTAGGCTTCTCCCAGCTCTGATGCTACTGATGGTCATTAGTAGCCTACCAAACTTGCTAACTGCCTGGTACTCGGCACTCTATTGTCCCTCTAATCACTCTGACATCAATGCAAATGTTTTCGAAATTCTAATCAAACACTTCATGAGAGCCCATTAGCTCATGTTGGGCAACATTTCTATAGGCTATGCAATTGCGTGAGAAAACAGAGTTTTGATGGCCTCTATTAAAAAGAGGGGTATCCCATCAGCTTTCTGTAGGCTAGGCCTACTATATTTATGTATCAACTTTCCTAATATTAAGCACATTGCTTCGCTTTATAACATGAGTATAGCCTACCTGGCTGGCATGAAAATGAACCATGGGAAAAGCGTCCTCCATTCGCTATTTAAGTGCATAGATGACATGTATTTTTTTTTCCATGCCGCTGTTCCGAGACAGGTGAATGATAATGGTCCATTCTAAATCAAAACTAATATCTCACACATATTATTTAGTATATGTAAAGACAACATTAAATTAAGAATAGTCTGATGGGTGACAATATTAGCCTATCACTTGAGAATGATGCCCAGCTTGTGCAAGAAACAGCGCATACCTTTGTTTTGCAACTTTTTCAAATCATAGTCGCACACCTCATGTATCCTAGCCCATAGGCCTATATGTGTTGAGAAGGTTTGTATCACAACTAAAGTGGCCAAATAACTTCTTAAAATTAAGCACATTAATCCACTTTATAACCGGTGTAGAGCCTAACTGGCATACCTTGCAAAAGTATCATCCCCCTTGGTGTTTTTCCTATTTTGTTGCATTACAACCTGTAATTTAAATTGATTTTTATTTGGATTTCATGTAATGGACATACACAAAATAGTCCAAATTGGTGAAGTGAAATGAAAAAAATAACTTATTTCAAAAAATTCTAAAAAATAAATAACGGAAAAGTGGTGCGTGCATATGTATTCACCCCCTTTGCTATGAAGCCCCTAAATAAGATCTGGTGCAACCAATTACCTTCAGAAGTCACATAATTAGTTAAATAAAATCCACCTGTTTGCAATCTAAGTGTCACATGATCTGTCACATGATCTCAGTATATATACACCTGTTCTGATAGGCCCCAGTCTGCAACACCACTAAGCAAGGGGCACCACCAAGCAAGTGGCACCATGAAGACCAAGGAGCTCTCCAAACAGGTCAGGGACAAAGTTGTGGAGAAGTACAGATCAGGGTTGGGTTATAAAAAATATCAGAAACTTTGAACATCCCACGGAGCACCATTAAATCCATTATTAAAAAATTGAAAGAATATGGCACCACAACAAACCTGCCAAGAGAGGGCCGCCCACCAAAAAGCCATGTGGGAGACTCCCCAAACATATGGAAGAAGGTACTCTGGTCAGATGAGACTAAAATTGAGCTTTTTGGCCATCAAGGAAAAGCTATGTCTGGCGCAAACCCAACACCTCTCATCACCCTGAGAACACCATCCCCACAGTGAAGCATGGTGGTGGCAGCATCATGCTGTGGTGATGTTTTTCATCGGCGGGGCTGGGAAACTGGTCAGAATTGAAGGAATGATGGATGGCGCTAAATACAGGGAAATTCTTGAGGGAAACCTGTTTCAGTCTTCCAAAGATTTGAGACTGGGACGGAGGTTCACCTTCCAGCAGGACAATGACCCTAAGCATACTGCTAAAGCAACACTTGAGTGGTTTAAGGGGAAACATTTAAATGTCTTGGAATGGCCTAGTCAAAGGCCAGACCTCAATCCAATTGAGAATCTGTGGTATGACTTAAAGATTGCTGTACACCAGCGGAACCCATCCGACTTGAAGGAGCTGGAGCAGTTTTGCCTTGAAGAATGGGCAAAAATCCCAGTGGCTAGATGTGCCAAGCTTATAGAGACATACCCCAAGAGACTTGCAGCTGTAATTGCTGCAAAAGGTGGCTCTACAAAGTATTGACTTTGGGGGGGGGGGGGTGAATAGTTATGTTTTTTTGTCTTATTTCTTGTTTGTTTCACAAGAAAAAATATTTTGCATCTTCAAAGTGGTAGGCATGTTGTGTAAATCAAATGATACAAACCCCCAAAAATCAATTTTAATTCCAGGTTGTAAGGCATCAAAATAGGAAAAATGCCAAGGGGGGTGAATACTTTCGCAAGCCACTGTACTTCAGCCATATGAAAACCTTCCATAGCAAAATATACCTTTGCTTGTAGCTTGCTTCTCATCTGACTGGTGTTAGCTAGCTAGCTACAGCTGCTAGCCTGCTACTAGCTAGCTGCTGCTGTTGCGCAGCAACCAAGTTGCTGGTCCCGGTTTTAGATTCAGCTGAAAAGATATTAGCATTGTCAGAAATGCTACAGAAAGGTAGCACATCGTTGGTTCTCTATTGGCATGTGAGAGCGATAAATTATACATTTTAATTAAAACTGTTGCCCCTACAAACGTATTTAGTCCGAAAGGTGGCAAGTCTACTGGTCTAATTATGGACGCTGTAGTCTCTCATTTTTTTTATCCAACGCCTAGATATTGAGCTAGGTTTGGGCAAGACATTTTATTTTCTCCTAATGCTAACGACCCTGTTAAAAGTCCGGTATGTGGTTCTCGGTAGCTTCAATCAATCCCTTCTAAAGTCGCGCTATAAGTATGAAAAATGTTTGCACTCTGGATAAGAGCGTCTGCTAAATTACTTAAATGTAAATGTAGTTTGCTGTCAAGGAAAGTGGTATGTCCTGCACACTAACCTATAGGGAGGAAAACGGCTGTACAGTAGGGACACTTTACAAACACCACATCCCCTTGGAGACACAAAGCTATCCTCCAAAATTCTTCTCCCACTGGGCACAAACTAGTTATAATAATATAATATGCCATTTAGCAGACGCTTTTATCCAAAGCGACTTACAGTCATGCGTGCATACATTTTTTGTGTATGGGTGGTCCTGGGGATCGAACCCACTACCTTGGCGTTACAAGCGCCGTGCTCTACAAGCTGAGCTACAGAGGACCACAATGTAATTTGTCAACGTTTTGTGACTTGGAATCTACGTGGAAAATACATTGGAGCTATCCAAGCAGAAGAAACGTCTCCTTCAAATGTTGATATTTGGTTGCGCTGACAACCAAACAATTCAATATCACTTTTGCAATATGGTAAATAGCCTATTAACTTGTTAACAAATGATATGTTGGATTCACGTCTCCATCTCAAAGTTTGGGCAAGATAATTTCCACCATAAAAATGCACCTTTTATAATAAAGCATTACATGCATAATCACATTTGCTGTCACTTTCGAGAAAACATTTTCCCCGCTAATTGATTGCATTTTGGAACATTCATGCTTATAGCCTACTGCGAATGTGCGCATTGCTGCGCTTATAATGTGAAAAAAATCGCCTAATAGTTTATCAACATTTTAAGCTAAATGATCAGCCTCATTGCTTTTAAAAGGTTTTTTGATGCGAGTGGTTGTATTAATTTGGGGATCTGTCGCATCCCACAACTGTCCCAGAGTATGTTTGGAATATTTATTTATTGCACAGAAGGAGAAGTTGACCAATAGAATAGGTCAACTTTTGTACTATGGGGACAGTAGATTGACATAGGCTTGTGCTTTTGCTGTTCGTTAGGCCTACTCATCTTGTTGGCTGACGAAAAGTAGGCCAAATGTGGACAGTTCTAACGTCTTCAATATGCGCTTCGGAATTCAAAGGATGCGTGCAGTTAGGTCCCGGATGTGTCTGTCTTCATTAATTTTTTGCCTACTTCTTAGTTGAAATGCCTGTGAGAAAGACCCAATCATGTGACGGGCATTTGCTACATCTGAGAGAGCCATGTGAGTGAGTGGTGCTTCGGAGCATGGCAGCCAGGAGAAGATAATTATAATTAGCCTATTATATTCAGCCCAAGGGCACAACAGCCACTTTGGCTGTAAAAGGCATGGATTTTTTAGGGGGCATTACGGCCACACAAGGGAGATGCCGCCAGGAAATTTGAGGCCTGGTGAGAATATTATCAAGTGCTTGTCAAATTGTGAATGAGAGACTGATGAAGTGTGTGCAGCTTGCAACTTTTTTCAAATCATCATTAGAGTCCATCATGCAGCCTTAGAATGTATTAAACATCAAAACATATAGCCCAATGTTTGTATCACAACTAAAGTTGCATAAATAACTCTAAATTAAGCATATAGTAGGACCAGTTTCTTTGTTAACTGCTCAACACAGAATAGCCTCGTGCACTTCCTATGAAATCGTATGGAGAAAATATCCTTTATTTTATTAAGCTATGTTCAATTGCATTCTTCATACTATAAAATAATAAAAAAGAATACCATGGAATTCTAAGCAAATATTGTCTGCTAAATGAACTAGTGTAGCCCACAGCCATATGGCATAGCAATATAAGGGCCTAACATAAGGGCTACTCAGAGTATGCTATTCTGTTCTTCTGAAATATACTATATTTTCTTCATATCATGTTTCTTTAGACCTGTTTAAAATAATGGATTTATTGTGATGGTGTAGGCTATATTAAATTGATTTATTATACTTTTTATAATGTAGATGTGCCGAAGGTCTGCATCAGTGGCTTGTAGGCTATGCTTGGAAGCCAGGGCATGCTAAACGTGTTTATGCTAATTAACGGTCAATTACCATGAGACCGGCAGTTATTTGCTTGACAATCACCAGCTGACAAAATTTCATGACTGCCACAGCCCTAGTCACACGCCCAAAAATTATATATACACTTTATTTCGCTAAAACCTACAGTGTTTAATAAAAATGAAGTGGTTGAAGTGTTTCCATTACCCATTTAGGCTAATTGCGATTAATAAATTGACTAATATTTGCCATATTCTAATAATTCTCATGTGCCAACGTATCGCCATGGTCCACGCCATGGTGAAACTTGCACTCCTGTAGATCTGAAATAGTTCAGCCAACAAGAATGTCACGATCGTTAGACGGAGTAGACCAAGGCGCAGCGTGATGAACGAACATACTTCTTTTATTTAATGAATGCACGAGCAACATAACAACAAACGATAACGTGACGTCCTATGTTAAACACAACAAACACGGAACACACCAAAAGGAACAAGATCCCACAAACACTAAGGGAAAACAGACTGTTTAAATATGGCTCCCAATCAGAGACAACCAGCAACAGCTGACACTCGTTGCCTCTGATTGGGAACCACTCTGGCCAACATAGAAATACAAGAACTAGACTGTGAACATAGAACAAAACACATAGAAACTACACACCCTGGCTCAACATATAGAGTCCCCAGAGCCAGGGTGTGACAGTACCCCCCCCCCAAAGGCGCGGACTGCGACCGCGCCGCCACATAAACCAAACAGGGGAGGGCTGGGTGGGCATTCCTCCTCGGAGGCGGTTCCGGCTCCGGGCTTGCCCACCACCTTCCAATAATCCCCCCGTAGCGCCCCTGGTCCGGTCTGGCCCCGTTGGCTGGAGCTGGACTGGACATCGTAGGAGGGGATTGCTTCAGCTCCGGTGTGGAGCAGCTGACCGGTACCTGACCAGGCACCGGTGACCCAGGCACGGGTTGTGCCGGACTGACGACGCACACCCCTGGCTTGGTGCGTGGAGCAGAAACGGGCCGGACCGGGCTGACGATGCGCACCCCTGGCTTGGTGCGTGGAGCAGCAACGGGCCGGACCGGGCTGACGATGCGCACCTCTGGCTTGGTGCGTGGAGCAGGAACGGGCCGGACCGGGCTGACGATGCGCACCCCTGGCTTGGTGCGTGGAGCAGCTACGGGCCGGACCGGGCTGACGATGCGCACCCCTGGCTTGGTGCGTGGAGCTGGAACGGGCCGTACTGGGCTGACGATGCGCACCCCTGGCTTGGTGCGTGGAGCAGGAACGGGCCGGACCGGGCTGACGACGCACACCCCTGGCTTGGTGCGTGGAGCAGGAACGGGCCGGACCAGGCTGACGATGCGCACCCCTGGCTTGGTGCGTGGAGCAGGAACGGGCCGGACCGGGCTGACGACTCGCACCCCTGGCTTGGTGCGTGGAGCAGGAACGGGCCGAGCCGGGCTGGCGACGCGCACCATAGGCTTGGTGCGAGGAGCAGGAACAGACCGGACCGTACTGGGGACACACACCACTGGCCCTACGCAGGGATCTGGAACGGGCCGGACCGGACTGGTAACACACCCCAGTACCTCTCGCCGTGCCTCTACACCTTCCTTCCCCTCTTTGACCAGTGGCCCCCGTAACCTGGCGGCCTCCTCTGCCAACCTCCCAATTCGCCCTGTGGCAGCCTCCTGCTGCCCAGTCGCCCATGCCGTGTGCCCCCCCCCTAAAATTTTTTTGGGGTTGCCTCTCGTCCGTCCGACGACGACACTGTTGACGCCGTTGCTCCTCTCTCGCCAGGGCCTTAATCTTAGCCCATGGCCCTTTTCCCCCGAGCATGTCCTCCCAGGACCACACTTTGCCCACCTGGGCCATCGCCAACCTCTCCAGCTCCTTTCCCGGTGCTTCCTCCCATGTCCAGGCTGCCTGCTCCTGGACACGCTGCTTGGTCCTGGTATGGTGGGATCTTCTGTCACGATCGTTAGACGGAGTAGACCAAGGCGCAGCGTGATGAACGAACATACTTCTTTTATTTAATGAATGCACGAGCAACAAAACAACAAACGATAACGTGACGTCCTATGTTAAACACGGAACACACCAAAAGGAACAAGATCCCACAAACACTAAGGGAAAACAGACTGTTTAAATATGGCTCCCAATCAGAGACAACCAGCAACAGCTGACACTCGTTGCCTCTGATTGGGAACCACTCTGGCCAACATAGAAATACAAGAACTAGACTGTGAACATAGAACAAAACACATAGAATCTACACACCCTGGCTCAACATATAGAGTCCCCAGAGCCAGGGTGTGACAAAGGAATTCAGGCATTATTGAAAGTCAGAACAATCCTTGTCCTGCAAAGGTTGGTTATAGTTGAAACAATAGATTTTGCAAGCAGTAGGCATTTAGAATTAAATGTGGAGTGGAGCTTTATAGTTGCGTGATTACATCACGTGCCCCGCAGACCTTCAAAATTATTCGGCAATCATAATTTATTCTAAAAACACAGTTTCCATCGTCATTTGTCGCCATAAAGTTAGACAAAACAAAGATCCACCCCTGTCGAATGGCTAAACATTTTGAAATTTCTCCTGTATCGGTCAGTTCCATTACGCATGGCGCAAGGATTTTGTTTACGACATTGCTTTTGCCGTATAAACCTGGGTCAATGGAAACCTGCCTATTGACAGTTTCAATGTGTGACTTTACCCTTGTTTCTTCTCCCCAGTCTGTTTCAAAGTGTTTGATGTTGACCATGATGGGCTTCTGTCTCGGGAGGAAATCACAGAAATGGTTGGGGCATTACTGGAGGTGTGGAAAGACAATCGCACAGACCCTCTACCTGTAAGTAACATTTGGCCATACTGGACATATGATGGACATACAGTAGACAATGATAACTGTTGTAGTGTTTGTAGTTAGATTATGTTTGTTTTAACCTGTCCCGTAACCACTGAGTTCTTACCTTACGCTGCCTCTGTCCCCTTAGGAAACGCACAGTAATGTCCATGCCATTGTGGAAGACATCCTGAAGGAGCATGACACCACTAAGGTATTACCTTACTGCCTGCATTGCTTTGCATTCTTACATATTTCTTCAATTTTGTCAGAAGTTGTAGAAACCAGCATTTTGTTGTTGTGTTCTTAAGAAAGGGCATTTGACCCTGGAGGATTACCAAATATGGAGTGTGATGAGTGCACTTGCCAATGAGTTCCTCAACCTGCTGTTTCAGGTAAGAGCCAGCCACTGTGTTTCTACTTTGGTCACCATTATGTGCTGTGTGTGCTTTTCTGCTGGATCACCAGTCTTCTGCTCTCCTGTTGCTGCCTAGGTGTGCCATATTGTCCTGGGGTTGCGGCCTGCCTCATGTGAAGAGGAGGGACAGATAATCAGGTGTGTGTGTCACCATGTCATTGTCCTCTCCTGCTGTCATACACATGCCCCTCATCAATCAATCAATCTACCACTCAAACTCATTCACTTGTGTCTGCAGGGGCTGGTTGGAGAGAGAGAGCAGACACGGCCTCCAGCCAGGAGACTACTGGTTCCTCATAGCAGTGCCGTGGTGGCAGCGGTGGAGGGACTACGTCAAATATGTAAGCAAGGCTTTTTCGCTTGACACCAGGATCATCTGTTTCTCATAATGTGCCCACTCTACAGTATAATTTTTTTGCTGATGTGGTTGTTGGCGCCTCGTCCAGGACAACACGCATATCGTGGTGGAACAGCCGTCAGTGTTTGGCACAGGGAAGAGTGGTGGAGGGGCCGGGGCCCAGACGCAGGCCAGGGCGGAGCAGGGCCCAGAGGTGGAGAGCATGGCCAGCTCCCACAGCTCCCCAGAGGAGAAGTTCTCAGACAACATCTCCAGTGCATCAGAGGCCTCTGAGACAACCAGTGGCAGTGAGTGGCTAAGAATTCTCAGCACTCAGCGTTGCATTTAGCAAAACAGTTGGATACTAGTATAGCTTAAGGATTGCATATCTGTTAACTATTGCATATCTGAGAGTAAGTCTTCCATTGAATGTCACTGAAAACTTATCAAATTAATTTGCTATTTTTAGGCATTCTACCCCTGGGCTCGACTGCTACGGATATCTGCTTTGCCCGGCAGTATGACATCCCAGACACAGACAACCAGTGCCTCCTGGGGGCTGATGGGAACATGGCGGTTCTAAGGCCTGGGGCCATCGATAACCAGCCTCTGGTCATGTCGGAGCCCTTAAAGGTACGGTAGGCACTACCAACAACACTGTGGAAGTATGTTCCTAATCCTCAAACTGATATTGCCATATTGTTTCAGTTTTAAACCTGTCCCTCTTGAACTGTTTGCCCAGGCTCCCACATTGACCATGGAGGGGGGCCTACTGAGGCGCTCCCCATCCCTGATTCTAAGCAGGGACTTTGAGGTTGTGCCAGAGCCTGTGTGGAGGGCACTTTACCACTGGTACGGAGCCAACCTGAGTCTCCCCAGGCCGGTATGTACAGTTTAACTCTATGAAGCAGATCCACTTGTGTATTTCCCAGTTACCATTATCATCGCTATTGATCCTGATATTGTGATAACCTCACATTCCCATCCCCTCTCCTCTTCTCCTGTGGGCATTCCCAGGTGATCAGAAACACCAAGACAGACTGTGCTGAGCTGGAGCTGTTCCCCCGACACCTGCTCTTCCTGAGGCAGCAGCCCCCCGCCCGCACCCCCCAGAACAACGTCTGGGTCAATATGGGTAAGAGCTTCCCCTGCATGCGTCTCCAGCACCTTTCCAAAGGAGGGACAAGCGTAGCACAAGGGCCTAGTCACCTTCTGCTCCAAGAGTGTGCAGGGTCAGTGCCAGTCTGTGAGTCTATTTTTACATCCATGATGTAATCTGATTATTTGACAATCAGACCTTTGTCTGAAGCGTGTCTGATTTAGATCATACTCTACATTCAACTTGTTTAAAAAAAGTTTTACTATTTTTGTATTTCTTTAATTATAGAATAGTTTGTCCTGTTGAATAATAGTTCCAGAGTGTGCAGCCTGTGAGATCGGCTCTCTGTTCTCTCTCCACACAACCAATACATCGTTTTTTTTGTGGCCTTTACATGGACGTCACAAGACTTGTGGCAGCACAGGGACACATTAATCTCAGTCATGTGAGGTCACTTCTGTGTGGGGAAGTGAGTGCTCAATATTCTTACACCCTTTTGTCTGTGACACTCAGGGCAATATCCTAAGATATGCACGCTCCATTGACGCCAATGCATGATCTGCGCAGATCTCAAGTTAGGAGTTGGGCCTCATTGTATGGCAGAGCCTTTGGCCACAGCAAAATATTCTGGAAATTAGCTACGACAAGCGTTTACAGTTTTCCATCTATGAACAGTAGTTAATGGTGTCTCCCGGTCCTTCCCCAGGTAATGTCCCCTCTCCTAGTGCCCCCCTAAAGCGTGTGCTGGTCTACACGGGCTGTTTCAGTAGGGTGGGCACCATCAAAGACATCCATGAGTACCTGGCCCAGAGACTCCGCATCAAGGAGGAAGACATGCGCCTGTGGCTCTTTAACAATGAGGTGGGTGGGGACTCAGAAGGTTGATTCAGCATCAACACACACACATGCACAGTAAACACTCAAGCTCCAATACACACACAAATGCACGCCACATATATATATATATATTATTTTATTTACAGTTAAATCTCCAATATCTTTCAAAACGATGTATTCCACAGAATTATCTGACCCTTCTTGATGATGAAGACCATTCCCTGGAGGGGTTAAAGATCCCAGATGAACAGTACATGGTTATAGAAGGTATGCATCATAATGAATCTGTGTTTAAATGGATTCATCATGTATTGTCAGGATGAGTAGATTAAAGTTTCTTTGTGTTCATTAGTAAGGAGCAAGGACATGAGCTGGCCCGAGGAGATGTCCTTCATCGCTAACAGCAACAGGATGAACAGACACAATGGTGAGACAGTCACTGCATACAGCTACATCATTACAACATTAGCACTACTATTGTGTAATCCTTATTGGGTCAGTCCACCTCCAAAAGCACAAGAAAGGATTTCGTCACCCACCATCTCAATTTCTGTAGTTGGAAACAGATAAGATTAGCATTCCTAAAACATTATTTTGTTTAAATATCATTTGATCTCTGAGAAATTAAGCTAATTGATTGCACCCAAATTGGCCATTTTTAATTTATAGGATTCATATAGCGAACATCAGATTTGGACCATAATTCTTCCAAACAATGAGTAAGACATGATGAATCCAATAAAATGATCAAAAGCCTCCCACAAGCACCAAAGGGAGAGCCCTCTCAGAGAACTGCCATTTGTTGGACTATTCGAAGAGAATTGGGTTGAAGCATTAGGTTGCTAAGAGAAAGACAAACTGAATTGCTTTCATGGAGGACTGGCTTGACTATTTATTTTCATCATTTATAGTCCCGTGTAGCTCAGTTGGTAGAGCATGGCGTTTGCAACGCCAGGGTTGTGGGTTCGATTCCCACGGGGGGCCAGTATGAAAAAAAAAAAAAATATGTATGCACTCACTAACTGTAATTCGCTCTGGATAAGAGTGTCTGCTAAATTACTAAAATGTAAATGAGCAAAAGCTATTGATTTTCTACCCAAAATTGCAAAGAAAATGTTGTGATCCATTACTTTCACACTAATTTATGGTAAATTATGCAAGATACTTCAATGGCTAATTTCTCTGAGCAGGGGAGGAAAAAAAACATCACCAGATTCACAGGGAAAACATTACATAGGATGAAGAATCAATACTCCAAGCCTCAGCTCCATACTGATACTGGTTGTTGGGGTGGTGTGTGGGGGTCCGTGGGTGGCTTTTGACCATTTTATTGTCTTACTCAATGGTAGGAAGAAGTTTGGTCCAAATTGGATGTTGGGTACTATATTAATTGAATATATTATGTGAATCCTATAAATTAAAATGGCCAGTTTGGGCGCAATCAATTTCTCAGAGCTCAAATTAAATGTCAACAAAATAATGTTACAGGATTGCTAATTTCGATCTGTTTTTAACTTCAAAAACGATTTTAGAATAATCTGTGATGGTGGGTTTCATTGCTTGCTGAAATGACATTGAACGACTATTGAGAATGTAACACTAACTGAGCTGATAAGTACTTTGATAAATTATAGATAAGTCTGTCAGACAATACTTGTTTTGCTTTCACCAAACATTAAAGCGGTCGTACTGACTGCTGTAGGAGCTTTTGATGGTTGAATAGCATCCTCAGACTGTTGCCTCCTCCTGTTCACAGTCCCTACTGAGAAAGGTGCGACTGGACTGAGCAACCTTGGCAACACGTGCTTCATGAACTCCAGTATCCAGTGTGTGAGCAACACCAAGCCTCTCACAGACTACTTCACTTCAGGAAACCACCTCTACGAGCTCAACAGGTATGTGTGCATTATTTTAGATTGACAAGAATGCATTCTTATTATACAATAATGTATTTTTATTATGCATGCTTATTATACACTTTGGGCAAAACGTTGGTTAAATAAACCCACAGCAAGCAGAGATGAGTCTGCGAGTTTCTTTTTCATTTGTGCTTTTTGTCTTCATAACAGGACCAATCCCATTGGGATGCGCGGTCACATGGCCAAATGCTATGGCGATCTGGTACAGGAGTTGTGGAGTGGAACACAAAAGAACTTGGCCCCTCTGAAACTCAGAGTATGTCAAACAAGCCTTCAACTGACACCCCCCAATAACACTACAGTCTACCAACCTAAAAAGTACAGTCTTTCAACCTAAAAAACAAGAGTCAAATGGTTGTCTTTTTCCCTTCTCTCCTTGTCTACCCTGTCCCTTCCCTCAGTGGACGATAGCAAAGTACGCCCCGCGGTTCAATGGCTTCCAGCAGCAGGACTCCCAGGAGCTGCTGGCCTTCCTGCTGGACGGCCTTCACGAGGACCTGAATCGCGTTCACGAGAAACCCTACGTGGAGCTGAAGGACAGCGACGGGCGGCCAGACTGGGAGGTGGCTTCTGAGGTCAGAGTTCATACCCACTTTTCCTATCTTCATAGTGGAGCGATGCAGAAATGAGGCCCTGGGTGAATTACCCCATGTAGTTGAGTGTAAATGTTGATTTGAGGGTGTAATATTAGCTTTCTGTGCCGTCTTGAACTGCTAGAAGTTGTCTGGTGTGATGATGGTGAGTTGTGTTGTGTTCCCCCAGGCGTGGGAGAATCACTTGAGGAGGAACCGCTCCATCGTGGTGGACCTGTTCCATGGCCAGCTCAGGTCACAGGTCAAGTGCAAGACCTGTGGCCATGTCAGTGCCCGCTTCGACCCCTTCAACTTCCTCTCTCTCCCCCTGCCCATGGATAACTCCATGCACTTAGAGATCATAGGTGAGCCTTATAATGCAGTGTATACAGCACTACAGTTCAGTTCAACATCCAGAAAACATTTCCCAAAACATCAGAGATTAGCATCATATTGGAGATATTTGTCTCAGGAAATCTGTCGCCTGTCCACCCTTTCTTGTGCTAGCCTCAGAGCTTTACAGTAACAGTGTGGTGTTGAATAGAAAGCTCTTTTGTTCCTGTTGTCTTGTGAGAGAAAGTACATTGGATCCCATGCCTCTGCAACACTGCTCTTTGTTTCCTCTGTCCAGTCATTAAGCTGGATGGGTCATGCCCAGTGCGGTATGGGCTCCGGCTCAATGTGGATGAGAAGTACACAGGCCTGAAGAGACTCCTGAGTGAGCTCTGCTGCGTTAACCCTGAGCAGATCCTACTAGCTGAAGTCCATGCCTCTAACATCAAGGTAGAGCCTTCATCAGCCATCATCATCTGTCCTCATCACTGTCCATCCAATCATCACACTGTCAATATGCACACAGACTAGTGAAAGTGATTGTCTGTCTACCCTATTTTTTTTTTTAGAATTTTCCACTGGACAACCAGAAAGTGCGTCGGGTGGTGACCGGCTTCCTGTGTGCGTTTGAGATCCCGGTGCCAGGCGTGTCCACGTCTGTGGTGTCTACCCCCACAGAAACAGATGGTGATGGTATACCGATTGGTTCTTCTGTTTAACAGTGGTTTCTTCTCTTTTCAAAGCCATTGTCATAAGGCTCTTTTTAAAAGCAATCAGTGAAAAGTGATGAAAGGGATTTAGAATGCAAAGAAGTAGCAACCAAGAACATTTTAGAATTCAACAAATGCACAGGTTTTAGATAACAGATGGAAAGGTAGATACTTTGACACTGAACAATATAACAAAGCTAAATGACCGTCACAGAAGCTGTCAACACTGCTGTTATGTCTTATTTGAGTCTTCACTGACAACATGACAAGCTGTTTGTTCTTCATGTCATCTCCAGAAGCTCCAGCGCTAGCGAATGGGAATGCTGCCATGGTAACTGAGAGGAACTCTCTGAAACTGGGACTGATCCCCAAGGGCATGCCCAGCACTGTAGTGCCCTGTGTCACAGAGGGCAGCCTTGCCAACGGTCTCCCCAACGGCCACGTGATGCCCCCTCTGGACAGCCCCTTCTCTGGGTACATCATCGCCATCCATAGGAAGATGGTGAGAACTGCTGGATGGGCTAAAGATGGAGACAAGATTATCAGTGCATCAAGATTAGTCAAAGTCTATAATGCTCACTTCTAAACAAAGTGTCATTTGTGTTTGTTTCCTAGATGCGGGCAGAGTTATACTTCCTGTCCAGTCAGAAGAACCGTCCCAGTCTGTTTGGGATGCCATTGATCGTGCCGTGTACAGTCCAAACCAGGACCAGGGACCTGTATGATGCTGTCTGGACCCAGGTGTCCCGCCTGGCCAGTCCCTTGCCCCCTCAGGAGGCCAGCAACCACGCCCAGGACTGGTCAGTCTCTCCAGACCACTCTCTGTATTATGTCAGGTTGCTTTGCAGTGCCCAGTGTTATCCTAATGGCACAGGTGTGTGATACTGATGTGTGTTTTATTTTGGGGATTTTTGTGAACACACAGTGATGACAGCATGGGCTACCAGTATCCCTTCACCCTGCGTGTGGTGCAGAAAGATGGCAACTCCTGCGCTTGGTGTCCGTGGTACAGGTAATTAAGTCTGACACACAGTACAACATATCACAATACGGTTGAAGATGGAGAAGGTGTTAATTGATACCCTCTGTTGTTGTGCCCCTCAGGTTCTGCAGAGGCTGCACAGTGGAGTGTAACGATGACAGGGCTGCTGTGGGGAATGCCTTCATGGCTGTGGACTGGGACCCCACCGCTCTGCACCTCCGCTACCAGACCTCTCAGGAGAGGGTAAGAGAAACAAATGCGTTGTTGAAAATTGTGTTTTAAATAGTGTTGTAAAAGTAGCCAACTCTCATCTGGCTATAGTTAGGCTACCTCTTCAAAGGGGGTGACACTCTAGATCCAAACTGTTACAGACCTATATCCATCCTGCCCTGCCTTTCGAACGTTTTTGAAAGACAAGTTAACAAACAGATCCCCGACCATTTCGAATCACACCGTACCTTCTCCGCTATGCAATCCGGTTTCCGAGCTGGTCATGGGTGCACCTCAGCCACGCTCAAGGTCCTAAACGATATTATAACCGCGATCGATAATAGACAGTACTGTGCAGCCGTCTTCATCGACCTGGCCAAGGCTTTCGACTCTGTAAACCACAGCATTCTTATTGGCAGACTAAATAGCCTTGGTTTCTCAAATGACTGCCTCGCCTGGTTCACCAACTACTTCTCAGATAGAGTTCAATGTGTCAAATCGGAGGGCCTGATGTCTGGACCTATGGCAGTCTCTATGGGGGTGCCACAGGGTTCAATTCTTGGGCCGAATCTTTTCTCTGTGTATATCAATGATGTTGCTCTTGCTGCTGGTGATTCTCAGATCCACCTCTACGCAGACGACACCATTTTGTATACATCTGGCCCTTCATTGGACACTGTGTTAACAAACCTCCAAACGAGCTTCAATGCCATACAACACTCCTTCAGTAGCCTCCAACTGCTCTTAAACACTAGTAAAACTAAATGCATGCTCTTCAATCGAACGCTGCTGGCACCCGCCCACCCGACTAGAATCACTACTCTCGACGGGTCTGACCTAGAGTATGTGGACAACAACAAATACCTAGGTGTCTGGTTAGACTGTAAACTCTCCTTCCAGACTCACATTAAGCATCTCCAATCCAAAGTTAAATCTAGAATCTGCCTCCTATTTCGCAACAAAGCCTACTTCACACATGCTGCCAAACATGCCCTCGTAAAACTGACTATCCTACCGATCCTTGACTTCGGCGACGTCAATTACAAAATAGCCTCCAACACTCTTCTCACCAAATTGGATGTAGTCTATCATAGTGCCATCCGTTTTGTCACCAAAGCCCCATATACTACCCACCACTGTGACCTGTACGCTCTTGTTGGCTTGTCCTCACTACATATTCGTCGCCAAACCCACTGGCTCCAGGCCATCTATAAATCACTGCTAGGCAAATCCCCGCCTTATCTTAGCTCATTGGTCACCATAGCAACACCCACCCGTAGTATGCGCTCCAGCAGGTATATCTCACTGGTCATCCCCAAAGCCAACACCTCCTTTGGCCGCCATTCCTTCCAGTTCTCTGCTGCCAATGACTGGAACGAATTGCAAAAATCTCTGAAGCTGGAGACACTTATCTCCCTCACTAACTTTAAGCATCAGTTGTCAGAGCACCTTACCGATCTCTGCACCTGTACACAGCCCATCTGAAATTAGCCCACCCAACTACCTCATCCCCATATTATTTATTTTGCTAATTTGCACCCCAGTATCTCTATTTGCACATCATCTCTTGCACATCTATCATTCCAGTGTTAATACTAATTGTAATTATTTTGCACTATGGCCTATTTATTCCCTTACCTCCATAACTTGCTACATTTGCACACACTGTATATATATTTTCTGTTGTATTTTTGACTTTATGTTTTGTTTTACCCCATATGTAACTCTGTGTTGTTTTTATCGCACTGCTTTGCTTTATCTTGGCCAGGTCGCAGTTGTAAATGAGAACTTGTTCTCAACTGGCTTACCTGGTTAAATAAAGGTGAAATGTAATACAGAGAGGGGAAAAAAGTATTTGATTCCCTGCTGATTTTGTACGTATGCCCACTGACAAAGAAATTATCAGTCTATAATTTTAATGGTAGGTTTATTTGAACAGTGAGAGACAGAATAACAACAAAAAAATCCAGAAAAACGCATGTCAAAAATGTTATAAATTGATTTGCATTTTAATGAGGGAAATAAGTATTTGACCCCCTCTCAATCAGAAAGATTTCTGGCTCCCAGGTGTCTTTTATACAGGTAACGAGCTGAGATTAGGAGCACACTCTTAAAGGGAGTGCTCCTAATCTCAGTTTGTTACCTGTATAAAAGACACCTGTCCACAGAAGCAATCAATCAATCAGATTCCAAACTCTCCACCATGGCCAAGACCAAAGAGCTCTCCAAGGATGTCAGGGACAAGATTGTAGACCTACACAAGGCTGGAATGGGCTACAAGACCATCGCCAAGCAGCTTGGTGAGAAGGTGACAACAGTTGGTGCGATTATTCGCAAATGGAAGAAACACAAAATAACTGTCAATCTCCCTTGGCATGGGGCTCCATGCAAGATCTCACCTCGTGGAGTTGCAATGATCATCAGAACGGTGAGGAATCAGCCCAGAACTACACAGGAGGATATTGTCAATGATCTCAAGGCAGCTGGGACCACAGTCGCCAAGATAACAATTGGTAACACACTACGCCGTGAAGGACTGAAATCCTGCAGCGCCCGCAAGGTCCCCCTGCTCAAGAAAGCACACATACATGCCCGTCTGAAGTTTTCCAATGAACAAACATGGAGGTGGAAACATTGTGCTTTGGGGGTGTTTTTCTGCTAAGGGGACAGGACAACTTCACCGCATCAAAGGGACGATGGACGGGGCCATGTACTGTCAAATCTTGGGTGAGAACCCAAAAATGGGTCGTGGATGGGTATTCCTTCATGACAATGACCCAAAACACACGGCCAAGGCAACAAAGGAGTGGCTCAAGAAGAAGCACGTTAAGGTCCTGGAGTGGCCTAGCCAGTCTCCAGACCTTAATCCCATAGAACATCTGTGGAGGGAGCTGAAGGTTCGAGTTGCCAAACGTCAGCCTCGAAACCTTAATGACTTGGAGAAGATCTGCAAAGAGGAGTGGGACAAAATCCCTCCTGAGATGTGTGCAAACCTGGTGGCCAACTACAAGAAACGTCTGACCTCTGTGATTGCCAACAAGGGTTTTGCCACCAAGTACTAAGTAATGTTTTGCAGAGGGGGTCAAATACTTATTTCCCTCATTAAAATGCAAATCAATTTATAAAATGTTTGACATGCGTTTTTCTGGATGTTTTTGTAGTTATTCTGTCTCTCACTGTTCAAATAAACCTACCATTAAAATTATAGACTGATCATGTCTTTGTCAGTGGGGCAAACGTACAAAATCAGCAGGGGATCAAATACTTTTTTCCCTCACTGTAAAATAAAATAAACATGCTGATCGGGGCTTACATAAGATTTTATTTCAACTGTTCAGGTTCACCATCAGCAATAGTTTTGGTAGTTTTGCTTTAAACAATCAGTATGTATAGTCATTTTTAGATATATAGGGTAAAGTTGATAATTTCATAACGAGGACAGCAATCACTTTTGCTACCCGCATGGTCGAAGCAGGAGAAGAGAAGTTCACTCCGAGTCTGTCAACTTCCAAACGGTCTAAACCATTCGACTATGAGACGGAGGTGAAATCCAAAGTTGTACTATATATTAATTTGCTATGTAATAGCACCTTTTTTAAGATAAATATTTATACATTACTAGCTCTAACACTTTTAATCTGCAAAAATGACATTAATTAGTGGTTGATGGTGATTTCAGGTCAAAGATGGGGGGGGAACAAAAAGCAAGCATTGCTCCCCCTAACTGATAGTGGGGTGGTAGATGCCCAGTTTCCATTATGGCTCAGGTCAAGTGCCTACATACACCATAGACCAGTGGTATTCAAACCTTTTCAGCGGGGACCCCATTTTTGGGGGGATAGAATTCCTAGGGAACCCATTTTTTCCCGCCTGAAATTCTGTTGACCCCACCCCAAATCAAATAAATGTGTAATTTTTTATAAACATATTTTTATTTGGCGACCCAACTGCAATTCCACCCGTCACGACCCCGACTTTGAATACCACTGCCATAGACAAATACATCATTTACACACACAAACACACAGAGGTCAGCTCGGACAGATCCAGCTCAGAGAGGCCCAGCTCATCAACTCTATCAGCAGCAGATTCGAATTTGGAATGGAAAATGGATGTGTTTATGCAACAAATGTTAGTGCATCGTATCGCATTGATTCGTTCCTCTAATCAAACCGAAACGTTTCAAACTAAAATGTATTGTTTCTGTATCGGAGCGCATGCATCGAATCGTCTTGAAAAGGAAAGATGCACATGCCTAATTTATTACATATCTAATGGAAAGACGACATACTAAGTAATGTGTGTGTCCTGTAGATCGTGGAGGAGCACCCCAGTGTGGAACAGAGTCGCAGGGCCCAGGCAGAGCCCATCAGTCTGGACAGCTGTCTGCAGGCCTTTACCAGTGAGGAGGAGCTGGGAGAGGATGAGCTTTACTACTGCTCCAAGTGCAAGACCCACCGCCTGGCCACCAAGAAATTAGACCTGTGGAGGCTGCCGCCCATCCTGGTCAGATATACAGCTCCTTCACTCTGCATTAACTCCCCAGTCCTCTCCCTATTCATTTTAGTGTCTATAGGCAACAGTTGAAACCTATGCAAAGCCTAATAAAGAAACTCCAGTCAAACAGTTTGAATGCCATGTCTGAAGTGCAAGATTGCACAGGACATCACCCACTCTAAAACTTTATTCTGTCCATTTGAATTACAGATTATTCATTTAAAACGGTTCCAGTTTATGAATGGGCGGTGGATCAAATCCCAGAAGATTGTGAGGTTTCCCAGGGAGACATTTGATCCCAGTGCTTTCCTGACCCCAAGAGATGCAGACCAAAGCCAACAGAGCTGGAGGGACGGGCTAGGGGAGGAGCTACACGACACAGTGGGAGGAGTACCAAAGTCTGGGGGTGGAGACACTGTCTGTAACCCCACCCTGACTCTCAACAATGGGAAAGGTTTGTAAAGAGTCTTGACTGGTTTCAGATGTAGCTGTCACATCCGACTTATTCCTTTAGAGAGGCTGGTGTTCATCTATGAATGTATGTGTCTGTTTTCAGACTCTCTGTGCTCAGGGAGGATGGCCAGCACTCCCCTCAGCGGAGATGTCAGCCCCAACTGCAGCCCACAGAGTGAGGGCAGGAGGCAGGGCTGTGGACGGGTGTTGCCCATGGAAAGCAGGTACCAGCTATCCCTCAGTAAAGAGAGCCTGGACAGTGGCAGGGAGAGCCCCATGGAGCTCGAGGCCAGTGGGATGGGGAGCAGGGGAGAGGGCCTCAACGACTCCACCTCTGGAGAGGACACGGCCAGGGACTGTGACAACACAACGTCTGTGTCTGAGCTGGAGAGCAATGGCTACACCGAGGACAGCATAGATCTGGAGGCCTCTCAGGACCAAAGAGACAAAATCTGCTTGGACCCCATGTACAACTTGTATGCAATTTCAGTAAGTATTAAATATTAGTTTTTCTCTGTAAGAATATTGCTCTTATAAGCTGAAGACGCAGGAGTGCAAAGTGACTGTCAATCTACCATCTGAAATATCCTCTAACTACCAATCACTTTTGTGTCTGTAGTGCCATTCAGGGATCCTCGGAGGAGGCCACTATGTGACATATGCCAAAAACCCAAATGAAAAGTGGTACTGTTACAACGACAGTAGCTGTAAGGTAAGTTAAGTCATGAGTTTTTATTCCAAAAACAGAATTTAAATCTCTGGTATGTGATGCAGTGTCCATTGTCGTCTTTAACTCAGTTATTTTAAGTTCACAAGTATAAACCGAGCCTCACTGTGTTTTCTGTGTTCAGGAGTTGCGGTCAGAGGAGATTGATGCAGACTCTGCCTATATCCTGTTCTACGAGCAGCAGGGAGTGGATTATTCTCTGTTCATGCCCAAAACTGACGGCAAAAAGATGGCCGACACAACTAGCATGGACGAGGACTTTGAATCTGACTATAAGAAGTACTGTGTTCTTCAGTAATGGACTGTTGATGTGTCAATGTGCTGCTGGTTCATCGACATGCTTGTGCTAGAAAACCACCTTACTATTTGAATCTGAAATCTCTCAGGTTGAGATGAGCTGAACCTTAGAAATCATCCCTGGTGGTTAGAAGTGGACAACAAACCATTTTTACTCCACCTCTTCATAGTGGATAGACATTTTTTCAAGCAATGGTACTCAATAAATTTTGCGTTAGCGATGTCAAATAAAACAGAGGGCTGTGTATTGGTTTGTTTCAGTATTAACACCTTGTCGGAGGGTGACCATACTTAGGCCCATGGTGCTGGTCCTAGGCCAGATGTGACAAATGTGTGTGTGTGTGTGTGTGTGTTTGTAAACCAATGCCAGTTGCAATATGCCATTAATATGTGTAGACACATTTGATTGGTATTCTCTGCAGTTAAAGATGTTATAATACAATTGATATAGTGACATGTAACTGAAAACCCCCCTCATTGAATACTACAAAAAAAAAGATTGCAGTAGAAGCAAGTGTTCACTACCTCATCATACCCTGCTTTGGACAGTAGTCAAATCCATAGTCACAATTCTAAAATGTCTCCTTAGAAAATTCCCTTTTTTGATGTCCTCAAATGTAAATGATTTAGACTCTAGACTGATAGGCCTGGATTATATTCAGTGTTGCTGAACTACATTAATGTATTTGCATTGCAATGTACCTCTGTCTTTCGTGTTTGTTTATCATGTCAGGTCTGCTAAGAACAAAGCCTCAGACCCCTTACCCATCTGAGAGAATCTTCCTGTAGCGTCTGCTTGTCCCATTCTGTGTGCAGGTCCATTCCAACAACATATCAGTCTGTGCCATTACAACATTGTGATGTTATCACATCAACAGTTGACTGTCATTATAGTAGCTACCAGTAGGCTATGTCATACTTTATTATTGTGCCCAATTTAACACAATTCGTTATGCAAGTAATGAGATCACAACTTCAAAGAGCAGAAGTTGTGATTAATGTTGCATCTTTCTGAATGGCATAGGTATGATTAGACAGAGTGGGACATTTTTACAGTTTGAGTGGTTGCACCTTACCGTTATGCGACAAGTGAATAGGTAGCCTTTCCCTACACGCTTCGGAAGACATTGTATTTACTGTAACTATGTTGACATACACTATATGTGAAACATTTTCACAAGTAGTTGAATTAATCTAATCATATGAAGATACAAAAATCTAACTGTTTAGGCCTTGAGCTATATCTGTTATACTCCACAGCTCTCATTTCTGCTCTCTTTAAAGGCTTGTTGAGGTATATGCTTTATTTCGTTAATCAATTACTGATTTATAGCACCTGGACAGAAACCTACCCACTCTACCTGACCTATGATGGTAGAACGATAAGCATTCTGATGTCTTTCATTTTTAACATTAACCTTAGCCAACTGTTGCGGTGGTCATATTTTCAGTATTGTCCCTTTGAAAACCTTGATACAGTGATTACTACTGAATGTTTTTTTTATTTTTGTGTTTTATGTCTATTTAGTTGTAATGTTTTTTTTCTTTGATTTATTATTAATTTAATGTACTTTTCTAAAATGTTGTTTAAAGTCTAAAATTACTTTGCACTGACCCTTGAGGAAAAATTAACATGTACTGTACATAAATACTTTTGGAAAAGGGATGTATTGGAATATGAACTGTAAAGATCTGTCTTGTATATGGAGTGATTAGTTTATCTGTAACTATTAAAGCAGGCAGCCAATAAAATCCACAGCTTTTGTGTCTATTGGTTTCTATTGGTCCTAACTTAGTCATTTCTATTGGTCCTAACTTAATAACAATGTCAAGTAGCCTAGGTAAAGCTAGACAACATATTCTCAGGGCCACATACTTTTGAAAAGTACAGCTAAAATAACTCAGCGAAAATTAATTTTAGTAAGGTTTCTTGAAACAAAGGAAACCACAAAGGTGTAATGTCGCCCCCACCGCCCTTACAGCCCAGAACTGTGGGTTTTGTCAATCTATGCTCAGACCTTTTAACTGTTGGTGAAAGTAAGCTTTGTGCGTCAGAATACAGCAGGGAAATGCCTCTCACCCATAGCCCTCTCTGACACACACACTTCCTTTGATAACTGTTATTATGGTCCAATATGGTCATGTTTTATTTGAAATGATTAGTGGCCAGTCATAAAGTGTTAACCAACTGCCGTTGTCACCCAAAAGCTCATACGAGTACATTAATATAGAATGACGAAAACTCAATTGGTCCAGCAAGACATACTGGTGCTGATGACAAAGCTGCTCCTTCCTGTGAGTGAGGGACTACAGGAAGCCACATGCAAAGTGTGAGGTAAAGAGTGCACATACATGGTCCTCTCAGTGGTCGCAATAGAAAATATTTCGCATGAATTTGGACAGAAGTTGCTTGAATATCTTACTACCAGTTTGGGCACTGTGGGTGAGATGTTCTTCTTTCTCTATACAACTTACATGTATGTAACTCTGAAAAAAGTCCTAGCTCTATGCCTGCTTTAGGACTCCTTGTTCTATGTAATTTGTTTCATACCATTTCATATTTTTGCTCTTGAGTCCTCAGATGAAGGAAACATACACACTCAACAACAGAAAAATGTCATATCTGAGTGCAACAAGTAATCACACAGAAACTTCCATCATCAGGAACTCAAATATAACAAATGATCTTGGTCATCCATTTTCAGATCCTATAGTAGGTGAGTCGTGTAATCATATGTAATGTGAGATGGAAAGCTTACTGTTGACGGTTACGCAAGCTCTGATGTAACTGGTGAACATGTATTTTCTCTGAAGGTGGCAGATTAAACGGGATGTTCTACATTCTAATCAGTATTTCTGGGTTTACTGTCACCATTGTCATTTTACTGGCAATTCTGTGGATGATGAAGTAAGCTTACACCACTTGTAAAGATATCAAACATTTGTACCTTTCCTAAATACAGTATCGGCAGTAGATGTGATTATTCCATACTGGATGCAACCTTACTACACCAAATACAGCTGATAACATATAATACTACTAACATGCTTCATACCCTTTCCAGGTATCGCACTATGATTCACACCATTCGAGAGCTGCGGGGTGTTGAGGGTCTATTGGGCAGAGCTCCTCCATCCAACCCCCCAGCTAGAAGTCCCCTAACCTTGAGGAAGTGTCTGGTGCGTGAGACTAGAAGCCCTCCCACACTAGAGCTTGTCTCTGTCCATCTGGGACAGGAGTCACAGGACACCAGCTTAACCACTCCCCTGGAAAGGCAGACAACCAAGTCAGCTTCTAGGTCTCTCTGGAGACCACAGCAAACGGTAAACTTACTGTGGAGAAAAAGCAACAGTGTAAAAAAAAACATTTAGCTGTGAAATGGTGTAACAGTGTAGACTTCATTTCTCAGGGTTCCTGCTTCAACACGTCTGGGCTGGGTCTACAGCAAATCATCAAAGCAGGGAGGGAAGGGGTGTACTACAAGGCTAAGATGATGCGTGGCACCTGCAAGGGCCACTTCATTGTCACCTGCAAGATTACCAAAGAGGGTTATGACACACCCATCAAGCTCACTAACACATTCATCATCTATACCAAAAAGACAATGCACTTTAATCCTTACAATAATATCAATCAATGAGTAATGCTCTCCAACCCTCACCATCTGTAGGGATTACTCACAGGAGGGTAGCCAGAGAGGTGAGCATCATGAGGAAACTGGGTACACACAAGAACATACTGCAGCTGCTAGACTGGAACATCACACAGGGTAAGAGTCACATACTACACTGAACCAAAATATAGACGCAACATGTAAAGTGTTGGTCCCCTGTTTCATGAGCTGAAATAAAAGATCCCCGAAATTTTCCAAACGCACAAGTTTTGTCACACATCACAATACCACAGATGTCTCAGGTTTGGAGGGAGCGTGCAATTGGCATGCAGACTGCAGGAATGTCCACCAGAGCTGTTGCCAGAGAATTGAATGTTCATTTCTCTACCATAAGCCGCCTCCAACGTCGTTTTAGAGAATTTGGCAGTATGTACAACTGATCTCACAACCGCAGACCACGTGTATGGCGTTCTGTGGGCGAGCGGTTTGCTGATGTTAACATTGGGAACAGAGTGCTCCATGGTGGCGGTGGGGTAATGGTATGGGCAGGAATAAGCTACGGACAACGAACACAATTGCATTTTATCGTTGCCAATTTCAATGCACAGAAATACAGTGACGAGACCTGAGGCCTATTGTGAGGCCCGTTTTTTTTTTACGTGTCTGTGACCAACAGATGCATATCTGTATTCCCAGTCGTGAAATCCATAGATTAGGGCCTAATGAATTTATTTCAATTGCCTGATTTCCTCATATGAACTGTTCAGTATCGATTATTTAGCGTTGATTGTTTCTGCATTTTGTCCCATGGCAAAAAGTGAAAAGGTGTTGTTGTGTGTGTTTTATTTCCCTTTACTCCAGCTCCTTACATGCTGATCCTAGAGTCGGTGAGCAGTGGGACCCTGCG